>NC_136426.1:214515449-215154616 GCF_052849685.1 Lactuca virosa | reverse complement strand
GAGGAGGTGAAGGCAGTTGAACCAGAAAAGGTTTTCGGTGGGCTCAACCAACAATTTACCCTTCAATATTGCTCCTCTTTCTTGAATCCTCACCCTCATCTGTTGTGACATAAGAACATGGTTTGGCATGCGGAATTAAAGATTGCCCAATGAACATGGTGATTTGGGTGTTCAAGAGATGTATTGAATATGTATGGTGTTACACAAAAAGGGACACAGATCTAGTCTACATAAATAACACACACTTACACACTCACTTTTACATCCCTCAAGCACACCTCTACAAGTGGTATAAACCCACTATATATAGAGGTGTTTACATGTCTCTCTCTCACTCTCTAATACTCATTAGTCAAAAGGATAATGCACCACATGTATGTGGGTCTACAAGTGTCAAACCATCTACAAAGTCATACATGAAGAACTTTGCACCCCAACATTCTCCCCCTCAAAGTTAGGAATGGATGACTCACTTCAAATCTTCCAAAGTCGAGCAACTATGCGGTTCGAGCCTTAAAGGTGACACATATCGAAACGAACTTCAATCTTCAATTCTTCAATTTGGGCTCTAGGATGTGAGACCATACAAACCGAGCATCAACGAATAATCACGAGCTTCTCAAACTCTAAATCGATCACCCTAAAGTTGAGCATAAAAACACACCCCAAAAATCTTCAATAATTCCAAACCCATTTCGAAAATAAATCATTTCCGAACTTCCAATTGCATCATTTCGTAAGCTTCAAAACTTCAAGATCACTTTGGTCTTCAAATCTGCGTAATATGAAAAATTCAAGTTCGAATTTCCATATAAACTTCTCCCCCTTTTTATAATCGAAATTTGATTATAAAACCTTCAAGGAAAGAGAACGTGCTCTATTCAGAATTTTTCGTGTCAAAACTCCCCCTTAACATGTGGCATAAACTTTGTGCTTTAATCCGGAAAATCCAAAAAATATTCAATCTTTAGCTTCGTTCGCGGATCGCCTTTGACAAAATTTCTCAAAAATCGGTAGAAATTGTCAATTTCAAAATTCTGCAGTGACCCGGTGCGCCCAAAACAGCAATATATGCAAAACTATCCCCCTTTTCCAAAGCTGGGTAGAAAGCGTCAATTTGCACAAACTGCAGGGCCTGAAATGCATATTCTTCAATTTTCAGCAAAATCAGCCCTTTTTCGAATTTGGGTATGAACCGCCAAATGTTCGAAACCTCAGGGAATATTTTCGAAAATTATGCCTTTTGTTCCCCAAACATACGAAACTTTGCGTCCAAACATACGAAAGTTTGTATATTCGTATGAAAGTTTAGGGACTGCATGCGAAACATTTCCATTTGTCTTCAAAAATAACGCTCACGTACGAAGGTTTTGTAAAATGTGTCAAACAGTCGAAATTTCAGGGGCCAAATTCGAAACTTCTGCTTTTTCATTCCATACATACGAAATGTTGTCCTATTCCCAATCATACGAAGCCTTGTCTATTCATACGAAAGTTTGGAAAAGGTGTTAAACTGTTCAAAGTTTAGGGGCCATTTTCGTAACTTTTGGGTTTCTTCTTCATTCAACGTTCCTTCAACGTACGAAACTTTTTCTTTCTCTCTCCCCTTTGTACGAAACTTCATCACCCTTGAACAAAATTTTTCTCTCTGATTAACGAAATCTTCATTCAGATTAATGAAATCGAAGCATGTCGAACGCTTAACGGTGATCAGTAACCTCTTGATCATTCAGATGCTTAATCGACATTTCGTTAACACTAGATTTTCTCAAAATCATCGACATCAACCGGCAAGTATAGACTTCGTTCATAACACCAAAACCTTCGTCTTTCAAACACTAACCCATCGATTCCAAACTAACGAATCTAGATTCCAAGTGTTCGTTCTCATAGCCTTTATCAATTTCAAATCGAGTTCAACATACAACCAAAAAGCAACATCAAACCCTTCGAATCGATCAACCTCAAATTCAGACTTCGTTTCTTCAAGCTATAACTCAAAATCGTTATCACAATCCAAACAACAACCATACAGGAACCCTTCGTACATCAACGATTTCTTCCTAAAATCAAACTTTCAATTTCAATTTCGTGCCATTAAAATCGTCGATTCCTTGACCCATCGACTCTTCAAAATTGTTCTTACAGTTCTTCGATTTCAATCTGACCTCTTCCCAAATCAAAAACTTTCGTTCGTTTATCCCTTCTGTTCGTTCATTACTCCAATCCTTTTCCTTTTCAATTCACGAACCCAGTATGATACAGGAAGCAAACGGATGAACATCATTGACCATCGATCATCAAATCCATTCACGATTCAATCCAACAACTTCCGAATAATCCAAAATTAATGATGCGGACATCGATCGATTCCAAGTCTAAAATCAAATCATCTAAGTTCGATTCTGGTACTATTCGTTCTCAAGTCTAACCAAAAAATCTTGATTCCAAATCTTCATTCTCACAGCCTTCATTCCCAATTCATTCCTTTCGTTATCTGTATCTTCGTTCCTCATCAAGACCATAAATCCAACTAATTTTCGAAATCAAATTCCAAATCAAATAAGATTTCGACATCCACAGCCAATATTCAACTTGTATCAAACGATTTCAGCCTTCAATTCAGCGATTCATCAATTGAAAATCGAGTTTGACTTTTCTTTTCAAAGTTTGGCTTTTTGAAATCGGAAGTCAACATACACGATATTGATAAATCTAACCCAGATTTTCAGATCAAAACACGTTCAAACAACATTTTTCATCTCCTTCAAGTGTTCTTGATCGATTTGATTAAAATCAAAGATACAATTTGTTGTTTTTCAAATTTGACTTGATCATAATCGATTTGTAACAAATCAAATCTGATCGATTCACAAGTTTAGATTCATGAACAACTCTTAATTGAATAACAAGAACGTTGAATCGAAAACGAAACTCAAGAACAAATTGATTAAAGATCAAGACATGAGTATCAGATTGCTTATTCCTATAAACGATGTCGAACAAAAGTGAATAAGGAGTCAAATCAATTTAACGAATTTTTGGGCTCACGTTATGCTGTTATCGGATCAAAGAAAACGTATAAGTTCAAAAATAAGAATATATTGGATCATTAATGGATTCATGAACAGTAACATATTCATGTTCGGATCTTATACAAAATGAATTTTGATCATTAATGGATTCATGAACAGTGATCCTTAATTGATTGTTTTTTGTGCAAATTTTGATTCAAATGAATATTTGCAAACTAAGAATCAAATCAAACGAACAAATATGAAATTGGATTGGAACTTGATCAACAAAAGAATTATTGGATCACAACAAATGGGGTTTTCAAGGAAAATTTGATCCAACGAGTCAAATGATCACAAATCAAAAACGCAACACACGAAATCAATGAAATTAAGAGAGATCATAGAGAGAGACTCACCACAAATGCTCCAATTGTGACAAAAGTTGCCAAACCGAGAATCGTTCTTCAAAAATCACGTTGATCATTGAAGACCTTGCTCTGATACCAATTGTTGTGACATAAGAACATGGTTTGGCATGTGGAATTAAAGATTGCACAATGAACATGGTGATTTGGGTGTTCAAGAGATGTATTGAATATGTATGGTGTTACACAAAAAGGGACATAGATCTAGTCTACATAAATAACACACACTTACACAGTCACTTTCATATCCCTCAAGCACACCTCTACAAGTGGTATGAACCCACTATATATAGAGGTGTTTACATGTCTCTCTCTCACTCTCTAATACTCATTAGTCAAAAGGCTAATACACCACAATATAAAGTGATCAATCATTATTTATTCTTTAATTTTGAAGAACATGAGAGAACTAAAGAGAAAACAAAATAAACACATGCTTACAATCATGGGTATAAAGGGTAGCCATATATAAGATCTCCAACCTGCCACAATATAGTTTTTTTTTCTAGAATTATTAAAGTTAAAAGAATCATACGTATTTGATGAACTTAGAAGGACTAGTGAAGGGGCATGATTTGCTTACTGTTGGTGCTAGAGAGTAGAAACATAATTGCAAGCTTTGTAATTTTGATAATAACAATATTCACTAGTTTATAGTATTATCAAAAGAAATTGCAAAGATCATACTTTTTTCTCTTCAAATCCAAAATAGATCTGAAAATAATCCTGTCAGTATTGCGTAAAAAATGAAAATTCAATCATGTTCAATAAACCATAATCAACTACAAAATAATTGCAATCAAGCCAATAAAAAAAATTACGCAATGACTAAATTCTTCTAAAAATACTTCTAAATACCATTCATGAATATTCAAGAAAATCACATCATGATCATATCACGAAAACTATGTTTAGAAGGATTTAATGTTAATTGAAAAGAGGAATGAATAAATAATTAACATGGCATCTGATGTGTAAACCATATTAGAACTTTAATTGGAAGTTTGATGAGCTCTACTACTAAATTTGGAAGTCCAGCAAAACAACAACAACAACAACAAGGGCACAAACAACTTACCACTGATCCAATTATACAAACCACATCACCAATAAAAGAGATTAACAAGACGTTCAAAGCAAATGGTAATTCAATCAGAAACCCTATCATCCTGTAATGTCCATCTCCCATTGCTTCAACTCCAAATCTCAAAATTTAGTATGTTTTTTATTGGTGTTGTATGTTTGAGAGAGAAAATACACAGAGTTGATGAAAGGGTTTTGTAGGATGAGGTGTTTATAGGAATAAAGGGAATTCATGGCGGTTTTTACGTTGATGAAAATAGCCCTTGAAGCAAGGGAGATAATGAATATCTTCAACTAGGATGCCCTCCATTTGTAGCTCTTTTTTTTTACACTTGGTGATTACCTTTAAACCGATCAACTAGATAAGTAAGGTGGTGGTAACAACTTAGGGTTTGCAGAGCGAAAGGAGGGAGAGAATGAAGGGTCGTTGGGTGGAAATCTATAGGAGAGAGTGTAGAGGTAGAAGAAAACGGGGTACTTCAAATTTTTGGGAGTTTTGGTTTTCCCCCTTATAGTTGAGGGCCACACGTTTAGACGTTCTTAAAAGATTTATAAAACCACGTTAATTTTAGGACATGCAAGTATGCATATTCTAGATCCTTCATATTTTAAGATAGATGACATTATTCTTACGACACATATTTTTGCATATCATAAAGCTAGTATGTCACAGTTTGTGTGTCATTAAAGGACTATATTGTAGTACTTGGTACTTCCCCATTATTCCATGTAACCAATGACTACTTAAATTAAAGAACATTACAAAGGATATAATATGGCACAAGCCTAGTTGTGGTAGGATAAATGATGGTGTATTTTGTTACCCGATAGATTCACAAGCTTGGCGTGCCATGTATGACAAATTTCCCGAAAATTCTAATGATGCAAGAAATCTATAGCATGACATTTCCGCTATGGAGTTGACGTAAAAAGAGGAAACAAACATCACAATGTATGGCCCATTTTAACTGTCATATATAGTACTCCAACATGATTATGTATGAAAAAGTATTTCATCATGCTTTCATTACTAGTACTTGGTTTTCCATGTATTGATATTTATGTTTATTTAAGACCTTTGATTGATGATTTTCATGTATTAATCGAAAGGGTTTGATAAGTATGATGCAAGTGCAAGAAGAGAAGTTTACTCTACTTGTAGTTGTTTTATGGACTATAAATGATTACCCTGTCCCTAAAGTATATACAAAGGTTTTTTAATGCTTCGGAAAAATACTAATTATGTTAGAATTCCTTGCACACAGAAATACAGTTATGTCGTTCATAGATGCTATCTTCCATATGGCCAAGCATTTAAACCTCAAAACAAGGGATTCAATAGAATGAGTGAGTTGGAACATGCCCTATAATCCATGAGTATAGAAGCGATATGCAATGAAGTGAAATCTGTACAAAATAAATGGGGGAGAGGCTACTTCAAACTTGATCGGAAAAAAGTGGGAGGTATAAGAGGAAAAAGTAAACTTGAAAAAAGATTTCTCGTCCTTAGAGGAAAGAAGGAAAATTAGTGGAAAAAATGCAACATTTGGTATTGACGCCTTAAGTATTAAAAGTTTAAATCTTTCCAAAACAGTTTAGATTTCATGCATATTGAAAAGAACGTGGGTGAGAGTCTTATCGGTACATGCCTAACAAGACCAAAAAAGGATTGAAATCTCGAAAATATCTTGAAAGCTTAGGGTTAAAACCAGAGTTGTTAACAAAACCAATACAAGGTGGTAAGTTACTCCTTGCCGCAAGCTGCACATTAACCATAAAAGAAAGGGACATATTTTTAGAAACACATAAATATTTAAGAGTTCCACAAGACTAATTTTCAAAAATTTCTAGTTCGGTGAGTAAAAAGGAGCATAAGCTTAGTGGGCTTAAATCGCATGACTATCACATGTTAATGCAACAATTTTTGCCAAATTCAATATAATCGATTATTAAGAAATCCACAACAAATGCTATTCTCCAAAAGAATTTCAATTATATTTCTCGTAAGGAAATTATAGTGGCAGGGATCGATCAATAGCAATCAGATATATGTGTCATATTGTGCTTATAATGTGCTTATAAGAGAAAAACATACTAGTGCAGTGGGATTATGTTGTCCAATATGCTTCTGATGGATGTATCAATTTTAAAGATGCACGAAAGTTATAAAAGGTCATGTTCGAATCTTAAACAAACCTAAATGTGAAAGATTCTTATGCTTAAGAGTCATTATAGAATGATATTGCTAGCTAACATATGATCCAAAAGGGTCACACTATCAACGACTTAATGCAAATTTATTATTTATAAGAAACTGTTGGATTAGGTGTCTAAGCCCATAACTATAATTGGTATGTACTTGAATTGATAGCAGCACAGTCCTTTTGGGTTGCCCTCAACTTAGCAACTGGACAAGGAAATTATGAAAGGAGAGATATTAATTTATAAGATTAATAAATTAATATATATATAAATGATTTATTAATATGTTAATGGATTAATATATTAATTAGAAATCATTATGTTTAATTAATTGTTAGCCAGAAATTAATCAGAATTGATTTTGGGGTTAAAAGAATTAATTATAAGGTGCAGGGACTAGTTTGCAATTATCTAATAGTTGAGTGGAAGGCTCTAGAACCCCCTTGGAAGAGGGTGGACGAAATCTTTAGGGGAAACCCTAATAATTTCGTCCATAGGGCTTGGATAAGGCCCTTGGGTTTGCTTAGGCCCTAAGCAAAGGATAACTAGGGTTTCCCTTAAACCCTAGATCCCTCAGCTATATAAGGAGCCTCCTGGTTCACATTTTGGGCACTCTTTCTTTTGAAGAAACCCTAAGGCCGAGATTTTGCATACTCCCTCTCCCCTCTCTCTTCTTCTACTTTCCTTCTTGCTAGTTTGGGTGTGATTCCATTAGAGGCATTACACTTGTGGTGCTAAAGCTTCCAAGAAGATCAAGATCAAGATCAAGGGAATATCAATTGTTTGCTATAACAATTGAAAGGTATGTAAACCCTAAACCCTAGTTTGTTAATTTCGAAATTAGCCTCTCTCCTCTAGGGTTCTTGTTTTGCAATTCAAAGTTGTATGTTCAATAGTTAAAACATAGATCCAAAGTAGGTTGCATGTGAACTTAGGAATTGTTTTTCTAGTTTATTTGTTGTACCTAAAACCCATCAGTGGCATCAGAGCCATTGTTTGTTTTAAATTGAATTGCTATAATAGTTGAATTGCAAATTAGGGTTTATAGCCATTAAACCCTAAAGGCCAAATTTTCGATTTCTAGGGTTTTGGATCAAAGGGTTTTTTTTCGAAAACCCTAGCCTCCAAAGAACCCTAATCGAAATTAGGGTTAGGGTTTTGAAAACCCTAGCCTCCTCCCTTGTAAATTTCGAAATATGCTAGAGGATAACTAGGGTTTCTTGTTTTTTGGATAATTGTTACTTAATTAGATTAATTGGATAATTATCCTTACCCTATTTTTCGAAATTAGAGGGATAAGGATTAGGATTAAATTAATTGATTAATTTAATTAGATAATCCTTACAAGATTTAATAATTTGATTAATAGTTAATTAATAGATAAATATTAAATCTAGTTAATTGGTTTATTTAAATTTGAAATTAATAGCTTAAATTTCGAAATTTATATAAACCCTTGAAGTTTTAAAAGGTTTTAAAACACACCTTATATATATTATAATTAAAGGTTTAATATTATATGTATAAGAATATGGTCAGTCAAATCGCTAGTATGCCTCATTCACGAAGCTAGTCTATAAGGGGGGTATAAGGAAACTGCCTATAAAATGGTAGTTGAATGGGTGTCCACTCTCACCCACCGCTTCCTTGATTAGTGGAGGGTCGTTAGCAGAACGGATTTGATAGGACAACTACTTCTCATTAAAAGTATAATGATATTAAAGAAAGTACTAGAACATTATTTTCAAAATCCCAACTCTAGTTACTTTAGGAAAAATGTGAAAAGTATGCTAATCCATGAAATTGCACATTATGCTTTATTGGTCGTTAGTGGAGCGTGTGTGGTTAACCAGCACACTAAAAGGCACTAATAAAGAGTAGCAATGGGTATCTCATAATTGTCATTTTGATGGAGCGTGTGTGGTTTACCAGCACATCAATAGTTAATGATAAAGACAATGAGGTTACCAAGCACATTTGCATGGTTATTCACATCTTGTTTGTGATCCTCGGCATCCCAGTCACAAATAGAAGAGCATAATCTGAGATTAAAACATGCCATTGAATAGTTTCAATGTATCTCAAAAGAATTAGGAATTTCACTTCGTTTGTTTCGTCTAATGGTGGAATTGGTGAATCGTCATTCACCTACCTTTATGAAATTTGCACTTGGATCTCGGCATCCCATTTCTAAGTTGTGAATCTTCATAGTTGGATCCTAACCTTGATATTATATCTTTGGGTTATTCTATTAAGGTATCTTGAAATCTAACTAAAACTTTCTTTCTTTTCAGATGTCTACTCCTGGAAACACTTCTACTTCATCCTCCTCCAACCAGAACTTCTCCTTGCTCAATATATGCTCCAAAGTCGTTATGGATGGCTCAAACTATAACGATTGGATGCGCAACATCAAGATGGCTCTTCGTTTCGAGAACAAAGAATATGTTCTTGAAAAGGAGCTCAAAGAGCTTGATGAGAATGAAGCTACTCCTGAAGATCTTGCTGCCTACAAGAAACATTACGATGATGCTACCAAAGTGGCATGCATCATGGTGGCAACTATGTCCCCAGAACTGCAGAGGTACTATGAGGACTACTGGCCTTTCGAGATGAACAAGGACCTTATGGAAAAGTACCATAAGCGAGCTCGTCAAGAAAAGTTCGAAGTAGTCAAGTCACTCATGGCTTGCAAGATGAAAGATGGGGAGTCAGTTGTGTCACATGTGCAAAGAATGCAACGCTACATAAAGCGTTTGGTCAAGCTCAATATTCACTTTGATGAGGAATTGGCCATTGACATGGTCTTGAACTCACTTCCTGAATGTTATGGTCAGTTTATTCTAACTTACCATTTGAACAATACTGAGCAGACCTTGGCCCAATTGCACAACTTGTTGCAGACAGCTGAGGCAGGGATGAAAGGTAAAAGTATACCCTCCACACCTGCTAGTGCCCCTGTTTTGGCTATTGGACAGGGAAAGGGGAAAAAGAGGAAAGGTCCTCCCAAGCAAAACTGGAAGAGCAAGGCTCAAGCTGGGTCATCTAGTAATGGCCCAAAGGCTAAGCCCAATGGTTCCACTCCCCATGTTTCTGATCCAAAAGAGGCAGTTTGCTTTTACTGCAACCAAAAGGGGCATTGGAAGAGATCTTGCCCACAGTATCTGCAAGATATCAAGGATGGCAAAGTGAAGCCATCTTCGGCAGGTATTTACACTATTTCTGCTAATAACTCATTATCTTCTCGTTCATGGGTCCTTGATACAGGATGTGGTTTTCATATCTGTTCTGATTTGCAGGGTCTAAAGGAAAGTGAGGAGATAGAGCGAGGAAGGATAAACTTGATCATGGGAAACAGAAAGTCTTCACCAGTGACCAAGATCGGAGTTTATCAGCTTCTGCTTAGCAATGATGTTAGATTAGATTTAATAAATTGTTGCTATTCGTCTGAGATGACGAGAAACATTATTTCATTTCATGCATTGTTCAGACAAAGTTTTCAAATATTCTTTTAATGATTTGAATGGTTCAATTTCTGTTTATAAGAATGGTGTTTTTATGTTTGAAGCTTTACCTTGTGATGGTGTGTATGAAACAGTGACTTGTGTTGATAGCTTAGGAAATAGTGTACTTAATATTGACTTGTCTAATAGTGTAAACAAGGCATGCTTGTGGCATTGTCGTCTTGGACACATTAACAAGAAACGCATAGCCCAACTCCAAAAGGATGGAGTGTTGGAATCATTTGACCTAAAGTCAGATGATATGTGTGAGTCTTGTCTTTTGGGAAAGATGACAAAATCACCATTCACAGGGTCTTGTGAAAGAGGTGAAGGTCTGTTGGATCTCATACACACGGATGTGTGTGGACCCTTCAGATCAACTACAAGAGATGCTAATCGATTCTATGTGACCTTCACTGACGATTATAGCAGATATGGATATATCTACTTGATCAAGCATAAGTCAGAAACTTTTGAAAAGTTCAAAGAGTTTAAGCATGAAGTCGAAAATCAATTGGGCAGAAAGATAAAGATACTTAGATCCGATAGAGGCGGGGAGTATCTTAGTATCGAGTTTAACGACTATCTGAAAGAATGTGGGATAGTCTCACAATTGACTCCTCCTAGGACACCACAGTTAAATGGTGTAGCTGAGAGGCGCAATCGAACCTTGTTAGACATGGTTCGTTCTATGATGAGTCGGGCTTCGCTTCCTATTCACTTCTGGGGGTATGCCTTAGAGACAGCCGCCCACATCCTCAATCTTGTCCCTACAAAGAAGGTTGCCAAAACACCTCACGAAATGTGGACAGGGAAAGTTCCCTCGTTAGCACATATTAAAGTCTGGGGTTGTGAAGCTTTCGTAAGACGAGAGACTCACGACAAGCTAGCAGCTAGAAGTGAGAAATGTGTTTTCATTGGTTACCCAAAGCAGTCTTTTGGATATTTGTTCTACAGGCCTAGTGAGAACGTGGTCTTTGTAGCACGAAGAGGAGTCTTTCTTGAAAGAGAGCTCATATTCAAAGAGGACAGTGGGAGCACTATTGACCTTGAAGAAATTCAAGAGTCAGCCAATGAAGGAACCTTAGATGACACTAGCACTCAACCAGAGGAAACAGTTCCTGTTGAACCAATTGATAACTCATTACCTCTTAGAAGATCCACTAGGGTGAGTGTGCCACCTGAGTTGTATGGTTTTCATATTACTTCAGATGGTGACACATTCATAAGTGACAGAACACTGGTAAACTTAGATGAACCAGTCACTTATAAGGAAGCAATGGCAGGCCCAGAGGCTTCCAAGTGGAAAGAGGCAATGGACAGCGAGATTAAGTCCATGTATGACAACCAAGTTTGGAATTTGGTTGATAGTGCACCAGGTCGCAAGACAGTTGGGTGCAAATGGATCTTCAAGAAGAAGACAGACATGGATGGGAATGTGCATACATTCAAGGCTCGACTGGTTGCAAAAGGTTTTACTCAAACCCCAGGGGTTGACTATGATGAGACTTTTTCGCCAGTGGCTAAGATTAAATCTATTAGGATATTGCTCGCCATAGCTGCCTTTCATGATTATGAAATCTGGCAGATGGATGTCAAAACTGCTTTCCTTAATGGGAAGTTGGCTGAAGATGTTTACATGAGTCAGCCAGAGGGTTTTGTTAATGCAAAGTTTCCCAATAGAGTGTGCAAGCTTGAGAAATCCATTTATGGATTGAAACAAGCATCTCGCAGTTGGAATCTTTGCTTCCATGAGAAAGTCAAAGAGGTTGGTTTCTCTAGAAGTGAAGATGAGTTTTGTGTGTATATCAAGGCTAGTGGGAGTATAGTAACTTTTCTGGTGTTATATGTCGATGACATATTACTCATTGGTAACGACGTTCCAACCTTGAAAGAGGTTAAGTCTTGGCTTGGAAAGTGTTTTGCAATGAAAGACCTTGGAGAAGCTGCCTATATTCTTGGGATTAGAATATTGAGAGATAGAAAGAAGAGACTAATTGGACTTAGTCAGAGCACATACTTGGATAAGGTACTAAAGAGGTTTAGTATGGAAAATTCCAAGAAGGGAGAGCTACCTATCCAGAGCAATACCAAATTGAGTAAGACTCAATGCCCGAGTACAGATGTTGAAATAGATGACATGAGTCGTGTACCTTATGCTTCCGCTGTCGGATCGATCATGTACGCTATGACATGTACTCGCCCTGATGTGGCATTTGCTTTGAGCATGGTCAGTCGCTATCAGGGAAACCCAGGTAGAGCTCATTGGATAGCAGTTAAGAATATACTCAAGTATTTGCGAAGGATAAAGGACTGGGTTCTTGTGCTTGGTGGCAGTGATACTTTGAGAGTAGATGGTTACAGTGATGCCAGCTTTCAGACGGATAGAGATAACTTCCGTTCTCAGTCGGGCTGGGTATTTTTGCTGAATGGAGGAGCAGTTACTTGGAAGAGTTCCAAGCAAAATACGGTGGCTGATTCTACTTGTGAATCAGAGTACATTGCAGCAAGTGAAGCGTCGAAAGAAGCAGCTTGGTTGAGGAACTTCATCGGGGATCTCGGAGTTGTTCCAACCATCCAGGAGCCTATGGAACTCTTCTGCGATAATGAAGGAGCGGTTGCCTTGACAAAGGAACCGAGAGATCATGGTAAGACCAGACATATCGACAGAAAGTACCATTTCATTAGACATAGAGTTGAAGAAGGCCATCTTATAGTAAAGAGGGTGTCATCTGAAGATAACCCAGCAGATCCCCTCACAAAGGGTCTGAGTAGGGCTAAGCATATTCAGCATGCTCGGAGCATAGGACTGAAAGATGATATTAGTTTTAGTAGTTAGATTAGTTTTTGAAACTTGTAACAAAGTAAATGTAATTGACTTTTGGTGATTAAATAATAAAGTATTATTTATAAGTTTGGCTACTACCTTTTGTCAATTGTTTATTATTGTGTTTCATATTTTGCATGTTTTACTTCCTGAATAATGAGATTATTCAAACTCCACAGTCGCTCGTACTCTTGGAAGTAAGTAGTGAATTAAGACTGTCATGAATTGGATTGCAGATTGTCTAAGGATAGACATGGCAATAGAATTGCTGCAATGTTCATGAGTACTCAGAAATTGAGATTTGAGTATTGGATAAACCCACGCTCAGAGTATTACTTCATGGAATTCATCACGAGTAATACTGAGACGATAATATCTTATAATCTTGAAACGAAGATATATGAGTTGTAATTTACAAGTCGGTTGTGCATTGGTGATACGAAAACGCATCAGTAACTTGGTGTTATAAAATGTATTGTCATGCATAATTTGATGAGTAAAAGATACAAGCATATGAGTCAACGTTTATTCGTTCCTTTTGCCCTAACAGGAAAAGTGATATCTGTGGGCCCCTCGATGATTTGGTGTTGACTTATGTGCTGGGCCCAGCCAGGACTAAATTGATGTGTTCGATTAGAAGTCCTACATCATCACAAATCAGGAATCGGGAAACATAGATTCTGGACAAACAGATTGATTACATTCCATGTCTTTTGTCTGGGGATATCAAGCAGAACGAAGGGTTATATGATCACTTATCTTAGGACACGTAACTGACTGGGTCAGAGTTCGGCAGCAGCTTTTTGGAAGCTACAATTTGCTGGTCAAATTTAGAAGGCATACTAGCAATTATAGTTACAGACTTATCCAAGTGGGAGACTGTTGGATTAGGTGTCTAAGCCCATAACTATAATTGGTATGTACTTGAATTGATAGCAGCACAGTCCTTTTGGGTTGCCCTCAACTTAGCAACTGGACAAGGAAATTATGAAAGGAGAGATATTAATTTATAAGATTAATAAATTAATATATATATAAATGATTTATTAATATGTTAATGGATTAATATATTAATTAGAAATCATTATGTTTAATTAATTGTTATCCAGAAATTAATCAGAATTGATTTTGGGGTTAAAAGAATTAATTATAAGGTGCAGGGACTAGTTTGCAATTATCTAATAGTTGAGTGGAAGGCTCTAGAACCCCCTTGGAAGAGGGTGGACGAAATCTTTAGGGGAAACCCTAATAATTTCGTCCATAGGGCTTGGATAAGGCCCTTGGGTTTGCTTAGGCCCTAAGCAAAGGATAACTAGGGTTTCCCTTAAACCCTAGATCCCTCAGCTATATAAGGAGCCTCCTGGTTCACATTTTGGGCACTCTTTCTTTTGAAGAAACCCTAAGGCCGAGATTTTGCATACTCCCTCTCCCCTCTCTCTTCTTCTACTTTCCTTCTTGCTAGTTTGGGTGTGATTCCATTAGAGGCATTACACTTGTGGTGCTAAAGCTTCCAAGAAGATCAAGATCAAGATCAAGGGAATATCAATTGTTTGCTATAACAATTGAAAGGTATGTAAACCCTAAACCCTAGTTTGTTAATTTCGAAATTAGCCTCTCTCCTCTAGGGTTCTTGTTTTGCAATTCAAAGTTGTATGTTCAATAGTTAAAACATAGATCCAAAGTAGGTTGCATGTGAACTTAGGAATTGTTTTTCTAGTTTATTTGTTGTACCTAAAACCCATCAGAAACTGTTTCTTGATAAATAAATATAAATCTTATACTTAATTGGAAATTATTTATTTCATGGAAATATTAATTTTCAATGTTAAGTATAAAATATATCATAATATAGTGTAAGTGGTTCCGATAATGAGGAATCTAGAGAGAAAGAGTGGGGGAAATTCAAGCCTTACACATTCTTTTAAACTCACACATAAGATCTAATGTCCGTACCTACATTTAATGTAAAGTGATGCAAATTTAGAGGCATGGAATGTGTAAGAGGGAGGTTGACAAGCAACCTACCATCCCTCTTGAATTCCACATAATTTAAAGGAGAAAATAGAAACCTCAAGTGTCCAATAAATTAAGTCTTAGCTCTTATTTCTTGAAGTTTTATCTAGTGAACTTAAAGGTGTCGAAAAACTTTTACTTGAAATATTAATGAGTTAATACATTAACTATACTCTCTTAAAATATTATTTTCCATAAAATAGTAATTTCCCAATTAATAATACAGTTGAATCTGTTTAAGTAAATTACTTAATATATATTCAATAAGTGACAACTAGATAAATGTGGAATGCTACAGCCTATAGGATCATATGTTATTTGCAAATATCAATTAATATTGATTCTAGAGCATATATATATATATATATATATATATATATATATATATATATATATATATATATATATATATATATATATATATATATATATATATATATCCTTTCCCCAATGTTTTATGAAGTTTAATATCAATTAGAATTTCAATCTAAAATAGATTAAATGATAATTTCTATTATTTATTACATTGATTTCATAAAAAGTATCTTCTTTTTCATATTTTTGGAAAAATATATAAATTGTAGATAATATTAGATAATAGTAGAGAGGGGAGATGTAGCCATGTGGGTCAATGTGGTGGATAGTGAGCGCACCATGCGTGAGTTCTATTCTCATCATTCGCCCAAATTTATATTTTTAAATAAATTATTCACTATACATGGATTTTTATATTGAACGTGTCACAACTTTCTCCTTTTTT
Organism: Lactuca virosa; assembly: GCF_052849685.1. Classification (NCBI taxonomy): domain Eukaryota; kingdom Viridiplantae; phylum Streptophyta; class Magnoliopsida; order Asterales; family Asteraceae; genus Lactuca; species Lactuca virosa. The sequence continues at coordinate 215,138,786 of NC_136426.1, read as the reverse complement.
GTTTTGTTAGACGAATAAAGTAATTCTATTTTCTTTCTTATTACTAGGAAAAAAAACAAAATTATGCATAAATATCAATATATGTCTCTTAAGTAAATAAATAATATATATATATATATATATATATATATATATATATATATATATATATATATATATATATATATATATATCCATAATTTAAGTTAAGCTTGTCACATTTGTGGGTGATACAACAAAAAAAATGAAAAGGAGCATAAATAATCGCTGGTTTCCTTAAATTATTTTTGAATCATATTAATATAGTTTTAACATCGTTTTAATAAAGTAACTTCTAAACATGATGTTTTTATAGGTAATTCGGTTCTTCTACACTTAAGGATGAACACATCGACATAAATTATCAATGCAATCTCTCACTGCAGGAGGTGTACAGTGGAAGAAGGCACAATCTTGTTGATTCCTACATGGTTGAAACACAACTCCGTTGTCGAAAATTGGGTTGGGACTTGGGTTTCTACTATCAACAACGAAATTTTTCTGTGATTTTGCAAATTCGATCGGTGAGGCTGCAATAACACAAAACATGTATACATTAGTGTCCATTATCCATAAGTTTATATAACATAGGGAGAACATAATAAGCCTAATTTTAAAGAGACATAGAAAAGAGATAGAGAATAACCAGTAGTGACCATGAATATGATGAAAAACATAATTTTGAACACAGAATCCATCTTATTTTTTTTTTTTGATATGGACTTTTGTTATGAACTTTAGTAAATAAATAGATGAAATTTATAGAGATGAAATAAATTTTCAATTAATGCTATTACAAACTATTTATTGCTAATTTCCAAATATAAAATTTCTATAATTTGTTTTTCTTATCCAAAGGTATATTTTGAGTTAATGATAATATCTTAGAGAGACGAAATAAAATTCTCTATTAATGTTATAACTAGAATATGACTGGCGTTAAACGCGGGGAACATAAATTGAATACATATCACACATTAATAAGTGTCATTGTCTTAGGTGGAATTTTAATAAAAAAATGTTAGTTAGATTCATTTTTAGAGTTTTTGAATCAAATTTGTTAAATAAAAATATTAAATATTTAACATAAAAGATCCACGTGATCATTGTTTTGTCACAACATGTTGTGACTCCTTTATTAAAATACTAGACGAATTCCCGCGCGTTGCGCAGCGAAGATTAAAAATATATTGTTAAAATATTGAAAAATATATGTTTAAAATGATTATGTTATTGACATTAACTTTGAGATAATATTTTTACACTAATATATATATATATATATATATATATATATATAATCTCAATTATTTTGAACAATAATATGCATTGACATCAGCCCACATTCCTCACTAATAGAATTAAATATAATTATCTATTTAGTATTATTTTTAACAATTATTATTATTGATTGATTATATTTTTAGTTATGCGATCATTTTTTAATTTCAATAATGATGTTCATTTAAAATACAATTTATTTATAGCTAAATGTAATTTATAATTTGATGTTATTATCATTTAAAATTGTTATTCATTATATTTAAGCCACTTATTATTAATAATATGTTAAAGAAGACTTTTAAGAAACACTTAATATTATTTTTAAAATGTGAAACATACACTAAATAATAAAGTGATAAGATAGACAATTTGCATTTCAAAAGAGACTTGCATGGATAATATGACATATCCATGTAATTTGATTTTATTATTTATAACTATTGCTTATTAATTTTAAAACCACTTGTTATTATTAATAAGTGAAAGAAACTTTTAAAAAGCACTTATTATTATAATTAAAATGTTTAACATATACTAAAATATAAAGTGATAAGATTGATAATTTGCATTTTAAAAAAGGCTTACATGGATAATATGGATAATATGACATATCCATGATTTTTAATTAATTATTGTTTTGAAGCAACATGAACATACAAACATGTATACAATAGTTAATTAAATATTATATACACCACCTTCCATAACATATGATCGATAACATGAATCTAATCTAATTTACATTAAAATTTCAACCACAACATACAATGATATTCTTAAAAGAATACTTAAATCAAGAAAATACAAAAAAGAATTAGTATATAACAAACTTACAAATTAAAAACTTCAACATAATAACATGGCTCGAAAAATTGTTCACAACCCTCAAACCAACACAAAAAAAACTTTAAACTTGTTTTCTTTGTGAATTTTGTATGTGATTTGTATTTGTGTGTCTACTCAAAAAGATTGACCTTTTTATAGTAGAGTATGCATTAATTGTTTATTAAATATATTATATAAGTTATAAAACCTTTGAATTGTTAATCATTATTAAGAGACTTTTGAGTGGTATTCATTAAAATAGGAGGTTTCAAATGCATGAGGTGTTTGCAAATTTTTATGGGGGTTTCAAATGCATGAGGTTTAAGGAAAAATGCTAGCTTTATAAGTATGTATGATGTTGTGTAGTAGCTTTATAAATTAGCTTTGTTCGATGTACCGAACCCCATGAAGGCTTATATGGCACTTTTCATATTGGCCCTGTAAAACCAAAAGCAACAATAAGTTGTTATATGTACCAACAATGTTAAATTTATACGTTCAGTTATCGTGTTTTGTAATTTTAAAAGTGAATAATATTATGAAATATTATATGATTTTTGAGTGTTGGGTTCTAATAGATTAGTTTTTACTAGAATTGAAGTAAAAATATGTTTACAATCACCCAGAAGGTATTGGAAGTATTATGAGATTCCAATCAAAAGACAAATAGTGAAATTTAACAAAAATATAAAATTTGAATTAAGTAAAATTTTATTATTAAAAGTTATAGATAATTTCGTAGAAACATTGAGGCGAAAACCTCATCAAAATCCGAGTTATAACGAAGAAGTTATGACCAATTGAAGATCCGCGACAAAACCGGCAAACACTATTTAGCATAAAAAGTGAGTTTTCGATAAACTACTTTTTGGCCTTACTGATCTAAATGAAAGTCGTAGTACTCGTTAAACCAAGAATTTTCATAAAAAGAACGTCCAAATCTGACTTCGTACGAGGAAGTTATGATTTTTCTAACTTTCAGAATAGCAGTAGACAACTAAAAACTCGAAATGAAGATCGAGCGATATTTAGCCAAAACAACCTAAATGAGAATCGAAGGTCTCGTCAATATTATTACAACGGTAAAAAGACAGATGAAAACGGACGTCGGATGAAGAAATTATGAATTTTTAACGGACTTTTCTTGTCCCGGCCCGTTAAAAATATAATAATATTAATAAATTCAAAATTAGCCAACGATGTCTAAACGAAAGTTGTAGAGTATAATCTCACCTATGCGTGGATATAAAGAACGTCAAAAACGGAGCTCGTATGCAAAATATATGAATTTTTGAAATTTTAAATGAAAAATCTGAGACTTATCTGAAGAGAACGCCCTGCGTAGAAGCTTACGCCCATCGTTCGCATGCAAGGCCTCAGATCAACCACGACGCCCCTCTCTTCTCGCAGATGCCACCTATCGTTGTTGATGACACGTCCGAGACCCGGGAACCGAGCAGGTGACACACCTCGTAAGCGCTGCGTACCGAAGTACGCCCAGCGTATGCCGAGGCTTCGGCAAGCTATAAAAGAGATGCGAGGTTGCCCATATTTTTGTTTACAAAATCAATTTCCTTTCACTCTAAAAACCTTCTTTAGCCAACTTCCCCCCCCCCCCCCCGGTATCATCACCGACACCCGAAACAAGTCCCGACGCCCCGAAGTTCCCGAGAAAATCATGTTTCCAGTCGAAACTCTGCCCGTATAAAGTCCGGTTTTCAACTAAAATCCCCGGTTTCGTCACGGAAAGTCATATTTAGAGTCGAAGTGCTGCCCAAATTAATACTTTAATCCTCGGTTATTATATGGTGAGTTCAATATATAGGAACAATTGTATGTTATGTGTTATATGTGCTATATCTGCTTTTCCATGTTATTTTCCCGTGTTATTGTTTTTCCGCTCTTTTGATAGCAAAGTTGTACCTTTGACCATGTGATCAGTGATAATAATAAAGGCAAAGAGAAAGCCACTAGAGAATCTTCAGGAGAGAAGGTGAAACGTCCCTCGTTCATAGCTTTCAAGAGTAGTGGTGCTACAGAGTTTAATGGTGTCCTTAATCCTATAGTTGTTCTTACTTGGATTCAAAACACAGAGAAAGTATTTCGTATTTCTCATGTGAGAAATGAAGACAAAGTTCACTATGTCTCTACCATGTTCACTGGTGAAGCATTGGTCTGGTGGGAAGCAACATTCGAAGCTCACAACGAGTATGACCAGGAGAACTTATCCTGGGATATGTTCAAGACTCGTTTGCTAGGAAAGTATTGTCCTCTAGATATGAGGAGAAGATTGGAGAAAGCATTCCTTGAGCTCAAGCAAGAAGGAATGATTGTGAATGAGTATGAGACTCAATTCAATCAGAAAGCATGGTTTGCTGCAAAGTATATCCCAACTGAAAAACATAAAATTCAGTTATTCATGGAAGGGTTACGGTATGAAATCAATGATTTCGTGATGAATCGGGATATTCCATCATTCGATAAAGCTGTCGAGTATGCCCGAAAGCGCGAGCATGAATTGGAGATACGTGGTGCCACTCAATCTGTTTCAAAGCATCCACATATTGATCAAACTGTTGTTGTTCCCTCTATGCCACCACCTCGATCTGTTCGATCTGATTCAAACTAAAGAGTGCAATCTAAGAGTGCTTTTCGTGGTCGCGGTAGATCACAATCTTTTTCTGTTCAATCGCAATCATGTCACATATGTGGAAGGAATCATCAGGGACAATGCAGAATAGAAAAGGAATATGTGGTATGTTATGGATGTGTAGAAACAGGTCACATAAAGCTAGCCTGCCCGATGAAGAGTGTTACGTGCTATGCATGTGGTGTTACTGGCCATAGGAAACGCTTTTGCCCTACTCTTACTAGTCAAATGGCAGGAAGTCAAGCTTCTATGCAACAACCAAAGAGTATTCCTACTAAAAAGGAGGAGGTGCCTAAAGCTAAAAGCCGTGCATTCCGGATTACCACAGAGGAGGCACGCAAGGACCCGAATGTTGTGACACGTACATTTCTTGTCAACTCTAGACCTGCTCACATCTTATTTGATTCTGGTGCCTCAGATTTTTTTGTGTCTCATGAATTTACGCATTCTTTTCAAATTGCTTCCTATGCACTCATGCAACCATTTCACGTAGATACTGTGAGAAGTATATCATTACTTGCTGATAAAATCTATAGGGATTGTGTCATAGAAATTGAAGGCTATAATTTTCTTGCTAATCTGATCCCTATATCCTTGCCCAACTTCGATATTATTCTCGGCATGGATTGGTTGGCAAAGAACCACACTGAACTCTTGTGCTACAAAAAGATGGTACGCATTCCTATTGAAGGGAAGAATCCTCTTTATATCTACGGTGAACAAAGATCTAAACCCTTGAAAATAATCTCTTTCCTAAAAGCCCTTAAGTTTATATCGAAAGGGTGTTTTATCTATCTGGACTATACAGTTGACATCTCAAAAGAGGAGAAGAAAACTGTAAATGATGTTCCCGTTGTTAATGAGGATCCTGATGTTTTCCCCGATGATTTACCTGGACTTCCTCCGGACAAGCAAGTAGAATTATGAATCGACCTTATGCCTCTTGCTGCTCCAATTGCAAAGACTCCTTATCGTCTTGCATCAGCTGAAATGAAGGAGATGATGATCCAACTGCATGAATTACTTGACAAAGGCTTTATTCGACCGAGTACCTCTCCTTGGGGTGCTCCAATGTTGTTTGTCAAGAAGAAGGACGGTTCAATGAGAATGTGTATTGATTATCGCGTATTTCGTCCAATGCTCGATAAATCTGTCATCGTATTCATTGCTGATATTCTAGTTTATTCCAAGTCTGAATCTGATCATGCCATTCATATTCGTGAAATCTTAGAACTTCTTCGAAAGGAGAAACTTTATGCTGAATTCTCGAAATGTGAATTTTGGCTTCGCCAAGTTCAATTTCTCGGCCATGTGATTTCTGGTGATGGTATATCTGTAGATCCTACCAAAATCAAAGCCATTCAGAATTGGGAAGCGCCTCGTAATGCTTCTGAAATTCGCAGTTTCTTGTGTCTCACGGGATATTACCGGAGATTCATTAAAGATTTTTCGCGAATAGTTGTAACTCTCACAAGTCTTACACGAAAGGAAGCAAAGTTCGAATGGGGTGAAGCCCAAGAAAAAGCTTTCTCAAATTTAAAAGATCTTCTAACTCATGCTCCAATCTTATCACTTCCCGAAGGTCATAATGATTTCTCCGTATATAGCGATGCTTCTGGGTTGGGACTCGGTTTTGTGTTGATGCAACGTGGTAAAGTGATAGCATATGCCTCAAGACAACTGAAAGAATATGAAAAGAATTATCCCACTCATGACCTTGAACTTGTTGCAGTAGTATTTTCCCTAAAACTCTGGAGACATTATCTATTTGGTACGAAATGCCAATTGTTTACCGACCACAAAAGTCTCAAGTATATATTCAGTCAACAAACTTTGAATATGAGACAACAACGAGCCATGGAGTTTATCAAAGACTATGACTGTGAAATCTTGTATCATCCTGGAAAAGCCAATGTAGTCGCTGATGCACTCAGTAAAAAGGTTTATTGTAATAGTGTGTGTTACGCTATTACTCACACTACAGTAAAGTTCATTATTCTTGATGAACTAGAGAAATGGCAAGTAGAGGCCTTAAAGCCAGAAAACATGATGAAGGAAGGGATGGTACATTATACTGATGTTTTACTTGATGATCCATGAGGATTAAAAGCATTAAAGAATCGGCTATGGATTCCAAAGATTGGCGGATTAAGACAGAAGATTTTAGATGAAGCTCATAAGTCTAAGCTGTCAATCCATCCTGGTACAAGTAAAGTGTACTATGATGTAAGAGCTGATTATTGGTGGCATGGATTAAAGAGAGACATTGGAAGATACGTGCATGAATGTTTAGTATGCTTACAAGTCAAAGCAGAGCACCAAAAGCCTTACAAAATTCCAGAAAGTCTTAGTGTTCTCGTATGGAAATTCCCATGGATTTTATTACCAAATTGCCAAAGACTGCTAGACAGCATGATAGCATTTGGGTAATTATGGACCGGTTGACTAAGAGTGCACATTTTCTTGCCATGCGTGAAACAGTGTCGATGGAGAAATACGCACAAGTATACTTGGATGAAATTGTTGCGAGACATGGTGTGCCACTAAAGATTATTTCCGATCGTGATACTCGCTTCACTTCTCACTTTTGGGCGAGTATGCAACGTGAATTTGGATCTCGGGTTGCTCTCAGTATAGCTTATCATCCCCAGATAGATGGACAGACGGAGAGAACGATCCAAACCGTAGAAGATATGCTTCGTGCTAGTGTCTTGGAGTTCGGTGGTAATTGGGATAAATACTTACCGCTTGTCGAATTTTCATATAATAACAGTTACCACACTTCAATCAAAATGCCACCCTATGAAGCACTATATGGACGTAGATGCCGTACTCCATAATGTTGGCGTGATGTAGGACAGAAAATCGTTGGAGGCCCTGAAATGATTCAAGACACCACTGACAAAATTCAAATTGTACGTGAAAGAATGAAAGCGGCCCAGGTTCGACAAAAGTCCTATACGGAAAATAGAAGACGACCTATAGAGTTCCAAGTGGGTGATTTCGTAATGCCAAAGGTATCCCCATGGAAAGGCCTTATGCGATTTAGAAAGAAAGGAAAACTAAGCCCTAGATTTGTTGGTCCTTTCAAAATCATCCAGAGGATTGGTAAACAAGCATACCGCTTGGAACTGCCTGAAGATTTAGCAGGTATTCATGATGTGTTTCATGTGAGTTATCCAGCGTAAATGCTTGAGCATATATGATGAAACGGTTCCGTTATCCGAGGTGAAATCGGATAATAAGTTGAGATATATAGAAGAGCCTGAAGAGATCATAAATGAAAGAACGACTAATCTACGTAATAAAGAAGTGGAGTTGGTGCTTGTCAAGTGGAAACACCATCGAGGCCCAAATTGTACTTGGGAAAATAAGAATGAGATAAGAGCGAAATATCCCCATTTATTTTAATCGTTGTAATTTCGGGGACGAAATCCTTAAAATGAGGACGTATTTGTAACATACACATTCAGTTATCGTGTTTTGTAATTTTAAAAGTGAATAATATTATGAAATATTATATGATTTTTGAGCGTTGAGTTCTAATAGATAGTTTTTACTAGAATTGAAGTAAAACTATGTTTAGAATCACTCAGAAGGTATTGGAAGTATTATGAGATTCCAATCAAAGGGCAAATAGTGAAATTTAACGAAAATATAAAATTTGAAATAAGTAAAATTTTATTATTGAAAGCTATAGATAATTTTGTTAGAAACATTTAGGCGAAAACCTCATCAAAATCTGAGTTATAACGAAGAAGTTATGACCAATCGAAGATCCGCGACAAAACCAGCAAACACTATTTAGCGTAAAAAGTGAGTTTTCGATAAACTACTTTTTAGCCTTAGTGATCTAAATGAAAGTTGCAGTACTCGTTAAGCCGAGAATTTTCATAAAAAGAATGTCCAAATCTGACTTCGTATGAGGAAGTTATGATTTTTCTAAGTTTCAGAATAGTAGTAGACAGCTAAAAATTCGAAAATGAAGATCGAGCGATATTTATCCCGAAACAACCTAAATGAGAATCGAGGGTCTCTTCAATATTAGTACAACGGTAAAAAGACAGACGAAAACGGACGTCAGATGAAGAAATTATGAATTTTTAACGGACTTTTCCTGTCCCGGCCTGTTAAGAATATAATAATAATAATTAAGTCAAAATTAGCGACGAAGTCTAAATGAAAGTTGTAGAGTATAATCTCACCAATGTGTGGATATAAAGAACATCAAAAACGGAGCTCGTATGCAAAAGATATGAATTTTTGAAGTTTTAAATGAAAAATCTGAGACTTATCCGAAGAGAACGCGTCGTGTAGAAGCTTACGCCTAACGTTCGCATGTAAGGCCTTGGATCAGCCACGTCGCCCCTCTCTTCACGCAGATGCTACCTATCGTTGTTGCTGACACGTCCGAGACCCAGGAACCGAGCAGGTGACACGCCTCGTAAGCGTTGCGTACCGAAGTACGCCCAGCGTATGTCGAGGCTTCAGCAAGCTATGAAAGAGAAGCGAGGTTGCCCATATTTTTGTTTACAAAATCTATTTCCTTTCACTCTAAAAACCTTTTTTAGCCAACTTCCCCCCCCCCCCACCCCCGAAGCCCCGGTATCATCACCGACACCCGAAACAAGTCCAGACGCCCCGAAGTTCCCGAGAAAATCATATTTCCAGTCGAAACTCTACCCGTATAAAGTCCGGTTTTCAACTAAAATCTCTGGTTTCGTCACGGAAAGTCATATTTAGAGTCGAAGTGCTGCCCAAATTAATACTTCAATCCTCGGTTATTTCACGGTGAGTTCAACATATAGGAACAATTGTATGTTATGTGTTATATGTGCTATATGTGTTTTTCCATTTTATTTTCCCGTGTTATTGTTTTTCCGCTATTTTGATAGCAAAGTTGTATCTTTGACCATGTGATCAGTGAAAGGACTTAGATTCACAGTGGTGTTGGTATGTAGCCTCTAGTCATGTAGAGCATGTCTCGTAATAGAATGATTTCTACCCCCATGGCATTAACCGAAGGTTAGATAGGGCTAAAAGCCTGAAATCTACCAAAATGTTAATCAGAAATTGTATGCCTTCTGTTCCATTTGGGCCGAATCGTTATTGATGTATATCAAGTACTGAAAATTGTTATGTCTTATTGACTGTATATCTTTGAATCAAGTCATTGATTGATATGGAAAGCTTGTCACATGATTTCACATATGCCTTTGTTGTTCCTCTTTGCTTCTGTCATATTGATGTATATATATTACATAACGTTATATTGTATCTATTATTGAACTCACTAAGCGTCATCGCTTACCCCTCTCAATGTTTAACAAATTTCAGGTAATAGGCAATCAGTATAACTATATACTGTTGAGAGATTTAGAATAGTTTATATTACTACATAAGTATTTCAGTTTATGTATGTATAAATTTATAATATCCTGGGAAATTTTGTAATATATTAAACTTAGTCGGTTTGTATCCAGCGTTTTGTCATAAGACCAACAATGTATAATATAATATGTTTATGAATATGCAAGTAGCATGTTTTGAAGTAACAATGTAGAGTTATGAAAGGGGTTCTTTCAGAAATTCGATAAACATTACAATTAAAATGCATCGCCATAACCATAAACATGAAATCCAGACATTGTAATTCGGTCAATTTCTAAAGTATTTTTTCCTTATAAGAACTAAATATGATTTTTCAGGCTACACCCAATCACATATACATATCTTTCGATCAAAAAAATTATTACAATATATATATATATATATATATATATATATATATATATATATATATTATGAACAAAAATATGATATTAGTTTCATAATTTGCCAAAGGTTAACACTAATAAATAATAATGAACTTTCACAAATCTTGCATTTTGGTCACTGTGTCCAACTAATATATGAGGGAACGGTCTATGAGGCAATGCTTGGTTTCTAGAGGGCAATACAAATTCAAAATCTTTTGCACATATCATTCCTATATGCTTCAATTATCAAATTTAGATCAAACTTGTCAAAATCAAATTAAAAAAAACAGATATGTAACCTAGCAATCAAACAACATATTTTTCATAGAAATAAATATCACAAATCTACAACTTACACTTTATATAATATTCTTAAATTATATCTTACCTTTTCATCTTTAATTGTTACTAGCACCTCTTTCTGCCTTATTGTTGTGACACGAAAGAGCTATAGAGTACACAGATGCTTAATCGTACCGGCAACAATCAATGTTCTTTTTTCTGAGAAATATTGATGTAACTTTAAATTGTATAATAAAAAAAGTAAAATGAAATATAATGGTAAAAATAATCCAAAAAATATTTGACATAATGTATATTTCATAAATGAAAGTTAATTAAGTACATAAACCTCATCTACTTGTTAGAGATCAGCAATAGCATGAAAATTGTCACACCCCAAAACCGGAATGACGGAAACGTTCTGGGCGGAGGACGTCATGTACAGTATCACAACAATGCATAATAGTAAACAAGCAACAACATCATCCATTGCATTAATAATATAATTTAATACAAGTGTCTTCTATGTATAGTTTATAAGACACCAAAAATGAATAATCAAAATAAAGACGAGTCTTGAAAGCTCTGTCTTCTCAAAAACCTGGTCATCGGTACCTGTCTACTGGTGACCGAAGAATACAAGTTATTTTGAAAGCATAGATCAGCATTAAAGCTGGTGGGTGCATAAGTATTTTAGTGTCATTGTTTGTATGAAAGTGTTTGTAAATGTTTGATGTAAATGTTTGTAAGTGTTTGTAGTAATGTTTGTATCTCCTAGAAAATCCTATATTTTCTACTTTAAATGTAGTCTTCTACCAAGACCCGAATGTTCTCTATGTTGTTTGTTTGTAAAAGTGTGTAATTTTCCCAAGTATGACTATCATTACTAAAATATAGTTTACATTACCGTTTATGTGAGAAGATCACAATGTGAATGCAATGGGAAAATAAAGATGTATTGTAGTATTGTATATAAGTAACTACCAATGTATTAACTATCTTATACCAGTTGTTCATTAAGGTAAAATGTGATGAGGTTGTAACCATACTTGATTGACTAGTAAAACACGACGATCAAAGACGTCGAAATGGTATGACATTCGTCACCCGTAGACCTGCAGGTCCTACTGTAGCTAGCAGCAAGGTGTACGACGGTCAGTCCCGTATAGATCTATACATAAATTCACGCTCTCCCTCCAGGAGACTCTGGTTACAAAACATGACACATCAGTAGATTGCCATGCCATGAAGTAGTGGCTCACATTAATGTTATAGTATTCTAGTGTTTGTATAGTATGTTCTAGTGTATTGTATGTTCTCTCTGTTCTAGTGTATAGTATGCTCTCTTGTATAGTGTAGTTTATGTTCTCTTAGTTTCTCATAATAGAATGTTTTTTCTGTTTCTCATAATAGTAAGTTTGAATTGACTCATGAATGAACTGACTCTTGTATGTTTCATTGTACTAGAAATAGTGAGTAGCAAACCTCTAAACTATACCTATTATAGTTTACTAGTAATGTTGTTTGAATGACTGTGTATGTTTGTACACCCTTGCTACCCAAAGGTGTTGAACTAATGTAGGTACTTTTATATCTATACACATATACATAATATATAACTAAGATTCAAACGAAACTCAGACAAATAACCGGATACCCTAAGTCCACAACCAAACAAGGAGCAGGAAATGAAGTGAGTTAGCATTCCCAAGTCCTTTCAACCTTACTTATATAACTATATCTATATAGACATGATTTTGACAATATATAAGTTTAAAAGAATTTAATAAAAAGTTTAACATATAAAAGAGTTTTAACCATTTGAATGGTAACAGATGACTTGATGTCAGTTTATAAATTTTTTTGAAGAGTTTGTTTGATGAAACCGTTTGAAGTATAATAAAATCCACTTGTTTGATAGTTATTAATCACATGTGATTGATATAAAAACTATAATGTTATCAACTTGTATTCCCCCCCCCCCATACAAGCATTTAAATTCATTTAAAAGGTAAGTTAAGGGGTATGAACTCACCTATAGTGAGTGATACAAAAGTAAGATCGATTGTAGGATGCTAAGTGTCAAGTGAAGTCTCGAGCACAAACGGATCCTAATAAGCATATAATGACATATATATGGATATAATTAGTGTACAAGCAACTAATCATGATAGATATTCACCTTAGGGACTAGGAAACACTTATATTGAAGTGTTACAATCACAAACGATTGCATCTAAGGCGTTTACGGCCACACAATGGAGTTTGCGGCCATTGTGTTTACGACCTAAGGGAGTTTTCGGCCAATGAGTTTACGGCCAAAGAGGTATACGCTCCTAGAGTGTACGGTCAAGGGGTTTACGGTCGTACGCTCATGGGAGGACTTGCAAAAGAGGTGTTTTATGGTCCTATCTAGCATTCAACAAGTGCTTTTGATTCTAGGATCGAATATAAGGGAGTTTAAGGGCCAAAACATCCACCAACACAAGAGTTTACGGCTATGCAAGGGTTTACAGCCGTAAACTCTTGATACTCATGTATTTTATGATGATCTAAGGCTAGAATCAAGAGTTTAACAAGTCTAACTAGGAGATAGAATATATACTCACATTTTTTAAGCTTAGGAGGGGGTTCACGGTCCAAGAACTAGTGAGTGTTCTTGGTGAAAGTGTTGAATACTTGAAGATCTAACCAAAAAAGAATGATTCCATGGAAGAAATCAAAGGGGGAAACATGATCAAGAAGCATAACCACTAATAATATGGAAAGATTGCTTACATTTTGGAAGATCAAGGTGGAAACTTGATGAATGTTGAGAGGAAATCCGGAGGTGGAAAAAGTGGTGAAGGAAGAAGGAATATCATATATAAGGGAGTGAGTTCACGGCCAAAGAGATGTTTACGGCCGTAAACTCTAGTTTACGGCCTAAACACCTTATGGTGGAGTTTCCGGCTTGTATGTTGCAGACTGAACTCTATACGATACTTCCTAACACTTTATCTTTTAAGGTACTAGGCTTAAAACACCCAAACAGACCTTTAACAAGGCTAAAAGATAGCCAAAAACAAGTCTGACTTTGATTGAATCGAATGGATGTACAAGATAGAAATTTCGGGTTGTCACATCATCCCCCCGTTAGAGGGAATTTCGTCCCGAATATAGAGTTTAGGCAATTACAAATAACTAAGTAAAAAGATGAGGATGCTTTAATTTCATTTGATCCTTGCGCTCCCAAGTGAATTCAGGTCCCCGCTTGGCATTTCAGCAAACCTTCACTATTGGGATAAGGCTTTGCTTCGTTTGCTTGACTCTCGGTCCATAATCTCTACAGGTTCTTCCACGAAGTAGAGGCTCTCGTTGATCTCGATCTCGTCGAGTGGGATTACAAGAGTCTCGCCGGACAGACACTTTTTCAAGTTCGAGACGTGGAAAGTAGAATGTATGTTATTCAGTTCGCAAGGTAGTTTGAGTTTGTAAGCTACAGGGCCAATTCTAGCGACAATCTCGAAAGGCCCTACGTATCTTGGATTTAGCTTTCCACGCTTTCCAAATCGTATCAAGCCCTTCCAGGGTAAGACCTTCAATAGAACACGATCGCCCACCTAGAATTCCAAAGGTTTCCTTCTCTTGTCTGCGTAGCTTTTCTGTCGGTCTCTAGAGGCTTTCAATCGCTAACGAATTTGAACGATCTTCTCTGTCGTTTCCCGAATGATTTCCGGACCTGTGAGAGTGCTGACAGGAAATCGTCCTTTAGCTAACTGTGTGTCGCCCACCTCAGCCCAACACAGAGGGGATCTGCACTTACGACCATAGAGGGCTTCAAATGGAGCAGCCTTTATGCTCGTGTGATAACTATTATTGTAGGAGAATCGACAAGAGGTAGATGAATATCCCATGCCTTTCCAAAGTCAATCACACAGGCTCGCAACATATCTTCCAAAGTTTGAATAATCCTCTCACTTTGTCCGTCGGTTTGCGGATGGTAGGTTGTACTCATGTCCAGCCTAGTTCCAATGGAACTTTGTAGCGAATGCCAGAACCTCGAAGTGAATCTACTATCTCTATCAGAGATAATGGATATGGGAACACCATGCAGTCGTACGATCTCCCTAATGTATGTTCTAGTGAGTTTCTCCATCTTGTCAGATTTCTTGATAGGCAGGAAGTGTGCGGACTTTGTTAACCTGTCTACGACCACCCATATGGTATCGAGACCACCTGTTGTCTTGGGCAACTTGGTTATGAAGTCCATTGTGATCCACTCCCACTTCCATTTAGGTATCTCTGGTTGTTGAAGTAAACCTGATCGTTTCTGGTATTCGACCTTAACCTTGGCGCAAGTAAGGCGTTTACTCACGAAGGTAGCAATCTCAGCCTTCATGTTAGGCCACCAGTATAGCTTTTTAAGAGCCAGATACATCTTATCTGAACCTGGGTGGACAGAATATCGAGTGTTGTGCGCTTCGGTCATGGCCAAGTCTCTGAAACCACCGTGTTTCGGTGTCCAGATCCGATCCATGAGATATAAGGCTCCGCCACCCTTGACTTCTAAGTTCTTATCCATCCCTCTCGGGGATTCACCCGCCACATCTTCAGGTTTTAAGGCTTCTAGCTGAGCCTCCTTAATTTGTGTGGACAGATGTGAATGGATATTCATAGTCAATGATTTGACTCTACGACCAGAGCATTCTTTCCGACTTAGGGCGTCAGCTACTACGTTGGCTTTACCAGGATGATAGCGAATTTCACATTCGTAGTCATTGAGTAGCTCGACCCACCGTCGTTGTCTCATATTGAGCTCCTTCTGGTCGAATATATGTTAAAGGCTCTTGTGGTCTGTAAAAATAGTGCTTTTTGTACCATACAGGTAGTGTCTCCAGATCTTCAGAGCAAATACCACTGCTCCTAACTCAAGATCATGCGTGGTGTAGTTGACTTCGTGTACCTTTAGCTGCCTTGAGGCATAGGCGATGACCTTACCTTGTTGCATAAGAACACAACCGAGTCCTTGGTTGGATGCATCGCAATAAACCACGAAGTCTTCTATTCCTTCTGGGAGGGATAGTATCGGTGCGCTGCATAAGGCTCGTTTCGGCATTTGGAACGCCTTCTCTTGTTTCTCCTCCCAGTCAAAGGCCACGTCTTTCTGGGTCAATGTTGTAAGCGGTTTCGCGATTCTAGAGAAGTTCTGAATGAACCTGCGATAGTAGCCAGTGAGGCCTAGAAATTGACGAATTTGTGTAAGTGTCTTCGGCGCTGACCAGTTCTTAATGGCCTTTATTTTGGAAGGGTCAACATGAATTCCCTCTTCACTAACAATGTGACCCAGGAATTCGACTCTTCGAATCCAAAACTCGCATTTAGAGAACTTCGCGTAGAGCTTCTCTAATCGTAATGTTTCCAAGATCTGACGTAGATGCTTGCTATGCTCTTCCTTACTACGAGAGTAGATAAGTATCTCATCAATGAACACAATGAAGAACTGATCCAAGTAAGGACGGCATACCCTATTCATTAAGTCCATGAATATTGTGGGCGCATTAGTCAATCCAAATGATATCACTACAAACTCGTAGTATCCATAACGAGTTCGGAAGGTTGTCTTCGGAACATCCTCCTCAAGCACTCGTAACTAGTGATACCCGGATCTCAGATCTATCTTTGAAAAGTAATTCGCCCCTTGCAGTTGGTCGAACAAATCGTCTATGCGAGGCAGAGGCTAACGATTTTTGACGGTTAGCTTGTTTAGTTCTCTGTAGTCGACGCACATACGGAACGATCCGTCTTTCTTCATCACGAACAAGACCGGTGCTCCCCAGGGTGAGAAGCTTGGTCTAATAAAGCCCTTGCTGAGCAGTTCATTAAGTTGAGCGGATAGTTCCTGCATCTCAGCTGGTGTTAGACGATAGGGCGATTTGGCTACCGGGGTAGCCCCTGGAACTAAGTCGATTCTGAACTCGACTTGACGCTGTGGAGGTAATCCTGGGAGTTCTTCTGGAAAGATGTCGGGAAAGTCGCGTACTTCTGGGATGTTCTTTATGTCTTTCGTCTCTTGTCTCATATCAACCACATGAGCAAGGAATGTGTGACATTCCTTTCACAAGTACTTCTGGGCTTGAATACTCGAAATGATGCGAAGGTTCGTGTCGGGTTTATCGCCATAGACAACTAGGGTTTCGCTAGACGGAAAATTAAGGCGAACTGCCTTCTCATAACACATGATGTCGGCACGATGACGGCTCAACCAATCCATGCTGATAATGACGTCGAAACTTTTAATGGAGACTGGCATGAGGTAGATTAGAAATGAATGACTATCTAGAGTTAGAGTACATCCTATGTATATACTGCTAATGCTCTCTGTCTTTCCGTTAGCCATTTCTACAGTGAACGGTTCTTTAAGTGAACATGGTTGTTGTTTAAGTAAGTGAGCAAATTTTTGGTTCACGAAACTCCTCTCTGCTCCACTATCAAACAGTATTCATGCATATGAGTTATCGAGGAGAAACGTACCAGTGACCACTGTGGGGTCGGCAACCGCTTCCTAGTGGCCTATAGCCAAAACTCTTCCCACTCCACCAGCGTTCCCTGCCTTCGGGCAGTTCCTTTTGTCGTGACCCACCTCGCCACATCCGTAGCAAGCCTGACCCACACCAACGCCGGGGACTTTGGTGATTGGCCTTGCCGGAGCTTTGCAGACACGGCGGTGCGCCCTTTCCTATTGCAGTTAGCGCACTGCATTTCCCGGCAGGGTCCGTTGTGATGGAAGCTGCACTTGTTGCACTTTGGCAAGCTCCCAGCATACTGCTTCATCGGCGCAGTAGCAGTAGGGGTTATCACAGCATGAACGACCACGACCTGCTGCTTCTTTGCAGAGTTCTGTGTCGCGTTCTTCTTCTTATTATCCCAAAACTCCCGCTTCTTGTTAGCGGCTTTGGAGAGTTCTGGGATGGCCAGGGTTGTTGTTGTAGTTGGGGTGCGGACTCCATGATCAATGAGCCGTTGTGCCAATCGCTTGGCACTGTCGAAGGTAGTGGGGTTTGAAGCTAAGACATTCCCCTGAAATGGAGGCACCAACCCCCATATATACCTCTCTATCTTCTTTCTCTCAGTAGGGACCATTCCCGGACATAGTGCCACCAAATCGCTGAATCTGGCAGTATAGGCCACTATGTCGAAGCCCTTCATGGTCAGGCTCCAGAGTTCTTGTTCAAGTTTCTAAACTTCGCCCCTCGGGCAGTACTCTTCTATCATGAGCTCCTTCATAGCATCCCAGCCCATAGCATTAGCCACTATTAGAGTTAGTGACTTGACATGGCTATTCCACCACGTCAGGGCTCTGTCCGCGAAGGTGCAGGCAGCAAATTTAACTTTGCTTCCTTCCGGACAGGAACATATCTCAAAGATCGATTCCGTTTTCTTGAACCATTGCGAGAGGGCAATGATTCCGCATGTCCCGTTCAAGGACATGGGCTTGCGGTTGGTGAAGTCCTTGTACGAGCACTCCCTAGAGCGCACTGGAGCATCACCTTGAGTGGAATGCACAGTTGTTCCACTCCCGCTAGTTCCACTAGCACTGAATTGAGCTAGGGCTGCCGTAACAGCCACATTCACCGCAGCTTGGATTGCTGCTGGGTTGTATTGTGGAGGAGGTGGTGGTGGAGTTGGAGTTATCGGAGGGTTGCGTCTCGTCCCTCTTCGTGGAGGCATTGTTCAACTAGAAGTTTACAAAGATGAAGATGATAGTAAGAATCAATTGTAAGTATAATGAGAGTGGTCCATGGACTAACTCTCCATAGTCCAACAAAACAAATGAGAGTATGATTGATATAGAGATCTAGCAGTAGCAGTCTAAAAGTCCTTGGATATGGATTTCCCACAAGATTAGATGACTGTCAATAATATTGGCATTAATGATGTAACAAGTTTGGGAAAAATGACCTAGAAGTAGGTCTTACATCAAACCAAAATGAGAAAATTTTGACAATACTAAGACCTTAAAAGACTAACAAGTTCAAAGTCTTATCATAGACAGGAAACTAAAACTAGAGATTTTACATAGACCTAAGTTATATCCAAAAGTGAAAGTTGAGTAGGCTCTATCTGCGACGAGAACTACTAGAATGAGTCCTTGATTCTGCCAGACGGCGCTCCATGTCCCTCATGTGTCTTTCAAACGTTGCCTGCCGAGCTCGAAGTTCCCTGACTTCGGCTTGGGTTGCAATAAGTTCTCTCTGCAGGGCCGCATTCTGGTTCTAAGTTCTTTCATGAGAAGATTCCATATGGAGAATGCGTACGGTATTGACTCCCGTATTGTCATCAACCTCCATGATTCGGTTGATGGCCGCCCTACCCTGCTCATCATTATGAGCAACCTTGCGGACCAAAAAAGGTAGGACTCTGTCTGCTAAGCCTCCCTCGCTCAGGTTGTAGAAACTTCTGTCTCCGTTGTAGGGTAGGGGTTGACCCTGTTCGTGACTCCATCTGTTCAAGTTTGTTGCCTACAGAGGTGTGGGGCCTTGAAATGTTGGACGAGGGTTAGGATTTGGGATTGGAGCCACTGGGGGTAGGTGGTTGACTTCCAGCTTGGAGTCAGAATCCTCCAAAAAGTTCTCTGCGAAGTCATCATCCAAAGGTATTGGATGATTCTCTTTTGGCTCATCATCGAGCCATCCTCCATTGCCTTGGTTGGGAAAGTACGGATCTCTGGGGATATGAAATCCAGCCATGTTATCTACGCGAGAATAAGGGTAAAAGAAATAATTAATAGACGTACTAATAAAGAAAATTATAAGATGATCCTTACCAGTTACTCCAACATTTGCATAGTACATACCAGTCATATGTAACCAAAATAGGATAGACCTTCGAATAAGTGATCCTAACTCTAAGTCCACAACCAAACAAGGAACAGGAAGTAAAGAAAAGATCACAGATTCTAAGTCTATGACACCTTAGTCACATATAATCGCAGCGTATCCACTCAGTAACTGTTGACATACTAATAAAGACCTTTTTAGTTTGCACATAAGTAATTATAGCAACACAAAATACTCCTATAGTATTTTAAGTTTATGTTCTGTTCTAATGTTTTCATTGTAGTAGTGTTGGTAAGTTTTTAGACTTGCTGCAACACCACAACCATTCCTAGGCACATGCTAATCACTTCTCGGAAAGATATAGTTGATCAGGCTATATCACTCCCAGATCTGATTATATGTCCCCAAGCCTACTTGTGCTGTCCAATAATCGCAATACTTTTGTTCTGTCCTAGTGACACTGATTTTAGTATGAATGCAAGTGTGTATACTTCGGTTAAATATTTATTTAAAAGTATAACTCTTGGATATGTGTGGAAGGTAGTATTGGGCCCGTACTACTGAAAGCACATGATCCATACTTGAATCGATGAGAATCTTGGAGAATCTAAGAAGCTTATGGGAAGGAGAATTCTTGGTTGTGCTTTGACCGTGGGAATAGCTGTTATGCAGGATGAGGATGAGCATGCATGACAAGGACCAGGGTTTGGTCCCGGCTCCGGTGGTAAGCCAGTTAGTGAAAGAGACTGCCAAGATTTTGAGTTCGCCTTGGATCTCTTGTACCAGGTGGAAAGGATTGATTGTGCGATCTACTGCACTTTCGGGATTGGAGACTATGTCTCAGGGGTAGTTTGTAGCCGGTTTAGTGAAGAGGCTGCTCCAGTTATTGCAGTTCAGCCATTGACGACTGAGATGGTGAGTGTGTCAGGGTGTGAGACCCTGAATGATATGGATCCCAGAGCCCGAGGGCAGAAGATAGATTTGGAGTACCACGAGAAGAGAAGTTCAGGTCATGTGCGTTTAGTGGAGGGTCTCGGGAGGAGACCCAAAACTTCTTAGCAGCGTTGAGAGGCCAGCAGGGCCGAAGTCAGCACGACACGTGCGGGAAACCATACGATGGAGTTATCGCTCCAGGACTATAGGTCGCTACAAATGTAGCAGGGATTATCGTGTCAGCAGGTGACATTACGAGTGGGTGATCGATTTACGGTGTGACCAATCTGATGGATCGGCGGTGAGGTTTTAGACCGTTGTGATGAAGCGAGAGTATTGAGAGACTGTGGGGTAGCCCGTAGCATTTACCGATCCATAGGCAGCGGTAAGTTGGTAGTAGACTTGTATTTACCTCCAGATTCCTTTGGTAAAAAGGCGCCTTAGGGAGTGATTGGGTCATCTGATTGGTTAAGAATACAAGAGTATTCTTCAGGATTTCCTAAGCTAAGTGATCATTGTGTTTGGATAACTATGGGGCGCTTGTGTTGTCGGCGCAGGGTTTGAGCGGGTCATGCATATTGATGGAAATGGATCGGAGATCCATAAGGCGTAAGAGGTGAAAGAGCATCGTCGAGTCCAAATGGGGGAGAAATAAGTGGCTGCTTAGGCGTAGGTTGTATTGATGGGAGTTTAGGAAACACCCAAACGCCAGTTGGCATCGCCTTGATTATGCATAGTGAGTAGTGGGAATCCATAGGTGCGACCCGAAGTCCTTATGGGATATAGGATTCGGCTCGGGAGGTGCGACGATGTGATAGTGGAATGTGGAATGGCTATGGGTGGTAAGCATGGTTGGATGGAAGTAGTGTTAGGCTGCGATAGGATTGTAGCATTCATCGGTCCAAATTAGACTATTTACGTGATGGTCACAAGCATGAAAGGGAGATTAGCTCATGCTTTGAGCACACCGGCCAGGGTTGGCTATGAATTACTCTCTGTTCTAGGATAAGGATCCTTGGGGTCCGCGGGCGAGCCCGGATGATTATGGGAATTCGGGATGGAACTGGTAGAGACTGTTGAGTCAAGGGTTTGGATCTAGAGTTGCAGGATCATGTGGATAATCAGTATGTGACACAGAGGAGTCTAGGTTAGGTAGCCTCGGTATTGATCTCTTGGGAATCTGGTGGTTAGACCAGGTGCGAGACTGATAGTCTCGGGGGAATGGCTTAAGGGTATTTACTTATCGTTCAAGTAAGGGATGACCAGAAGTCATGGTGTAGTATGCAAGTGCAGGATTTCGTATCAATGAGATGAGATTTTGGGCATCTATATGCCAAGGGCGTCGAATGCAGGATTCCAGGGTAATAAATGGGTTTGGTTTGATGGTAGCTTAAGCAGTTGTGATGTGTCTCGAGCTGGTTCTATCTGTAATAGAGCCATGATATGTTGGAATCAGGAAAAAAATGGGTAGTTGGTGATCCTATATGATACGAGGCTGTTATGTATCAGTATTTTGGCTCAGAAATCGGTTAGGTGTTCGGTGTTCCGGACAGTTGGCAGACAAGTTTGGATCAGGGCAGTCCCGATCATGCTTGAGGAAAGTAGCTATGTAGCAGCAAGATGAGTTGGAGTGGTTTCAGTGATTTGGGGTCTGTGTGGTGTTTCTTGTCATTTGGGGCATATATTACATTTTACATTTGGACTAAATAATATCAGAAGTTGAATAGGCACTTGGGAGATAAGTGCAGTGAACTCGGCAATGATTCGATGTGGGCGGTCTGTCAGGGAGACAGACAATCTCGAGACTTCAGATTTCAGATTGGGTAAATGTGATAATGTTACAAGGAATTCGTTTCATCTTTGGGTTTTAGAACCATGCGGGGTTGGTTTTGGTTGCCTTGGAAAGGCTATGGTATAATCGGGATTGTGGCCATGTTGCTCGGGCTGCTTGGCGTGTCGGGATTGGTAAGGAATGATTTCGAGGACGAAATTTGATTTAAGTGGGGGAGAGTTGTAACATCCCATTTGAAATTAAATAAATAATAAACTCTAAAGTCCCTAGATGTAATTTTATTATTATTTAATGGCCAAATCAATAATAATTAGTGGAGTGTTGGTTTCAGGGAGCCAAATGTTATAAATTGGATTTTCAAGGGTTACAGTGTAATTTCCAGGAGTTATTTTGTAAAGATTTTCAAAAGTCAGGGGGTGTTTGGTAACATAAGGACTTCAACTAAAAATAATTTGTAGAGGGAGGGGCTGCTTGGTCAAATTTCGGACTTGATTTGTAAGGGATTTCAGAAGGCGAGGTTTAAATGGTAAATTAAGGATTCGTTTGGAAAAGAAATTGGGAAGGAAGGACCAAAGGTGTACATGGAAGAAAAGTTTGATATGAGTGGGCATATAAAACTCGTCACCTTCTCGCCATGCTAAACCTAACCCTAGGGAGCCTTCAGCCGCCACCTCAATCTTTCCCTCCAGCAGCCGCCACTCCCTTCGATGTCAAGGTCACAAACCACCAGGACGATGCTACCACGGTGGATGCCGACGAAACCGAAATCGCTGAAGACCGACATCTTGAAGATCAGGTGAACCGAGAATCATAGCCGTTGTGGTCATTTTTTCGGTGGAGGCGCGACCACCGTAGTTGAAGACGAAGACCATCAAACGCGTCACTGTTTTGTTGACCGGCAAAGCCAACGTTTATCCGGGCAGTGAAGGATCGAGCTAACAGGGCCCACTTGCGGTTGTTTCCTTCTTCTTCTTCTATCCCGTCATCAGACACCACCAGGTGGGTGGTTGGCGTTCACTTTCCGAGCAAAAGACGTGTGTGTTCTTCCTCTGCTAGGGTGCATTCGTGTGTGTTTTGCTAGCCGAACTTCACGAGAAAAGCCACCACCACCACCGTGAGGTGGTGGTTGTCACCCTCTACCACCGATGGCCGCCACAAGGGTGGTTGTGCATGTGTGTGTGTGTGTGTGTTATTTTGTGTGTATTTCATTTTGGATAATATGTTGTATGATGTGTTGTATGGCCGGAAAATCCGAAGAAAACCCACCACCACCACCGTGAGGTGGTGGCTGCCGCCTTCTGCCGCCACTAGCCGTCGTGTTGGTGGCGATGTGCATTTGTGTACGATTGGATGCTTAGACACGATTTGGACTAGAATCATAACCACCACCACGAGGTGGTGGCCGCCGCCATGAGCTATCGTTGACCACCACTACCCGAGGTGGTAATGGGTGGTGCTCGACTTAGCTAACCCTAATTGACCTAGTGAAACCCTAATTTCACACAAAACTTCACAAATGGACTAATTGGAATGCTATTGGGTTGGAAACCCTAATTAAGGTTTGGAAAACCCTAATTTTGGAAATGTGAGATTTGGAATTGTCGGGACCTGCATTTGGATTGATAGATTGGAATTTCTAATTATGTTCGACTAAATCGCATGATTGGTTTAGTAGATTAATAGACTTAATGGATTAAGTCCTTAATGGATTAAGTAAGAAACAGTTAACCCTAATCGTCATTTTATGTGAAAAGCCTAATTTTGCTTGGGCCTTGTGTTTGTACTCTTTATTGGGCTTTGGTGATTGGGTTATTGATGGGTCATCCAAGAAGAAGCGTATGGACTAGAATATTTGGATGGGCTTTAGGGTAAGGCCCATGTGAGGGGTTGGGCCCGATTTGGAAAATTAAGCCTTAGATGGGCCATAATTGGACCTTGATGATTATGAGATATTGGACCATTATAATGCCAAATGTTTTGACTGGAATAAATGGTTTGGGCTTAGGGTAAGACCATGTAAGGGTTTGGGCCCAATTTGGAAAATTTGGCCATATGTTGGGCTTTGGTTCATTGTTTGACTTGTGGGCCTTTGGATTAGGCCTTGGGCTTGAATCAAGCTAAGTTGGGGGTAAAGTAGTCTTTTACCCAAGCATAGACTTATGGTTATGTATTGGAACCCAATTATTAATTGGGTGTTGTTTCGTTATTGACAGGTCGGGAATCTGTCAACCAGCAGTTAGAGTTTTATCCGCGGGACTTCAGCAGTGCGAGGTGAGTCTCCTCACCATACCAATGGATCTAAGGCACCAAGGCAGTAGACTAAGACCATGTGGAGGTTCCCATGGCAATTAGTTATGTGTGTTATGTGGTATGCTAGCTATTATGTGATATGTGGTATGCTAGATATTTTAGTGATATGCGGTGTGCTAGTTGACTCTATGTTGCTTGCATGGAAGACCTCGGGGGGTTCCCGAGGCAGTTGGATATCAGACCATGTGAGGGTTCCCATGACATTCCATGCTAAGACCATGTGGGGGTTCCCATAGTGTAAGAACTTAGAGGGTTTCCATGGCCTCCTTAGTAAAGACCTCGGGGGGAGGGGGGGTTCCCATAGCACTTGGGTGTAAGACCTTGGAGGGTTTTCAGGGCATCCTTGGGCTAAGACCTCGAGGGGTTCCCGAGGCACCCAGTGTAAGACCTTGGAGGGTTTCCAGGGCATCCTTATATGTTTGCATGTTTAGCTCATACGTTTGTATGTATGGTTTGATTGGTAGTTATGGAAAACCATGTGAGGGTTCCCATGGCAGTGGGCTAAGACAATGAGGGGGTTCCTATGGCACTAGGAGTAAGACCATGGAGGGTTTCCACGGCTTCGTCATATGATTATATGCATGGCTTATGTGGATATGTAGCTTATATAACTAATATGGATTATGTGATTATGTGGATTGTGTGGGGTATGATCTAGGGAACTCACTAAGCTTTGTGCTTACAGTTTTGTTTATGATTTCATGTATCATTGTTTTGGAAAGGAAGGGCTCAGCTTGATCGCAGCACACACACCCGTGTTTTCCGCATTATGTGATTTTTGGAGGAACTCTGATAAGTGTTTTTACTTAGCAATGTTTTGGAATACTTGGATTTAAAGATATCTGTGTTTTGACCATAAAAAAAATGAATTTTTTACCCTCTATTTTTGGGTTGTTACAAGTTGGTATCAGAGCATTGGTTTGAGGGATTCAGACATACTTTCAGGTGTGTCTGAACTCAAACTGAGGATCTATAAAGTTTACAAAAAGAAAAATGTTTTCAAGGAAAAAGTTTTTTAAGACAAGAAAGGGTGTGGCGCATGCAATCCGCTGAGCTCGAGCAAGTTTCCCCAGAATACCCATATATGTTATCTGTTATGATTTGATTTATGAATATGAGAATTGCATGCTAGTTAGGGCTAGGGGAGATGTCTTTATTTTCATTCCGACTATCCATGTGTTATTTTTTTATGATTTGATTTTTTATGATTTGATTTGTTATTATTTGATTTATGAAGATGAGGATATGTGTTATATTTTCATTCCAACTATCCCTGTGTTATTTTTTTTGTTCGAACAAAGATAATCTAATGAAAAAAATAACATGAGGATAATTCGAAAAGAAAAAAACACAATGATAGACGTAACGAAAAAAATAATATAAAGATAGTCTGATTGAAAAAAATAACATCTGAATAAGGATAATCAGAACGAAAAGATAACACAAAGATAGTCCGAATGAAAAAAAATAACAGAGAGATAGTCGGAACAAAAGAATAACATAAAAATAGTCCATACGAAAAAAATAACAAATAAATAGTCCGAACGAAAAATAACATGGGATAATCTGACTAAAAAAAACAACGCAAAGATAGACGGAACGAAAACAATAACATGTGGATAATCCGAACAAAAGAATAATATATGGATAATCCGAACGAATAAGAAATACAAAACTAAATGAAAAAATAACACAAAATAAAAGTTTGAACAAAATAAAAATATATTTATTGTGTTAATAATAAATTAATAACTAGGGAAGAACCCCGCTTTACGGGGTTGTTTTCATTCAATTACAATATACATTAATTACTAAATGGATAGTTCGGTCAAACGGAACGAAATACAAATACAGACATTCATATGTGTGTTTTTGTTTCTTTTGCATCAATGTCAAAAGGATTTAGAATGTAAAAAACGACAAATGACAAATGACACGATTATCCTCTATTAATTTGTTTTGTAAATTACTATCTTAGTATTACTTGAATTAGTTAGCTTTGCTAATAGATTTTTACTTCTAAATATTTAATCAACTGTATATGTTCATATTTATGGTCATGAAACTCCACCGAATCATTACATGAAAATCTATACACAAAATATCAAAAATAAACATGTGAGATTGAACAAAGAATTACTTTTGATTTCATTTATAGCCACTGATAATCAATAATCACAGATTTGACAAAAACATGTTAGTATCATAGGTTCAATTAACCGTAAGAAAAACAAAATGCAAGATGATGAGTAAAAGTGCCCCAAGTGACAAACCTTTGCCCACTGAAAATCAACAATTCAAAACTTTAACATCAACAATCAAAAAATGAAATCACATTCTCTCTTCATGTTGGAAGGTGATAGTCTACGATTCCATTCCAAACATGAACATCAACAATCCAAAAAATGTTCAACAAAATGTATTGGAAACTTGTAAGAAATTCGGGATAAAATAGTCTTGGAAATTCTGAGAATTGTGGTTTCACTTTCGGATTAAAGTATTTGGGTGATACTCCCAATCTTTAATCGGATAAGACTTAGAATTGAGAGCAAGAACTGAAAATATGGATGTTATGAATTTCGTGATTGTTGTTGTACCCAGAAAAATGATGACCAAAAAGATTAAGTAGTTCATTTGTCTGAAAACTATCAAGGCAGTTTTCTTTGTCCAAGAAATTCGATCCCAGCCAGGGGCTCTGCCCCTTGGACCCCGCTCCCAGGGGCGCTGCCCCCGGACCCCCGTTCGTTTAGGGGTTTCGCCCCTAAATGACAGTCTACTTTGAATCTTGAATAAATTTAAACAAGTGTGCACTCCGCACCTTCCTTACTTGTTTAATATTCATCAAGATTGATTTTTGGTCAACAAGTCAATCCATTACACTTAAATACACATTGATGATACAAAATCACCAACAAACCTCCCCCATTTAAGTGTAATCTTGATTAACTTAAAACAAAACATAACAACAACAAACTGATGCATAAATGAAACGTCATGACGATTGAATTTCACATTAGTATATTATTCATTCCAAATATTCGAATATCAGGGTGTCACTAATGATTGAACCCTTTTTATTCATAGTGAATATATGAAGATAATACACACAACAGTTTATATTTTCATAAGTTCTAACTTGACACTATATTTTACTAGCTTGTGTCCCATCCCTCAATAAGCATATCAAAGCCAAGTCCTAACTTCTTGAAGCAGCTAAACTTCATGCTTATATAGGTAGTCCTTTTATTCTTGCACCTGCAAATGCAATTTTTCAAAAGAACTATTAAGAATATAAATTCAACCTCCTTAACTTGCAATACTGAACACATACCTTGGGATGATGATAATAGTGTGTTCCAATCTTTAAATATCAAGTTTTCCACATTGAATTCAGCATCTAATATTATATTAGATGTGAATTGGGTATCTCAATATAAAAGATTTAAGTGGACTTTAAACCCATCCATATAGTCGCCTTGTGCACAAAATCTCTTGCTAACCCTTTGGTTAGATGATCGGCTAAATTCAACTGAGTTCTTACAAACTCCACAAATATCACACCAGTCATGATGAGCTCACGAATCATGCTATGTCTAACACCTAAATGTCTAGACTTTCCATTGTACACTTGACTATAAGCCTTAGCCAAGGTTGTAGCACTATCACATCTGATCGAAATGGTAGATATCGGTTTGGGCCATAATGGAATTTCATAAATCAAATTCCTTAGCCACTCAGCTTCTTTACTAGCAGCAGACAAAGCAACAAACTCAGACTCCATGGTTGAGTTAGTGATACAAGTCTGTTTCTTAGATGCCCAAGAAATGGCACCTCCTCCAAGAAGAAACACCCAACCACTAGTAGAGGAGTGATCCTCTAAGTTGTTAATCCAGCTGGCATCTGAATAACCTTCTAAAACAGAAGGATATCTACTATAAGTTAAACCATAATTCAAGGTCCTTTTTAAGTACTTGAATACTCTACTCACGGCTTGCCAATGATGTGAACTAGGATTACTAGTATATCTA
Source organism: Lactuca virosa (assembly GCF_052849685.1). Lineage (NCBI taxonomy): Eukaryota > Viridiplantae > Streptophyta > Magnoliopsida > Asterales > Asteraceae > Lactuca > Lactuca virosa. The sequence goes on along the minus strand of NC_136426.1, from coordinate 215,110,086 downwards.
CTAAGCCTTCCCACAGCATATGTTATATCAGGCCTAGTACTAATCATGGCATATATTAGACAACCAATAGCCCTTAAGTATTCTAGTTGAGACACTGGAGATCCTTTATTAGGTAGAAGCTTAAGACTAGGATCTATAGGAGTGCTAACAGGAGAATAATTCTCAAAGTTAAACTTTTTCAATATCTTCTCAATATAATGAGATTGAGAAATTGAAATCCCAATGTTTCCTTTTCTAATTCTTATACCAAGAATTACCTCAGCCTCCCCCATGTCTTTCATATCAAAACTAGATGATAAGAATTTCTTGGTTTTATCAACTTCTTCTAAATCAGTACCAAAAATCAACATATCATCTGCATATAAGAAAATCATGACTCCTTTACCAGAAGTATCAAATTTGCTATATACACACTTGTCAGCTTAGTTTAATGCAAAACCATTAGACAAGACAACATCATCAAACTTTTGATGTCATTGTTTTGGTGCTTGTTTCAAACCATATAATGATTTCTTCAACTTGCACACTTTGTGTTCATTTCCAGGCATCACAAACCCTTCAGGTTGTTTCATGTATATTTCCTCATCCAACTCACCATTCAAGAATGTAGTTTTCACATCCATTTGGTGAATCACAAGATTATGTATAGCTGCAAGAGCTAATAATAATCTAATAGTAGAATTCTTGGCAACAGGAGCATAAGTACCAAATAAATCAATGCCTTCCTTTTGTCTAAAACCTTGGATAACCAATTTGGCTTTATACTTATCAATTGTGTCATCCACCTTCATTTTTCTTTTGAGGATCCATTTACATCCTAATGCCTTGCAACCAGGAGGTAAATCAGTCAATACCCAAGTATTGTTATGCATGATAGAATCAATCTCATCATGAATTGCCTCTTTCCAGAAATGAACATCCCTAGAAGCCATAGCTTCACTGAAAGTCTTTGGATCCTCTTGAATATTAAAACAATATTGATGTTGATAAATAGTCTCATTCCTTGTTCCTTCAACTAAATATAGTTGAAAATCAGATCCAAAAGACTTAGCTTTTCTAGCTCTGGTGCTTTTCCTAGGTTCAGGTACAGAACTTGCACCACCAGAAACATATTCAGCTTGAGGAGTACTCTTGCTGGAAGATTGATGAATCATGCCCCTTGGTCTAGGTATAGATGTAAATCTTTCTTCATCAAATATAACATCTCTTGACTCTATCACTATGTTTACAGACACAGAGTCATTAGATTCTAAAACATAGAATCTATATGCTTTGGAATGCTCAGCATATCCAATAAAGATACAATCTATACCTCTCTCACCCAATGTTTTCCTTTTGGGTTCAGTGAGCCTTACAACTGCTCTACAACCCCAAACTTTGAGATAACTCAAATTTGGTACCTTTTTACACCAAAGTTCATAAGGAGTATTCTTACTCCTTTTATTTGGAGTTCTATTCAAGATGTAACATGCAGTTAACATTACCTCACCCCAAAACCCTTCACTTAAACCAGAATATGACAACATGGAATTAACCATTTCTTTCGAAGTCCTATTCTTCCTTTCAGCTACACCATTTTGTTGTGGTGTATATGGAGCTGTGGTTTGATGTATTATTCCAGTTGATTCAAAATAAACTAGATCATGATACTCACCACGTCTATCATTACGCAATACTTTTATTAATTCATTTTTACGAAGCTCAACTTGTTGTTTATAAATTTTAAATTTATCAAGTGCTTCATCCTTAGAATGTAGCAAATAGATATAACAATATCTAGATGCATCGTTAATAAAAGTAACAACATACTTCTTGTTTCCAAGGGAAGGTGTTGCATGGAAATCACATAAATCACTATGTATAAGATCCAACACCTTGCTTTCCCTAACAACATCTTTGAAAGGTTGTCTAGTGATTTTAGTTAGCATGCATGTTTTACATTTTTCATTATTTTGCATATCAAAAGCAGGAATTAAACTCATTTTAGACATGTCTTTTAATCTCTTGTAATGAATGTGTCCTAGTCTAGCATGTCATAATTCAGATTTATGAAAATTATTGCTAGTACTACTAGAAGCCATGCAAACAGAATTATCACTAGAAGGATAATTAATATTAAGCCTAATCATTCCATTACATATATAGCCAAATCCCATAAAAGAACCATGTATTGACAAGATATACTTGTCACTTTCTAACACTTGTTTGTAACCACAATTATTTAATACAATTTCAGACACGAGATTCTTACGAATCCCTAGAACACATAAAACATTATTCAAACACAAACATTTCCCAGAAGTAAAAGTAAGTAAAACAGATCTTATGCCCTTGATTGTTTCAGTTGCAACATTTCCCATATTCACAACAGATCCATCTTCAATTGGTTGAAAGTCCTTGAACCAATATAGATCTTTGCAAACATGACTTGTTGCTCCCGAATCAACCTACCATGCAACTTTATCATCCTGCACATAAAATGCTTCAGAAATCACAGAAATATAATTCTAAATATATTTAGAATTCTGCATGAAAACAGAAATCTGACCTTGTTGCTTTTCTGGATCCTTGGATCCACTTGGTCCAGCACCATCCTTGTTCACTTTGCGGAGACGACAATCTTTCTTGAAGTGACCCAGTTTGTTACAATTCCAACAAACCAACTTAACCTTCTTGTTGGAAGACTTGTCATCCTTTCCTTTAAACTTCCTTTTTCCATTAGACTTCTTGGGATTCTTTGAACTTTCTCCTTCCACCATGTTCATAGAAGAGGAACCAACTTGGTTCTTGCCTTTAGGATTGTTATCATGTTCTTGAGTCCTTATGGACTCTTCAATCCTTAAATGGCTTCCAAGTTGAGTCAAAGTCAATTCCTCTTTGTTATGTTTCAGATTGTGTTTAAAATTCTTCCAGAAAGGGGACAGTTTGTCAATGATCACAGCCACAGAAATGGCTTCATCCATTTTCAGATTGTGTTGAGCAAACTGTCCCAAAATCCTTGACATTTCATGGAATTGTTCCATAACAGGCCTGGAGTCAATCATCTGGTAACCCATAAAGTTACTAACAAGAAACTTCTTACTAGAAGCATCTTCAGCCATGTACTTGGATTCAAGAGAATCCCACAGTTCTTTTGCAGATTCGAAATTTTGATAGATATTAAAAAGAGAGTCAGACATACCATTGAGAATATGACCACGACATATGTAATCATCATTTTCCCACTTTGATCTTCTTCTTGTTGCCTACAAAGGTTCATCTTCAACAGATCTGGTAAGACTGGCATGGGTGTACCCAAAACATACACCACTTTCAGAGTGGTAAGGAGAAACTTCATCTTCTTCTTCTATCTACGAAAATCTTGCCCTTCAAACTTGTTCAGTTTTTCAAATTTACTTGTCATTTCCTTCACATAATCACCACTTGCCAAGATCACATAAATACTTTAATCTTAGTAAAAATTTGGGATAAAATGGCCTTGGAAATTCTAAGAATTGTGGTTTCACTTTCAGATTAAAGTATTTGGGTGGTACTCCCAATCTTTAATCGGATAAGACTCGGAATTGAGAGCAAGAACTGAAAATATGGATGTTATGAATTTCGTGATTGTTGTTGTACCCAGAAAAATGACGACCAAAAAGATTAAGTAGTTCATTTGTCTGAAAACTGTCAAGGCAGTTTTCTTTGTCCAAAAACTATTCCAACTGTCAAAACCAATAACAGTCACAAAAACGGATTTTTAATAAAGGTTAAAATGAAGTCAAAAACCGGATTCATTTACAGAAAATTCAAATTTCTAAGGCATTTTTTATATAGCAATATAACTCGACCCCAGCCAGGGGCTCAGCCCCTTGGACCCCGCTCCCAGGGGCTGCTGCCCCCGGACCCCCATTCGTTTAGGGACTTCGCCCCTAAATGATAGTCTACTTTAAATATTGAATAAATTTAAACAAGTGTGCACTCCGCACCTTCCTTACTTTTTTAATATTCATCAAGATTGATTTTTGGTCAACAAGTCAATCCATTACACTTAAATACACATTGATGATACAAAATCACCAAAAAAACTCACAATTGTGTTTACGCACACAAGAAAAAGCTTGCAACAACACAATCGTGAATTTACCAAATTTTTGGTATGAATCTGAAAAATATTTATAAAAAACTCAAAATGTGTGTAATTGCTTTTACCTCACAAACTTCCCAACCACTTCCTTCTTTGTAACATTCCACCTGCCAAAATTATGGTGAAAAACACAAATGACAAAAACAATTAGGAAAAAAAGTCAAAGTCATGGTTACATATACATACAATCTCCAAAACTTTATTGTCGTCCATGGATCCACCAATTGCGTACAGTTTTTCACCAATCACAAAAGCACCAAAATTGCCTCTACAAACATTCATTGGTTCACACTCCACCCAACAACCCATGCGAGAATCAAAACATTCAACTGTCTGTAAATACCTTTATCCATCATATCCTCCAACCGTGTATCTATTATATATGTAAACCAATCAACAAAAGGTTCATATAAATTTATAAGCAATTCAAAAGAGAACACAATGTTATAAACTTACAGTTGTTCAGTATAAATTTTTGGAATGACTGAAGGGTGAATAAAGTGTGTTATTTTTATCATCAACCAATCTTGTTTGTTTTTCTTTTATAGTAAAGAGAAGTGATACCTGAAAGGAAAAAGAACAGTAAGTTTGTATCTTTTGAGAAATAGAAAGTAATCCCAATAGAAAAAGAAAATGCAAGCTCTGTATGCAGTTGAAGACAAAATCAAAAGGGTTTAGAAGTCAAATGAGCAGCATACCATTTAAGGTTCAAGAACACAGATTACGAACACAGAAATACCATGGAAAACCTGACAGAGCAACACAACGAGGAAGGATGTGTTGTGAGATATGTTGAGTGTGAAGCCATTGGGCTGGTCAAAAGGCAGAAAACATGGCAGAAAACATGGAAGAAAAGCAAGTCAAAAAGGTGTAAAAGGAGAGGTGATCCATATTTCCCGGATGCATGTTTCATGGCTGCTTTTCTTGTTCAATTGTTTACTTCAGACTCTATATATGAGTCTCATCTGTATTGTAAAAATAAGCAACAAAGAGTGAGTGCAGATTAGCACCAAGAAATATAAACTCCTAGTTACCGGTGGACGTAGGTCAGAGAATGACCGAACCACGTTAAATCCCTCGTGTTCATCCTTGTGTTCTTGTTTTTCGTGAGCTGTGTGTGTGTTTAGAGTCGTGTGTTAAGTGTCTCGATCCTAACAAGTGGTATCAGAGCAAGGTTTTAGCTCCAGAAGGTGATTTTCAGTTTTTTGGTCGAAATTTTTTTTCGTCAAAAACGATTTTTGTGTATACCGTTGGAAAGGTCTCGTTCCGAAGATTCCGAAAATATTTTTTTCTGAATTTTTTGACCACCGGAAGACGTCCAAATCGCCGGTCAAAGGTTGACGGAATAGTTACCGGAAACACCAGTTTCGCCGGAGAAGACGACATTGTAGCACCGAAGTTCCGCCGGAGAAGACGACACTGTAGCACCGGAGTTCTGCCGGAGAAGACGACACTGTAGCAGACACTGTAGCACGACGTCAGCGGTGACGTCAACAGAAACTGTAGCAAGCACTGTAGCACGACGTCAGCGGTGACGTCAGCAGGCACTGTAGCAGATTTGAAAAATTGCAGTTTAGCCCCTGAACTTTCAGAAAATTGCAGTTTAGCCCCTGAACTTTCAGAAAATTGCAGTTAATGGTAGAAAACAGTAAGCTTCAGATTGAGAAGTTTGATGGGAAAGATTTTGGTTGGTGGAAGATGCAAATTGAAGATTTGCTCGTGCAGAAAGACTTGGACGCAGTTTTAGGTGAAAAACCGGAGGCGATAACACAGGCAAACTGGGAGATTTTGGATAAGAAGGCCAAGGCATTTATTAGACTGACGTTGTCAAAGGATGTTGCATTCAACATTTTGAAGGAGACCTCGGTAAAGGGAATCATGGAGGCATTGTCTAATATGTACGAGAAGCCGTCGGCAGCAAATAAAGTCTTCCTGATTCGGGAGCTAGTCAACACGAGGATGAGGGAAGGAAGTTCAGTTACAGTACACATCAACAATTTGAACTCGATTTTATCCAGACTTGGGTCAGTGGGAATAAAATTTGAGGACGAAGTTCAAGCTTTACTACTGTTATCATCATTACCTGACAGTTGGTCCGGAACAGTTACAGCCGTTACTAGTTCCTCAGGATCGAAAGAGCTCACTTTTGAGGGAATTCGGGATTTAATTCTAGGCGAAGACGTCAGACGAAGAAATTACGGGGAATCATCAAGTGAACAATTGAATGCGGTCAGAGGTAGAAAAAATAACAGAGGTAGTGGGAGCGGGAACAGGAGAAGGAGTCAGTCGAGGACTCGAAATGATGTGACTTGTTGGAACTGTAAAGAGGTTGGACATTTCAGGAATCAATGTCCAAAAGACAAGAAAGAAGTTAACGCTGCAGTAGACCATTCAGATGATGATGTTTTGATCTGTAGTGTGGAGAGCAATGTGGATTCCTGGGTTATGGATTCGGGTGCTTCATTTCACGCTACCCACAGCCGTGAAGCACTGCAGAATCTAAAAGAAGGAGATTTTGGTAAGGTAAGACTGGCGAACGATGAGGTTCTTGATGTGACGAGCATAGGTGACTTAGTTTTGAAGACTCCAGTTGGTCCATGGACTTTGAAGGATGTCCGGGTAATTCCAAGTCTGAAGAAACAGTTGATTTCTGTTGGGCAGTTGGATGAACAGGGACACGAGGTTAAGTTCAGGAATGGGCAGTGGAAGGTTGTCAAAGGAAATCTTGTGATAGCTCGTGGACATAAGAAGGGTTCATTATATATAGTCAGATTACCATCTGAGGGAGTAACCGTCCCAGTTCAGAAGAAAAACAAAATCCGGTTCATAGAGTCTCGTGGACAGAAGAAGGTTTGCTTTGCAGATGGCAAACCCAGAGTCACAGGTCAGATTCAGGTTGAACGTGTTTGGAACGGTTCAGAAAAACCAGTCAAGGGCATTCATAGCAGTGGGAGCAAGGGTTGTGCTTCAGCTAGAATACCCAGAACACAGTGGGTTAAGAGAACTAGTATTCCATCTGTAAAAGTCTCTCCAGATTATCTGCTTCATATGGAGAGTGTCGTTTGTTCTCAGGATGTTCCAGGATCGGGCAGTTCATTTCAGTGGGAGCCGGTGGAGACAGAGAACAGGTCAGTGGCAGACTTAGTCATGACTGATGTGTTGGAGCTAACGGAAGCTTCAACTAGCCTTCAGGTAAATTGAAGAGAAGGCCAGGGTAACTAGGAAGGAGTCAAGATCAAAAGTTTTTACAGAAATACAGATACACAGTTGAAGCTATGGTGAAGATTGTTTCGTGGCTTCAAGTGGGAGATTGTTGAGTGTGAAGCCATTGGGCTGGTCAAAAGGCAGAAAACATGGAAGAAAAGCAAGTCAAAAAGGTGGAAAAGGAGAGGTGATCCATATTTCCCGGATGCATGTTTCATGGCTGCTTTTCTTGTTCAATTGTTTACTTCAGACTCTATATATGAGTCTCATCTGTATTGTAAAAATAAGCAACAAAGAGTGAGTGCAGATTAGCACCAAGAAATATAAACTCCTAGTTACCGGTGGACGTAGGTCAGAGAAGGACCGACCGAACCACGTTAAATCCCTCGTTTTCATCCTTGTGTTCTTGTTTTTCGTGAGCTCTGTGTGTGTTTAGAGTCGTGTGTTAAGTGTCTCGATCCTAACAAGATAGTGGTTTCCAACACCATACAACGGGAATCAGACACAAAATCCAAACCCTATTTATAAATAGAATCATAGAACGATAGAAAGTACAAAATTTGTCTGAGCGATAGCAAATAAGTAAAGGGGAAGACCTTGAAATCGTTGTTGGTGAACCCCACGACCTCCATATAGGTCGTAGCTGACCATGACCACCACAGTATACGCCACACTACACCTGACGACCGAAAATTGAAGTTGGAACCACCCTATTCATGCAAGGCCAACCAACTGAAAACCATAAACCAACATCAAAAAACACAAACACTTAAAATCAGAGACTGCCAATGCAACCCTAAATGAACGTAACAACGAAAAACCAAAGAAATCGAGATTAAAGAGCATAAACCTGTAGAAGTAAGCCTCAAGAGCAAAGAATAAGCTTGAAATCCAAAATAAAACAGTAAGTGTGTCGTGTGTGTGGGATTGAATTGAATCGGAGGATAAAGAAGCTAGACAATATTCAAAAAGAAAGAGTACAGAGGAGACCGAGGAGACCAATTGGTGGCGGCGATATTCAAAAAGAAAGGTGGAGAAAGAGTGTTGAAAACACTTCACTGGAGACGTGAATTGGAGGATTCAATGTCGTTTTTTTGGTGGTGAAGGTTGAAATCAAGAACCGAGAGTGCATCTACTGCTCCCGATGTCGGTAGAAAATCAAAAATCAAATTGAAGCGAGAAAAAAGAAGCAAAGGTAGAAGATCTAGTTACCTGGACCAAGGCTGTGGAAGCGGTGATTGATCTGAGTTGACCGGTGCAATTGTGGGTTGGTAAACGAAAGAGCGGTGGAGGATTAAGAGTTGTAAAATATTGTCGGTGCAATGTGCTGCGATGGCAATACAACAGCAGAGGAGTACCACCAGCAGGAAAAGGAACTTCACTTTGGAGCGATTGAAATTAGGGGTTTAGGATACTTCCGATAGGCGTACAAATTGATGGTGGTGGTGAGTTGCATCATAGAAAGAGTCGGTGGAACGCATATTGGAGCAATGGCAGTGGTGGTAAACAGAAGAAAGGTAGAAAGGTAGAAGAAGGTTCGAGGAGGCCAGCTGTGGATTGGTTTGAGCGGTAAATGAAACATGTGTGGATTGACTTGATAAGGAGCGGAGTAGGTGGAAAGCACAGGACACGTAGCCAACATCCATCAGTGGGGTTTAGAATTAATATATAACATCCATCACTTAAAGCGGAATATATATATATATATATATATATATATATATATATATATATATATATATGTTAAAAAGTGTCTCCTTAGGAACAGTAAAGTTCCTAAGGATTTGGCAAAACCGGTCCTTTCTTTATGGCAGTTTGTTATCTTCTGGATTTGTTGCTGAGCCTTTTTGTTTTGGGAAATTTATGCCATTTTGTCAATTCTTTATGAATACATGTTCTTATTTCATCAGGTCTGTGTCTTTTGTCTGTGATACGTGTCATACAACACCTGCTTCACCGCCTCTTGCTTCACCGCCTCTGACTTACAGTAGCATTTACCCACCGCCTTCCTCCGATTAATTTTGCTCATCCCTTCTAATCAGAGACGCGCCCACAAAAACATCAGTCGGTGTTATTCTAATTTACCGTTTTATCTATATCCGTCTTCTACCTTTTGTATCCTTCCAGTAGACCATCATTCCTCTTTCCTTTTTTCTCTATCTCCACCCGATGGTTCACTTTGGTGACGCTTCTCTGAAGTCACCTTTTGACTGGTGTGTTCAATCGGTCGGGAGGAAAGTAAGTAGAACAAATATCGGGACATAATGAACACCAGGTGGATTAATTTTGTCGGCAGAAGTATGATTTGCTAACTCCGGTTCTCTCCGGACGACAGACGACCTTTCATCAAACATGAGTTCATTGATTCAGTTTCACGCCGTCAGTCGAATCAGTCCCTCAAGCACACGACGGCACTACAGTCTCCACCGTCGATCCCTTCCCTCCGTTCATCAGCGACAACTGCGACACATGGAATCAGGTATAACATCTCCATCTTTCTTATATTTACAAATCATAACGGATCCATCTGTACTTCATAACATCGGCTCATCTGTTCAAAATTGATCGATCCGTTCTTCATAATATCGACTCATCTGTTCTGAATAAAAAATGTTACGTTTGGTGTTGGATTAAAATAAAAACGAATGTATTCATAAACTTTTATCAAATCAACCTATCTGATTGCAGATTTAGATGACAAATGATGTGGAAACCCCTGAAAAAGATCCGCTCCCTCCACCACCTATCGTTGAAACAAAAAACTGGGTATGATATTTTCCACCAACAAGTTTCAGGATACGGTATAGCAGCCGGATACTGCTTATCTGCTTCTTTACTCTCAATCATCAGGTAAATTACCACCACTGCGGTTTGGGGATTTTTTCTGAATACTGCTTATTTGCTATATTTGCTTTTATACATAATTTATTTCTTTGTTTGAACTTTGAACAGATACTCCCCATCAAACTGTCACCGCCATCGACTTCTTGAAGAACATGGAAACCCACCGTCTATCTCTAAACTCATCTAAAACCCACCGCCTCTCCAAAACCCACCGTCTCTCTCTAAACTCATTCCTCCACCATCTTCTGGGCATTCTCGCTAACAAAGGACAAACTCACCTGATCGAACCATACAGAATAGTGACGAGGGTTAGCAATTTCTGTTCCCGACAACGTCACTATTGCAATCTAATTTGGGGGAAAAGGTTCTTTCATTCACTAATTCAACCCACTTTTCTTTTGCTTATTCTTAATGTCTTGTGTCGTTTTTTTCTACAAGATTTTATAAAAAAAATTATTCCTGATGGGATACTGTTTTAACCGGCAGACTAGGTATTTGATAAAATGTGTGAATAAGTTGGTGTTTCAGTTTCATATTTGCTTGCTTAGTATGGACCTCCACTAATCTGTTAATCTTTTTTTTTCTTTTGGTTCATTCGGTTGGCGGTTGACTAATATTGGTAACATGTGTATATGTTTGTTTTTCAGGGTTTTGACTATGAATGGAGTGTTACTACAATTCCATGGTTCCTAGAACCATATATGGCTTAAGGTGCATTTTTGAAACTCAAATGAAGTGAAATTATGATGATAACAGGTTATTATGTGGAGTGGTTTACCAATGGAATCATTATTAGATAATCGAAAAATTTAGAAATCATTAATAATGTTTGTTCTTTATAAAGATTGGAGATTTGAAGTTTTTCTATTGTAAAATATGAAAATCAAGAATTTGTTTACTATGACTCTCGATTATAGTTCTATCTAAAGGAAACTTTCCATATTTCAAGATTAAGGATTATAATATATCCTCGAATCTGTCTTTTTTGTTCATTCTCATCATCAAGCTAGCTACAAAAACTAGAAAGGGGAGTGGAGTTCAAATTGACAAAACCTTTTTTTTTATGAAACTTATTGAATATATGATGTTGTATTAAAGTTAAAAACAATGCAATTTTTTTGATATTGAAGAAAAGGAGAATGCCCCAAAAATAGTTAAAGATGTAAAGATAATTAGTGCAGGAAAAATATTGGAGAACAATAGACCAATATGTGAATGCAGGAGTCCTTTGTGTGATGTTCCTGGTGGAGTTACTACTATGCATGTTGTCGTTAGCCAACCACCTCAAGAAAAAGGTAAGGGTTCATGAAGAAGGTACTAATTAAAAGATAATTTAAATACAAAAAAATAATTAATAAAGGGTAATTATGTCATTTGTTGTTCACATTCTAAATCTTTTGATGTTGCAAACGAAACAGAAACATAGAAAGGAATGTAATTGCGTTTATATTTCATTCCGTTTTCTACTAACCAAAATATCCATTTACGAACATATGTTGTAAATGACTGAAATACCCTTTTTAAAATGGTTTTAAAAAGCTTCATGAACAAGAAACTGATATCATGACAGATTTCAGTTCCTTCATATTCCAATTCCTTCCAAAACATTATTCAAATCAAACACAAATACATTCTAATTTATATTTTTCTTTTATGACAAATCAACAGAAAAGAAAGTAACAGGTGATCCAAAGATAAACAAGTGTGTATATGTGATATTATAAAAAGCAACTCCAAATACAACTGATTTACATCTTTGCAAGTTGGTTGCCATTTTACTTTTTTTTTTACCAATATAGGCAACATACTTTAGTCTTTATTTGTTACATATTGCTATTATCATTAAATTATTTAAATTTGTGCAAGTATGTTGCTATTATTGCTCAATAAGTGTAACTATGCTATTATAGTGAATAAAAGATAAAGTCGACTGATTATATTGATAAAAAGAATAAACTACGTTTTTATTTCTTACAGTTTACCCATTTAAAAAGTAGGCATTTTTATGAATTTATGGCAGATAAAGGATGCTTGGGTTTGCATAAAGATGATTATGCTATTAATGAATTGTTTGGATTAGGATTTTACAAAGAAAACAATATAAGAAAAAAAAGAAAATTAGTAAGATTACACTTGAAACCACTTTCCTGGTGGCTTTTGATTCTTCGTTGCTTGAAAAACTGTAATTCTATAGGGGCAAAGCCAGGGTTAATTATATTTGCCCCCCTTCACTTACTAATGGTAGCCTCTACAAGGAAGACCTACATGGTAATGTATGATCATTTTAGTCATTTGTCTTATAGCAACAATCTAAATCACAGTTAACTTTCTTTTGTTTTATTCAGCTAGGTGAAGAATTATGATTTATAATGGGTGGACAAAACTTGGTGCTTCCCCACAGGACGTTGTACATAATTAGTTCAGACATATGGAATTCATCAAAAACAATTTTCTATTGAGTTTTTTTTTTGGGTAGTTTACAAAAATGGTCCCTGAGTTTGTTGGAGATTGTAGGTGAGTTACTATTTAAACACAAGGCTCTAGATTACGATGCACTTTTGTTTATATATTATTCGACTAGGCTACTACTTTCCATAAAACTGATCACAGTTCTCAAGTAAGCTACAAATATGTTTGTCACCGGGTTAACCTCTTTCAAATTATAGTAATGCAATTAAGAAATACCAATATACATTCATTTTTTCACCGTGTTTGTAAATCGGAGAATTGCAAAGAATAGCAACATACTTTACTGTGGTTACCAATTCAGGCAATATACAATAGTTTCACACAAATGCAACACCATCCAATCCCCGCAACGCGGGGAACACCCTTCTAGTTAAATTAAAAGAAAACCATCAAAAAAAAAAAAAAAAGTGGTCCAATAAGTAGCAAGTACTGTTCCAAAAGGGGCTTTGAAATTAATCTATATATAATATGCATTTATTAAAAATATTGAAAAATCAAAAAAACAAAAAAACAAAACATCCTCTTAAGGATAAAAAAGCAATTAAGAAGTATGAAAAGAAAACCACTTAATAAATCGGACGGTTTATTTTAAATGTTACACACTTAGATTCATTATCATCCCGATGTAGAGATTTGCACTCGTCATCAAAGTTCTTCATTTGGAGTATTCTATTCCTCAACTTGCAAAGGCAAATGATTTTTCCAAAGCCTTTGGCATATATCTCACAATAATCACATTTCGAAATCGTTGACACAATTTTTGTTAATTTACGCTCTGACTTTTTGTTTATATTATTTGAATTTCCATATAGCGAAAGGTGGTTTACGATGTAACCAGAAAAAGTTTATTTCCGACAAGTAGACGATTTTTGTTAATTTACGCTTTTAAAAGTTTACTTTATATACATTTATTATATTACCGTTATTTTTAATTTGTTATATAAAGATGTTATTTTCATAATTTATTGTTTTTTTTTTCATTTTATTCAACTTTATATTGTATTGTACAAAATCATGATTTTAATAAATGTTAACAAATACAGAACATATATATATATATATATATATATATATATATATAGAGAGAGAGAGAGAGAGAGAGCTAGGTTCAAGTATTCAAAGTAATTATTGTGTTATTGTATGCATAAATGTGGGTCAATCAAAATTTAAAATAAAAATAAATAAGAGTAAATAGGTAATTTGATAATTAGTTTCCACAAATAATATCCTATAACTATGGTAACCATTGACTTCAGCTACCTAGGTTTTCTCCATCCATCGGCTTTTTAAAACCACCTCCAATGTAAACCGTAACCCTAATCAAACCATCTCCAGCCGTCACCTCCATCCTTATGCCTCCCATCACCGGCCGCCACCCTACCCTCTTGCTCCTCCGACCACCGTATCCACCGCCATGTCAAGGGATGTTGTTGCTATCTTTTCGTGAAGGCTGAAGACAGAGACCGACGAGGGGTTGCGCCATTTCAGTCGTGTGTAAGGAGGAATGCACCACAGCCGCCTGTCGCTGCAGTTGCTACCGCTCGGAGACGCGTCCATCGCCTGACGCCGCGACCTTCTTGCCTGAGAAGGGACTGTGGAGGAGCCGCTGCCATTGGTCAAAGTCCGCTGCCATCATTCTTCTTATTTTCTTCTTCCGCTAGCTGCCACCTGTGCAACATTATTCGACTTTATGCTACAATTTTAACACCGTATTCATCCACACTGATAACTTTATACTATCTTCTAGGATGAAAAGCAAGATTATGTAGAAATGGAGTACCATAAATTCCTAGAAAACACATTATGTTCAGGTGCTGTGTTTGTGCCGAAGCCCGATGAAAAGCAAGATTATGTAGAAATGGAGTACCATAAAGAAGATGATGGCTGGGTGATCTCGTTTGTACATGAACATTTGAATATATCTCGGGTAAGTTTATATCAATCTCTTATTACATGTATAGATATTCTTGTGAAGCAAATTGGACTAATGGTTCTTGGATATCAATGGGACACAAATTAGCTTAATTTCACAGGTTATCCTAGTAGATGCATAGAAGTTTACCAGTGAGCCAGTTGCAATTATTACCTTGCCATATCGAGTGCCTTATGGTTTTCATGGAGCTTTCATGCCGATAATCTCCTAAATATATGATGTGGACCAAGTCGAACAACTAACTCAAGTCGTGCTTACAAACAAGCTAAGATTATTTTGGCCCAATTGTTAATGTGTGTTTATGATTTAGATACTTTATTGTTGTATAGCCCATCAATTCTATTGGAATGGAATCACGAATTCCAATTCTGTTGGAATCACAGAAGTTGATGCTTGAAGAACGGACCACAAAATTGAAAGTGATTCTAAGCAACATTATTCTTTTAGAATCTATTAGTGTCGTTAGATTTTGATGTTTTCTTTCCCGTTTTGAAAGTTTTTTTAGTTTTATTCTTTAACAATAAATGTAATTCTTAACAATTGTTACTCGTATTCTATATGAAATAATGTATTTTTTGTTTTTATTCTTCAATTGATTGTTCAAGAATTTGTTATTCTACAAGAAGTTTTTAAAGTCATGATCAAGAAATAGGTTCAAGAATATTTTTATTACTTATGGTTCAAGAATATTTTTATTTTTGAATATACTCATAAACATATTCTGTCAGAAATGTCCAAATTAAAAGAATTATAATTCGTAAAATCGGATTTTTAAAATTAATAGAATCTATGATCCCTAAAAAAATGCAATTTTCCTTTATTAAATCTATATTAATTGACTAAATTACCCTTGTAATTAATTAAGATGATATTTTTCAATTATATTTAATTCAATAATATATATTAATCACTTTCTTTAAATAAGTAAATTTGATTGGCCCACATTTATGCATACAACAACACAATAATTACTTTGAATAGAATAACCTAAGCCTATATATATATATATATATATATATATATATATATATATATATATATATATATATATATGACATCTTGTAGTATTTAAATTCAAAAGCCGGTGTAAAGAACTAAAGATGGACCTGATGACATTTAACTAAGAAGGACAAAAAAGGAAGGAATATACGTGTCAAGTTAACTACAAAATTATTTTCTAAATCAAAATTGTTGTGATCGGGTACCGACATTTTGAAGTTGTTAGCACCTTAAACTTGAGATATGTATGTGTTTTTTTATCAGGATCTCAATCTGTTTAAAATTTTCTGGACTAAAATCCATAATATGTTAACTGATCATCTTATTTATTGTATCTTTATTATTAAAAATAAAAATCAAGCAATGTGTCTATATGGTTAATTATTGATTTGCCCTTGATTCAAATTGTATTAGAAAACTTTTGAGTTATATCTAAATCCTCTATAGCCTCATTTTTTTTTCTTTGCAAAGATTCCAGAAATCCCTCTTCATTGTTTTGTGAATAACTACTTTTTAGACCCCTTTTTAATTTATTTACATATGTACCCTTCAACTTCTGAAGTAACATTTTACTTCAACTAATTTCTCATTTTTTTTCTTCTTCTATGTACCCATTTCGTACTAATATTGTATAGAAACATGAACAGACCTACATAGCACACCAGATATGCTCATGCATATTTCGATGAATAATCTGTATTTTAAGAAATGTTATATGATCATGATGCAAATTATTAGGTTACTTGGACAAGATTGGAACCAATATTGGTCAAAAATATTCGGCAAAGGAATTCATCTTTTCAAAATGGCCAACATGCTAATGATCTAGATGATAGATACATGATGTGTCTCGGGGCATGTAGATTAGCAATCTAAACCTGAAGTTTAAGCTAGATCATATTTGTTACCATTACGGGTAAACAAAATATAATAGCACCCAATTAAAAGGACATTGTCTATATTTTACTACAAAAAAAATATAATAGTACGCTGTTGTTATATTTGAAATTTAAAAGTACATTGTCTATATTTTACTACAAAAAGTTTTCATTAGCGATTCTTATAAATATTTATGTTTGAAAGGTATAAGCTAGACAAGGGTAATTTGGTCAAGTACATGTTAATTAGCAGTTTTTATTAGGAATTATGGTATTGGCTTTAATCCATTAGTATGAACCAATGTATTAGTTTAGAGTGGGTATTAGTGAACCGTTGTGTTGGTTAGATAGAAAGTAACTGTCATAATTAGGTATTAACTGTCAATTGACAGTTACAGTCTAAACATGTATAAATATTTATGTTTGATGTACAAAAACGTTGTTCATTGTGATTAATAAACGAATTATACGTTTTCTGCATAAGAACTTCTCCTATCTCCTATCATTCTTCTTCAACGTCTTTCTCCAACACAAATCAAGACAGAAATGAAAAAAAAAAAAAAAAAAAAAAAAAAAAAAAAACACTTCAATAGCTGCTTCTAGTAGCTAGAGATTTTTTTTGGACAGCAAAGACTTTATTAGAAAAGACCACTAGCGGGAAGCTGGAAACAAAGTACAAACAAAGAAACTTAAAACGTACAAAACAAAACATAGAAAGACCACCCAAGGGTAAAAAGGTCACACACATAAAGCACACCCACAATCAACTAAGAGAACAAAAAAAAAAAAAAAAAAAAAAAAAAAAAAAAAACATTTGTAGCAGCAAAGGAAGCAGGAAAAGAAGATAAAAACTAACCAGAAAACATAAGAAGGGTAAAATGGTCCAAATAGAATGTGGGTTTCCGGCGACTCGCGCTGGAAAGAGCTTTTCCGGTGAACCATAGAATTGAGTTGAGTCAACTTAGAGATAGGGATAGTTTTCAGGCACCTAAGGATATTACACAAGCATACTTCTCCAACAGGTGTTATGGAATTTCCTATTGAAGGCACTTATGATCCTGGTGTTGCGGGGTACTCGAACTTTCATAAATTTTTGTTTTTCGTTTTAAAATTTCTGGAATTACAGACTTATCATCATCATTCGTTGAACTTGAACTTCCTTCTTGTAGTTAATTTCGTTACTTTATATGCCATCTGTGATGTTAGTTACTCCAAATGGAAACGATTTTTGCTTTCATTGCTTGTACTTTCAAATTCTCTTTTAGAATATAATCTCGTACTAAATGTTATCTCTTAAACTAACATCTTTAATATTGTGAATCATGAGTCATATATGAGCATTTATACATTATAATTTGGTTATCTTGTAGCTTGTATTTCACAAAAGTCAAGAGTATTATGCATAGATTAACACGGGAAATGACGTGTTATGGGTCGGTTGCAAACCCTGCAAAGATTGCCCTACATCAAGCACACATTAGAAGTATGTTCATCCTTTCTTATAATTCCTTTTTATAAGAAATGACGACCATACTTCTAATCCGCTTGATGTAGGGCAATCTTTGCAAGGTTTGCAACCGACCCATAACAAGTCACTTGCGGTGTCGATCTATATGTAGTACTCTTTTGGAGGAAATCCTAGTTTGATTTTTGTGAAATAAAGCCTACAAGATAACCAAATTCAAATATATAAATGCTCATATATGACTCACAATTCACAATATCAATTGTTAGTTTAAGAGACAACATTTAGTAAAAGATTGCGTTCTAAAGAGAATTTTGAAAGCAAAAACAATGAAAGCAAGAATCTTTTCCGGTTCGGGTAACTACAAATTATCTAAAGATCATTGTTGGTATGTAAATTAAGAAATTAACTACACGAATGAAGTTCATCTAACCGAATGATGACAACTCTGTAATTTGCAAAGTTTTTAAATCATAAACAAAAATTTGCGAAATCTTGACGGCACTTATGATCCCCGTGTCGCCAGAAACCCACATAGAACAACCACCGTCTGCCTGCAGCAACACGAAGACAACAGCGCCGAGTAATGTCGAAGTAACACACACATGTGTGTATTTATAGGCATCTTCTATATAGTCTCGAGTTTTTGTGCAAATCTTAAATAAACCCACACGATCCTTATTTCACTCATTACCAAAATCTATTATCAAATCTATTCTGTTTTCTTTTTCTTTATATTATTTTAATATAAATTATATGATATAAAATTATTTTTAGTAATTCAATTATTTAAGTTATTTACTATTTATGTTTTTTTTTCATGTTCATATTTAGTAATTCAATTATTTGAATTATTTACTACTTACTTTCTTTTTTTACATTTCTATGCTTATAATTATTATTTCTTTTTTTTTTTTTGTCTTTTATAATGAATAAAAAAGTATATCACTAGAAAAGAAAAAAAAAACAAAAAAACAAACGTTTCTATTAATTCTCAGATTGTTTTCTTTGTTTTCACTTATTCTATAAACAGACACATAGACTTTAAAAGAAATACAAGTTATCTACTCTTGATGGACAATCGAGTTATCAATTCTCAAATTGTTGAGAACTTGAGATTTAGGCATGAAATACAAAGATTACTAAGTGTGTTTAGCACATAGTCTATCAAGCTCAAATCACACCCTAACATAGCTACAACCTGTTAAATTTCATAAGAAAATTAAAAACTTCACTTAGACAGTATATCAAATAGTTGGAGTGCGCAAACTGAAAGTAGAAAATAAAAAAGTTGCTTAAATGTGAACAAAGATTACTAAGTGTGTTTAGCACAAATCACACCCTAACTTAGACATTATACAAAGATTATTAAGTGTGTTTAGCACATTGTCACCTACTATAGCCGGTGACAATGGCAATATGTGAATACATATAACAAGTTAAATGGTCAAATGTGTACAAAAATAATAATAATAAAGTTATCTAAATGTGAACAAAACGATAAAGATAATTACTCTTGTAAGTCATTTTCCCTATTTTCATTGCTTTGTTTACTTGCTTTATTGTTGTTATTCACTGACGTGTCCACTTTAAAATTTTCCTTAGATATCTTTTTTATTTTTAATATTTTTAACAATACTATTGATTTATTTTATGTTGTTTCAATAATAATATATGATTTATTGACAAGTTAAAGCAAAGCCATAATATATATTATTTAAAAAGTACAATTCCAATTCATTATTCGATAACCATCATAAAAATGTATATAAAATAATAAAATCAATTAATTTATTAAATTATTTTTACTTAAAATGGTGAAATCATTTGATTTATTATTTGATAAGCATCATAATAATTTATATTTAATCAATTGAGTTTTATTTTCAAGTATATGTATTCACCGTACAATAAAATCTCATTTTTTTTATTGACTAGATAACGTGTCCGTGTGTCATGTACACAAATCAAACACAAATTTATACGACATGAATTTATAAAACACGAACACGACACAAATTGTAAAATGTGTCTTGAGTATCAAATGAGTATTAGGCTAGCGGTATAAAGATTTAACCGATAGGTGTCTATAGGTAAAAAAGTGAGGGTTCAATTCTCGGTTAGGATAAAATGTATAGATTTAATAGAATAGCAAGTACATGTATAAACCGTTAAAATAATTAATTTTCATTTTAATACTTATTTATATCAATTAATTAATTGAATGTTATGTATTTTATTGACACTTATATTCCTTCCTTTTTGATCCTTAATAGGTAAATGTCCATGAGTCCATTGTTAGTTCTTTATTCCGACTTTAGACTTCAAATAAATACTACAAAATGTCATATATACCTTTAACTTTCATACATAATTTTGAGACTAAGAGAGTGTAAATGCTTTGTTTTATCATTTCAATGATAAATATTTTTATTATTTAATAATTTGGTTTTATCATTATTTTAGTTATTTCTATACTGACATATTTACCACGGTACGTTTCAACTTTACTAGTGGTGCTTTAATGTATTTTAGACCTCCATACTATATTGTATACCAAATCTTTACGGTATGTTATATGACATTATATTAAGCCCCCATTTTTTAAGTTGGACAACATAAAATAGAACAGGTTGATTGTGTTTGATTTGACGAGGATTGAGACCTATGAATTGTGACAAAAATAATCCAAGAAAACTTGTCCATTGTTGTGTAACAAATGCAACCTAATTGATTTATATTTACATGAATCTTGATTTGGTTGTTGGATCACAAGAGTACGGTTGAGATGCGGTGCATGGGAATTCAGACGAGCCCGAAGAAATGAGTTACTATTTTAGGATGTATGGATTATAATCATGGAACATGAAAGCCCTATAAATTGACATTTTTTCGTTTTTCTTGATTTTTATTTTTTATTCGATGATTTAGACATTGTTCTTAAAGATAAGACTATCATTTATGATTTGAGTGCTCAACACATCGAAAGGGAAGATGGTAGCTAGCTGTAACTTTATATAAAAAAAATGAATAAGTTATAGTTAATAGAAAACAAAAATAAAATATTACATTATGTTGATGTTCAATATGTTTGTAGGTTTTCAAATTTTTAACATCTCCGGCAGCAGAAATTAAGCAAACACCATTCATAAATTCAAGCGATTCATATGGATTTCATGGATGTAAACCAAACAACATCACTGCCTGAGTGTACAATAGAAGCAATAACAATGACAGGAATTAGTTGGTGACACGAAACCCGCAATGAACTGTTGTCGCCAATATGACTAGTGTTTACTTCATTTCTGCTGTCAGAGACGTTAAAAATTTGAAAAACCTACAAACATATTGAACAACATAATTTAATATTTTAATTTATTTTCTATTAACTAGAACTTATTCATTTTTTTATATAAACTTACAGCAACCATCTACCTATCCGATCTATTGAACACTCAAATCATAAACGATAGTCTTACATTGAAGAACAAGATTTAAATGACAGAATAAAAAATAAATATCAAGAAAAGAAATAAAAAATGTCAACTTATAGTGATTATAATTTATACCTCTTAAAATAGTAACCCTTTTCTCCCGACTCATCTGAATTCCTATGCACCGCACCCCAGCCCCACTCTATTATGTTCCAACAACCAAATCAAGATTCATGTAAATATAAGTCAACTAGACGAATTCCCGCGCGTTGCGCACCGAAGATTAAAAATATATTGTTAAAATATTGAAAAATATATATTTAAAATGGTTATGTTATTGACATTAACTTTGAGATAATATTTTTACACTAATATATATATATATATATATATATATATATATATATAATCTCTATTATTTTGAACAATAATATTCATTGACATCAACCCACATTCCTCATTAATATAATTAAATATAATTATCTATTTAGTATTATTTTTTAACAATTATTATTATTGATTAATTATATTTTTACTTATGCGATCATTTTCTAATTTCAATAATGATGTTCATTTAAAATACAATTTATTTATGCGATCATTTTATAATTTGATGTTATTATCATTTAAAATTGTTATTCATTAGTTTTAAACCACTTATTATTAATAATAAGTTAAAGAAGACTTTTAAGAAACACTTAATATTATTATTAAAATGTGAAACATACACTAAATAATAAAGTGATAAGATAGACAATTTGCATTTCAAAAGAGACTTGCATGGCATATCCATGTAATTTGATTTTATTATTTGTAATTATTGCTTATTAATTTTAAAACCACTTGTTATTATTAATAAGTGAAAGAAACTTTTAAAAAACACTTATTGTTATAATTAAAATGTTAAACATATACTAAAATATAAAGTGATAAGATAGACAATTTGCATTTTAAAAAAGGCTTACATGGATAATATGGATAATATGACATATCCATGATTTTTAATTAATTATTGTTTTAAAGCAACATGAACATACAAACATGTATACAATAGTTAATTAAATATTATATATCATCTTCCATAACATATGATCGATAACATGAATCTAATCTAATTTACATTAAAATTTCAACCACAACATACAATGATATTCTTAAAAGAATACTTAAATCAAGAAGATACAAAAAAGAATTAGTATATAACAAACTTACAAATTAAAAACTTCAACATAATAACATGGCTCGAAAAATTGTTCAAAGCCCTCAAACCAACACAAAAAACTTTAAACTTGTTTTCTTTGTGTATTTTGTATGTGATTTGTATTTGTGTGTCTACTCAAAAAGATTGACCTTTTTATAGTAGAGTATCCATTAATTGTTTATTAAATATATTATATAAGTTATAAAACCTTTGAATTGTTAATCATTATTAAGAGAATTTTGAGTGGTATTCATTAAAATATGAGGTTTCAAATGCATGAGGTGTTTGCAAAATTTTATGGGGGTTTCAAATGCATGAGGTTCAAGGAAAAATGTTAGCTTTATAAGTATGTATGATTAGGTGTTGGAACTTTGTTAAAGGAAAATGTCTTATGGTATTTTTCTCACATCGGAGGAAAGAAGAAACATTTATTCCTTTATAAAGCTTTGTGCTAGTTGTTTACTAAATAGATCAAAAGCTTCGGCTAAAAGGGAATGGGTTGGATTTGGTAGGGCTGACAATTATGTACCATGAAAAACCAACTAATATGTTACCAACCAAACCAAATATGTGCGTAACCAATATGTTTGGTAGCCAACATGTTTGGTTGGTAGTACCAATACCAATTGAGTAATAAATGGTACAGTAGTGGTACAATCACGGTAATACTATACCAACCAATTCCATTATATATATATATATATATATATATATATATATATATATATATATATATATATATATATATATATATATAATGGAATTGGTTGGTATATAATTAAGCTTTTTATTATCTTTGATGATTAAAATTTTAAGATCTTTGATATTAGCAATTACCGTATTAATGAAGTTTAAAGGTTTAAACTCATGTTGGTGTGTCTAATTTTCCTCCACTGTTTTAACTTACAAACTCATGGTAGAAATTACTAAAATCCTTTTAGATTGAATTTTCAAGCTCAACCGTTACAGAACTCTCATTCACAAAACCCTAATTCACGGTCACAATGCTCAATAATACAAAATTCTTCATAAAACCCTCATACATGTTGGTATATACCATTACCAGCATGTACTAACCAAACTTATAGGTAGCAAAATAAGTTGGTACCAATTATATCCGATACAGTAGCGGTAGCAAAAACTTTGTACCAATTATAATTGGTACGGTACATGGTTTAGTGATAAAATGATTGGTGCTATACCAATTCCACCCTTAGGATTTGGTGATATGGCTAGTCAAATTGGTCTTGAAAGACTTGGATATATATATATATATATAATGGTCAAAAGATTGGCCTTGGGTTTGGGGTTCTTGGGTCTGAGTGACTAACTGTAAGACAGTTAATTAGCAATTAATTTCGGTCTTGAACATGTGCGTTGGTTGGGATTGATTAACTACCAATATGAAGCCTATAAATACATCACCAAATATCAGATTTGAGGGTTACAGAAATACTCACATATTCTTCTTATATTTTCGGATTCTACATCAATGAAGGGAACTTAGTGAATTTGATCATAATCAAGATCCTATCTACACAAATTCAAGTTTGTAATATGTTCTAATCTACACTCAAGTATGATTTTCTTGTGAATTGATTCTTGTATATTACATATAATTCCATTTCTTTTATATTATTTCTATTGTTTTTGTTGATTGTACTTCTATCATAACATTATGTTGCATTTGTTACACGAGAATGGACAAGTTTTCTTGGATTATTATTATCACGGTGGCATAGGTCTCAATCCTTGTCAAATCAAACACGGTCAACATGTTCTACTTTATCTTGAACAACTTACAATATGGGGGCTTAACATAATGGCATATAACATACCATGGAGGTTTGGTATACAATATATTATTGAGATCTAAAATGCATTGAAGCACCACCGACAAAATTGAAGCGTACCGTGTGAAATATATCGGTAAGGAAATAACTTAAATAACAATAAAAACTAATTATTAAATAATAAAAATATTAATCCTATCGAATGATAAGAATGATAAAACAGAGCATTAAGACTATGTTAGTCTAAAAAATTATGTATGAAAGTTAAAGGCATATATGACATTTTGTCTAAAGTAGATGTAAATAACTAACCATGGACTCTTTTATCGGTGACTAAGCAAACTTTTAGGGTGCATTTGGTAAGGGGTAATGAGGGCAGGAAAGGAATGAACCATTCAAAGGGAATGGATAAGCGGGTGTTTGGTTGGAGTAAGGAAAGGATATCCTTATTCAAAGGGGAATCCCATTCCCAGTAAACACGGCATTTTCATTCATGGGGGTACCGATGATTATTTTTCATTCCATTCACGCCCTATTGCCAATATTACGATTTTGACCTTCTTCATATTATCACGATTTGCACAAAATTTAGGTAGCACAAAATCGATTTCCCTCCTTATGCAATTGATTGCTTATGATAAAGAAATAATATTTCTAATTTTCATTTAATGGATATTTTTAGCATATGCAACCAACAAATCATCATCTTACACACTATATATATATATATATATATATATATATATATATATATATATATATATATATATATAAAGGAAAGTCACACTTTATATGATAAACAAATAATATTTGAAGAAGTTTCATTGCTTTTAGTGTAAGCTCGTTACTATCTTTTTTTCGTTGTTAAAAAAAATCTGATTACTATCTGTTTATTATAATAGAAAAGTATAACTTTTGACTAGATAATGTTGAAATTATTGCATTTTATGAGTTTTGTGTTGTACAGGTATTTTCATCGTTGTCAAATATTTTCATTACATTCCTTTATCTTTTTATACATACCAAACAACATAGATGAATGACTCATTTCATTCCATCAGCGTAGCCAAACATGACAATTGAATGATAATGAACGATTCCATTACCTTGTCCATTTCATTACAAGGTCCATTCCATTCCCTTGTCATTCCATTACGTCCAACCAAACATACCTTAGCGGCAATTTTTGTCGCCACAAATAATCGTTTTTCTTGTAGTGTAAAGTCCTAAAATCAACAAAACTATCCTAAAAATAACATATACATATTTTAAATTAATAAAACTATTGAAAATCAATATATAGATTTTTAATAAGGGATATAGGAAAAGTGTAACAATAAATAATCACAAAGCTTTATTTGCACTAAAGTTATGATGAAATAAAACCAACCGAAGATAATGAAGGAAAAAAACATAAGAATATTTTAATAAGGAATTAAAGGAAGGATTTTGGAGAATTGATTCTAAAAGCTTACACAAATATTCAGTCAAGAAAAGGAACGATCTTCAAGGTATTGTTTAATAGATATTAATTTCAATAAATGGAGAAAGTGATATACGAACCAACAATAACTCAAAACAAGACAACATTGTTTGAAAAGGGGAAGAGAAGGTTGATCACATGGGTTCTTACAAAAGTGAAGGAAAGAAACATCATGATATCAAATGATAGTACACGAATCAGATTGTCTATTTTGGAAGGGATGTATGAGTTCTAAAAAGGGATTAAAGTCGATGCATGAAAAATTTATATTTTATTTATTTTATCATTATCCAGTTTTCAAGAAGGGTTATAAGGTATTAATGGAATGGTCACATGTGGCTAGTTTCATTCTCTCATCAATGTTTGACCTGTAGATAAGGATGATGTGTTGAAGTTAAACACTAAAAAAAGGAAGAGAAGATATTTATGAAAAGGCAAATATAGAATCAAAGAAGATAAACAAAAGAACAAATGGAACACTGTATATGATGGGTTTTTCACCTTTTGTTGCAAAGGAGTATACAAGTTGACATGAAGAAATCACAAAACAAAGGTACAATCATTAAAGCATTAAACATCCAAGGTTGAGGACAAAGCAAGAAATGACTATGTTGACGTGTAATGTACATTCGGGATTAATTAATATATGATAATTTCATTTGTTTGTTATAGAAGTTATGGACTTCACTGCAGTTAATTATTCCAACCACCAAGATAAAGAGTTGCAATGGTTGAGGAAGGATTCATAGGTTAGAAGGGATGCAACGGTTTGGAAGGGTTCTACCGTTTGGTGTTAACAATACCATGTTCAGTATTATTTGTTCTCAAATAAATTTTCAATGCGCGATCGCCTATTTAGAGATTAATTTGATATTAATTGCTAGTTTAGTATATATATATATATATATATATATATATATATATATATATATATATATAAAGTATTAATAATGATACAATTGTGAAAATATTTCAAGATACAAAACTTCGTCCAGTACAACCGTAACCGTAAGAGGTTAATTGGGGCTAGTTGCGCCTTAGATGGCTTAATTGAGGCAGAAGCCTTATCAGAGCAAGGCGGTCGAAGACGTACATAGGTGTTATTTAGTTTAAAATTTTGAAAAGTAACTATAATTGAAAGAACTTTCGTACAATCTGTTTATATATATATATATATATATATATATATATATATATATATATATATATATATGGGAAAAGTGAATATGTGGCTGTAATATACTTAAGCTTAGGTATAGAACCTTTTAAATAACGTAGTTTTAAACAAAACAAATCCAATTTCATTTTCTCTTAGTTTTGTTTTAATAGAATACCATTGAGTTAAGTTCAATTATGGAATGAAAAAGATCAATTATATATATATTTTTATTGCAAATAATTATTGAAGATTATAGAGAAAATAAAAAACCAATATTTTTTAACGAATATAACTCAAACATTATGTCTTTCAATTGAAAAACTATATCCAATGATTTTGTGAAAAACTTGATTGAGTTATGACATGTTCTTCTTTTATCTTTTATTCTATTAGTTTTCATTTAGAATTTAGTAGTGTTGACTAAATGGTCACGACTTTTAATGCTTTAAGTTCTTAGACACAATGAAGGAAAAGAACATAAATTTGATCGATTTAGTAAGTCACATGATTAAGGAAGAATAGTAAAAGAGATATCATTATTAGTTTGGATATAAATGGATCAAAACTATATTTTTTGGAGGGTTCTATATATAAGCTTAGGTACATGACAGCCACATATTCCCTAAGCCCTATATATATATATATATATATATATATATATATATATATATATATATATATACACACACACACGTGCTATAATCAATGGATCATATAAGTCGACTTATATATATTTTGCATTAATAATGGATCATACATGATATAAAAGTATTCACAATTTTTAAGTTTTAAACAAATTACCGGCATGTACTATGTAGTTACTAGCTTAAAATCTATAATTTTTCCAACTAAGAGTAATAATGTAGTAAATCATCTATTTGACACATTTATAACTTACATTAACCAAAAAAAAATCTCAGCTCTTTTAAATTCATAGGGTTCGAGCCATATATATATATATATATATATATATATATATATATATATATATAAGACTCGAGCTCGGATCCAATTAGTGACCAATTATTGAACAGACTTGCTCTTGGCTCGGACTCGAGTTTGTATCTTTTAAGCTTGTTAAGCACAAATGTAATCTGGCAACAAAAACTTGCTAGAGCTCTATAATCTAATCGAATATAACCTTTTCTTATACGGAGTTACTAAAGATATGCTAATATGATATAATTAAAGAACCCACCGAACATTTTTTTTATCCTTTTGTTTTAAAATTAATTTACCATTTACTTGTAGGTTTCTTAATTGGTATTTTTTTTTTTTCTATCTTTGACTTGAGAGCTAATTCATTTCATGCGATTGATAAATATCACAACAAGCACAACACTAACAGCATCAAGAAAAGAAATTTTGCACAAAACGAACATACCTGAAGTGGTTGAACTTTTATAGAAAGAATCTAGAGAAGAAATTCAATGCTTGATTCCAAGTCAAATTGTCTCATCATTTGTTGTGCCAAAATGTTTTGAATATCTGCAATAAAATTGAAGTCACAAAAAATAAAGGTCCCTTTTAATGTAGTATATATAAAAATGAATGACAAATTATATTAGGTCAACTTACCTTTTCAAGCTGGTCAAACTTTGTTTTCCTATTGAATTATCGTGGCTTAGATAACTATCGTGTCATTATACACCATAATGACCACATGGCAATTGCAATAGAATAATCTTTTGCTCCAATCACAAGTTATGGTGCCCTACAAAAGTTTAAACCACCAAAACAGATTATGACAGGAAAATACAAAATGCGAATAAAATAGATTTAATGCATGACTATGTATATAAGACGAACTTTGTATTTGTTTTTTTACAAGGGTGTTTAAGCAATATTTTTTTGTGGAAAGTAGATTGTTTTGGGTTAATTGGGTTTTGATCCGAGAAATCGAGCAACCGGTTTACCTGTTGTATCATTTTCAGTTCGGGTTTAGGGTAGGAATATTTAAACTGGGTATACCCGAATACCCGATTATTTTAAAAGACCCCACTATTGAAGGGAAAATCTTATAAGCAAAAAAAAAAATGTTTGTTAGAAAGAATATCATATATATATAAATATGAACTGAATTCGTTCATTTTGGGGAAAGTTCATGTTTAATTGCTATTTTCATTTTAACGTGGCATCAATTTTTTAATCTCTCACTCTGGCCTTAACATCAATCATAAAATCCTTTTTATCCAATTTAATTTTTAGACACCATAAACTTGATGTTTCTCCTTGATTTATAATAAAGTCTCATAATACAATGTCAAACACAAAACCAATTTCCATTTCTATTATATTTTCAGTATTCACTGTGTAGCATTCAATATTCACTACGCTGCTATGCAATTAAAGCATTTTTTCAGTTATCATCAATGCCATTCACTTTATTTGAGATCTAGACCTTGATGGATGCATACGTGTACCTTAATTGTAAAAGATAAGTATTCTAGAAGAATTTAATCCAAGCTTTTCATGAAACAGGCATAATAACACTGATATCGCATAAAAAATAATAATAATAATAATAATAAAAACAAAAGATATGTTTTTTGGACAGGTGAACTACTTGATGTGCTGAAACTCTTCCCTTTGACCCTTTTCTAAAAAAGAAAATATGATAAGATTTTATCTCTGGTTATAAGCAGATTTACATTCTTTATATTACAACATCTTAACAACTTCAGAAAAGCAGATTACAACCTGTTGAGAAAGAAAACATCTGATAATCTGTAGAGGTGAGACATTTGTGTTTTATAAAGGCGAGAAAAAGCTTTATGTTTCAAAATTTTGTGGTAGACTACAATAGATGCAGATGACCATGATGTGATATCCAATATATCACAAACAAAAATATTAACGAATGCTTGTCTGAAACGAAATCAGATAATCAATTTTAAGAAATCAAATCACAAATGCAGGATTGCGGTGCATATGTGGTGACAGCGGCCGACACATCGGTGAAGATGGTGACGAGTAGTGATAAGTGTCGTGATGGTGGTGAAAAGCAGCGGCGATAATGCTAGAATTTTGAGAGGGTGCGAAATCTTCTCAGAGAGGGAGATGTATTAAGTGTGTGAAACGACTGATGAGAAAAAAGTGTCGTGCTTACAAACCCTAAAAAAGAATTGTTGGTCTGATTTGACCTTATAAACAGTAGACTACATTTTGAAAAATGGTGTAGTACCAGTTCGATTGAGAAGGAAATTTACCTGATATTGCAGAAGAAGAACTGTTCCGGTTGGAGGGGATAAAGCGATTTTTGGTTTTGGGTTCTTGAGGGGAAATCACCATGACAGGAGGAGAGAAAGAGGAAAATGAGGAAGATATGGCAGCGGTAGTGGTCTACTGGGAAAATGGAGGAATGACGTAGGTTATGCACTTATGACTTATGGTATTTACATTGGTCGGAAAGGAGAAGTGTATAATTTTTTATTTTATTTTTTTCAATAAACTTTATATTATTAAAAAAAAGTAATATTTAGTAAATGTATAAGTGAGATAACGTAAAACAAGTAATCTTTTTTTTCTGCACAAAATGAAAAGAATCTCGATATACTTTTTGATATTAAAAAAAAAAAAAAAAAAAAGTGGTTCGGAAGGATTTATAATGGTGGTTAAAAATTAGTTTTCAATGAGTTGTCTATTCGGGTTGAGGACAAGATTTTAATGGAACAAAATATACAAATTGACTTTTATGTTGAAATAGTTAAACATTACTCATGTGCTCGTGCTGACATATACCAATTAAAGCACAATTTTGACCCAAGTACATCCACTCTGAAGAAAAAAAAATGGAATAACTTCCTTTCTTGACTCTCAATTAATCTTCATGATGGTGGTAACTTTGCGTTGATGTCATCGTGATTTTGTAAGAAGTTTAGCAAGAGGTTACAATAATTAACAAAGAAAAAATACCAAGTATATACAAGAACATTTCATTTAAAAATTGGGATTTAATTTTTGATGAGTACCTTCCATTATTTGAGAGAGAGAGAGAGAGAGAGAGAGAGAGAGAGAGAGAGAGAGAGAGAGAGAGAGAGAGAGAGAGAGAGAGAGAGAGAGAGAGAGAGAGAGAGCATTTTTTAGTTTAAAATTGATAAGCTTTTCAAGTGGATTTCAACAAAATCACAAGGAGGAAGAGTATATATCTCGACGAGATCTTGTGATCGTGATCTCGGTAAAATATTGGTGATTTTACAGGATTTCTTGTGGGCGTGTTTGACACTAAGTGTTTGGGTGTGTTTGGGAGCTTTTAATTTCTAACGTTTAACAAAACGTTCCGTTTTGAACAAAAAGTCTCATTGACACTATATGCTTTTAGCGTTTAGTTTAAACAAAATACTCCAAATCTAAAAGTTATGTCACGTAGGTTTTAACAAAACGTTATCCGTCACCCGCTGTCGGCTTGTTTTGTGAAACACGTTGTAAATAAAACAAAGGTTGCAAGATAGGTAAGGTAGACCTAGCCTTCGGCGATACAAAGGTGCCTATTAGGAAGATTCGGGCGAATTGTTTATCTGTTATGCCAAGGTTTCTCTGGTTGCTTGATCTAAGTTAGCGCCTATCAAGAGAGAGAAACATGTGGGAATTAAAGTTAGCTAGTTCCTTGTTTATTTTTCGTCTAAGGCAGGGCCAATTCAAACATATCATAGTAGGGCAAAAAAAAAAGTCATTTATTAGTTTTCAAGTTCGATTTAGCCTTACTTTATATAAAAACTATAAACAATTAGATGTGAAGCAAAATATATAAACGACGTCGGTTCATGTAAAAATATAATTGATTAAGTATAAAAAAATATAAAATAGGTAATATGTTGTAACATTCAGTTCAGGTGAGAATTTGTCAAGTTTAATTTTCAAGGATTTAACCCACTCACGACGTGAGGAATGTATGTCACGTCGTGAGGAGTTTAATAAACACGCGCATCATCTTTAAGGCTCACAACGTGAGCACAGGGTGTCACGACCTGAGACATGCCTGAGAGGAAACCCTAATTTTGGAGGTTTTATTTTCGTATTTAAAGGAAGTGAGGGCTAGGGTTAGCCCACCCTCGGCCTCCATCACCTCTTTGCACTCCCCCTTGATACCCTAGCATCCATATTTAATCTTGAAGCTTAATTGTGGTGATTTTAGCCAAGGAAAAGAAGAGGAAGAGCATCTAGTTCATTGTTTCTGCATTCAAGTCTCATCATCAAGCATTTGCACCTTCTGGACCTTTTGTGAGTTTCAAGTTCATTGCTTTATAAATTTATAAGCCTAGATCAAGATTTTCATGCTTTATCCTTCATGTTCAAGATGATGTAGAGGTTGGAATCCATAAAGTTGCCAACTTTATGGCTCTCCAGTGTCCCTTGAGTAGTATAGATACTAGATCTAATAGATGGTGGGCTTTTATGGTTCATGCATGAGATTTGGTGTCATTTTCCCTTTTTGTGCCCTAGCTAGTGTTTGGGACATGCATGTCCAAAAATCCGCGATTTTTATGATGTTCTGGAGTGAATAAGAAGACACTATGAGGGATTTGGTTGCTTGGGCAAAAAGAGATTAAGAGATTCATTAAGAACTTCTGGTCAGAGCGTTCTCACGACATGAGCACAGGATGTCACGACGTGAGGATGGCTTTCTTCGATTGTTTTGGACTTATTAGGTCACGACATAATCATTAGGGGTCACGATGTGACTAGTGGATTATGGGACTTTTGAGTATGGATTGATGTTGAATTTGACCAAGTTTGATATAGGGGTACTTTGGGTATTTTGAGATGTATTTGAGAATTGGTCGTTAATTGTTGGATAGGTGACCGGTAGAGCTAATATTCAGAGTTGTATCATGTTCAGTGATCGTTTCATATTGAGAGGTGAGTTTTCCTCACTGTAATTATGGGTCGAAGGCACCAATGCCGGCCCACTAGATTATGTATCCTGGTATAAATGATGTTGATATGCTCTAGTGATATGTTAGATGGGTATCCTGGTAAATAGGATGTAGTATGCAGTAGTGATCTGTAGATCTGTCTGTTTGTCTGATGACTAGTTATATATATTTATCTATTGTTGGATATATGTTATATGTTATGTATATGTCGACATGGTATGTTTGGGTTGAGATAGTACTACTTTTTGCAGTAGCCAACAAACCCGGGAGCCCAGACATAAGTTGTGGGCCTGTAAGGCAAGCCAGACTTATGTTGTGGGCTCAGGAGCAAGACATATATGAGTTGTGGGCCTAAAGGGCAAGCCAGACTCATATTGTGGGATCAAGGTTAATCAAGTCTGTTAGTTGTGGACCCAATATATGTCATTATATGTTGTGTATTGGTACTTTGTGGGAACTCACTAAGCTTTGGCTTACAATTTCAGTTTATTGTTTCAAGTACTTCAGATGACCGTGGCTAGAAGAAGGCCTGATCGTACACATCCTTTGTTTTTTTATGATTTTTTGGATTTTAGGATACTTTGATTACTAAAATACACTTTTGAAACAATGATTTTGTAAACATTTATGGTTATGGGTTGTTTTTGAAAAATTAAAATTTATTGTGATTTTCGGGATGTTGCAAGTTGGTATCAGAGGCTTGGTTTGAGAGAATTGGATGAACATTCGTGTGAATCCAGACTCTAACTAGGAAACTGTAAAGGTTTTTAAAATGGTTTTCAAAATTGTTTTCAAAAGTAACCAAGGGAAGGATGTGATGTGTACAATCAGTCGGAGCAAGAAAGTATACCCCAAGTTACCACGCTGTTATTTGATATGATGTTTATGATAGAACAACATGCTAGTGATAGGTTATGGATCTTCAGGAATTGCATGATAGAATTTCCTGATGTATGATTCCTGTTAGCCTATGGTTACTTCTTGTATGGAATTGACATCATTATTGTAGTTGCTTAGCGTGTGCATCATAGTTGTACATAACTAAGATTTTATAGCCTGAGAATGTTTGGTTTAGCCTTATTTCTTGTTCTTGTCTGATGAAGGGCTTATGGTAGAATCAAGTATTCGATTGTCTATAGGATCCAATGTTATGTATGATTAGCATATACGAGTGCTACATGGTTGGTGGAAGTTTCATGGATGAGTATATGTGTGAGCAGCCGACCAGATGAGGAATGTTTAGTCACTCTTGAGAGAGAGAGTCCGGATAGGATGTATGTGTATCCAAGTTGTTGTAATTATGTTTGGCGGTTGTGATGTTCCTTGAGACAAATACGGGTAGGTGTGCAAGGTAGTATGGGTCTGTACTACTGAAAGCACAGGACCCGTACACGTAACAAGGAAGTCACAAACCCAAGGGTTAGATTTGTATCGTGACTATAGCTATGTGTATTGTAGAATTTATGATATATATTCTGGTTTTATTTCAATATGGAGTTTACAAGAGGATCGAGTTCCGGGTCTGGAGCGAGTGGCCAAGATAGGCCAGGTTTGCCTGATGATCAGATTCAAGAGATCATCGTCACTGAGGTGGTTGCTGCTGTCTGGAGGTCTATACTGGAGATGTTTGGGTCTATCAATATCGCTATGATTGATCACTTTGATGATCGTTACACTGCTCTTACTAAGGTTGTTGTTGTTTCTGTAGCCGACGCGGCTGTTGTTGTTGCAGGGACTCATGGGGAGAGAGTTTTTCAGTACCAGGACTTCGACAATACGAAGCCCCCAGTGTTCGATGGAGTTCAGGATCCGATTGTGGCGATGAGGTGGCTATCTGATGTGGAGGGTTGTTTTTTCACATGCTCCTGCTCTGCTAACCAGAAGGTCAAGTGTGCCCTGAACCTTCTCCGGTCAGGGGCGAAAAATTGGTGGAGATTGGTGACTGGCTCGTACACTGCTGGGCAGATGGCTGTTGTGACTTGGGAGCAGTTCTCTGAGATGTTTCACATGAGGTATGTTCCGTTGGTTGAGAGAGGCTAGCTCAGGAGTATCTGGATTTGAGGCAGGGGACTGAGACGGTGACTGAGATCACCAAGATGTTTACTGATAGGGCTCTTTTATGCCCTGAGTTTGCTGCTTCTGAGCAGACTCAAATGACCCGGTACTTGAGCATGATCAAGATGGATATCCTCCAGTTTGTGTCCACCCAACGTTATGGTACTCTCATTGAGCTACAGGAGGCCGCGAGGAGGCGGGAGATTGAGATAGAGCTTCAGGCGAAGAAGCTGAGGCAGGCTCATGTTCAGTCTCATCCTGCAGCGAAGCGATTCAAGCCCGTTGATTTGAGATATGGGGGACATAGGGGCCACACTTGTGGCAAGTGCGGCAAGGTTCATGATGGTTCTTGTCGATCTTCTTTGGGATGCCATAAATGTGGAAAGGGGGCGGTACGCCAAGGATTGTCGTCAGCAGGTCCCAGTACCGGGTACCCGAATATGTTATCAATGTGACCAGGTTGGCCATATGAAGGCTAACTGTCCCTTGCTTGTTGCAAGCCTAGCACATACTCCAGCGCCGGCTACTCTGAGGATAACATATGGACGCCAGGGTAAGGTGGATCCCCTGAGGGCTCGAGGTTGTGCTTTTCGGCTCACTACAGAGGAGGCCAGGGCGGCGCCAGACGTCATTACTGGTATGTTTCTATTTATTATTCTATCAGTTATTTATGGTGTGCTTACGTTTATTATTTTGCTAAGTGCCTTTTTACTGAACTCCTTGCCTGCTCTTGTGCTTTTTGACTCGGGTGCGAGTCGGTCTTTTGTATCTCAGTCTTTTAGTATGGGTTTCGATATGACTCTTGGGAGTGTTGGAGTGTCCGTTGTAAGTTTCTATCGCCAACGAACACGGGGTTTCTGCATTGAAGGCTTATCAGGGTTGTGTCCTAGATATTTTTGGGGTGCCTTATCCAATTGATTTGATTCATATCCCCATGTGGGATGTGTGTGTGATAGTAGGGATGGATTGGCTGAGCAGATTTGGGGCTATGATCGACTGCGAGGGTCAGCAAGTGGTAGTTCAAATCCCAATTGGGGGAGAACTGGTAATCTATAGAGAGGGTACCAGGATTGGATCAACCTTTTGTTATGCTGCCAGGGCTCGGCAGTATCTACAACATGGGTGTATGGGTTATCTTGCATATGGGATTGACACCTAGGTCGAGACAGAGGTTTCAGTTTCGGATGTACTGGTGGTTAGAGAGTTTGTCGATGTGTTTCTGGAGGAGTTACCCGATGTGCCCCCTAAGAGGCAGGTTGATTTCAGGATCGATTTGGTTCTAAGTGCGACCCCAATTGCTAAGGCGTCGTACTGATGGGTACCACTGGAGATGCAGGAATTGTCATCTCGGCTTCAGGAGCTGCTGGGCAAGCATTTTAATAGACCGAGCAGTTCGCCGTGGGGAACACCGATTCTATTCATCAAGAAGAAAGATGGTTCACACCGGATGTGCATGGATTACCGGGAGTTAAAACAAGTTGACGATGAAGATCCATTATCCACTTCTGCAGATTGATGACATCTTCGATCAGTAGGAGGGTGCATCTTGGTTCTCCAAGATCGATTTTAGGTCATGGTATCATCAGACTAGGGTTAGAGAGGAGGACGTAGATAAGATCGCGTTTCAGACTCGTTATGGTCATTACGAGTTCGTGGTGATGCCATACGGGCTCACCAATGCGTCTACGATATTTATGGATTTGATGAATCAGGTATGTGTTGGATTAATGTCTATGTCCATAACTATATTTGGTATGTACTTGACCCGACCCGGCATGGTCCATTTGGGTTGCACTTCACCGACACAATTTATATGGATAGTCTTTTGAGAATAGTATATTTATGATTAATATTAATATATTATAAGTTCTAATATATTAATATGGAATCATATTATTTAATTAGTATTGATCAAGAATTAATTTAGAATTAATTAAGTGATCAAAAGTAACTAATTAAATATGGACTCTTATATATATGGAATGGGCCAAGTTCATTTAGGTTGGGCTAAGCTTTTATGGATAGTCCATGGAGCTTTTAACCCATGGATCCTATGTAAATGAAAGGTCATGGGTATTAGGGTTTACATGGATGTAACCCTTATCCTCCATAATATATAAAGGGGTCCTTGGCTCACAAAATTGGCACAAGTGTGTGAAAATAAGAGTGGGCCAATTTTAGTGTGCATACATATTCTCTCAAGTTCTTCCAAGGTGTTTTGGTGATTTGTGATTCCATTTGAGGCTTCCACACTATTGGGGCTAAGCTCTTAAAGCTTGAAGACATCAAGCTACATCAAAAGGTATGTCATCTAACTAGAACTTTGTAGTATAGGTGCTTCATAATATGCTAGTTAGGATGAAACCTTGGAATAGTTAATATTTGCATGTATAATAGAGAAAACATAGATCCAAGGTTTATAGGGTTGCATGTACACCATAGGAGTGTTAGAATGCTCAAAACCCATCAGTGGTATCAGAGTCATGGGTTGTTTTCTGTTATATTGATGCAAATGTTTTATTTTCAAAGTTGAAAAAAAAAAGAAAAAAACATGACGTTTGTCAAATTTTAAGATAATTACTTGTTTTTGTGAAAAACTAATTATTAATAAAATTTGAATCATTTGCTATATGAGTTGAATTAGGTCAAATTTAGTAAAAGATAAAATGATATGATTATTTTATTAGTTTTAAAAGTGTGATCTAAAGAGTTTTTTGAAACCTCCATAAGTTATGGATATTAAAAGGTTTTAAAAAAAATTGATTCAAAGTTTTTTATGGAGTTACAAAACTTGGTCTTAATGTTTTAAAGAATTCCATAACTTGTTCTTAAGTTATGGAACATGAAAAGTTTCATCATAAAACAAACATTAAACTCCATAACTTATGGAATCCAAAAGTTTTCAAGAGTTACAAAACTTGCCCTCAAGTTTTGGAATTTGGAAAAAGTTTTTATGAAAAAAAAAAGAATTGAATTCTAAAACTCTTGGGTTCATAACTTAAACAATTAATTAAATGGTTTTAATTTTGAATTTAATAATCGGAATTATGATTTTTTTATTGAATAGTTCAATTAACTCTTATGGACTTTATTAATAGATAATTAACGTGTTTAATTAAAAGAGAATTAATAATTCCATAATGACATGGTTTAAGTTTAATTAAATTAAGAGTATAGTTTAATTAATAGATTAAACCACCAAGTATTTTAAATGTCTAAAATACACCCTTATACTATTATAATATTAAAAGTTTAATATATTATATATATAAGAGCAAGTCGTCTTACCATTAGTAGGCCTCATTCACGAAGCCGGTCTATAAGGGGTGTATAAGGTTACTGCCTATAAAATGGCAGTTTAATGGGTGTCCACTCTCACCCACCGCTTCCTTGACCGGTAGAGGGTCGTTAGCCAAACAGGTAGGACAATGACTATAATTCTCCCTTCATTATAAGTATAATGATAAATACTAAGTAACTAAACACTTATAAATTCCCAATCTTAGTTACTTAGGAAAAGGTGAATAAGGTGCTAATCCATGAAATTACACTTTGCACTTTGTTTAAGCCGTTAGTGGAGCGTGTGTGGTTAACCGGCACACTAACCTGGACTTAACAAGGTAGGCAAAGGGTAACTTAATGTTTATCATAGTATCGTTGGAGCGTGTGTGGTTAACCGGCACATCGATTGAGGGGTAAATATTAAGGGTACCAAATATATTTGCATGGTTACTTCACACCTTGTTTTGTGATCTTCGGCATCTCAGTCACAAAACCTGAAGGGCACACTCGAGATTGAAACATGCCATTGAAAAGTTCAATGAATCTCAAAAGAATCTAGGAGTTTCAAAACCAATTAAAAACCTAATAATACATTTCGTTTATCTTGGTGGAAATTGGTGAATCGTCATTCACCTACCTTCAAATATTTTATAGCTTGGATTACGGCATCCCTCTTCCAAGTTATAAAATAGTTTGTTGGGTCCTAGCCTTAATATATCATATTGGGTGTTATATTAAGGACTTAAATCAACTTTACGTGAATTTCTCCCATTGTTGATGTCTGGTTTAGACAACAATGATCTTCCCAAACCAAGCTTTCCTAATGAATATGACTTCCCGAGTTTGGCTCATGGAAGTCATACTTCTCTTCCTCCACCTCCTCCAATTATTCTCCCTAACTCACAAGTTCAAGGTCACTCAAGCCCTAATGGCAAGCAAGGTCTATGTGTGATCACATCTTAGAGATGAAGTCACATATTGACAAGCCGGGAGAGTTGGGTGTCTAAGTCTTGAGAAGTTGGATGTTCAATCACTTTCTAAGTCACATAGTGAGTTCCTTTGGGACTACTATGAAACAGACTATGATATGAACCTTAATGATCATATTTATTTGCTTGGTGCTGCTGAATCAGCAATGATTTGGAACGATAGTAAAGCAAATTTGATTAGAAGATCAACTTCCCAAAAACTTTATGGACAGTGACAATGGTGACACTGGAAATCCAGAAAAAGCATTCTCTTCCCAATGGAAAGGGATTGGCCATAGTCAACCCGGTTGACCAAATGGTAAAGAGAAAGGCTAAGTCTGAGATAGTCCCATTACCAAAGGGTCCATATGTTTATTTTGCCAAAGGAAGGGGCGTTGATTGCAAAGCTGCCAAATTTACCTAAGGATGTTAAAGTCAATAAGTTTGACTCTACATCAGGTAGAGCCTATTATCTAACTCTGTTAAGTTCTATTCTGAGATCCTCATTACATGATGTGACTGGGTCACATGTTGATGTTTTAAGAATCAAAGAATAGAGAGAAATCTTAAAGGAAGTATATGTTGATTCTGATCGCGAAGGTGGATTTCGATCGCATCAGAATTTTGAGCAGTTGCTTAAGAAGTTATGATATATTGCTAAGGAATAGATAACAACAATTTTCCATGTGGATTGCAAGGATAAGTTTTTCCGCAAAGTTTTAAAATAAAAGAAAATTGTTTAATTTTATTTATTTGAAGTATCCTTACAATGGCATTTGTGGAAAATTGTTGCTTATATGATTCCACTGACAGCAATATTGGAAAATGGATTTGATTCTTTCATTTGTGGTAGTGTCTAAATTTACCAAATCAGGAAAGTTCCTCATCACCCAAGTTTCAATTGGACCGAAACTTGGAATCATGCAAGTTGAATAGTATGATGAATGAGAACTTTCAAGCATTGGAAAATCAAGACTAATTACTTGTTCACATGGATGTGTGAGTCAAGTGAAGGACTAAAGGGATCGAGTACACATTCTTGTGCACTGGTCATGTCCACCACAAAGCTCGTTAAGACTATTTGATTTACTAATGTTTAGTAAATATGGTTATACTTACAAGTTTAAGTATAATTCTGAAACATTGGAAAAGTCTCAATGTATGGCAGAACGAATGGGAAGAATCAAATTAGGCAGAAAGATAAAAGTTTCTCAAATCTGAAAAGATGGGAGAGTACTTTAGT
The DNA here is from genome assembly GCF_052849685.1 of Lactuca virosa. NCBI lineage: Eukaryota > Viridiplantae > Streptophyta > Magnoliopsida > Asterales > Asteraceae > Lactuca > Lactuca virosa. The sequence goes on along the minus strand of NC_136426.1, from coordinate 215,069,674 downwards.
ATCATGTTTGTGATCATCTTAATGATTTAGAAATCATATCACAATTAGTCCTCTAAAGGTCATCTTAGTGCATTCTTATGACTAAGAAGAGGAGTCATGAATTGTTGAAATGGTTAGATTAGGAAGATGAGTCATACTTCGTTCCAAAACAATTCTTAGAGTCATACTCCAAGATTATAACTTGAGTGACATATCTTAAAGAAAGGTTTAAAACACTTGTCAAATGTAAGAGTAAAAGTGTCCTACTCTTGTACATTTGAAATTGGTAAGTTGTGATGTTTTGGATAAAACAAAGACCAACTAAGGCCAATTGTGTGAAGTGTTTGTCTTGATAAAGAATCTGCACTATCTCTTGAATATTTGGCAAGATAGTCTTATATGTCAAGAGGAAAGTGGGAGTCTTAAAGATCCTAAAAAGAATTTCAAGAACTAATCAAGAATAAAACCTGAGGTTCTTCACTAGCACACGACTTGAGGTTTATAACCTATCGTGTTGACATATTCTGTGCCCATTCCAGTTAAAGTTGGCTTTGCATAGGAGTTCTGAAAGTTCTCAATTGGTTGCATAACAACTTGGAAGCAATGGCAGACCCACTGCCAGGTGGCAAGAAGTTAAGATTGCATAAGTTCAGTCCATATGAGTTTGGATTTGTCATTATCCTTGTCTTGTGACTATGGTTTTGACGATTCACATGGATAAGAACACATACACCATAAAATCTAAGGGTCATAAGGTTTCTCTCCGATTCATGAAAATGATGGTGAGGAAACACTTCCACCAAGTAGATTTGAAGCAGATGGCAAAAGGTCTAAACAATTGAGACTATGATTACGGCAACCCTTTTCATAGTTCTGAAATTGTTTAGACACACATGCATGCTATCTAAGGAAAGGTGTATGATTTTGATAAAGTTTTATCAAAGCATCTCGTATCAGAAATCTGAACTTTGGTAAGAAAGTCAATAAAGTATTGATTTCTAGAAGTCCAGCTGATTTCTGAGTACATGTCAAAGCTAGTGGGAGCATAAGTGTTATGCTAATAATCATCATGTTAGTGGGAGCATGATAATTATTGTTAGTGTTGCAAGTTAGCAATGTTAATTATAGAAAACAAAAGTTTCAATTCGTGAGGCTGCAGGGATTGAAAAAGTTATTTTGCTATAATTAAGGGAGAGGATATACTTCATTTCAGTTCTAAAGGCTTAGATTGAGACCTTAATCATCTTTAGTCAAGAATATATATATGAATTTCATGTTGGATTGGTTCAATTTAAGGAAATTCTATATATTGCGTTCTCAAAATTCGATTATGATTACGACATCCCTCTTCATAGTCAAATTTTGAAAACATGGCAAATAAAAATATTGTAGCAAAAGACTGGTCTAGAATCATGTCTTTATGTGAGACATCATGAATCGTGTACCATTTGCTTTGGGTACAGGATCGATTGCATGTGCTATAATATTTGTCATTTCTAAATTTTTCCAAATGCCCAGAGGCATTAAGAAGGGAAAAGGTCTAGAATTGGATATGACTAAAATGATTAAGCAATTGTCGAGGACAATCTGAGGTTTACTAAAGATTGGTTGCTCAGGGACAGTTGGAAGTATAGTGCTAATTTTGGAAGGACCATATTGACATATTCTGAAAAGAGGCATCTCTTATTCAGAAGTGATAGTCAAAATGAGAATATGGAGTTGTCTCCATAGGTGGAAGTTATCTGTGTAAGATTAGAAAACTTAATGCAAGAAGCATGTCCAAAGCAATGTACTTTGAATATGAGACTTAGTTTCCATGGAGTTGATCTCCATTGGAATACCTTATAATGACTGTTGACAAGTCTTTGTGACTTTGTACATATTCATTACAGGAGGGTCAGTGCATATAAGTTTAAAATCTAAACAGATTTCGATAAATGATAGGAATTTGAAATTCTCACATTTTTCGATAAGGATTTGGGAGTGTGAAATTAGAATCATTGAAATTATGTTCAATTGGTTTATTTCACAAAGTAAGGATCATAGACAAACATAGAGTGCATACTTGGTGTATGGCAAAGCTATTGTTTAAGAAAAACATAGTGTACATGCTTGGAGCGTGGGACAACTAGTGTTTTTAATTCAAGTATAAAGTTGATAAAACCGAAACAATGAATAATGAGTAATCAGTATGGTGATAAATAAAAGTGTTTATTTATATTCATAGGGTTTGATACCATATTTGATTCATTTATTCTTGTGTTTCACTTTGCATGTTTTGACTTCCAGAATAACTAAGTCGCTCTTCCTGAATGATTAAGTTATTCAAACCATCCACAGTCGGTCATATGTTGGAAGTAGATATGAATCAAGACTGTCATGGGTTGGTTTGTAGAGGTCCAAGTTGGTGGACAAAGTGGTGCTACAACACTCATGAGTGCTCATAAGTTCTGAGTATTGGATTCAACCCGCGCTCATTTGAATCACTTCATGGATTTTATCACGAGTGATCATGAGAAGATAATATCTTATATTCTTCAAACCTAGAGATATGAGTTGTTACTATGAGTTGGTTATACATTGATTGCACGAAAACGCATTTGGTAACTTGATGTTATAAAACGTGCCTTTGTGTATGATTCAACAAGTAGTAGAACAAGCCATATGAGTCGGAGTTTATCCATTCCTTTTACCTTCGGGATAAAAGCGATATATGTGGGACCCTCGATGATTTAGCGATGACACATGTGAGTGCTTGGCCAAGCCAGGACTGATTTGATTTGTTCAATCAGTCAGTCATCATAAATCGAAAATCGGGAAACAACAAATGGACAGAGAGAATGATTATAATCCATGTCTCAGTCCATATGATATCTAGAATGGAGGAATATATGATCCCTTATCTAATGGACAAGTCATTGACAAGGTCAGAGTTCGACAGCGGCTTTAAGAGCTACGATTGTCAGTTAGGTTTTGAAGTCATACTCAACAATAGTTTTAGACTTATCCAAGTGGGAGACTGTTGGATTAATGTCTAAGTCCATAACTATATTTGGTATGTACTTGACCCGACCCAACATGGTCCATTTGAGTTGCACTTCACCGACACAATTTATATGGATATTCTTTTGAGAATAGTATATTTATGATTAATATTAATATATTATAAGTTCTAATATATTAATATGGAATCATATTATTTAATTAGTATTGATCAAGAATTAATTTAGAACTAATTAAGTGATCAAAAGTAACTAATTAAATATGGACTCTTATATATATGGAATGGGCCAAGTTCATTTAGGTTGGGCTAAGCTTTTATGGATAGTCCATGGAGCTTTTAACCCATGGATCCTATGTAAATGAAAGGTCATGGGTATTAGGGTTTACATGGATGTAACCCTAATCCTCCATAATATATAAAGGGGTCCTTGGCTCACAAAATTGGCACAAGTGTGTGAAAATAAGAGTGGGCCGATTTTAGTGTGCATACATATTCTCTCAAGTTCTTCCAAGGTGTTTTGGTGATTTGTGATTCCATTTGAGGCTTCCACACTATTGGGGCTAAGCTCTTAAAGCTTGAAGACATCAAGCTACATCAAAAGGTATGTCATCTAACTAGAACTTTGTAGTATAGGTGCTTCATAATATGCTAGTTAGGATGAAACCTTGGAATAGTTAATATTTGCATGTATAATAGAGAAAACATAGATCCAAGGTTTATAGGGTTGCATGTACACCATAGGAGTGTTAGAATGCTCAAAACCCATCAGTATGTAGGTCGATGCTCGATCGATCAATCATTGTTTTCATCAATGATATCTTGGTGTATTAAAGACCATGGAGCAGCATGAGGAGCAGCTTCGAGAGCTTCTGGGAGTTTTGAGGCGAGAACGGCTGTATGCCAAGTTCTCGAAGTGTGAGTTTTGGTTACGAGAGGTCCAGTTCTTGGGACATCTCGTCAACCAAAATGGGATTTTGGTTGACCCGGCCAAGATTGAGGTCGTGATGCAGTAGGAGGTTTCGAAGTCTCCCTCGGAGATCAGGAGTTTCTTGGGTTTGGCAGGGTATTATCGAAGATTTATTCAAGACTTCTCCAAGATTGCGGTACCCCTCACTCATCTGACGAGGAAGGGCGTGGATTTCTGCTGGGGGCCTGAGCAGCAGGCTACGTTCAAGACACTGAGACAAAAGTTGTGTGAGGCCCCAGTGTTGACCCTCCACGAGGGTGTTGAGGATTTTGTGGTATTTTGTGATGCATCCATCACCGTCCTAGGGGAATTAGTGAAGGAGGGTTATTTCTTATGCTTCTCAACAGTTGAAGCCACATGAGGATTGTTATCCGACTCATGATATGGAGTTGGGAGCAGTGGTGTTCGCCTTCAAGATTTGGTGGCATTATTTGTATGAGGTCCAATGTACCATCTACACAGATCACAAGAGTTTGAGGTATCTCATGGATCAGCCGAATCTGAACATGAGGCAGCGCAGGTGGCTTGAAGTAGTCAAGGATTATGACTGTGAGATTTTATATCATCCCGGGAAAGCCAATGTGGTGGGTGATGCTCTAAGCCGCAAGGCGGATAGTTCTATGACCGGAGCCCTATGTATGAGGATTTTGATTGATTCGTCATTGTTGGATTTGATCAGGGAGGCTCAAGTTGAGGGAGTCAAGAAGGAAAATTGGAAGCAAGAGAGGCTCAGGGGTGAGGTTGACAGGTTTGCTACTGACAGTCGCAGATTATTGACCCGATATGGACGGGTTTGGGTGCCAGATTTTGGTGGGATTAGACAAAATGTATTGGAGGAGGAACACAACTCCAGGTTTTCGATACACACTGTAGCCACCAAGATGTACTGGGATTTGAGACTTAGCTACTGGTGGTCGTGCATGAAGAGGGAGATAGCATGGTATGTTGAGAGGTGCTTGACCTGTCGGATGGTCAAGACCGAACACCAGAGACCGCATGGAAAGTTGCAGACACTGGAGGTTCCCATGTGGAAATGGGAACATATTATTATGGATTTCATCACCAAGCTACCTCGGACGGCTAAGAGGCATGATTCAATTTGGGTGATAGTAAATCGATGGACCAAGAGTGCCCATTTCTTAGCTATTCACGAAAGCTCGTCGGCCGAGAATTTAGCCGACTTGTATATACGCGAGATCGTTTCTCGGCACCGTATTCCAGTCTCTATTGTATCTGATCGATATTTTCGACTCACGTCTCATTTTTGGCAGAAGTTTCATGAGGAACTGGGTAAGAGGTTGCACCTTAGCACTCCTTATCATCCACAGACTGACGATCAGAGTGAGCGGACCATTTAGACACGTGAGAACATGTTGAGAGCTTGTGTCATAGACTTCGATGGGAGTTGGGACTCCTATCTTCCCCTAGCTGAGTTTTCTAACAACAACAATTATCACTATAGTATAAGTGCATCGCCTTTTGAGCTCCTTTATAGAAGGAAGTGTCGCACCCCAGTGTGTTGGGGAGAGGTTGGTCATAGAGTCATGGGAACGATTGATGTAGTCCTTCAGACGACAGACCTCATTCAGCAGATTGGGAAGAGACTTCGGACAACTCAGAGTCGGCAGAAGAGTTATGCTGACAGGCATCGATCTGATTTGGAGTTCCAGGTCGGGGACATGGTCTTACTGAAGGTATCACCCTGGAAGGGTGTAGTACTCTTTAGGAAGAGGGGAAAGTTGGGGACCCTGTATATTGGGTCATTTCGGGTGATCTCCAGGGTTGACATGGTATCATACATATTGGATTTGCTTGAGGATCTCAGCTAGATCCACAACACCTTCCACGTCTCGCAGCTTCAGAAGTGTGTGGCCGATGATACAATGGTTTTTCACTTAGAGGATATCCAGTTTGATGATCGCCTGAATTATATTGAGAGACCAGTGGTGATCTTGGATCGAAAGACGAAGGCCTTGTGCAACAAGGTAGTATCATTAGTCAAGGTTTGGTTGCAACATCGGAAAGGTTCTGAATGGACGTGGGAACCCGAGTCAGAGATGCGGGAGCATTACTCTGAGTTGTTTGCAACAACGGACTTCGATGGTGAAGTCTAGTTCAAGTGGGGGAGAATTGTAACAATCATCTCAGGTGAGAAATTGTCAAGTTTATTTTTCAAGGATTTAACCCTACTCACGACATGATGAATGTGTGTCACATCATGAGGAGTTTAATGAACACGGACATCATCTTTAGGGCTCACGACGTGAGAACAGGATATCACGATGTGATACCTGCCTGAGAGGAAACCCTAATTTTGGGGGTTTATTTCCATATTTAAAGGAAGTGAGGGCTATGGTTAGCCCACCCTCAGCCTCCATCACCTCTTCGCATTCCCCCTTGATACCCTAGCATCCATATTTGATCTTGAAGCTTAATTATGGTGAGTTTAGCCAAGGAAAAGAAGAGGAAGAGCATCTAGTCCATTGTTTCTGCATTCAAGTCTCACCATCAAGCATTTGCACCTTCTGGACTTTTTGTGAGTTTTAAGTTCATTGCCTTATAAATTTATAAGCCTAGATCTAGATTTTCATGCTTTATCCTTCATGTTCCAGATGATGTAGAGGTTGGAATCCATAAGGTTGCCAACTTTATGGATCTCCGATGTCCCTTGAGTAGTATAGATAATAGATCTAATAGATGGTCGAGTTTTATGGTTCATGCATGAGATTTGGTGTCATTTTCCCTTTTTGTTCCCTAACTAGTGTTTGGGACATGCATTGGACATGCATGTCAAAAAATCCATGATTTTTATGATGTTCTGTAGTGAATAAGACACTATAGGGGATTTGGTTGCTTGGGAAAAAAGTGATTAAGAGTTTCATTAAGAACTTCTGGTCAGAGCGTTCTCACGACGTGAGCACAGGGTGTCACGACGTGAGGATGGCTTTCCTCGACTATTTTGGACTTATTAGGTCATGGCGTAACCATTATATGTCACGATGTGACTAGTGGATTGTGGGATGTTTGAGTATGGATTGATGTTGAATTTGACCAGGGTTTGACCAAGTTTGACATAGGGGTATTTTGGGTATTTTGAGTTGTATTTGAGAATTGGTCGGTAATTGTTGGATAGGTGACTGGTAGAGCTAATATTCAGAGTTGTGTCTTATTCTGCGATTGTTTCAGACTGAGAAGTGAGTTTTCCTCATTGTACTTATGGGTCGAAGGCACCATGTCGGCACACTAGATTATGTATCCTAGTATAGAGGATGTTGATATGTTATAGTGATCTGTTAGATCGGTATCGTGGTAAATTGGATGTAGTATGCAGTAGTGATCTGTAGATCTGCCTGTTTGTCTTATGACTAGTTATATATATTTATCTATTGCTGGATTTATGTTATATGTTATGTATATGTCGACATGATATGTTTAGGTTAAGGTAGTACTGCTTTGTGCGGTAGCCAACAAACCGAGGAGCAAGCCAGACATAAGTTGTGGGCATGTAGGGCAAGCCAGAGTTATGTTGTGGGCTAGGGAGCAAGCCAGATATGAGATGTGGGCCTAAAGGGCAAGCCACACTCATACTGTGGGTTCATGGGTAATATAGTCTGTTAGATGTGGACCTAATATATGTTGTGTGTTGGTACTTTGGGGGAACTCATTAAGCTTTGACTTACAATTTCAGTTTATTGTTTCAGGTACTTCAAATGACCGTGGCAAGGCGAAGGCGTGATCGTGCACATCCTTTGGTTTTTTTATGATTGTTTGGGTTTTGGGATACTTTGATTACTAAAATACACTTTTGAAACAATGATTTTGTAAACATTTATGGTTATGGGTTGTTTTTGAAGCATTAAAATTTATTGTGATTTTCGGGATGTTACATATGTTTGCTTAACGGTTAAGATTTAAGATAATGAAAATAGGATTTTAACAAGAGTCATATCTGATGATTAAGAAATAATTATCCAGACTGGATACAAATAAATTTGCATTTTTTCATATATGAAAACTTAATATGTTCCTTTTTAGGTAAATTTTAGTAAACTACACCCAACAACATATGTTTGAGGCTGGAAATTTAAAGTATTTTGATATTATCTTTAGAGTTGCTTAACTCTAGTTATAAATATCCAAATCAGTTCATTCTTGATCCAAAAATGCAGTCGAGTATGAGAGGAATGTGCAACAAGTTGATTCAACTTATTTGGAGATCGTATGTAAAAGTTACGATCATTTAAAGTTGGCTACATGCTAAGTTTTGGTGCTGTCAAAAACTAAGTTGTTAAGTTTTGTTGACTTTTGACAAAATTTATTGTTTTTAACAAATTAAATATAATTAGCTTAGAATAAGTTGATAAAATATAAGATATGAGTTTTTATCTAAAACATGACAAGTTTAGGTTCATAAATATAGAATTTTACTTAATTTAAAAAAAAATGAAATTGTCAAAATAGCATGAAAGAACAAAATGAAAGATATGCTCATATCTAAATATTTGTTTTACTTTCAAAACATGTTAGGGACCATAAAGTTAATAAAATGATATCCTAAAACTAGAGAAAACACCATCAGGCAAAGTACGATGCCTAAATTAGAAAATGGTCAAAAACTATCGAAACAAATAGTAGTTTAAAAGGCTGCATCAATATTTTATACGTATCTTAAACACCATTTATATATCATTAGCTTATATAACATTGAGTAAACACAAGAATTCATGATATTTTGAATTTATTATGAATATGGGACAAAAGGGTAAAAATGTCCAAAATAAACATTTTGCTTTTATAAAGCATATATAGCCATTGAAATGCATTCTAAATCGTACTAGAATAGCTACATTAATATAGTCGTTATATAGTTTTGACAAGTGAAGCGTATGTAAGAACAAAAACAAAAGGTTTTGTATAATCTATATAAAAACTAGGGGTGTTCGCGGTGCGGTTTAGAGCTAAAACCGCGAACTGCACCGCATATGCGGTTTGAGTTTTTTGGAAACCGCAAACCGCACCACGAAAGCTCTAAACCGCATTATGCGGTGCGGTTTCGTGCGGGCGGTTTGTGTGCGGTTTATGCGGTTTAATAAGTTGTTCCGATTTATACTTTTGTTGTTAATAGAACACTTTCAAACTTTATTGATTATATTACATATTTTTAAAAGGCTAATAGATATTGCAAACAAAAAAAAGTCACAAACTGTTTTTGATAACATGTTCCAATTTATGAAATTTGCTATTCTTTACCATATTTAATCATCTTATTGGACAGAATGTGTGGACTTTGGAGTATTTGGTTATTGGTACTTTGTTATATATATATATATATATATATATATATATATATATATATATATATATATATATATATATATATATATATATATATATATATTAGTACCATGTGGTGCAGTTTGAACCGTGATTTTCTAACTATAAACCGCAAACCGCACCGCATAGTGCAGTTTGACAAAACTACGAACCGCAAACCGCACCGCGAATATCTAAACCGTATTATGCGGTGCGATGTGGGCGGTTTAAACGGTTTGTGCGGTTTTTTGCACACCCCTAATAAAAACCCCCAAGATGAATCCCTTTCACTAAGATTTATTTAGAAAATATGGTAAAAACGGTATTCTTACAAGGCCTATGGTATTGTAGGTTTTGTTGTAGCTGTCCAAACCTACCACTGACGCTCATTTGTATTTCTTTTTTATTCCTTTTAATTTTTTGTCACAAGCTTAATGTTCTTCGATTCTTCCATGTTTGTGATTTATTTAACAGTTTCATTTGCGCATTTAGACATGAAAATCAATGATGATTGCATTAGATATTCAGACCGTTAGTGTAACTTGAGAAAATATGAAATTTTATAAATCCATAATATTTGTTTTTTTTTTGGTATTATAGGTGCTTAAAATCGACAACGTTAGAATTCTTTCTCCTTTTATGTTTTACCCTCTTTGGTAGTAGAATTTGAGATTTAGCTTTGACTTGTTACTCAACGGTTCAAGGTCAACAATAAAGATAAGCCTTTTATTAGTTTCTTTTCTTTTACTGCTGAATCCTTTTTTTCTTGAAAGCTTGAGACATTACGGGTTTTACTAGAGCTTCAAAAGTTGAAATTGTTACTCATGTCTTCCTTATAGTTACAGCAAATAACATGTTAAATATTTAAAGCAAATAACGTGAAGATTGTGACTTCATATTGTTATATGATAAATAATTAGTCTCAATAATCTTTTAAGCTATTTAACCATGACATTAACTACTATATGACAACTTACATTTTTGAGCTATTTAACCATGATATATGAAAAATAGCTTTATATATGATCAATTACATTTTTATGTCATTTTCGTGGGATCTTAAGATCCCGATCCCGATCTTATGATCTCAATCAACCTAAAAACGATCATACGTAAGATCCCGATCTTGACAACATTGGTTGGAAGGCCAATGGTAAATACAAAATCGAAAACACATTTTTATTTTATAATAAATCCAGATTTATAGAATAAGTCCATCTATTTTTTATAAAGTTCCAAGGAAGCAACACGTTTCTTTATTTTATTATTGGGTTAATGTCATAAAAACCCTCAAGTTTTCACGGTTTTATCCAAATTTGAATTTTATGTCCTTTTTTACTCTCAAATTTTCCAAAAAATGTTCGGTTTACCATTTTACCGGTGATAGCAGGTTTTCCAGGTTACAATGATATTAGCTTCGCAAAAAAGGAAGCCCAGTTATTAGTAGCAAAAAGAGAAAGATGAAGGGCTTCGCTCCCAGGTTGATGGATCAAGAAATGAATGAAAGGTTGGAAGATCCTGCCCAGGGGGAGAACTTGTTCGTCAACACCAGGTCAGCAGGTGGCTCTTTCATCAGACATGGCTATGCTCACCATATTGCAGTATAATGGGCGATATCTTCTCGGTGAGCCTTCCCCTTATACATGAGAGAGGTCGTTATAAGAGTTTCCGAGTGAGGCGAGGGGCTCCTCTCAATCGACGAAGGCTTGAGTCCCCTACGGCCAGTACAATGCGCCACCCTTAAGTTTATAGTTTTTTTTTACGTTTTCATCCTTATGTTTATAATTTTTTTTACACTTTTACCCTAAGTATTTTTTTTCATATTATACGTATTCATATAGAAAAATTGTATTTATATACGAAAAAAATGTTTAATTAAATATTGTATTTATATTTTTTAATGTTGTTTCTTTATATATATATATATATATATATATATATATATATATATATATATATATATATATATCAGTGTTGTAAAAATCTCGATTAGGTACCGATTAATCTCTGATTAATCCCTAGGCACTACTCGACCGATTAGAGGGCGCCTAGCGATTAATCCCTGCATACACAACTGAAACAGTAGAACCCGATGAAATTTTAACACTTTGAAGAAGTTATATCTCAACAAAAACTATTTGAGGTAAGATTAGTGTTGTATTTATCATATTAACCTATTTTGTTATGATATTAGTGGTATTTACGAACTTCTATATGATATTAGTCATATTTAGTTTTTTAAAATCTAACAAATTAGCAATTAATGGTCCATGATTAATCTTCCGATTAATCTCTGCCTAGCTGATTAATCCCTTAACCCCAGTTCACTGACTAGCTAACGTCGAGCGATTTTTACAACCTTGATATATATATATATATATATATATATATATATATATATATATATATATATATATATGGGTTTTTTTTGCATGGTTATACTATTTAAAATGTAAAAAAAATATTTTTACAATTATAAATACGTATTTTCTAGATATAGTTTTTCGAAGTATAAATATATATTTTTACATTTTTAAAAATATTAATATGTATCTATAATTCTAAAAATATATTTATACTTTTAAAAAAATATATAAAAAATACATAATTACACTTTGAAAAATATATTTATATACTTATAAAAACATAAAAATAACTATTTGTACTTCTAAAATACATATTAATATTTGTAAAAAACATAAAAATATGTATGTGTGTGTAAAACTCACCTCACAAACATATCGGCAACCAGCATAACCATGCATATCTATTACATACTCAGCATATCAGTGCATAGATGGATATTAAACCAATGGGTCGGCCTTCGTGCCTTCGACCAGTAAGTATATTGAGGAAAACTCACCTCACAAACTGGACAAAAGCTGATGAGGTCTCGACTCCGAATCTCAACTCTAACCGTCACCTAACCAACCAAATAACCAATCTCAATAAAAATCCCAAAATACCCGTAAGTCAAACTTGGTCAAAGTCAAAGTCAAAAGGGTCAAATCAACTGAGTCAACCAAGCCGAGTCATCACAGGGTGAGTACACGGGGCATACTCCTTATGTACGTTGGACGTACTCGCATGTTGACCACCATTGGGGTGGTTGACCTCGTACGCGGGGCGTACTCCAAGTACGCGGGGCATACTCCCAGAAGCCCAAAATTCCATTAAGAGCTTAGGCTTAAGCTCTCGCGTCAATAATTCAGATCCACAACTAAAATACACACAAGAGTCATAAAGTTTCCAACTTTATGACTTTACATGCCCATTAAGTGCTTAACAATTCTTAATCCATTAAGACCTTCTAAATGATGTATGGAGCAAAACCAACCATTTTGAACCCATTTTTATGACTCAAGACCCTTCCATAGGGCTGAAAGGACAACTTAATAGGTCAATAACATGCTATGTTCATGAATATCCATATTTGGGACAAAAAGGACCAAAAACCATTCCAAAAAAGATCTAAAAGAAACTTCACCAAGTTTAGAATTTGATACCTCAAAATGGTGCCAAAAGGTGGTGTGATCCTGGATCTAAAGAGCTTCACTCCTTCAAGGTGGTCTCTCCTTCTTTCCTTCTTCTTCAAAAGCACAAAACACACACTCTCAAGCTTGGAAATGCTTCACAAGGTGGATTACGGTTGCAAAACGTATCAAGAGGATGGAGGCTGATGAAATGAGGGGAAATGAGGCTATAATGGGGTTTAAATATGAGCCAAACCCTAAAAATTTGGGTTTGCATGTCTGGCACGTACGCCCTGTGTACATATGTACACCTTGCGTACTAAGGTGCGCACTAGTACGCTAAGCGTACACATGTACGCACGGTGTGACAACCCGAAAAACTTGGATCAAGCAAGGTCTAAATTGTACCCATGCGCGAGTAAATTCACAACGTAACTTTGTTACAATAAAACTTTGAAAACCAAGAGGGCATGGTTCAGATAGGTGTATATATAAGAATATACACACGTAGATATACCTATCTTGGAAATCATGTTTGTAATAAACACTTAAAATCCAAGCCAAGTTAAAATGGTGAGAATTTAATGCATGAAATATACCATCCTTTGAGATTTCGGTTAGGAGTGGACCAAGAAAACATGCCTAGGTTGAAATCTCAACCTAGAACACTTCAAAAACCGAAATCACAATCTAGGAAACCCCAAGACCGAAAACACCACCTTGTACCCCATTATGGCCGAAAACACCAATTAGGTGGGAGCTAGAACCGAAAACACTCAAGATCCAAAGTACTAGGACCGAAATCATCTAAACGGGCTACACTGTGGCCGAAATCACCCTTAATGGGTCATGGTTTTGGCCGAAATCATCCCTATAACCCCCTTACAAATTTGATTTCGGTCTAGGAAGGGAAACAAGTAAGAATAGTTGACCTTGTGATAAGATATCTCAACAGTTTCCCATGCAAGTCACAATATCCCATGCAATAAACCAACATACATCCATGTAATAACCAACAGTTATCAAAATAAATATCACATCAAATTTTCTACTCCTTCTATATACTTGGACGAGTTATCTTCACAACCCCACCACTTCTCCATTTTATTTCCTGATTAGCTTTCATTTCCACCCAAACTCCACCATTCCTTCACCTTCCTTCTAGTTAACTTCCCTTCTCTCTCAAAGATAATTCCAAGCTCCAAAGGATTAGATCTTCAAGCTTAATCTTAGTATTTTGGTAAGTTTTCTTGTGACCTAGTATTTTGTTACACTTTCTTGTTAGCTCCATATTATTTACACATATTATTATGTGTTAAAAAACCTTAGGATCATACCATTTCCAAGAAGTTCATCTACCGCATCCAAAAGTTTAGTTTTGGAAATCTTCACTTCATCACTTCAAACAACCCACAAAAATCCACCCAAGGTGAGTTCATACCCCCATATTTTCAAGTTTTTTCATGTTTTTAGGGGGGGGGGGGATACAAGTAAAACTTTGTTTATCACACTTTTTACATGTTTTCATCTTATGTTAAAGATAAAATATTATTATGCATAACATATGGTTAATACTAGTTTTCGTATAATTATTGTGATATATATATATATATATATATATATATATATATATATATATATATTAGTTTGAATTGCAAAGCTAACAAAACAAACATAATCTATGTTATGAAATTATAAGAAAAATTTATGATTTGTGAAACTCCATGGTTTTTGAAAATCTTTTATTAAAATATAGCTTTTCTAGCAAAAATGGTTACATTGCAATCATTTACTAATTTGGTGGGTTACAACCCAAAGATATTATGTTTTGATTTCATATTTTAATACTAGACAAGAATACACATTCATATTTATATAAAAGATTATTTAAATAGTTTTAAATAAACAAGATAAACTATAATTGGTATAGTTTGGAAATCACAAACCACACTTTCATTTCAGAAGATACATATAATTATTCAAAGATATAATTATTTTGTTTTACAAGGAAAATGAGTCATAGTTCACATAAATCTGTTAATGCTCTTGTGAGACACACTCTCTTCACGTACTTTACCTAAAGTACACCTTAAGTCTTGCATTATAACCAGAGTCTCCTGGAGGGAGAGCGAGACCGTTGTGTATAGATCTATACGGGATTGACAACCCCGCACCTAAGCTATTCGCTACAGTTAGACCGGAAGTCTAGGGTGACAAATGTCTACCATCTCCGACGCCTGAAGAATGGCGTACAGGCCACTAGTCGTATGAAGTATGGTTATAATAACTCACATAGGGACTAGCGCCACTACTCGGTTTACGGGGTAACTTACACTTCAATAGTTTTATAAAAAGATAAAGCTACATACTATTTTCAACACAACATTACTTACATTTTTGGTTTTAGGGTTTAAGATTACAATTTATAGTTAAGAAAATATTGTATTTTCTGAAAACATACACTCTCACATTTCAAGGAAAAGATACAAAGGAATATACATACATTTAGGTTTTTGAGGATAAAACCTACAACTCGTTTTAAAGAAAATATCGGAGTTTCTAGAAGTTTACAAAATCATTTTACACAAAACAACTACAAATCTTTCTCATTCGAAAATGCTTATGAACTCAACCAACTTAATTGTTGACACTTTTCAAAATCACTTGTATTCTCAGGGAATCAGTAGACAGGCATTCAAAACATTTTGAGGCCCGGTGTCGCTGCATCATGTTTTTTACTTTTCAGATATTTGTATTCAACTTTTGAACAAACAAGGTTTGTAAACAATGTAAACTTGTAATCTCAATGTATGAATGTTTGTGTTGCTATGCTTCATTTATATTCAACTGTTACGATACTATACATAAAGTCATCCGCCCTCGGACGTTTCCGCCGTTCTGGTTTGGGGGTGTGACACACGACATACTCTCCAACCCCCTAATTTACGAAAAGGCCACTAGGGCTTTCAATGCACACTTTCTTTTACTTAGGGACCAAGAAGCAATATAAATCAATTATAGGGTTAAGATTAGAAGTACCTTATCGTCGGGATGTTACAACTCTCCTCCACTTAGTCTAGACTTCGTCTTCAAAGTCGAATGCGGCGAATAACTCGGGATAATGCTCCCGCATCTCAGCCTCCGGCTCCCAGATCCACTCAGAGCCTCTCCGATGTGGCCACTATAGCTTTACCAAATGTATTTCCTTGTTGCGCAGGACCTTCATCTTCTTTCCAGAATAGCTACTCGTCTCTCAACATAGTTCAGGCGCTCATCAGCCTGAATATCATCCACCGAAACCACTACCTCGCTGTCCAACACAAGCTTCCACAACTGAGAGACACGGAAAGTAGGGCTGGCAATTCTTGACACGACACAAAATAAATGGGTTTGGGTTGAGTTTTTCAACCCGCCAACCCGTTTATTAATCACGTCATATATGAGTTTCTCAAAAAATATACGGGATGACTTGCCAACCCGTTTATAATTTTAATAAAAAAATTATATATTTTTTAAATGTATTAAGACTTAAGTATTATACAGTTTATACACTAGGATAAGATGTCACTGGCCATTTGACATGTGCAACACGTTTGTTGTTTGGCGTTTGTATTAATGTTTTAGTTTGAACATGTTTCTATGAATTTTTTTAATTTTCTTTTGGATGTGTAAGACTTAAGTGTCTAAATTCGGATATGTTTGCATCAAGAATTTATTCATGTGTAATTATCTATTTTATTTATGGAATCTGACCTACGAACCCACAAACCCAAATCTGAGCGACGAACCCGCCAACCTATGAACCCATATAAATAAGTGGGTTGACGGGTCATATATGGGTTTATGTTCCAAACCCGCCAACCCGTGACCTGTATAGTTAAATGGGTCGTGTTTGGGTTAGTGTATTTTGACCCGCCAACCCGAACACGACACGATTGACAGGCCTAATGGAAAGTGTTGTGGATCTGACTAAGCTCGCTCAGCAGGTCCAACCTGTAAGGCACCTTGCCAACCCTGGCAATCACCCGAAAAGTTCTAATAAACCAGGGACCCAATTTCCCCCTCTTCCTAAAGCGTATCACACCCTTTCCAAGATGAGACCTTAAGGAGCACCATATCGCCGTCCTGAAACTCCAACTCTGATCGGCGTCGGTCGGCATAACTCTTTTGCCGACTCTGAGCGGTCCGCAGTCTCTGCCTGATCTGCTAGATAAGCTTCATGGTCTGAACGACTACTTCGGTCCTTCCAATGAACCTACGACCAACCTCTCCCCAACAAGCTGGGGTACGACATCTCCGACCATACAAGAGCTCAAATGGCGAAGCACCAATACTGGTGTGATAACTGTTGTTGTAGGAGAACTCCCCAAGAGGTAGGTAGGAATCCCAACTCCCACCAAAATCAATAACATAGGCCTGCAACATATCCTTAAGGGTCTGTATAGTCCTCTCACTATGTCCGTCAGTCTGCGGATGATATGCCGTGCTGAAATGCAACCTCGTGCCCAGTTCCTCATGGAACTTCTGCCAAAAACGGGAAGTAAACAGAACATCTTGGTCTAAAACAATAGAGGCCGAAACTCCATGACGAGCAACAATCTCCCGGACATACACATCGACCAACTTTTCGGCCGAAGATCTCTTCCAGATGGCCAATAAGTGGGCACTCTTGGTCAATCGATCCACAATGACCCATATAACATCAAAACCCTTGGTCGTATTCGACAACTTGGTGATAAAATCCATGGTGATATGTTCCCATTTCCACATGGGAACCTACAGAGGTTGCAGCTTGCCATGCGACCTCTAATGCTCGACCTTGACCATCCTGCAGGTCAAGCACCTCTCGACATACCAGGCTATCTCCCTCTTCATACATGGTCACCATTAACCCAGTCTTAAATCCCGATACATCTTGGTGGCCCCCGTGTGTATAGAAAAGCAAGACTTATGAGCCTCCTCCAATAATGTCTGCCTGATTCTGCCTGAAACTAGAACCCAAACCCGACCACATCGGGTTAATAACCCACGACTATCCGTGACAAACCTGTCGATCTCACCCCGATCCTCTCTTGTTTCAAATTCTCTTTCCGAACTCCCTCTGCCTGAGCCTTTCTGATCAATCCCAAAAACAGAGAATCAACAGATATCCTCAAACACATCTCCCCAACAGAAGACCCAACCCACTTGTGGCTCAAAGCATCTGCTACCAATTTCGTTTTACCCGGATGGTAAAGGATCTCGCAGTCATAATCCTTGACCACGTGCATCCACCTGCGCTGCCTCATGTTTAGGTTTGGCTAATATATCTCAAACTCTTGTGATCAGTGTACACAATACAACATACCCCATAAAGATAATGCCTCCAAATATTGAGGGAAAAGACCACTCCCCCAACTCCAGATCATGCGTGGGATATCACGTCTCATGCGGCTTTAGCTGCATCGAAGCATAAGCGATCACCCGTCCTCTCTGCATAAGGATTGTCCCCAAATCGGTGATGGATACATCAAAGAATACCAAAGAATCCTCGACTCCCTCTATAAAGGTCAATATCGGGGCTTCACATAACCTCTGCCGAAGAGTCTCAAATGTCGACTACTGCTCAGGGCCCCATCAGAAATCCACTCACTTCCTCATCAGACGGGTGAGGGGTACCATAATCTTGGAGAAATCCTGAATAAATCTCTGATAGTAGCCCGCCAAACCCAAGAAACTGTTGATCTTTGAGGGAGATTTCAGAACCTCCCACTGCATCACAGCCTCGATCTTGGCCGGATCAACTAAAATCCCATCATGGTTAACGAGGTGCCCCAGGAACTGGACCTCTCGTAACCAAAACTCACACTTCGAGAACTTGGCATAAATTCGTTCCCGCTTCAAAACTCCCAGAAGATCTCGAAGGTGCTCCTCATGCTGCTCTGGTCTGGGAATACACCAAGATATCATCAATGAAAACTGATGCGTCCTGGCCATCGGATGAATTCGCCTGCTGCTTCTGAATGTTCCGATGCCTACAAGGTCACAACAGGATGAAGCTGTCAGCCGTTGTCCGGGAGGAGACTCCCAGGAAAACGCTCCGACGGTTAAGTTAGTATATAGACTTGTATGTATGTGTGAGTGAACTGGGAGAGAGCGACTTACTTTCCTAGGTATCAGAGGAGGCCTTTTATTCTGAGGTCCTCTGCTACTCTATACGGGACAAAGGCGTCAGACCCAAAATGATCGGGGGGTGCTGATTGGGTAATCATGCTCCTTGATCTGTCATGGCTAATAGTTGGTTCAGGTGATAATGCGCTGAGCATCTTCCTTGTCGCCTGGAGCCGTTATATTTTGTCACAGAGGAGAAGGATCCCTTGGTGGGGTCGGGCCTTCTCTGCGGGCGCCCTTCTCTTAGGGGCGTCTGCGGGCGCGAGGTTCCGTCGGGCTTGCTCTGCTAGGCACGACTTGACTTGGGGAATTCTTTGGCACGTCTGAGCGTGACTCTTCGTTTGTGCTTAGGGCACGTCATCAAGTACCCTAGTCCAGTAGTCATAGTGTTGCTAGACTAGCTATGATGTTCTAGACTTAACTTCTTGGTACAAGCGTTGAGTTATGATTCAATCGTCGCTTCGGTTTTTCCGGCAACGTGACTGCCCATTATGACATTCAGTTACATCATTGCGTCAGGGATTTTGAATATCCTGCTTTTCCTTATTCTTTATAAGGTTAAGGGTCTTTCCTATCAATGCAACCTCTTCCTCTTATTTCTCCTTCTTCTTCGTCTAGGGTTTTCTTTGCTTTCTCCCTTGTTTTAATGGTTGCTCAACCCATCATCGTTCCTTCTGAAGCCGAGTTCAAACTTCTTAGTGATGATTATGGTTTCTCTTTGGTCGGCGGTGTGGAATTTCCAACGGCTGACTTGATGATCCTTTCTCCTCCTTCCGGTAAGGTCGAAATTTATTTCAAGACCTTTGATGTTGGTTTACGCCTTCCACTCCTTGACTTCCAAGAGGATCTTCTTTAGAAGAATGGTTGTAGTGTCCAGATGCTTACCCCAAACGCAGTAACCAAGGTAGTGGCGTTCAAGATGATCTGTCGGGCGAATGATGTGCCTCCTAACTCCTTTTTCTTCAAGTTCTTCTTCTCGTTCAACGCTACCTGTGACAAGTACACGTTCTCTGCTCGATGTGGAGGTCATCTCTTGGTTCCTGGCGGCAAGACTCCGAAGAACGGGTAGGACAAGTGGCTATGGGTTAACCAGGACCGAGTTGGTCGCGGGCGCTACCGAGCAATGCTTACCGTAAACGCTGTCAACAAGGTGGTGGCGTTCAAGATGATCTGTCGGGCGAATGGTATGCTTCCTAACTCCTTTGTTTATTGGATATAGTGTCTAAGTCCATAACTTTATTTGGTATGTACTTGACCCGACCCGCCATGGTCCATTTGGGTTGCATGGCATTGCAATACTTGGATAGACTAAATGAGAGAAAGGACACTTGTGATTATTAATATATTATAAGTTCTAATATATTAATAAAAGTATTATTTAATTAGTGTTGATCAAGTATTAATTTAGAATTAATTTGGTGATCAAAATGAGACTAATTAAATATATAGGGTTGATTATGACAATCATCTAATCTTTTATGGTGGATTTATGATCCATGGTTATGGAGTTGGGTTATAACCATTTGGAGCTCCATGGATAGTTCATGGGAGTTACAAACCCATGGATCATTAGAAATGAAGAGTCATGACAATTAAGGGCATTCATGTGTAAACCCTAATTTTGACAACACTATAAAAGGAGCCCTATAGCTAGCGAAATCGGACGACTAGTGAGTTTTAAGAGGGCATAACCGATTTTGAGTGCAAGTGTAATCTCTCAAGTTATTCCAAGTCCTGTAGTGTTGTGTGAAGCATTTGAGGCACAACATTTGGGGTGCTAGGCTCACAAAGTCTTCAAGGAATCCAAGCAACAAGAAAGGTATGTACTTCTACTAGTTTTTTTTATATTACATATTCCCCATGCCATGCTAGTTAGGAAGTAAACCTTGAAAAATCAAATTTGCATGTATATTAGAGAAAACATAGATTCAAGGTTTATAGGGTTGCATGTACTGATAGGTTTTATACAAACAATCCTATGTGTGCATGCAACCCTAATTGGATCTATGTTTTCACTATAAGACATACAACTATATGAACACAAAATAAACCCTGGCATGCTTCTATTATTTTCGAAAATCATATAGAAGTGTAGTAGACATACCTTTGTTGTTATATTGCAATAACAACTAGTTTCCTTGATCTCTTGAACTCTTGAAAGCAAGCACCACAATTGTAGTGCCTCTAATGGCTCACAAACACCTTGAAGCAAGAAGGCAATTAAGAGAGAGAAGGGAAGGATGCTAATTTCGGCCCTAGGGTTTCCCTTGGAATCAAGTGGCCTAAAATTGAAGCATAGGGCATCTATTTATACTGTAGGGTGCTAGGGTTTCAGTCTAAACCCTAATGGATAGCTTAGCCACCAAGCAGCCCAAGGAACCTTCTGGAATGAGGCCCTTGGACGAAAATATGATGATCCCTCATCATAATTTCGTTCTCCCTTAGTCCATTAGGTTTCCCAGCCCAAAACTCAACTATCACACATTTGACAGTTTATACCCCTTTATTTAATTAATCTCTTTTAGTCACCAAATTAATTCCTAATTAATTTATGACTAATACTAATTAAATAAATATGATTTCTCCTTTAATATATTATTCTTATAATATATTAATAAACCATAATATCTTCTCTCTCATATCAAATTACCTTGTCAAGTTGCTTTGGTGAAGGCAACCCAAAAGGACCATGCACACTCGGGTCAAGTACATACCAAATATAGTTACGGACTTAGACACTAATCCAACAGTCTCCCACTTGGATAAGTCTAGTAACCACATCTCACATATGACTTCCGTATCCGATTAGCAATCGTAGCTTTCAATAGCCGCTGTCAACTCTGACCAATAATCTGTCCTTCAGATAAGGGATCGTATAATCCTCTGTTCTAGATATCATGCTAACAATACTTATTGTTTAGCATTTTATTTCTTGATCTCTGATTTGTTCGACATAGAACTCAGTTGAACACATCAACTTCATCCTGACCGGGCCCGGCACATAAGTCAAACCAAATCATCAAGTGGCCAAGATATCGCTTTTATTCTCATAGAATAAAAGGAACAGAAAAACGTCGACTAATATGCCTTTATCATTTACTAGTTAAACCACACACAATAATGCGTTTTATAACATCAAGTTACTGATGCGTTTTCGCATTATCAATGTATAATCAACTAGTAAACAATAACCATATCTCTAGGTTTAAAGATTATATGATATTATCATCTTGCGATCACTTGTGATAACATTCATGAAGTGATACCAGCAAGTGTGGGTCTATTCCAATGCTCAATACAAATTTCATAAGCACTCATAAACTTTGCAGCAAACCTTTGCTATGTCTAAAACTTTTCAGACAATCTACAAACAAATTTATGACAATCTTCCTTCATATCTACTTCCAACATATGAACGATTGTGGACTGTTCGAATAATCTTATTATTCAGGAAGTCAAAACATGCAAAATTGAAACAATAGATAAATAATCAACACAAGATAGAAGCTTTCTTATAAATAACACACCTTTATTTAATCATTAAATGTTGAATACATGATCATCCATTACAAGTTTCCTACCTATCTAATCTAAACTAATATCGTCCTTCAGCCCTACGCTCCTAGCGTGCTGCAAATGCTTAACCCTACTCAGTCCCTTCGTGAGGGGATCTGCTGGGTTATCTTCTGACGATACCCTCTTCACAACGAGGAGTCCCTCTTCTACTCGATGTCTAATAAAATGGTATTTCCTGTCGATATGACGAGATCTGCCATGATCCCTTGGTTCCTTGGTTAAGGCAACCGCTCCTTCATTATCACAGAAAATTTCCATGGGCTCTTTTATGGATGGCACAACTCCAAGGTCTCCAATGAAGTTCTTCAACCATATAGCCTCCTTTGACGCCTCGCTCGCCGCAATGTACTCTGATTCGCACGTTGAATCAACTACGGTTTCTTGCTTGGAACTTTTCCAAGTCACTGCTCCTCCATTCAGGGTAAAGACCCAGCCCGACTGCGATCGGTAATTATCCCGATCTGTCTGGAAACTAGCGTCACTGTACCCTCGCACCCTTAAGTCATCACTCCCACCCAGGACTAGAAACCATTCCTTAGTCCTTCGTAGGTACTTAAGAATATTCTTGACAGCAATCCAATGTGCCCTACCAGGATTCCCTTGATATCTGCTGACCATGCTCAAAGCGAAAGCCACATCAGGGCGAGTACAGGTCATAACGTACATAATTGAGCCAACTGCGGAAGCGTAAGGTACTCGGCTCATATCAGCTATTTCTGCCTATGTACTCGGGCTCTGAGTCTTACTCAGTTTGGTATTGCATTGGATTGGTAACTCCCCTTTCTTGGAATTTTCCATACTAAAACGTTTTAGTACCCTTTCCAAGTATGTATCCTGACTGAGTCCTATCAGTCTCTTACTTCTGTCTCTCACTATCCTTATTCCCAGAATATATGCAGCCTCTCCGAGGTCCTTCATAGCGAAACACTTCCCAAGCCAGGACTTGACTTCCTGCAATGTTGGGATGTCGTTTCCTATGAGTAGTATGTCATCGACATACAATACGAGGAAGCTCACTATACTCCCACTGGCCTTGACATATACACATGACTCATCTTCATTTCGCAGAAAACCAAACTCTTTGACCTTCTCGTCAAAACAAAGATTCCATCTGCGAGACGCTTGCTTTAATCCATAAATGGATTTCTCAAGCTTGCACACTCTATTTGGATGCTTTGCATCGACAAAACCCTCTGGCTGATTCATGTAAACATCCTCAGCCAACTTCCCATTTAGGAAAGCGGTTTTTACGTCCATCTGCCAAATTTCATAATCATGAAACGCAGCTATCGCAAGCATTACCCTAATAGACTTTATTTTCGCAACTGGTGAGAAGGTCTCATCATAGTCAACTCCAGGAGTTTGAGTAAAGCCCTTCGCGACCAATCGCGCTTTATAAGTGTGCACTTTCCCATCCATGTCTGTCTTCTTCTTGAAGATCCACTTGCACCCGACCGTCTTACGACCTGGCACATTGTCAACCAAATTCCAAACTTGGTTGTCATACATGGACTGAATCTCGCTATCCATTGCCTCTTTCCATTTAACAGACTCTGGGCCTGCCATGGCTTCCTTGTAGCTGTTAGGTTCGTCCAGATTTACTAGTGTACTATCACTAATAAACGTATCCCCGTCAGTAGTAATATGGAAACCATAAAACTGGGGTGGAACAACAACTCTACTTGAACGTCTAAGAGGTAAGGACTGGTCAATAGGTTCAACAGGAGTTTCCTCCTCAGGTTGCATGCCAGTGTCAGAGGTTCCTTCTTCTCCTGACTCTTGAAGCTCTTCAAGGTCAATCTGACTCCCACTGTCTCCTTGGCTTATGAGTTCTCTTTCTCTGAAAACCCCTCTCCTAGCAACAAAGACAACATTGTCATTTGGTCTATAGAAGAGATAACCAAAAGACTTATGTGGATAGCCGATGAAATAACACTTCTCACTACGAGGTTCTAGCTTGTCGTGAGTCTCTTGTCTTACGAAAGCTTCACAACCCCAAACCTTGATATGTGCTAACGAGGGAGCTTTCCCTGTCCACATCTCGTGAGGCGTTTTGGTAACCTTCTTGGTGGGAACTAAGTTAAGGATATGGGCGGCAGTCTCCAAGGCATACCCCCAGAATGAGATTGGTAACGAAGCACGACTCATCATAGAGCGAACCATGTCCAACAAGGTTCGATTACGTCTCTCAGCCACACCATTCAATTGTGGCGTTCTAGGAGGCGTCAATTGTGAAACTATTCCACACTCTTTCAGATAGTCGTGAAACTCAAGACTTAGGTACTCTCCCCCTCGATCAGATCGAAGCATCTTGATTTTCCTGCCCAACTGATTCTCCACTTCATTCTTGAACTCTTTGAACTTTTCAAAAGTTTCTGACTTTTGCTTGATTAAGTAGATATATCCATATCTGCTATAATCGTCTGTAAAAGTCACGTAGAAGCGACAAGCGTCCCTTGTGGTGGATCTAAAGGGTCCACATACATCTGTGTGTATGAGATCCAATACACCCTCACCCCTTTCACATGTGCCAGTAAAGGGTGACTTGGTCATCTTCCCAAGTAAACAAGACTCACACACGTCATCGTCCCTAAGGTCGAAAGACTCCAAGACTCCATCCTTTTGGAGTTGGGCTATGCGTTTCTTGTTCACATGGCCAAGGCGACAATGCCACAAGCATGCTTTGTCCAAACTTGTGGACGAATCAATATTCAAAACATCATTTCCTAAATTGTCAATAACTAACACAGATTCATAAATCCCATTACAAGGTAATGCATTGAAATAAAAGACACCATTCAAATAAGCATTAATAGAACCATTACTATCATCAAATGAATATCTGAAACCTTGTCTAAACAAACCATGAAAAGAAATGATGTTCCTTGCCATATCTGGCGAATAGCAACAATTATTTAAATCTAGTCCTAACCCATTACTCAACACTAAGGAATAAACTCCGATCTTGGTTACTGGTGAAGACTTCTTGTTTCCCATGATCAAGCTTATCCTTCCATGCTCCACTTCCCTACTTCTTTTTAGGCCCTGCATATCAGAACAAATGTGGTAACCACACCCTGTATCAAGAACCCATGAAGTAGCAAATGATGAGTTATTAGATTTAATTAAATACATACCTGCAAAGGTGGGCTTTATCTTCCCATCCTTAAAATCTTGCAGATATTTAGGGCAGCTTCGTTTCCAGTGGCCCTTCTGGTGGCAATAGAAGCACTCTGCTTCCTTGGGGTCAGAAGAGGGCTTAACAGAACCTGCTTTGGTCCCACTAGAATAAGAACCATCTTGGGTCTTACCCTTATGGTGGCTCTTGTAAGGAGCCTTCCTCTTCTTTCCCTTTCCTTGGCCAATTGCCAACACAGGAGCAGCTACAGTAGAGGGTGATGCAACAGATTTGTCCTTGAGGTTGCTCTCAGCTGTCCTCAGGAGCCCTTGAAGCTTACTTAGGGTGACCTCTTCCTTATTCATGTGGTAGGTCATTCTGAACTGGCTGTAGCAGGAAGGCAAGGAGTGGAGGATGATGTCGATAGCCAAATCCTCATCAAACTTAACATTAAGTTTGAGAAGACGATCAACATATCTTTGCATTCTTTGCAAATGAGCAGTTAGGGATTCTCCACTCCCCATCTTAGCGGTGATCATGTTGGTGATGATCTCATAGCGCTCTTGCCTCGCGCTCTGGTGGTACCTGTCCAGCAAATCTTGATGCATCTCATATGGATACATGTCCTCATAGGACTTTTGGAGTTCAAGGTTCATGGTGGCCAACATGATGCAATGAACTTTCGTTGCATCACGCTCGTGGGCCTCAAAGGCGGCCATCTCTTCAGGAGTAACTTCTTCTGGGTTGATCCTTTCAAGCTTCTCGTCTAGGACATATTCTTTGTCCTCATAACGAGTTATCATGCGAATGTATCTCATCCACTCGTTGAAGTTCGAGCCATCAAATGTCACTTTTTGACACAGGTTCATCAACGAGAATGACCCAGAAGTGTTGTTGTTTGCGTTTGCGTTTGACATCTGAAATAGAAAGGAACAAAGTTTGATTAGAATGAATCCCTAATTAAACACCCACATGAGAAATTAGGGCTAGGATCCAACAACATCATTTACAACTTAGAAAAGGGATGCCGTAATCTAAAAGTAAATAATTTGAAGGTAAGTGAATGACGATTCACTAATTTTCACCATGAAAAACGAAAGAGGTTAAGTTTTAAATGTATTTGAAAATTCCTAGATTTCTTTTTGAGATTCATTGAACATTTCAATGGCATGTTTAAATCTCGATATGCACTTCAAATTTGCGACTGGGATGCCGAGGATCGCAAACAAGTTTGTGAATAACCATGCGAATCATCATGGTGCACTCAATGTCTTCATCACCTAATCAATGTGCTGGTTAGCCACGCACGCTCCATTGATCTATGATAAGACTTCGAGCCACCCTTTGTCACCAATGTCAATCCCAAATTAGTGTGCTGGTTAACCACGCACGCTCCACTAACGTTTGACAGGGGTACAAAGTGTAATTCCATGGAATAGCATCATTTTTCACATTTTACCCTAAAGTAACTAAGAGTGGGAATTTGTAAAACAATGTAGTTACTTTAATATTTCCATTATACTTATAATGAGGAATTAAGTGCCCTATCCTATCCGTTCGGCTAACGACCCTCCACCAGTCAAGCAAGCGGTAGATGTGAGTGTACATCCATTAAGCGCCATTTTATAGGCAGCAACCTTATACCCACCTTATAGACTGGCTTTGTGAATGAGGCCTACTAGCGATAAGACTAGCTTATTCTTATACATATATATAATAATTAATCTTATAATATCATAATTGTATAAGGGTGTATTTTAAAACATTTTAAAATACTAGTGTCTTTGTTGCATTTAAAATTTTCGAAAATTAGACAATTTAATTTAAAATTTTAAACACCAAAAATCTTTGATTTATTAATTATCCAAATTAAACAATTAATTTAAATTATTAAATCATGAAGGATTATCATAAAATTAAACAATTAATTTATCCTAATCCTTTTTATCCCCTAGATTTCGAAATTTATGGAAAGGATAATTCAAGATCTTCAATTATCTAGTTTAAACAATTAAGTTGATAATCACAAAGATAGCATTATCCAAATCCCTAAAATTTTGGGATCTTGTCTTGGGGGGCAAGGGATTTTCGAAATCCCTAGGGTTTCATAACCCTAATTTCGAAAATGTGAGGCTAGGCAAAAGGGTTTTAAGAACCCTATCAAAATCGCCAACTAGGGTTTTGCAACCCTAATTTGCGAAAATCATCAAGCCTTAGGGTTTACTTGCCATAAACCCTAATTTGTCAAATTCATAATATGTATCAAATCCAATTGAAAACAAAAAACCAAAGGCTCTGATACCACTGATAGGTTTTATACAAACAATCCTATGTGTGCATGCAACCCTAATTGGATCTATGTTTTCACTATAAGACATACAACTATATGAACACAAAATAAACCCTGGCATGCTTCTATTATTTTCGAAAATCATATAGAAGTGTAGTAGACATACCTTTGTTGTTATATTGCAATAACAACTAGTTTCCTTGATCTCTTGAACTCTTGAAAGCAAGCACCACAATTGTAGTGCCTCTAATGGCTCACAAACACCTTGAAGCAAGAAGGCAATTAAGAGAGAGAAGGGAAGGATGCTAATTTCGGCCCTAGGGTTTCCCTTGGAATCAAGTGGCCTAAAATTGAAGCATAGGGCATCTATTTATACTGTAGGGTGCTAGGGTTTCAGTCTAAACCCTAATGGATAGCTTAGCCACCAAGCAGCCCAAGGAACCTTCTGGAATGAGGCCCTTGGACGAAAATATGATGATCCCTCATCATAATTTCGTTCTCCCTTAGTCCATTAGGTTTCCCAGCCCAAAACTCAACTATCACACATTTGACAGTTTATACCCCTTTATTTAATTAATCTCTTTTAGTCACCAAATTAATTCCTAATTAATTTATGACTAATACTAATTAAATAAATATGATTTCTCCTTTAATATATTATTCTTATAATATATTAATAAACCATAATATCTTCTCTCTCATATCAAATTACCTTGTCAAGTTGCTTTGGTGAAGGCAACCCAAAAGGACCATGCACACTCGGGTAAAGTACATACCAAATATAGTTACGGACTTAGACACTAATCCAACATGTACACCATAGGAGTGTTAGAATGCTCAATACCCATCAGTGGTATCAGAGCCTAGGATTGTTTTTTGTATATTTGATGCAAACTGCTTGAAAAATCGAAAAACTGTTCACTGTTCGACTGGACTCGCCGAGTGCAAGGGGAGAACTCGACGAGTCGAAGACAAAATTCATCCTACTCGTCGAGTAGGATCATGCACTCGACGAGTAGGTGCGTGCTGGGCAGTTTTCTGAGTTTTGTTGCTGGAAATGGGCTAGAATCATTATCCCAAACTGTTTTGGACTTGTAAAATCTGTGTTTTAAAGTGGTAATGATTATGTTAACCCATTTCAAATGACTATTATCAATTTTCAAGTTTTATATGTGTTAATATGATTCCTTGAAATTGTTTGATATGAATATTTGTTCTTTTGAGTTTTAGAAGATCATAGGAATTGTGTGTAACCTACATGCTTGTTTAATTCGTGATCTTAATGCTAATGATGGTGTCCATAACTTGTCCTCAAGTTATGGATAACCAAAGGTCACTTCTTTAAAAGTTGTCATTAAAGAATAGGAGGTTTCATAAAATGAAGAGTCTTCAACTTTATGAACCATTAAAACTCATAAGTTACAAATTGAAGAGTCTTGAAATAGTTTCAAAACTTGCCCTCAAGTTTTGGAATTTGTAAAGTCTTACACTTTAATACTTTAATTCCAAATTAAACCTTAGTTTTTTAAAAGGTTTAAAAAACAACACTTATACTATTATTATAATCTTATTTATATAGATATGTATAAGAATAAGTCAATCTTACCGCAAGTAGGCCTCATTCACGAAGCCGGTCTATAAGGGGGGTATAAGGTTGTTGCCTATAAAATGGCAGCTTAATGGGTGTCCACTCTCACCCACCGCTTCCTTGACCGGTGGAGGGTCGTTAGCCGAACGGGTAGGATAAGACTTTAACTCTCATTAAAAGTATAATGAATTATAAAGTAACTATACATTATTAATTCCCAATCTTAGTTACTTTAGGAAAATGTGAAATAGGTGCTAGCCCATAAAATTACACTTTGTACCTTACCAAGTCGTTAGTGGAGCGTGTGTGGTTAACCGGCACACTAACAAGGACTAGTAAGTGTGGCAAAGGGTAACTTGACTTTATTATAGATCGGTGGAGCGTGTGTGGTTAACCGGCACATCGATTAGGTAATATAGTTGAGGGTACCAAGTCAATTTGTATGGTTATTCACACCTTGTTTGTGATCCTCGACATCCCAGTCACAAACTTGAGAGGGCACAATCGAGATTCAAACATGCCATTGAAAAGTTCAATGTATCTCAAAAGGATCTAGGAGTTTCAAATCCAATAAAACCTAATAATAAAATATTTCGTTCTTATGGTGGAAATTGGTAAATCGTCATTTACCTACCTTCAAATATTTTATAGTGTGGATTACGGCATCCCTCTTCCAACTATAAATAGTCTGTTGGATCCTAGCCTTAATATTTCATTTTGGTGACTTATTAAGGATTCTTCAGTTAATTAAATTTGTCCTTCTTCATTTCAGATGTCTTCCAACACTACTACTGGCTCAAACCCTACAGGCTCTTTTTCCCTCATGAACTTGTGTGGGAAAGTCACTTTTGATGGGTCTAACTTCAATGAATGGATTAGAAACATCAGGATGATTACCCGCCATGAGAACAAGGAATATGTCCTTAATAAGGAGCTTAGGGTTATCAATGAGTCCACTGCTACCCCTGAGGAGCTTGCGGAGTACACTGCACATGAGAGGGATGCTACCAAAGTGTCTTGCATCATGTTGGCTACCATGACTCCCGAACTCCAGAAATCCTATGAAGATTTCTACCCCTATGAGATGCACCTGGATCTGATGGATAGGTACCATCAGAGCGCGCGTCAAGAGAGGCATGAAATCATCTCCTCCATGATAACGGCCAGGATGAAGGATGGTGAACCCATCACCGGTCACTTGCAGAAAATGCAAAGGTTCGTGGACCGGTTATTGAAGCTGTATGTAGACTTCCCTGAGGACTTGGCGATTGATATCATTCTCCATTCCTTACCTCCTAGTTATGATCAGTTTCGTATGACTTATCATATGAACAAGGAGGAAGTTACACTTAGCAAACTTCAAGGACTTTTAAGGACCGCTGAAAGTGGCCTTAAAGGTAAGTCGGCTGTTACTTCTACTCCTACTCCTACAACAACCCCTGTTCTTGCAATTGGGCAGGGAAAGGGTAAGAAGAGGAAAAACCCTTCGAAGGGTACCAAGGGTAAGCCCCTTGATGGTTCCTCTTCAAGTGGGACAAAGAAAGGTCCCATTACTCCTTCCTCAAACCCATAGGAAGCACAATGCTTCTATTGCCAGGAAAAGGGGCACTGGAAGCGAAGCTGCCCCAAATACTTGCAAGATGTAAAGGATGGGAAAGTTAAACCCACCCATGCAGGTATTTATACAATATTGTCTAATAACTCATCTAATGCTACTTCTTGGGTGCTTGATACAGGTTGTGGTATTCACATTTGTACTGATTCGCAGGGCCTAAGAAGAAGTGAGCAAGTGGAGCACGGGAAGATAAACTTAGTCATGGGCAACAGGAAAGCATCAACTGTCACCAAGATAGGAGTTTATTCTTTATTGCTTAATAATGGGTTAATGTTAGATTTGAATAAATGTTGTTACTCGCCTGAAATGGCGAGAAATATTATTTCCTTTCATGGCTTGTACAAACAAGGGTTTACATTTTCAATTGATAATAATAATGGTGCTATTAATGTTTATTACAATGATGTATTTTACTTTAAAGCATTACCTTGTGAAGGTGTATATGAAGCTGTGAATGTTGTAGACAATCTAGGAAATAATGTGTTATATATTGATTCTTCAAATAGCTTGGATAAAGCATCCTTGTGGCATTGTCGTCTTGGACATGTCAACAAGAAGCGCATAGGCCAACTCCAAAAGGCTGGAGTTTTGGAATCATTTGACCTAAAGTCGGATGATAGTTGCGAGTCTTGTTTACTTGGAAAAATGACAAAGTCACCCTTCACTGGTACTTGTGAGAGGGGTGAGGGTTTGTTAGACCTCATACACACAGATGTTTGTGGACCCTTCAAATCAGCCACAAGGGATGCTAATCGTTATTATTTGACTTTTACTGATGATTATAGTAGATATGGATATGTCTATTTAATCAAGCATAAGTTAGAGACTTTCGAAAGGTTTAAAGAGTTTAAACAGGAAGTCGAGAATCAATTGGGCAGGAACATTAAGATGCTTCGATCCGATCGTGGTGGTGAGTATCTTAGTACAAAGTTCTTCGACTATCTCAAGGAATGTGGGATCATCTCACAATTGACACCTCCCAGGACACCACAGTTGAATGGTGTGGCTGAGAGGCGTAATCGAACCTTGTTGGATATGGTTCGTTCCATGATGAGTCGAGCTTCGTTACCAATCTCATTCTGGGGGTATGGCTTAGAGACTGCCGCCCATATCCTCAATCTAGTCCCTACTAAAAAGGTTGCCAAAACACCTCACGAGATGTGGACTGGGAAAGTTCCCAATCTAGACCATATCAAGGTTTGGGGTTGTGAAGCTTTTGTGAGGCGCGAGTCTCATGACAAGCTTGAACCTCGAAGTGAGAGGTGTATTTTCATCGGCTATCCACAAAGATCCTTTGGTTACCTCTTCTACAGACCCAGTGATAATGTGGTCTTTGTAGCAAGAAGAGGAGTCTTTCGTGAGAGAGAATTTATAAGCCAAGGGGACAGTGGGAGGCAAATTGACCTTGAAGAGCTTCGAGAGTCAAGTGGTGAAGGAACCTCAAATACTACCGACCAACTTGAGGAGGCAATTCCTGTTGAGCTGATAGTTAAGTCCGTACCTCCGAGGCGTTCCACTAGAGTTAGGATCACACCTAAATTTTATTATGGTTATCACATCACCACTGAAGGTGATACATTTATTAGTGATAGTACACTAATAGATTTGGATGAACCTAATAATTACAGGGAAGCCATGGCAGGCCCTGAGTCTGCTAAATGGAAGGAGGCTATGGACAGCGAGATTCAGTCCATGTATGACAATCAAGTGTGGGACTTGGTTGACAATGTATCTTTAAAAAGAAGACCGACATGGATGGGAAGGTACATACCTATAAAGCAAGACTGGTAGCAAAGGGCTTTACTCAAACTCCAGGAGTTGACTATGATGAGACCTTTTCACCAGTAGCAAAGATTAAGTCTATTAGAGTTTTGCTGGCCATAGCTGCATTTCATGATTATGAAATATGGCAAATGGATGTCAAAACCGCTTTCCTTAATGGCAAGTTGGCTGAGGATGTTTTCATGGCTCATCCAGAGGGTTTTGTCGATGCAAAGTACCCTAATAGGGTGTGTAAGCTTGCGAAATCCATTTATAGATTGAAACAAGCATCTCGTAGATGGAATCTTTGCTTCGATGAGAAAGTCAAAGAGTTTGGATTTTCGAGGAGCGAAGATGAGTCCTGTGTGTATGTTAGGGCTAGTGGGAGTATAGTCAGCTTTCTGGTGTTGTATGTGGATGACATACTACTCATAGGAAATGACATCCCAACTTTGCAGGAGGTTAAGTCCTGGCTTGGGAAGTGTTTCGCTGTGAAGGATCTTGGAGAAGCTGCCTATATCCTAGGGATAAGGATAAAGAGAGACAGGAGTAAGAGACTAATTGGACTTAGTCAAAGTACCTACTTGGATAAGGTGCTGAAGAGGTTCAGCATGCAAGAATCCAAGAAAGGGAAATTACCTATCCAGAGTAATGACAGGCTGAGTAAGACTCAGAGTCCGAGTACAGAGGCTGAGATAGCTGAGATGAGTCATATACCATATGCTTCCGCTGTGGGCTCTATCATGTATGGTATGACTTGTACTCGCCCTGATGTGGCCTTTGCCTTGAGCATGGTCAGTAGATATCAAGGGAGCCCTGGCAAGGCTCACTGGACTGCGGTAAAGAACATTATCAAGTATCTGCGAAGGACTAAGGACTGGGTCCTTACCCTCGGTGGCAGTGATGACTTGAGAGTGGAAGGATATAGCGATGCTAGCTTTCAGACTAATAGGGATAATTTCCGCTCTAAGTCAGGCTGGGTATTTATCCTAAATGGAGGGGCAATTACTTGGAAAAGTTCCAAGCAGGAGACAGTAGCTGATTCTACTTGTGAATGAGAGTATATAGCAGCGAGTGAAGCGGCAAAGGAGGCGATATGGCTAAAGAACTTCATCGGAGACCTTGGAGTTGTACCAGCTATAAAGGAGCCAATGGAAATTTTCTGTGACAACGAAAGTGCGGTTGCTTTGGCTAAGGAACCAAGAGATCACGGGAGATCTAGGCACATTGACAAAAAATACCATTTTCATCAGACGTCGAATAGAAGAAGGACTCCTCGTGGCAAAGAGGGTATCATCAGATGAGAACCCAGCAGATCCCCTCACGAAGGGATTGAGTAGGGTTAAGCATTTACAGCATGCGAGGCGCATCGGGCTGAAGGATGATATTAGTTTCAATAATTAGATTTCTGAAACTTGTAAAATGTAATTGACATTTTGATGATTAAATAAAAGTTGTTATTTATTTATGAGTAAAGTGTTACTATCTTATGTTAATCGTTTACTATGGTTTCAATTTTGCATGTTTTGACTTCCAGAATAATTATTTTATTCGAACTCTCCACAGTCAGTCATATGTCGGAAGTAGATATGAATCAAGACTGTCATGAATTTGGTTTGTATGATATGTCTAAAGAGTATTAGACATAGCAATAGTTGCTGCAACATTCATGAGTGCTCATAAGTCCTGAGTATTGGATTCAACCCACGCTCACTTGCATCACTTCATAGAATTTATCTCGAGTGATCGTGAGACGGTAATATCATATAAATCTTTAAACCTAGAGATATGAGTTGTTGACTATGAGTTGGTTATCCATTGATTGTATGAAAACGCATTGGTAACTCGATGTTATAAAACGTGCTTTTGTGCATAATTCAACAAGTAGTCAGTACAAGCATATGAGTCGAAGTTTATCTGTTCCTTCTAGAAATAGAAGCGATATCTGGGCCCCTCGATGATTTGGTTTTGACTTATGTACCGGGCCCGGTCAGAACCTAATTGATGTGTTCAATTTAGTTCTATGTCGAAACAAATCAGAGATCGAGAAACAAATACTGGACAATAAGTAAGACCATGTTCCATGTGTTTGTCCGGCTGATATCTTGAGAGCAGAGGATTATATGATCACTTATCTTAAATGGCGTATCATTATCATCTCAGTTCCGAGAGACTTTGAAAGAGCTACGATTGCTAGTCGGATCCTGAAGTCATATCTGCAAATATAGTTATTAGACTTATCCAAGTAGGAGACTGTTGGATATAGTGTCTAAGTCCATAACTTTATTTGGTATGTACTTGACCCGACCCGGCATGGTCCATTTGGGTTGCATGGCATTGCAATACTTGGATAGACTAAATGAGAGAAAGGACACTTGCGATTATTAATATATTATAAGTTCTAATATATTAATAATAGTATTATTTAATTAGTGTTGATCAAGTATTAATTTAGAATTAATTTGGTGATCAAAATGAGACTAATTAAATATATAGGGTTGATTATGACAATCATCTAATCTTTTATGATGGATTTATGATCCATGGTTATGGAGTTGGGTTATAACCATTTGGAGCTCCATGGATAGTTCATGGGAGTTACAAACCCATGGATCATTAGAAATGAAGAGTCATGACAATTAAGGGCATTCATGTGTAAACCCTAATTGTGACAACACTATAAAAGGAGTCCTATAGCTAGCAAAATCGGACGACTAGTGAGTTCTAAGAGGGCATAACCGATTTTGAGTGCAAGTGTAATCTCTCAAGTTATTCCAAGTCTTGTAGTGTTGTGTGAAGCATTTGAGGCACAACATTTGGGGTGCTAGGCTCACAAAGTCTTCAAGGAATTCAAGGAATCCAAGCAACAAGAAAGGTATGTACTTCTACTAGTTTTTTTATATTACATATTCCCCATGCCATGCTAGTTAGGAAGTAAACCTTGAAAAATCAAATTTGCATGTATATTAGAGAAAACATAGATTCAAGGTTTATAGGGTTGCATGTACACCATAGGAGTGTTAGAATGCTCAATACCCATCATTGTCTTCAAGTTCTTCTTCTCGTTCAACACTACCTGTGACAAGTACACATTCTCTGCTCGACGTGGAGGTCATGTCTTGGTTCCTGGTGTCAAGACTCCGAAGAACTGGCAGGACAAGTGGCTATGGGTTAACTAGGATTGAGTCAGTCGCGGGCGCTACCGGGAAAACAACTTCTCAGAACATTACTCCCAAACTGTTTCCCCATAATCAGAATACTACTGATCTTCTAAAGACCATCCAGGTCGTGCCTAAGGAGTACTCATAGGCTTTTCTTTACAGAGTTAGGATGAGCCCTTCTTGGAGATGTCAGGGGAAGATGCCCATCTTTTACACTATTATCGATGGTAAGTGGTTCTGCATTTTTTTTTTCTGCTCTTCTTCCTTACAATCCCCCCTCCCCATTTTTTTGATGAAGAGGGGGATTTACATCCGAGAACGATTACTATTCTGCTCATGAGTTCTTATTTTATTTTCATTTTACAGGTGTCGAGTCCCCTCTTTCTATGGACGACATCCTACGAAAGCAGTATCGGGGGAAGTTGGAGCATTGAGAGACTAATCTTGTCAAAACTCTTCCTCCGCCATGTCGGGCTGATCGGCTCGCTGTGACTTCTCCTCCGGTGACGTTGGCTTTGGAGGGCTCTTCTACAACCGTTGGGGGACAGCCCTTGACTGTGCAACCTATTACGACGGTTGCCCCGCCTCTGGTCACCGATCCTGGTCATGCAGAGATGAATGAGGATAGCAAAGACAACATTATTAATGACGTCCAGTGAGCCATAGCTAAGAGGAAAGCCGTCTTGGCCATGAGAGAGACCTCTTATGATTTTTTCAACATCTGGAGGCGCCTTCAATCGAGACGTAATTTTACTCATATGTTGAGCTCAATCCCCTCCACGCCGGAGGCCATGGTTGTGATCCCTGATGATGACGTTCAACAGTCTGATGGGGATCATAGGGCGACGAAGAAGCCCATCATTCCAGTTCAAATTGTTCCACAGTCCAATCCTGATTTTCCTTCCTTGAGGGCCCCGTTAGAGTCCTGCTTCACCAGACTCCTCCCGGGGGGGGGGGGGGGTCTCCAGTTAGAAATGACCCTGGTTCTGTTGTCTTTGTTGTCACCTAGCATTTGCGAAATGATTCCCGTTTGTCTGTTCGTACCAACGTCATGGAGTTTTCCCGTCATGCCTTTCCACCTGCCATTTTTACTGATATGGATGCCATGGGCAGTCTTGCATTAGCCCATTACATGTCGTATGCCGATGCTCAGGATATGTTTTATTTAGTCTCTGGTTCCCGACGTATCTAAATGTTGAATGAGATGTAGGTCGCCCATGCTGGTTGTACCACCCGGGAAGCTGAACTTAAATACCAAGTCCTTGGGCTCGAGGAAGATGTTAGTGGCTCCAACAGAGGTATGCCTTGCTGTCATTGGAGAGAGTTGCTTCTGAGGAGATTTGATCTGCGCTGGAAATGAAAGTGGATTCCCTGGCCCAATCTAATGAGGGGTTAATGATTCAGAATGAAAGCTTGGAGCGGGATGTTGGCGATCATGATAAACTCCTTACGGAAGCTCGAGCTGAAATAGAGGCCTTGCACCGTGACTGGGACTGGCTCTTGCTGTTGGATTAGTGTCTAAGCCCGTAACTATATTTGGTATGTACTTGACCCGGTTGTGCATGGTCCTTTTGGGTTGCCTTCACCAAAGCAACTTGATAGGATGATTCAAGGAGAAAGAGAGGTTATTATGGTTTATTAATATATTATATGAATAATATATTAAAGGAGAAATCATATTGTTTAATTAATATGAGTCAAGAATTAATAAGAATTGATTTTGTGGCTAAAAGACATTAATTAAATAAAGGGGACTAGAACTGTCAATTGTGTGATAGTTGAATATTGGGCTAATGCACTCCATAGAAGTTGGAGTGGACGAAATCTATGGGGAAACTGATTAGAATTCGTCCAAGGCTTCTAAGGAGGGAGTCCATGGGCTGCTTAGGGCCTAAGCAATCAGATTAGGGTTTCCTGGTTGAAAAACCTAATAGCCTAAGTATAAAAGGAACCCTTGGCAAGCCAAAAACGTCCCTAACCTTCTAAGAGAAACCCTAGGACGTTTTGGTGCCTCCTCCCTCTCTCCAAGATCATCCTCTTGCTTGTGGTGTTTGTAAGCCATTAGAGGAGTGACATTTGTTACTCTAAGCTCCAAGACAAGAAGATTCAAGCCATTCTTGAAGAGGTAATCATCTAGATCTGATTTTATATGATAATTTCGAAATATGTATGCTAGATCTAGGGTTCATAAGTCTTGGATGAATTGCATGTACAATAAAGAAACCTAGATCCAGGCTTTAGGGTTTGCATGAGAACATAGGATGTTCTTTTGTATAAAACCCATCAGTGGTATCAGAGCCTTGATTAGTTTCTATTGTATTGATGCCTTGTATGTTCATCTTGCTGAAAATCGTTTTTCTGCCCTCTGCCCGACCTGACTCGGCGAGTCACTTGCTGAACTCGGCGAGTCGGCCCAACTCGGCGAGTCCAGTTTGTGACTCGGCGAGTCGGGGAGTCAGACAGAGGGAAAATCAGGATTTCTTGCTGTTTTGCTGAAGGATAATTGCCAAAACTGTTTTTGACTAATAAAATTCGAATTTTATTATTATTATTATGTGATTATCCTTACCAAAACAAAAGATAATTACCAATTAATTGAATAATAAATTTCTTATATGATAAAATTTGATTATTTGAATTATTTGATGAATTATCCTGTGAATAAAAAGAATAGGTCAATTTTAGATAATCATTAAATTAAATGTTTAATTTAAATTATTTGCTATTTGATCCTATGTGTTTTGAAAAGTTTCAAAACTTTCCCTCAAGTTTTGGAATTAATTTTTTTTCTGATTAAAAAGTTTAATTTTGAAATGTTTAAAATTCTAATCCCTAAGGTTTTGAAAAGTTTCAAAACTTGCCCTCAAGTTTTGGAATTTAAAATTTTGATTAAAAGTTTAATTTTGAAATATTAAATTCTAAAACCCTAGTTTTTGAAAAAATTACACCCTTATGGTTTTATTAAGTTAATTAAATGTATAATTAAAAGAGAGTTAATAAATCCATAATGATGTGGTTTATATTTAATTATATTAAAAGTATAATTTATTAAATTAAACCACTTAGTATTTAAAAAGTGTAAAATACACCCTTATACTATATATAAAATTAAATGTCTAATATTATATATGTATGAGTAAAAGGTCAGTCTTACCGTTAGTAGGCCTCATTCACGAAGCTGGTCTCTAAGGGATGTTTAAGGAAATTGCCTATAAAATGGCGATTGAATGGGTATCCACTCTTACCCACCGCACTCTTGACTAGTGGAGGGTCGTTAGCCGAACGGGTAGGATAGGACACAACCTTCCATTATAAGTATAATGAAATACAAAGTAACTAAACACTTTTATAAATTCCCAAATCTTAGTTACTTTAGGAAAAATGTGGAGTTTGTGCTATTCCATGAAATTACACTTTGTACCCTTGCTAAGACGTTAGTGGAGCGTGTGTGGTTAACCGGCACACTAATTGGGCTCTAAGAAAAGGTGGCAAAGGGTGACTCGATGTTTGTCATAGATCAATGGAGCGTGTGTGGTTAACCGGCACGTCGATTAAGTGACTGTAACATTGGGGGCACCATGTATATTTGCATGGTTATCCACAACTTGTTTGTGATCCTCGGCATCCCAGTCACAAATGAAGGGTACAATCGAGAATTAAACATGCCATTGAAAAGTTCAATGAATCTCAAAGGATCTAGGAGTTTCAATTCATTTAAAACTTAAATTCCATTTTCGTTTTTCATGGTGGAAATTGGTAAATCGTCATTTACCTACCTTCAAATGTTCTACAATTTGGATTACGACATCCCTCTTCCAAGTTGTAGAATATTGTGTTGGGTCCTAGCCTTAATATCTCATTTGGGTGTTTTATTGAGGACTCAATCAACTAACTTGAATTTCTCCCGTTTTGTAGATGTCAAAATCTAACAACTATGGTCTTCCTGAATCCGTTGGAAAAAGTTTTCCACTTGAAGATGATGTTCCACGATTGGATCATGGAAATGAGAATCATGCTTCAATACCTCCACCTCCCCCAATAGTTCTCCCTGACCCACAAGTTCGAAGGCTTGAAAAGTTCGAGATCACTCAAGCCCTATTGGCAAAAAGACATGAAGATGGGAAGTCTGTGTGTGCACACGTCTTAGAGATGAAGTCACACATTGACAGGTTGAAAATGATGGGCACTGTTTTCCCAGGGAAGTTGGCTGTTGACTGGGTTCTTCAGTCACTTCCTGAATTATATAGTGAGTTCGTTAGAGAGTACTATATGATGGATCACGACGTGACCCTCATTGAGTTGACTTATTTGCTTATTGCTGCTGAATCAGCAATGATTTGGCGTACTGATCTAGCAAATGTGTTTGGTAAGTCAACCTCCCATGCTTCTATGGACATTGACGATGGCAACATTGGAAGTCCAGAAAAGTTTTCTCTACGCAAGAAAAAGGCTGAGTCTGAGATTGTCCCGTGTACCATTCCAAAAGAGTCCATATGTTTCTACTGCCAAGAGAAGGGGCATTTGTTACAAAGCTGCCACAATTATCTGAAGGATCGTGAAGATGAGAGAGTCAAGCTGTATGACTCCGCTTCAGGTAAAATCCATTATCCAACTCTATTAAGTTACTATTTTTGATTCTTAATACATGATGTGATAAGATTGCATTTTGATGTTTTGTAGGATCGAAGAAAAAAGAGGAAGCTTAAAGGAAAAAGCGTGCTGAATCTGATCGTGAAGAAATGGATTTCGATCGCATGGATTCGATGATCGGTTTTTTGAGCTGCTACTTTAGAGTTAGGGTAGATTGCTAAGGAATGTAATAGCATAGTTTTCATTTGAGTTGCGTTGTAAGGACAAATTCTTCCGCAATAAAATAAATTTTGATTTTGTCTTATTTATTTATCCTTGCAATAACATGTGTGAATATTGATGTTTGTGTATTTCTATTATTAGCAATGTTGAAATGGATGTGGTTGTTAGTTATGTTATTTATGGTAGTGTCATAATTTTCTAAGTAAGGAAAGATTCACATCGCCCAAGTTTCAATTGGACAGAAATTTGGAATCATACAACTTGTATTGTCTGATGTATGGAAATCTTGGTACTTAGGTAATTAAGACTAATTCCTTGTTCACATAAGTATGTGAGTCAAGTGAAGGACTAAAGGGTCTAGTACACAATGTTGTGTACTGGTCGGGTCCACCATGAATAAAATGAAAGCTATTCGTCATGTTTTACTAAATGAATAGTGAATATGGTTATGCTTATAAGATTAAGTGTAATTCTGAAACATTGGAAAAGTTTCAATGTTTGGCAGAACGAATAAGAAGAATCAATTAGGCAGAAAGATAAAAGTTTATCCAATCTGAAAAGATGGGAGAGTACTTTAGTATCATGTTTTATGATCGTCTCATTGATTATGAAACCATATCACAATTGATCCTCTAAGTAAATCTTAGTGCACCGGTATGGCTAAGAAGAGGAATCAGGAATTGTTGAAGTGGTTAAATCAAAAGGATAAGTCACACTTCGTTCCAAAATCAAGTCTTAGAGTTGTGATCTAAGATTGTGTATTGAGTGACATGTCTTAATTAAGTAAAACATCTTCAATAGGTTTATAACACTCATCAAATGTGAAGTAGAAAAGTTTCTTACTTTTGCACATTTGAAAACAATTGGTAAGTTGTGATGTCTTGGATAAGACAAAGACCAACTTAGACCAATGTGTGTAGTGTTTGTCTTTATAAGAATCCACACTAACTCTTAAATATTTGTTTGTCAAGAAATGTTTCTTGACAAGAGAATCTTATATGTCAAGAGGTCAGTGGGAGTCTAAATGATCCTGAAAAGGTTCAAGAACTAATCAAGAGTACACTTATTAGACACTAGCTCACGACTTGAGGTTTGTAACCTATCGTGTTAAAATATTCTTGTTTCTATGTCATTCCAGTTAACTTAATTATGCATGTGAGTTCTATGAGTTCTCAATAGATTGCATAAGGCAAAGCAACTTGATAAATGGAAAGTACATGGATATGTAGGGGTGAGCTGCTCAATAACTTGGAAGCAATGGTGGGACCCTTGACGACAAGAAATTAAGAATAAACAAGTTCTGTCCATATGAGTTGGATTTGTCACAAACATTGTCTTATGATTATGGTTATGACAAATTCACATGGATAGGAACACATACGCCATAAAATCTAAGTGTCATAAGGTTTCTCTCCGCTTCATGAAAATGATTGTGAGGAAACGCTTTCACTAGGAAGATTTTAAGGATATATCAATTGTGTAAATTGCATTGTCAAATTCGATTATGATTACGACATCCCTCTTCATAATTCGAATTGTGAGATTTGACAATTAGTTTGAACATTCGAGACTTATTGCTATAGGTTCTAGAATTGTTTAGACACACATGTGAGCTATCTAAGGAAAGATGTATGAGTTTAAGAAGCTTGGATAAAAGTTTATCGAAGCATCTCATATCAGAAACATGAACTTTGGTTAAGAAAGTCAATAAGTATTGTTTTCTAAAAGTTTAGTTGTTTTCTGAGTACATGTCAAAGCTAGTGGGAGCATAAATGTTATGCTGGTATGGATATAATTATCATGTGAGTGGGAGCATGATTATTATTTTAAGTGTTGCAAGTTAGAAATATTAATTATAGAAAACAAAAGGTTCACTTTGCAAAGTTGCAGGGGTTGAAAAGTTGTTTTGCTATAATTAAGGGAGAGAATATTATACTTCGTTTCGACATCTAAAAGCTTAGATCGAGAAATTTTAATTGAATTTAGTCAAAGGACATATATGGATGTTGAAAAGATTCAACTTAAAAGGATTCTATATATGGCAATATTATAGCAAGAAACTGGTAAAGTATCACGTTTTTCATTATGAGTCGTGACACATACGCTTCGGGTATAGGATCGATTGCATATGCTTTAATATTCGACCGTTCTAAATTTTCCAAATGCCTAGGGAATTAAGAGGGAAAAAGGGACTAGAACTGGATTGACTAAAATAATTAAACAACTGTCAACGACAATCTAAGGTTCGATAAGGATTGGTCGCTTGTGAGCAATTGGAAGTATAGTAATTAATGGACCATATCGACATTATTATGAATAGATAAGACTCTATTCACAATAAGTTGTCATATGGCAAATATGGAAATGTTTCCTTATTGGGAGTTGGACGTTAAGAATTTATGTCTAGATTAGAAACTTTTATGCAAGAAGGATGTTTAAAGGAATGTAATTTGAATGTGAGACTTCATATCTATGGAATCACCTTGTAACAATCTCCAATAGAACACTTTGTAATTTCATTGGCAAAGTCTTTGTGATTTTGATGCTGTGACATTACAAAGGGTCATTGCATAAAATGTTAGAATCTAAAATATTCTAAAAGTTGCAAGAATTTGGTATTCTTACACTTGTGATAAGGATTGGGAATTGTGAAATGAGTATCATTGGAAATGTGTTCAATTGATCTATTTCACAAAGTAAGGACCATAGGTAAACATAGTGTGCATGCTTGGAGCATGGGACAACTGTTGTTATAATTCAAGTAATAAGTTGATTATCCGAAACATTATACAATAAATAATGAGTAATCAATATGGTGACTAAATAAAATGTGTGTTATTTATACTCACAAGTTTGGGGCCATATAGGA
Source organism: Lactuca virosa (assembly GCF_052849685.1). Lineage (NCBI taxonomy): Eukaryota > Viridiplantae > Streptophyta > Magnoliopsida > Asterales > Asteraceae > Lactuca > Lactuca virosa. Next base: position 215,025,998 of record NC_136426.1, on the reverse strand, counting down.
TTAAGTATTATTATTGTGTTTCACTTTGCATGTTTTGACTTCCTGAATAATAAGATTATTCGAACGTTCCACAGTTGCTCATACTTTAGGAGTAGGTATGAAAGAAGATTGTCATGAATTTGTTTGTAGATTGTCTAAAGTGTATTAGACATATAAAAAGTTTGCTGCAACATTCATGAGTGCTTATGAATAAGATTTGAGCATTGGATTAAACCCACGCTCACTTGAATCACTTCATGGATTTTATCACGGGTGATTAGTGAGACGATAATATCTTATATTCTTGAAACCAAGATGTGTGAATTGTATTTTGCAAGTCGGTTGCACATTGATAATATGTAAACGCACCAGTAACTTGGTGTTATAAAACATATTGTTGTGTGTGATTTGATGAGTAGGTACAAGCGAGCATTGAGTGAAGGTTTATCCGTTCCTTTTACCTAAAGTGGGATGAAAGCGATATCTGTGGGCCCCTCGATGATTTAGTGATGACACCCTAAGCGCTTGGCCAAGCCGAGACTAAGTTGATGTGTTCAATTGTAGTCTGTTGTCAGTCGTCATAAATCGGAAATCGGGAAATAACACATAGACTGAGAGAATGATTATAGTCCATGTAACATGTCTATACGATATCTAGAATGGAGGAATATATGATCCCTTATCTAGAAGACAGATTACTGATAAGATCAGAGTTCGACAACGTCTTTGAGAGCTACGATTGCTAATCAGAGTGTACTTACACTATAGTTACAAGACTTATCCAAGTGGGAGACTGTTGGATTAGTGTCTAAGCCCGTAACTATATTTGGTATGTACTTGATCCGGTTGTGCATGGTCCTTTTGGGTTGCCTTCAACAAAGCAACTTGATTGGATGATTCAAGGAGAAAGAGAGGTTATTATGGTTTATTAATATATTATATGAATAATATATTAAAGGTGAAATCATATTGTTTAATGAATATTAGTCAAGAATTAATAAGAATTGATTTTGTGGCTAAAAGTCATTAATTAAATAAAGAGGACTAGAACTGTCAATTGTGTGATAGTTGAATATTAGGCTAATGGACTCCATAGAAATTGGAGTGGATGAAATCTATGGGGAAACCAATTAGAATTCGTTCAAGGCTTCTAAGGAGGGAGTCCATGGGCTGCTTAGGGCCTAAGCAGTCAGATTAGGGTTTCCTGGTTGAAAACCCTAATAGCCTAAGTATAAAAGGAACCCTTGGCAATCCAAAAACGTCCCTAACCTTCTATGAGAAACCCTAGGACGTTTTGGTGCCTCCTCCCTCTCTCCAAGATCATCTTCTTGCTTGTGGTGTTTGTAAGCCATTAGAGGAGTGACATTTGTGACTCTAAGCTCCAAGACAAGAAGATTCAAGCCATTCTTGAAGAGGTAATCATCTAGATCTGATTTTATATGATAATTTCGAAATATGTATGCTAGATCTAGGGTTCATAAGTCTTGGATGAATTGCATGTACAATAGAGAAACCTAGATCCAATCTTTAGGGTTTGCATGAGCACATAGGATGTTCTTTTGTATAAAACCCATCACTTGCAAGTGGCGGTCATGCGTATCATGGATAAAATAAATGAGCACCCAAAGTTTACCAGTGCGATTAGTTGAATCCGGCATGCTGCATTTGTTTCTGGTGAAGAGTCCGGTCGTGCTGGATTGAAGGCAGAAATAGACTCTGGTGTTCATCCTGATGCTAGTGATTCCCGGTCCAGCCACACTACTAACCTCAATGATGCACTACTTGCTTTTGCCACAATGGACCATGCTTCTCTCTTAGGCTTGGTGCATTTGGATATGACAGGGATGCGAAAACTTTGTGCTTTAGAGTTTAGAGGATATGGGTGAGGTTTCTGATGACATCCTGATTGGTGTGGCAGGCGGAGGTGGCGCAGGCAATGATGGTGGTGATGATGCAGCGGTGGGGGCGGTGACGACGATGGCGTGGAAGCTGGTGGTGTTGATGCAAGTGCTAGTGGTGGTGATGATGCAGTTGGTTCTTAAGGTACTTTTGTATCATGTTCTGCCCTTCGGGGTGTGAAAAATTGTGAGGCTTGTTCTCTTTCTCCTGTTACTTGTTTTTGCTTTGTATGGCTTTTGGTAGTATCAAGTGTCGATGGCCCCTTAGCCTTGGTTATAATCGCTTGTTTTGACTTGATAATGTAAAGCGTGTTTGCCTATACTTGTTGTTTTTTTCTTTTTGTGTGTGTAACTTATTTCATTCTATTCGTGATTTGGTTCTAAACCTCTGTCATTGTCGCTTTTCACCTTTCGAGTGTGAGGCGGTTGCTTGGTGCTAAGCTTTTGTGATAACTGCCTGCATTAAGTGGCTTGCCATGAGATTATCGTGTTGGACCCAGCAAGCATACTGGGCATGAACATGGTCTTTTTTCACGACCAGATCGTTATATGTTTGATAGGTCGGCTATTCGGCCCAACAAATACACTAAGTTTGTTAATATAATGGCTATTCTGATCCCAAGAAATACATTGAGTATTTTAATAAAATGGCTACTCTGAACCCTAAAATACACTAAGTATTTTAATAAAATGGCTATTCTGAGCCCATGAAATACACTCAGTATTGAAAATGACTATTTCGACAAATACACTAAGTATTTCAAACAGATGGCTATTCTTAGCCTTACGAATACGCTGAGTATTTCTAATGAAATGGCTATTCTGAGCCTCACAAATACACTGAGTATTTTGATAAAGTGTCTATCCCGAGTGAGGGGCAAAGGTACGCTAAGCCTTGGATATTGAATGTCACCCCGACTAATCAGTCCGGGCGGCAAATCTCTTTTAAAAATGAAATTTCCTTAAGTTCATGGCATTCCATGTTCTAGGGACTTGCCTCCCCTCCATTGTTTCGAGTGTATATGAACCACTACGGTGAGATTCGATGACTTTGTATGGTCCCTCCAATGTAGGGCCTAGCTTTCCCTTTGCTTGGGCATGGCTTGCCTCATTTCGTATCAGGACATAATCCCCTATCTTGAAAGCTTTCTCTTTGAATCTCTGGTTGTAGTATCTTTCCACGACGCTTTTTAGGCCAATTGACGAATGTTCTACTGCTCACACCTCTCCTCGATGAGGTCCAAGCTTAACCTCAGGTCCTTATCATTGTTTGTTTCTTCGAAGTAGGTCATGCGGGTGAGCCAACTACTAGTTCTACCGGCAACATTGCCTCTGTGTTGTAAGTTAGGCTAAAATGCATTTCCTTCGTACTCTTGGTATTTCTTCAACCCAATTGCCTTTAGCTCTCCCCAAGCGCTTCTTGATTCCATTTACCAATGTTCTATTGGACACTTCGGTTTGGCCGTTGGCCTGGGGGTGTGCTACTGATATGAATCGTTGTTCAATCCCTTTCTCAGTGCACCAACTTTGGAATGGGTTTTCAGCAAACTCTAACCCATTGTCACTGATGAGTACCCTGGGTGTTCCAAACCTTTTCATGATGTTCTTCCACAAGAATTTGATCACCTGTCTTCCAAATATGCATGCTAATGGTTCAGCCTCTATCCACTTGGTGAAGTAGTCAACCGCGACTACTAGGAATTTCACTTTTCCGGTGGCGTCTGGGAATGGTCTGACGATGTCGATTCCCCACTGGTAGAAAGGTCATGGGCTGGAAATGCTCGTCAGAGGGGCCGGAGGAACCCCTTGAACTGGAGAGTAGGATTTCCATTCCACACATTTCCGCGTTACTTCCAACGTGTTTTGGTGTATGGTTGGCCAGTAAATGCCCATCCGAAGTATCTTCCCTGTGAGGGCCCTTGCTCCTTTTTGCACGCCAGCTGGGCCCGCATGTGCCTCACGGAGTGATTCTTTGCCCCTGGCTTCATCTATGCATTTTGACCACATCGTCATGAACCCTTTTCGGTATATCACCCCTTCTATGATTGTATACAGTGGTGCCTTAATTCTTACTCTTCTGGCTTCTTCATGGTTATCTGGTAGGACGCCGTGTTGCAGGAGGCGATCGGTTTCATCCAGGTGTGTCGTGTCGGTGTCAAGGTGTGCACCTGTCACTCGTCTATGATCCTGTCCTTGAGTACCTCCACCAAAACCTTCTTGGATAGGTGGCCGAAGCATGTCGATGCTAGTTTGTTGAGGGTGTCTTCTCTTATATTCCTACCTCTTGGAATTTTTTTGATGGTAAACTTCTTGAGGGGCTCGACGAGCCTCTGAACGACCTTTACGTATTTATCCATTCATTTGTCTCTTGCCTGAAACTCTCCATTGACCTGGTTAGTTGTTTGCCTCGAATCCGTCAGGGCTGTTATTGTATCTGCACCCATCTGTATTGCCAGTCACAAGCCAGCGAGCAAGGCTTCGTACCCAGCCTCGTTGTTAGAGGTATGGAAGTAGAAGCGGAGAGCGTATGTGATTTATTCCCCATCTGAGATTGTGAGGATCAGGCCCGCTCCGATCCTTCTTTACCAGATGTTATGTGGGTGTGTAAGGTCCAACCCTGGCCGCCCTTTGGCTGACTTGGGCCTGATGACCCTTCCTTCTAAGCGGCTGTTTTCACTTCTCCTAGAATCTCAAGGAGGAAATCTGCCAACGCTTGGCCTTTGATGCTGGCGCGTGGGCGGTAGCTGATGTCATGTTTGTTGGGTTTGGGGTATTCTAACACTCCTATGGTGTACATGCAACCCTAGATGCTTTAGATCTATGTTTTCTCTATTATACATGCATACATTCAATATTCCAAAGCATCATCCTAAATAGCATACAATGGAGCATTAACAACATGAAATACAAGTTAGATGACATACCTTTTTAGTGTAGTTGGAACCTTGGACCTTTAAGAACTTAGTGCCCCAAGTGTTGCACCTCAAATGGAATCACAACACACCTAGGACAAAGGATGAACTTGAGAGAGTTTCTTGCACATAAATCACCTCACATGAACTCCTAGAACATGGCTGGCCGATTTTGGCTATGGAGTATTCTATATATAGTCTAAGGGTGATGGTTAAACCCTAATCCATACCCTTAGGTTTATTATCCATGATCCATGAATCAAGTGGGCTAACTCTTTATGGGTTCCACCATAAACTTAGTCCATTATGTATCATAAGCCCAAACTATATATATATATATATATATATATATATATATATATATATATATATATATATATATATATATATAACTAATTTACACAATTAGTCCTCATTGATTTAATTAGTCTCTTTTGATAACATATTTAATTCCAAACTAATTCTTGATCAATACTAATTAAATCATATGATTTCATATTAATATATTAGAACTTATAATATATTAATAAATCATAAATAACCTCTCTCTCAAGTATCATCCTATCAAATTGTCCTGATGATATGCAACCCAAATGAACCATGCTATTCTCGGGTCAAGTACATACCAAATATAGTTATGGACTTAGACACCTTATCCAACAGTCTCCCACTTGGATAAGTCTAATAACTATAATTGCAAGTACGACTCCACAACCCGACTAGCAATCGTAGCTCTTAAAAGCCGATGTCGAACTCTGACCTAGTCAACGACGCGTCCATTAGATAAGGGATCATATATTCCTCCATTCTAGATATCATATGGAATGAGACATGGATTATAATCATTCTCTCTGTCCATCTGTTGTTTCCTGATTTCCAATTTATGACGACCGACTAATTGAACAAATCAAATCAGTCCAGGCTTGGCCAAGCACTTAGGGGTGTCATCACTAAATCATCGAGGGGCCCACATATATCGCTTTTATCCCTCTAAGGGTAAAAGGAATGGATAAAATTCGATTCATATTCTTGATCTATCTACTCATCGAATCACACATAGCGATATGTTTTATAACACCGAGTTACCGGTGCGTTTACATATCATCAATGTGCAACCGACTTGTAGACTACAACTCATATCTCTCCGTTTGAATAATATAATATATTATCGTCTCATGATCACTCGTGATAAAATCCATGAAGTGATTCAAATGACCGTGGGTTGAGTCCAATACTTGAATCTTATTCCAGGAGTACTCATGAACACTGCAAGCAAACGTGTGCTATGTCTAAACACCTTTAGACGAACTACAGACCTAGTCTTGACAGTCTTGCCTCAATACCTACTTCCAAAGTATAATCGACTGTGGATGGTTTGAATAACCTAGTTATTCGGGAAGACAAAACATGCAAAGTGAAACACAAGAATAATATTAATCCTATATGGCCCAAAACTCTTGAGTCATATTGATTACTCATTATTAATTTTATAATGTTTCGAATAATCAACTTAATACTTGAATTGAAACAATAGTTGTCCCATGCTCCAAGCATGCACACTATGTTTGCCTATGGTCTTTACTTTGTGAAATAGATCAATTGAACACATCTTTAACGAAACTCATTTCACGATTTCAAATCTTTATCACCAGTGTAAGAATTCTAAATTCTTGTCACTGCCAGAATGTGTTAGATTCTAAACTATCATGCAATGATTCCTTTGTAATGTCTAGGTACCAAAAGTCACAGAGACTTGACCAATGATATTACAAAGTCTTCCAATATAGATTGTTACAAGACAATCCCCTGTAAGTGAAGTCTCAAATTCAAAGTACATTCCTTTGAGCATCCTTCTTTCATTAAGTTTCTACACATAGATTCTTAATATCAGACTCCCATTATGGAAACATTTCCATATTTGCCATATGACAACTCATTATTAATAGAATCCTTTCTATTTATAATAATGTCAATATAATCCATCCATTACTATACTTCCAACTGTCTTAAAGCGACTAATCCTCAGTGAAAATTAGATTGTCCTTTAACAATTGTTTAACCAATTTAGCCATATCCGGTTCTGTCCATTTTTCCCTCTTAATGTACTAGGCATTTGGAAAATTTAGAACGGATGAGTATTATAGCACATGTAATCAATCCTATACCAGAAGCATATTAGACACGACTCATGATGTCTAACATAAAGACATGATACTTGACCAGTCTTTTGCTATAATGTTTTTATTCGCCATGTTCTCACAATTCAGATTATGAAAAGGGATGTCGTAATCATAATCGAATTTTGAAGAACGCAAATTTCCATATATATAATTTCCTTATGTTGAACCATTCCAACATAAAATTCATATATATTTGACTAAAATTGATTAAATTCTCAATCTAAGATTTGAAATGAAGTACAATTTCATCTCCCTTAATTATAGCAAAATAACTTTTCAAACTCTGCAACTTTGCGAATTGAAACTTTTGTTTTCTATAATTAACATTGCTAACTTGCAACATTCACCATAATTGATTATGCTCCCACTAGCATAATAATTACATCCTTATTAGCATAATACTTATGCTCCCACTAGCTTTGACATGTATTCAGAAATCAGCTGGACTTCTAGAAATCAACACTTTGTTGACTTTCTTACCTAAGTTCAGATTTCTGATATGAGATGCTTTGATAAGACTTTATCTAGGCTTCTCAAACTCATACACCTTTCCTTAGATAGCTCACATGTGTGTCTAAACAATTTAAGAACTTACAACAATAAGTCTTAAATGTTTAGACCTTTTTCCATTTCTCACAATGTCGAATTATGAAAAGGGATGCCGAAATCATAATCAAATTTGAGAATGCAAATATCACAACTGCTATCTCCTTAAAATCTACTTAGTGAAAGCGTTTCCTCACCATCATTTTCATGAATCGGAGAGAAACCTTATGACACTTAGATTTTATGGTGTATGTGTTCCTATCCATGTGAATTTGTGAAACCATGATCACAAGACAAGGTTAGTGACAAATCCAAACTCATATGGACTGAACCTGTTCAATCTTAATTCCTTGCCACTTGGCAGCACGAGGGCCTACTATGTCTTCCAAGTTGTTAAGCAGCTCACCCATACTGATCAATGAAACTTCCATTGATCCAGATGCTTTGCCTTATGCAGCCAAATGAGAACTCATAGAACTCACATGCATATTCAACTTTAACTGGAATAGGCACAAAAACCAGAATATGTCAACATGATAGGTTACAAACCTCAAGTCGTGTGCTAGCGATAAACCATAGGTTTTATTCTTGATTAGTTCTTGAAACTTTCAAGACCTTTACGGCTCCTACTGTCCTCTTGACATATAAGACTCTCTTGTCAAGAACCATTCCTTGACAAAAAAATATTCAGGAGTTAGTGTGGATTCTTATCAAGACAAACATTTCACACAATTGGTCATAGTTGGTCTTTGTCAAGACATCACAATTTACCAATTTCAAATGTACAAGAGTAAGAAACATTTTACTCTACATTTGACAAGTGTTATAATCCTTTCTTCAGATTTTGTCACTCAAGTCACAATCTTGGAGTATAACTCTAAGATTTGGTTTTTGGAACGAAGTATGATTTACCTTCTTGATTTAACCATTTCAACAATTCACGATTCCTCTTCTTAGCCATGCAGATGCACTAAGATGTCCTTAGAGGATCAATTATGATATGGGTCCATAATAATTAAGGTGATTATACAACACAATATTAAAGTACTCTCCCATCTTTTCAGATTGGAGAAACTTTTATCTTTCTGCCTACTTTGATTCTTCTTATTCGTTATGCTATACATTGAAACTTTTCCAATGTTTCAGAATTATACTTAAACTTGTAAGCATAACCATATTTACTAAACTTTAGTAAATCATGACGAATAGACTCATCGTTCTTTTTGGTGAACCTTGACCAATGCACAAGAATGTGTACTCGATCCCTTAGTCCTTCACTTGACTTACATATACATGTGACCAAGGAATTAGTCTTAATTTGCCAAAGATGAAAATTCTCATTTATCATACAATACAACTTGCATGATTCCAAGTTTCTATCCAATTAAAACTTGGGTGATGAGAATCTTTCCTTATTTGGTAAATTTAGACACTACCACAATCGAAAGAATCAAATCCGATTTATTGCTAAAAATATATATAAACATCAATTTTCACAATTTCCATTTCAAGGAAATATAAAATAATGCAAAATTCAGAATTTCCTTTATTTTATAAAACTGTTTCCTCACAATGTAATTACAAATGAAAACTATGTTACTACATATTTTTAAGCAATCTATAACTCCTAAGCAGCAACTCAAAAATCTGATCATCGAATCATGCGATCGAAATCCATCTCTTCGCGATTAGATTCAGCTTACTCTTTCCTTTAAGCTTCCTTTCTTTGATCCTACTAAACATCAAAATGCAACCTAGTCACATTATGTAATAAGGATCTACAAATAGCAACTTAATAGAGTTAGATAGTGGATTTACCTGAAGCAAAGTCATACACTCTGACTTTACCATCCTTATGACCTTTCAGGTAGACAGGGCAACTTCGCTTCCAGTGTCCCTTTCCATGGCAGTAGAAATACACATGCTCACATGGAACAATCTCAGAATTGGCCTTATGATCAGAACTTTTGACCAAAGCCAATTCCTTTCCTTTCAGAGAAGGAATCTTTTATGGGATATCCATGTCAGCTTGGTATGTAGATCTTCCAATCAAATTTGCTTGACCATTGCACCAAATCATTGCTGATTCAGCAGCAATTAGCAAATAGGTGAGATGAATTAAGTTCATGTCGTGATCTGTCACATAGTAGTCCTTAACGAACTCACTATATGACTCGGGAAGTGACCGAAGAACCTAGTCAGAAACCAACTTCCTCGGGAAGACGACACCCAATATCCTCAGCCTGTCACTATGTAGCTTCATGTCCAAGACATGAGCACATAAATGCTTTCAATCTTTCTGTTTACTATCCAATAGGGATTGAGTGATCTTGAACTTTTCAAGTCTTCGAGCTTGTGGGTTAGGGAGAATAATTGGAGGAGGTGGAGGAAGTGAAGTATGATTTTCACTTCCACGATCCAATCGTGGAACATCATCTTCGGGAGGAAAGCTTATTCTAGAAGATTTGGGAACACCATAGTTGGCTGAACTAGACATCTACAAGGGAGAAATTCAAGTTAGTTGATTTAAGTCCTTAATATAACACCCAAATGAAATATTAAGGCTAGGACCCATCACAATAATTTACAATTCGGAAAAGGGATGCCGTAATTCAATTGTAACTATTTGAAGGTAGGTAAATGACGATTTACCAATTTCCACCACGAAAAACAAAAAAGAAACTTTAGGCTTTAAGTGAATTGAAATTCCTAGATCCTTTGAGATTCATTAAACCTTTCAATGGCATGTTTAAATCTCAATTGTACCCTTCAAGTTTGTGACTGGGATGCCGAGGATCACAAACAAGGTGTGAATAACCATTCAAATTAGCTTGGTACACTCAATGTTACAACCACCTAATCAATGAGCCGGTTAAACACACACGCTCCATTGGTATATGGTTAACATCAAGCTACCCTTTGCCGCGCACTGTCAGTCCCAGATTAGTATGCCGGTTAACCACATGCGCTCCACTAACGACTTAACAAGGTGCAAAGTGCAATTTCATGGTTTAGCACCAAATTCACATTTTTCTTAAGTAACTAAGATTGGGAATTTATAATTGTTTAGTTACTTAGTATTTCATTATACTTTTAATGAGAATTTAGATGTCTTGTCAAACCTGTTCGGCTAACGACCCTCCACCAGTCAAGGAAGCGGTGGGTGAGAGTGGACACCCATTAAACTGTCATTTTATAGGCAGTAACCTTATACCCCCTTATAGACCGGCTTCGTGAATGAGGCCTACTAACGGTAAGACTGACTTTACTCTTATACATATATATAAATATTAAACCTATAATATTATAATAGTATAAGGGTTGAATTTTAAACTTTTAAAATTCTAGGGTTTGGAACTATATGTTTCAAAGTAAGACTTTACATTTACAAATTCCAAAACTTGAGGGCAAGTTTTGAACTATTCTAAAACTTTTGGAATCCATAACATATGAGTTTAATATAGGCTTTAATGAAAAGACTCTTGAAAATCCATAACTTGAGGAGAAGTTGTGGAGTTCATAAAAAACATATTTGGAAAAAGACTCTTCAAGACCATAACCTATGAGTTTAATGGACTCTTTTAAAAGGAAAACTTTTCATTTTCCATAACTTGAGGACAAGTTATGGAGTACATTAAAGGCCGTTAAGATCATCAATTAAACTAACAAACATGTCAAGTAATGTCCATGATCTAGATTAAACTCATATGAACAAGATAATTCATATCAAACAAATTTCATGTAGTTAGCCTAATCATATAAACTAATACAAAACATGAAACTTTTACAATTATCTTTTGAATTGGATAAGCATGATCATTACCACATCAAAAACAGGTTTATAGGTCCAAAAACAGTTTAGGGTAATGATCCTAGTCCAATTCCAGCCTTAAAAGTCGAAAATCTGCACTTTGGAGCACCAACTCATCGAGTGCAAGAACCAACTCGGCGAGTTGGTCAGTTTTGTGCTTGGACTCGGCGAGTCCCCTAGTGGACTCGACGAGTTCACTGTCCAGAATTGCATAAAATCGATTTTTTCAAGCTTAAACAATAAGTAGCATTAAGTATAATTGAAAACAACCCTAGGCTCTGATACCAATGTTGGGTTTGGGGCATTCTAACACTCCTATGGTGTACATGCAACCCTAGATGCTTTGGATATATGTTTTCTCTATTATACATGCATACATTCAATATTCCAAAGCATCATTCTAACTAGCATACAATGGAGCATAAACAACATGAAATACAAGTTAGATGGCATACCTTTTTAGCATAGTTGGAACCTTGGACCTTTAAGAACTTAGTGGCCCAAGTGTTGCACCTCAAATGGAATCACAACACACCTAAGACAAAGGATGAACTTGAGAGAGTTTCTTACACATAAATCACCTCACATGAACTACTAGAACATGGTTGGCCGATTTTGGCTATGGAGTATTCTGTATATAGTCTAAGGGTCATGGTTAAACCCTAATCCATACCCTTGGGCTTATTATCCATGATCCATGAATCAAGTGGGATAACTCTTTATGGGTTCCACCATAAACTTAGTCCATCATGTATCATAAGCCCAAACTATATATATATATATATATATATATATATATATATATATATATATATATAGTTTACAAAATTAGTCCCCATTGATTTAATTAGTCTCTTTTGATCACAAAATTAATTCCAAAATAATTCTTAATCAATACTAATTATATCTTATGATTTCATATTAATATATTATAACTTATAATATATTAATAAATCATAAATAACCTCTCTCTCAAGTATCATCCTATCAAATTGTCCTGATGATATGCAACTCAAATGGACCATGCTACTCTCTGGTCAAGTACATACCAAATATAGTTATGGACTTAGACATCTTATCCAACAATGTGCCCCTAACTCGATTGCCCATTTCTCCAGGCGTCCGCACGTCTCTGGTTTGAGTAATATTTGTTTGATTGTTTTGCATAAATGAGTGCGGAGTCTTTCAAGGATAGGGTAGTTGGTATCTGGACCTTGTAAGGCTCGATTGACAAAATAGATCGACATTTTCCTCCCTTCCCTTTCTACTACCAACACCGAGGAGATGGATTCATTTGAATCTGATAGGTATACCTATAATGTCTTGCCTAGGACAAGGTTGTCCAGCATGGGTAATTTATGTAGGGCTTCCTTGATCTGCTGGAGTGTTGTTTCTGTTGTTGGTCATGGTTGGACCCCTTCCTTGGTAACGTAGTATCCCAGGAATTGGCCTTCTTCGACACCGAAGGTACACTTCCCCGAGTTCAACTTCATCTTAACCTTTTCCAATGTTCTGAATGTTTCTTCCACGTCTTCCAGTAATATCCTTTCATCTGGGCTTTTTATGACCATGTTGTCGACGTATACCTCAATGTTTCTTTCGATTTGTTTGGCAAAGATGGAGTCGACGAGGCGCCCGTAGGTTGCACCTACGTTCTTCAGACCAAACGACATTTTGGTGTAGCAGAAAGCCCCATAGTCTGTGTAAAAGGTTGTCTTCTCTTTGTCTTCTTTGCTCATCAAGATATGGTTGTACCCTTTGTATGCATTTAAGAAACATTTTAGTCTGAAACCCTGCATGGATTTCACTTTTTGATCAATTTCTAGTAGGGGTAGCAGTCTTTAGGGCAAGCTTTGTTTAGATCGGAATAGTCGATGCACATACGCCACGTGCCGTCGTGCTTTTTAACCATGACAGGGTTTGCGATCCAATTTGGGAAGACTGTCTCCCGGAGTATTCCTGCTTTGGTTAGTTTGGCAACCTCTACATTGATTGCCATGTTCCTGATGGGTTTTAAGCAAAATAACATTCCTATGTGCACATGAAAAACCCTAAAACTTTGGATCTTGGTTTCGCTATTGTACATGCAAAATTATCCAAAGCTTGTAAACCCTAGATCTAACATACTATAATCGAATACAACATATGAAATTAGGGTTTAGATCATACCTTGATTGGTATGTAGCAATAACAAGCACAAACCTTCTTGATCTTGACTCTTGAAAGCTTAGTTCCTTAAGTGTTGCACCTTTAATGGAGTCACAAACACCATAAGCAACAAGATGACTTAGGAGAGGGAGGAGGAGCACCAAAAACGTCCAAGATCTTCTAGAGAAAACTTAGCCACGTTTTTGGAGCCTAAAGGGTTCCTTTTATACTTAGGCTTTTAGCGTTATCAACTAGGAAACCCTAATCCAGTTGCTTAGGCCTTAAGCAGCCCATAGGATCCTTCGAGAAGGCCCTTGGACGATTTCTATATGGACTTTCATATAGAATTCGTCCATGCTTCCTTTATGTATCCTAAGCCCAACTTTGTAACTATCATATAATTACAATATCAGCCCCCTTTTATTTATTTAATCTCCTTTAGCCACAAAATTAATTCTTGACTAATATTAATTAAACAATATGATTTCTCTTTTAATATATTTTTCTTATAATATATTAATAAATCATAATTAATCCTCTTTCTCCTTAATTCATCCTATCAGTTGCTATGGTGAAGGCAACCCAAAAGGACCATGCTCATAATCGGGTCAAGTAAATACCAAAATAGTTATGGGATTAGACACCTAATCCAACAGTTTCTGTCTCTTCCTGAACTCGTTTATCCTACTTGGCCTCCTTGGCGCCCGATTTAATCATGACTTTGTGCTCTATGACTTCCGTGTCAACTCCCACCATATCCGTGGGGGTTCAGGAGAAGACATGCTTGTATTTCTTTAAGAGATTGATCAACGCTTGTCTTATCGCTGGAGGAAGGTTGCCACCTATGCTGACTGGATGGTCCGGGTATTCTCTGTTGATGATTTCACTGCCGCTTATTGGCTCCGCCGGTGATCTTTTTCTTTCCTATATGATCTCTTTCAGCTACATGATCTCAAAACATCTTAATTCTCTTGGTGGTGTTGCCAAGACCATCCCCGACCAGTCCGATGTACTAAACTTTATTATTCCATGCATTGTTGACGTGATTGCTCCGAATTTGAGTAGGGTTGTTCGCCCGAGGATGATGTTGTATTCCACTGGGAGCCGTATTACGACAAAATCTATGAGGGTTGACTTTCTCACTGCCTTGTCGTGGCTTGTCAGTATGAACGACAGGTGGATGGTGCCTAGGGCCCACAAGCTATGTCATGTGAAGCCTGTCGGCTGCCCCGCTGCAGGTTTGAGGCTCTCCTTCCACCTGTTTGGGAGGAGACGAAAACAGTGATCGTAGATGATATCTGCCGAACTACCGATATCGATGTATACCCGATGGATAGTGATGTCTTTGACGGACCTTTTGTCACACCCCCAAACCAAACAACGGAAACGTCCGGGGGTGGATGACTTCATCTGTAGTATCACAACACATGTATCATAGTAATCAAAGTACAAACAACTATTGCATTAATAAGTATAAGTTTTTACATATGTGTTCAATCAATGTATATTGACACCAAAATATAGTAAAAACTAAAAGATGCAACGCAAAACTTCTCCATCTTCTCAAAAGCTCGGGGTGTACCTGTCTACTGGTTCCCCGAGAATACAAGTAATTTGAAAAGAGAGTATCAACATAAAGTTGAGTGAGTGCATAAGTATTTATGTTTGAAAGTATGTTTCTTGTTTCTTGAATATGTGAACTGATGGGTTTTAGTATACTACAACGTCCTATGGTGCACATACAACCCTAAATACCTTGGATCTATGTTTTCACTAATTATACATGCAAGGAGTTTCCAAGGCATTAAACCTATAACTAGCATGCAATTTGTCATAAACAATACAAGATACTAGTTAGAGTAACATACCTTTTATGTTGCTTGAAGCCTTGATGTATTTGATGTCGCTTGAAACACTTTGGCCTTTAAGAACTTAGTGCCCCAAGTGTTGCACCTCAAATGGAATCACAACTCACCTAGGACAAAGGTGACTCTTGAGAGAGAAACTCCATGCACCAAAACCACCATGAACTCCAAGAACTTCATGTAGAACTACAAGTGGCGATTTTGGGCAATGCACTACATATTTATATGTGGGATTTCAAGAGTCGTGGATATATCCCAAATCCATACCCATGGGTTTTATGATCCATGGTTCATGTGGCCCAACTCTTTATGTATCCATACATAAACTTGGTCCAACATGGATCATAAGCCCAACACATATAAATATAACTAATTACCATAATTAGTCCCCATAGATTTAATTAGTCTCTTTTTGATCACTAAATTAATTCCAAATTAATTCTTGATCCATACTAATTAAAACATATGATTTCATATTAATATATTATAACTTATAACATATTAACAAATCATATATAACCTTCTCTCAAGAGTCCTTCCTAACAAATTGTCCTGGTGTTATGCAACCCAAATGGACCATGCTACTCTCGGGTCGAGTACATACCAATAATAGTTATGGGCTTAGACACCTAATCTAACAGTATCCCACTTGGATAAGTCTAAAACTATTATTACGTATGACTCCAAGATCCCGACTAGCAATCGTAGCTCTTAAAATCCGCTGTCGAACTCTGACCTAGTCAATGACTTGTCCATTAGATAAGGGATCATATATTCCTCCATTCTAGATATCATATGGACTGAGACATGGATTATAATCATTCGAATCCAATATGGTCTTAGAACTTATGAATATAAATAAAACACCTTTTATTTATCACCATATTGATTACACATTATTCATTGTATAATGTTTCGATTTATCAACCTAATACTTGAATAAAACAATAGTCATGCCATGCTCCAAGCATGCACATTATGTTTGTCCAAACAATAGTTATGCCATACTCCAAGTATGCACACTATGTGTGTCTATGATCCTTACTCTGTGAAATAAACCAATTGGACATGATTCCAATGATGCTCATTTCACAATCCCAAATCCTTATCGTAAACGTAAGGATTCCAAATTCCTGCCATTTACCGAAATCTGTTAGATTCTAAACTTATATGGATTGATCCTCTTGTGATGACTATGCACACAAGTCATAAAGACTTGGAAACAGACATTACAAAGTATCCAATGGAGAGCAATTCCATGGAAACGAAGTCTCACATTCAAAGTACATTCCTTTGTACATCCTTCCTGCATAAAGTTTTCTAATCTTACACAGATTTAATGAATAACTTCCACCTATGGAAACATTTCCACATTCCCATTTTGACTATCACTTCTGAACAAGAGTTGCCTCCTTTCAGAATATGTCAATATGGTCCTTCAAAATTAACACTATACTTCCAATTGTCCATGAGCAACCAATCTTTGGTAAACCTCAGATTGTCCTCGACAATTGCTTAATCATTTTAGTCATATCCAGTTCTAGTACTTTTTCCCTCTTGATGCCCTAGGCATTTGGAAATATTTAGAAAGGATAAATATTATAGCACATGTAATTGGTCCTATACCCGAAGCATATGGGATACAATTCATGATATCTCACATAAAGACATGATCCTAGATCAGTCTTTTGCTACAATATTTTGTATTTTCCATGTTTTCATAATACGACTATGAAGAGGGATGTCGTAATCATAATCGAATTTTGAGAACGCAATATACATAGAATTTCCTTATCTTGAACCATTCCAACGTAAAATTCATATATATATATATATATATATATATATATATATATATATATATATATATATATATATATATATATCCTTGACTAAAGACGATTAACATCTCAATCTAAGCTTTTAGAATTGAAATGAAGTATAATCTCATCTCCCTTAATTATAGCAAAACAACTTTTCAACCCCCGCAAAGTCACGAATTGAGACTTTTGTTTTCTATAATTAACACTTAACATAATAATCATGCTCCCACTAACATGATAATTATTAGCATAACACTTATGCTCCTACTAGCTTTGACATGTATCCAGAAATCAGCTGGACTTCTAGAAATCAATACTTTATTGACTTTCTTACTAAAGTTCAAATTTCTGATACAAGATGCTTTGATAAGGCTTTATCAAAATCATACACCTTTTCTTAGATATCTCACATGTGTGTCTAAAAAAATTTTAGAACTATGAAAAGGGATGTCGTAATCATAGTCTCAATTGTTTAGACTTTTTCCATTTCTCACAAATCCATGTTAGTGTGCCGGTTAACCACACACGCTCCACTAACGACTTTGAGAATGCAAATATCACAATTGCTATCTACTCAAAATCTATTCAGTGAAAGCGTTTCCTCACCATCATTTGCATGAATTGAAGAGAAACCTTATGACACTTAGATTTCTATGGTATATGTGTTCCTATCCATGTGAATTTGTCAAAACCAGAATCATAAGACAAGGTTAGTGACAAATCCAAACTCATATGGACTGAACTTGTGCATTCTTAACTTCTTGCCACTTGGCAACACACGGGCCTACCATTGCTTCCAGGTTGTTATGCAAACAATTGAGAACTCAGAGAACTCACATGCATAGTCAACTTTAACTGGAATGGGCACAGAAACAAGAATATGTCAACACGATAGGTTACAAACCTCAAGTCGTGTGCTAGTGATAAACAACAGGTTTTATTCTTGATTATTTCTTGAAACCTTTTCAAGATATTTAAGACTCCCACTGACCTCTTGACATATTAGATTCTCTTGTCAACAACCATTCCTTGACAAAATAGATATTCAAGAGTTAGTGCGGATACTTATCAAGATAAACACTTCACACAATTGGTCTTAGTTGATCTTTGTTTTATCCAAAACATCACAACTTACCAATTTCAAATGTAAAAGAGTAAGAAAACATTTTACTCTACATTTGACAAATGTTATAAACCTTCTAAGAATTATGTCACTCAAGTTACAATCTTGGAGTATGACTCTAAGACTTGTTTTGGAACGAAGTATGATTCATTCTTTTGATTTTAACCATTTCAACAATTCACGATTCCTCTTCTTAGTTAAACAAATGCACTAAGGTGTCCTTAGAGGATCAATTGTGACATGGTTTCATAATCACTAAGATAATCATAAACCATGATACTCAAGTACTCTCCCATCTTTTCAGATTGGAGCAACTTTTATCTTTCTGCCTAATTTGATTCTTCTTATTCGTTCTGCCTTACATTGAAACTTTTCCAATGTTTCAGAATTACACTTAAACTTGTAAGCATAACCATATTTACTAAATTGTAGTAAATCATGACGAATAGTCTTATTGTTCTTTGTGGTGGACCTGACCAGTGCACAACCAAGTGTACCCTAATCTCCTAGTCCTTCACTTGACTCACATATACATGTGAACAAGGAATTAGTCTTAATTTCCCAAAGATGAAAATTCTCATTCATCATACAATACCTGTTGCATGATTCCAAGTTTCTATCCAACTGAAACTTGGGTGATGAAAATCTTTCCTTATTTGGTAAATTTTGACACTACCACAAAAAAAAGAATCAAATCCATTTTCCAATATTGCTATCAATGGAATCATATAAACAACAATTTTTCCACAAATGCCATTGTATGGATATTTAAAATAAATAAAATTAAAACTTTTTCTTTTATTTTAAAACTTGCGGAAAAATTTATCCTTACAATGCAAATGCATATGAAACCAATGTTGTTATTTATTCCTAGGCAATCTATCACAACTCTAAAGCAACAGCTCAAAATTCTGATCATCGAACCATGCGATCGAAATTCATCTTCGCGATCAGAATCAACATATTCTTCCTTTAAGCTTCCTCTCCTTTCTTTGATTCCTAAAACATTCAAAATTCGACCTAGTCACATTATGCAATAAGAATCTCAAAAGAGGAACTTAATAGAGTAGATAGTGGACTTTACCCTAAGTAGAATCAAACTTTTTGACTTTACCATCCTTATGATCTTTCAGATAAATAGGACAGCTTCACAACCAATGCCCTTTCCTTTGGCAATAGAAACATATGGACTCTTTGGGAATAGCACACGGGACTATCTCAGACTTATCCTTTCTCTTTACCATCTGGTCAACCGATTTGACTATGGATGATCCCTTTCCATTGGGAAGAGAAAGCTTTTCCTGGATTTCCAATGTTACCATTGTCAATGTCCATGGAACTTTGGGAAGTCGATCTTCCAATCAGATTTGCTTTACCAGTGCTCCAAATCATTTCTGATTCAGCAACATTAAGCAAATAGGTAAGATCATTAAGGGTCATGTCATAGTCTATTACATAGTAGTCCTTAAAGAACTCACTATGTGACTTAGGAAGTGATTGAAGAACCTAGTCAACAACCAACTTCCTCAAGACTTTGACACCCAACTCTCCCGGCTTGTCAATATGTACCTTCATCTCCAAGATGTGAGCACAAATAGACTTTGCTTACCAATAGGGCTTGAGTGACCTTGAACTTTTCAAGAACTTGTGGGTTAGGGAGAATAATTGGAGAAGGTGGAGGAAGTGAAGTATGATTTCCATGATCCAACCACGGGACATCATCTTCATTAGGAAAGCTTGTTCCAAGAGATTTAGGATGATCATAGTTGTCTGAACCAGACATCTACACTGGGAGAAATTCAAGTTGGTTGATTTAAGTCTTTAATATAACACCCAATATGAAATATTAAGGCTAGGACCCAACACAATATTTTATAACTTGGAAGAGGGATGCTGTAATCCAAGCTATAAAATATTTGAAGGTAGGAAAATGACGATTTACCAATTTCCACCACGAAAAACGAAAAAGAATTTTAGGTCTTAAGTGAATTTGAAACTCCTAGATCCTTTGAGATTCATTGAACTATTCAATGGCATGTTTAAATATCAATTGTGCCCTTCAAGTTTTGTGACTGGGATGCCGAGGATCACAAAACAAGGTGTGAATAACCATGGAAATTAACTTGGTACCCTTAATTTTATCACCTAATAGATGTGCCGGTTAACCACACGCACTCCACCGATCTATGATAAACATTAAGTTACCCTTCGCCACTCTTACTAGTCCATGTTAGTGTGCTGGTTAACCACACACGCTCCACTAACGACTTGGTAAGGTACAAAGTGCAAATTTCATGGGTTAGCACCAAATTCACATTTTCCAAAGTAACTAAGATTGGGAATTTATAAGGGTTTAGTTACTTAGTATTTATCATTATACTTTTAATGAAGGGATATTAGAGTCATGTCCTACCTGTTCGACTAACGACCCTCCACCAGTCAAGGAAGCGGTGGGTGAGAGTGGACACCCATTAAACTGCCATTTTATAGGCAGTAACCTTATACCCCCCTTATAGACCGACTTCGTGAATGAGACCTACTAACGGTAAGACTGACTTGCTCTTATACATATAAATATTAAACCTATAATATTATAATAGTATAAGGGTTGAATTTTAAACTCTTAAAATTCTAAGGGTCTAACTTGGAATTAAAGTATTCATGAGGGGAAACTTTACAAATTCCAAAACTTGAGGGCAAGTTTTGAACAATTCAAAAACTTTTGGTTTCCATAAGTTATGAGTTTAAAGTAGTTTTAATGAAAAAACTCTTCAAGTTCCATAACTTGAGGCCAAGTTATGGAAGACTTTAAAACATTTAAAAATGACACTCTTCATTTTCATAACTTATGGAAATTTTATGAGTTTTAAAAATCATATATTAGACTTTTCATATAACTTGAGGAAAAGTTACAAAAACACATTTTATGAACAACTTTTAGATCAATTTGGATTGAAAACAAATTATCACATAATTTTTCTATTAATCTAAACTAACTCATAAGAACTAGATAATTCAAATCAAACAATTTTCATGTAATTAGCCTAACCATTAAACTAATACAAAACACGAATCTATTGACAATTATCTTTTGAATTGGATTAGCATGAACATTACCACATAAAAACCAGGCTTATAAGTTCAAAAATAGCTTAGGGTAATGTTTCTAGTCCAATTCCAGCCAAAAAACTCGAATATATGCTGTCAGGGCTCCAACTCGCCGAGTGCAAGAACAAACTCGACTAGTTGGATGAGTTTGTTCATGGACTCGTCGAGTCCCTCAATGGACTCGTCGAGTCCCCTGTCCAGACAACATAAAAACTTCGATTTTCAGCCATTTGCTTCATGGATACTTGAAAACAAGCATTGGCTCTGATACCACTGATGGTTTTTAGTATACTACAACATCCTATGGTGCACATATAACCCTAAATACCTTGGATCTATGTTTTCACTAAGTATACATGCAAGGAGTTTCCAAGGCATTAAACCTATAACTAGCATGCAATTTGTCATAAACAATACAAGATACTAGTTAGAGTAACATACCTTTTATGTTGCTTGAAGCCTTGATGTATTTGATGTTGCTTGAAACACTTTGGCCTTTAAGAACTTAGTGCCCCAAGTGTTGTACCTCAAATGGAATTACAACTCACCTAGGACAAAGGTGACTCTTGAGAGAGAAACTCCATGCACCAAAACCACCATGAACTCCAAGAACTTCATGTAGTACTACAAGTGGCGATTTTGGGCAATGCACTACATATTTATATGTAGGATTTCAAGAGTCATGGATATATCCCAAATCCATACCCATGGGTTTTATGATCCATGGTTCATGTGGTCCAACTCCTTATGTATCCATACATAAAGTTGGTCCAACATGGATCATAAGCCCAACACATATAAATATAACTAATTACCATAATTAGTCCCCATAGATTTAATTAGTCTCTTTTTGATCACTAAATTAATTCCAAATTAATTCTTGATCAATACTAATTAAAACATATGATTTCATATTAATATATTATAACTTATAATATATTAACAAATCATATATAACCTTCTCTCAAGAGTCCTTCCTAACAAATTGTCCTGGTGTTATGCAACCCAATTGGACCATGCTACTCTCGGGTTGAGTACATACCAATAATAGTTATGGGCTTAGACACCTAATCCAACATAAACTGTTCCAAAAAATCCTATATTTCCTACTGTATATGAAAAGTAGTTTTAATCCCATAAAACCGTTCAGTTTGTAAACCAATGTTCTGTATTTGTATTCCTTTGTATAATCTGTAAAAGTGAGTATGCCTGGCTTCACCAGCTGTTATTGAATACTGAGATGTAATATTGTAAACTGTATTTTGGTAAACTGTTACTTTGAAAATGTACTCATGTTTAGTTAATTATACACTAACCGTATTGTTAATATCTTTTTAATGAGTTATTATAACCATACTGAGACTAGATGGCCTGAAACAACGCTTTGAAGGCGTTAAAAGTTGTTGATAACAACTGTCACTCGTAGGCGTGTATGTCTGGCTGTAGCCAGCAGTCTGAGTGCGGGGTTGTCAATCCCAATATGGATATATACACACTTGTTTCGATCCCCGACTGGAGATTCTGGTTATAATGTCAGGACTTTAACTATGTTGTTTAAATGAATTAAACAACCTGAATCTGTTGACTCATAAAAAGCATATAGACGTTACGTGTATAATAGTTGTGAAAACCCAATCATTCTGAAATAAATGATTAATAGTACGTTCTTGAATTTGTATTCTTAACATGTATCTGAAAGATGTATACCCTTGATTAGTTTTGAATAAAACCCTTGTTCTTGTAAAATGGTGTACTCTAGTATACTTGAATCGTGAATTAATGTTCTATAAATCGTAAATTATACCTATTATAATTTATATGTACTTTCTGAATTTGGTACTAACTGTTCATGAATGCAACCCCTTGCTCAACATGTTACAAAGGGTATTTGAACTCAATGAAATAACTTTTATATTTATATACATATACAATTATATATATATATATATATATATATATATATATATATATATATATATAAGTAAAATTTAAATGACATTCGGACAAATAACTCATACTATAAGCCCACATCCAAATAAGGAAAAGGAACCAAAGTGAGTTATCAGTCCTAAGCCTTTTAAATCTTATATATATATATATATATATATATATATATATATATATATATATATATATATATATATATATATATATATATATATATATATGATTTTTGGGGAAAAACATAAGTTAATAAATCATTTTAAAGAATTTAACATTTTGAAACACTTTGGTGACTTGATGTCATTTTAACACAATTTGAAACCATTTGATTTGAAGATAATTGAAATCCATTTTTGGTAAGATATTTTGAAACCATTTGTTTTGAAGATAATTAAAATCCATTTTTGGTAAGATATTTTGAAACCATTTGTTTGTAACACAAATTTCTTGTGTTTGACTTGTATTCCCCCCCCCCCCCCTTTAAAACAGTAAAAACTATGAAAATACGGGGGTATGAACTCACCTTTTGGAGGGTGATTCTATTGATGGTTTGATATAGGATGTTTAGTTCCACAAGTGTAATCCATTAGCAAAACAAGTCCTATATAGTGATTTGTATAGCATATATGCAACCAATTAGCTAATATAATCATAGGAATGATAAGGAACTGGACTAATTTGTAAGTATAACTTACAAATAGGAGTGTTAGAAGGTAAAATGGAAGCTGAATGGTGTTCACGGCCAGGAGTTCTTGATGAATGATGAACAGTTGATGATCCTAAGCAAGTTTCTAAGAAGATTCAAAGGTTTTCTGATGGGTGTTCTTCGCGTGTTCTTCATGTTCTTCGTGAAAACTGTTAGATCTTGTGAAGAACTAGTGTTTAACACTTGAATAAGATGAAGAAGGATGATCCTATCATGTTCTTGAGGAGATATGATGTTCTTGGTGGATGATACTTGAGAGAAAAGTGTTGGAATTGTGTTTGAATGTGTAAAAAGTGAAGAAAAATCGGCTGAAATGAATATATATGCGAGGGTTCACGGTCCGAGGGGTTCACGGCTGTGAACCTCGTTTACTGTCCGAAGTCAGTTTGCGACCGAGAACGTGCCCCAATGTGATAAGGTTTGGATTCTGAGGCGATAATATCCGATGAGTTTGCGGCCGAAGCCTGATTACGGCCTCGTTCAAGGCCTGAGGGTTTGCGGCCCTCGTATGCGGTCCGAAGCAAAGGAAAGAATGAAGATGTGAAAGTTTACGGTTTTAAGCCCTTTCACTCTAAATTCAATTATAGTTATTTTAAGGATTTTTAACTAACAAAGGTTATTATTATAACCTAAATAAAAACCCAAACAATAAAGAGGACCTTAGTTGACCCACGTTTGACTTTGGTTGACTAGGGTTGACTTTACAAGATAGAAAATAACGGGATGTTACACCCCTGGGTTATGAGCGGATCGTCACCTTGCCAGCCTGCCAATCGGGGGTCTTTTGCTGAGAATGTTAAGCCTTGCATGGATTTAGTGAGGTTGTCTACCATACCGTGTTCTTCCTGCCTTTCCCGTTTCGACCGGACCATCAGGATCTCATGGGGTTGGTCACGTTCTCTTACTGTATGCTTAGCATTTTCAGCATCGAACTTGGCGTGGAGACTCCGTGCTACCTCTATGAGATTCCCCTTTAGTTTTTTCTCATACATTTCCCTTTTTAATACTGAACACTTGATAATGTCGTATGTCTTGGTCTTGTGGTACTCGCAGTACCGTCCTTTTCTTCCCTTGATCAGTTGCTTATCATAGACTGTATAGACATCTGGTCATCTGCATTTTCTGTCATCCCTTTGGAATGTCCTAAAATGTCCTTGCAGGCATTTCCCTCGCCCGAAGTATCTGCCACCACCTAGGGTTCCCGGGTGTGCGACGGTGGGCTGTGATGCTTTGTGGCTGAGGTGTTCATGGCGTTCAAGTATGCTTGCTTAATTGTTTCCCCTTTTTCTTGTCTTAGGTAATGCTCTACCTTCTCCTTTAGTTCAACCTGTTTTTGGGGTTTCTTCACCATGAGCTTCTGAGACAGCGGTCCCGGGAGGAAGCCCCACGTGAAGGCGCCTGCTATTAACCCTTCATCGTTCCCTGGGACGTCTAATGTGGCATTGGTGAACCCGGTGAAGTACTATCGCACCGTCTCTCATTCCTTCTGCTTGCGACCGATGATTGAGTGTGAATCTCCTTATATTTACGCAATTGCATGAAATTTGTCAAGAAAATGTACTTTAACTGGCCAAAATTGTAAATGCTCCTAGTCTGTAACGTCTTGAACCACGTTCCTGTGTTGTCGTTTAAGGTTGTCGGTGTTAGGGTGAAATGTATAGCGAGATGTCGAAGTCAGTATGGTCTGTTTAGTATCGAAGTCTGAGTACTTCACTATGTATTTTGTAAGGCAATATTAGATGTCGAAGCATAATTTTTAGTCCTTACATATTTTTTGTACGTCTGATGTACCCTATAAATAGGGTTAGTATAGAAGTAGAGGGTAAAGTTTTTGATCACTTCTCAGTGATATTCTATCTTGTACTTTGTACTCTTTCAGACGTATCAATGTGCCAAACATAATTTATTTACACTTGTGTTCTTACTACATTATGTACTTGATTTCTTTTCACAAACTTGATTCAAACGAACTACAATTAGTATCATAGTAGGATACATTCACTTGATTCTAGTTTTCTCGTCTTTTTCAATAGTTTTGAATCGCTCCTCATAATTCAAAGATTTCCACACTATTGATTAAGAAAACTTGTTCTAATCAATTGATTTGTTTCCATTCTTCTATTCATTTGATAGATTGAATGTTCTCTGATAACTTTCTGATTGTTTCATCTGTTAGATCTTGTTTTCTGAATCTTATCGCCACATTTGTCCGTACAAAAATGGCGAATTTCAACATGAACACCATGACTAGCTTTTCTCATCTGCTTGGATCTTCTACTAAGATTCCAATGCTTATTCTAGAGTATTACGAGCAATGGACAGATTGCATGGAGGATTACCTCAACGGGATCGACGAAGATCTCTGGCGATGTGTTACTCGTGGAAATTACCATCCAGAAATGTTTACTCAAATAGAAAATGCAGGTTCATCCACTTATATGGCATCTCAAAAGGAAACGTATGAAGCTAATGATAAGAAATGTATTCGTGAACTTTGTGGTGCTCTTCCACTAGTTGTTTACAATTTTGTTCGAGGATGCAAGACTGCAAAAGAGATTTGGGATACTTTAAAATAAAATTATCAAGGAATTAAGACAACAAAGAAGAGCTTTGTGAAGCAATTTTTACTGGAACTTGGTGAATACAAGCAAAAGGAAAGTGAAACCATCAAACTCTACTACGATCGCTTGAATGAGTTGATATTCAAGTTCAATCGCTATGGTGTTACACGCTCAAATCCTGAATACAATCTCACATTTTTTATCGGATTACGAAAGGAGTGGAGGAACATCAGCTTGATGATAAGAATTCAACAAAGCTTTGATGGCTATTCATTGGGAGATTTGTACAATGTGCTCAAAGCTCATGAGAGAGAAATCAATGAAAGAGCAGAAGAAGGGAAGATGAGTCTAGGAGGTCCTATGGCCTTAATGTCGAAAGTGTCAGCAAAGGACTTTGAGATCGAAGCTACTGAGCAAGTTGGTTACGAATATGAAGGATTTTTGATGAATTCAAAGGATGAGGCTGTGACATTTTATTCAAACAATAAAGTTAAAAAGTTCTTCAAGAATCCTTTCAACCCAAAATACAAAATCAACAACGAATTCAAGGGCAACAATTCATCTGGCAACGGAACAAGAGTGGAGTCGAAGGAAGATAAGAAAGAGATTAAGAGTGTTGTTGAGAAGAGTGAGAAAAAGCTGAAGGGAGATTCAGGATTTGATTGTAACTATTGTAATGGTGCAAACCATTTTGCAAAATATTTCATGTTGAAGAAGAAAGATGAGAAGAATGAGAGAGTAAAATACGAAGTTTGCTATGTTGAAAGGGTAGAGGAGGTGAGAGCGAAGACCAAGGGTTTGTCATTGGTAGGTAAGGGTGGAGATGAAGAGGATGGAACATACCAGATATGGTCATCTGGTTCAGGTGATGAAGAAATGAGAAACCCTACTCATGGGGCGATGTTTGCTCAACATGAGAATGACATGTCGAAAGCTGGAAAAGTCACTGGGAGGTCTTTTTTTCAACAGGAGCAGATAAGTCACCTATGACTTCAAAGGTACGTTCTCTTCTTGAATCTTAAATATTCCTTCGAGTTCTTATTTTACAGTTTTATCTGATTTCGATGATAATCTCTCATATGTTAATGACATGCTAATTTATGTTAGTAGCGAAGCTGAACGTTCTAATGCGTTAATGTTAGATGTTCAAAATCGATTGGAGTCTAAGAAGAGTTGAATTGATAGTTTAGAGTTGCAATTGCAAAATATCACTATAGATAGGGATTCAGCTAGAGAAGACGATATTTTGTTGGTAAAACAACAAAACATCTATTATAATAGCGCTAGGAGATTGTATGCCAAATTAACCGAACTCCATCACTCTTCAGACATTTTCAAAGAGCAACATAGGAAATTATTGCCTTTCTTAGAATGTGAAAGAGAAAAGTTCAATGCTACTTCCTATGATTGCGAAAAGAAAATATCAGAATTTGATAAAGTGCCTAATGATTCATATGCTTATGGAATTGTTAAAATTGATGAATGCTTGAATGCTAATTAATTAATGCATATTGTTAATGAAACTCTCTCTAAAACTGAAAAAATTAAAATTTTGAACATAACTGAGATGTCAACATTAGATTCTCAACAAAATTTTGCTGATATCGAAGATGATTCTGACTATATCAGTGAAATTGAGGAAGAGGAAACTGTTGACTGTTCTCAGTTATCTGTAATTAATGTCACTTCAATGACCAATGGCAAAGAAATTTTGTATGATTCAATGGCAAAGGTTAACACCGATCAACCTTCTACATCGAAAGGTTTTCATTATGATCCAGTTGTTATAGAAGATTGTGATACTGATAGTGATGAGGATGATGTTGCGAATGAAACACCCATTCCCAAGGTTGTTGTCGAACAAGTCTATGCAGAAACAGAGAAGTTCGAAAAGTGATAAAATACAAAGGTCCTCATTATCTTGAATCAAATTCAGTTGTCTATCCATCGTTTAAATGCACAGATGCAGTTGTGTTCCCAAATCTTGTGTTCGTCACTACTGGAAATGGTGACAAGGTGAATCCTGAAATCAAAAAAAGTATTGAAGAAGATAACAAAGACGTGACAAACGAAGGTTTATTTTCAAACCAAAGCACAGTTCAAAAAGGTCTAAACAAAAATTCATCAAATTTTTAAAGGCAAAAACCAAAACGTGTTTGGGAAGTTAAATCTGAAAATTCAAAAGTTGAAAATAAAACCAAAGAAACTGTTTCGAAAACTCAAAAGACAAAATCACAAATTTTCAATGAAAGTGTTCAAAAGGTTGTGAAAGAAGAATGTGTTTCAATTTCAAAAGCACGAAACAAAGTCAATTGGAAAAATATCATGGCTTTTCAAAAATAGAAAGTTGTTAAACAAAAATCAACTGAACAAGTTAAGACATTTTCTCAAAATAAGACGTTTGTTCAAACCAAGGAATCACAAAAACAAAATGATTTTCCAAAAAGTAAGTCTAATGTCCAAAAACAAGTTCGGCCTCAAAATGTTCAAAAGCAAGGAAATGGAACTTTTTCTAAAAATCTAATGATCACAAGACTACGTAGGTATCTCAGTCTTTGCTTAAGGGAAAGCTCAATGTTGCCAAGTATGAAGATGGAGAAATTGTGCATCAACCTTTGGGAGTTGTTTTTCTTGGTAAGAATAAGAACAACAAGTTAACGAAGTTCTTATTTCAAGTTGTTGATGTTGAAAGGTACACAAATGTTCATTATACCAGTTTGCTTGTAAGAACCAACAATTTCAAGAAGAATAGTGCAGAAGAAAAGGGTGAAATAAGGAAGATTATTCTCTGGTACATGGAAATTCGCAAGGTACTTCTCCAGACCATCAAGCCGATGACGTAAATTCAAAACTTATCACTAAGGGGGAGATTGATAGGGCGAAATGTATAGTGAGATGTCGAAGTCAGTATGGTATGTTTAGTATCAAAGTCTGAGTACTTCGCTATGTATTTTGTAAGGCAATATTAGATGTCGAAGCGTAATGTTTATTCCTTACTTTTTTGTATGTCTGATGTACCCTATAAAATAGGGTTAGTATAGAAGTAGGGGTAATGTTTTTGAGCACTGCTCAGAGATATTCTCTCTTGTACTTGTACTCTTTCAAACGAATCAACGAGCCAAACAGAACTTATTTACACTTGTGTTCTTACTACATTTTTTACTTGATTTTGTTTCACAAACTCGATTCAAACGAACTACAGTCGGAAAATACTTACACCGGAATCGCTCGTCTAGCTTTAACGAGGTCATCATCCATTCGTAAGTATCGATATGGCTATCTGGGTCTGTGGTTCCATTGTAGGTATTAAGGTGTGGTAGTTTTGCTGTATTTTGGATTTCATAGTCTAGGAGTTCTTTGGCGAATGGAGATGTCATGCTTCGCGATAAAGAATATTGGTTTGGGATGGAGAAGACGCCTTGTGGGTTATACTGTTGGGTGGTGAGGCAGGGTTGCACTAGCATGTTGTTATATGTCGTGAGGTACCCTAGGTTTGGGTCATAAAAGCTTTGCTGCTGAAATGGGATGGTCAGTGGTTGGGTTGATAAGAAAGGTGGGTTTTGTGAGTTGTTTAACATGAATGGCGGGTGCTGCAGGATTGTGGTATTGAAAGGCATGTTTGTTACAAATGGAGGTGTTTGGAAGGCCATCTTTTGTTCTCTCACTGTCTATTTTAGTGGCAGTGTTTGTGAGAAAACCAACATGCCGATGTCGTTGTCCACCGTTGGTGGTGTTGTGCTGCCTGAGATCACCGCCAACTGTTGTGCCTTCATGGAAGCGCTTTGTTCAAACGCGGTGGCGGAGGACGTTGGTCCATCGACGGTCAGCCTCCGTGATTCGTTCATTGGATCAGTGGTCATCGTTGAGACGCCTTTTTGTGATGTTTCACTGGTTACTGGTGTGAGAATGGGGGCGGTAACTGGTTCTAACGACATCATAGTCCTGATAGGGCTTGTTGGTGACCCACCAGTCCCACCGGTGTCACCGGATGCCATCTTCAAGTGTTGAGAGGTGTGCTTTTGGTTTGTTTTTCATCACTTTACGGATGGTGCCAAATGATATGACCTGGCCACCGGATGAATTCGCCTGCTGCTTCTGAATGTTCTGATGCCTGCAATGTGACAACAGGATGAAGCCGTCAGCCGTTCTTCGGGAGGAGTCTCCCGGGAAAATGCTACGACGGTCAAGTCAGTAGATAGACTTATATGTATGTGCGATTGAACTAGGAGAGAGCGAATTACTTTCCTATGTATCGGAGGAGGCGTTTTATATTAAGGCCCTCTTCTAGTCCGTACGGGACAAAGGCGTCAGATCTGATAGGATCGGGGGCGCTGATTGGGTAATTATGCATCTTGTTCTATCAGAGCTAACGATTGGTTCAGGTGATAATGCCCTGAGCATCTTCCTTGTCGCCTGGAGCCATTATATTTTGTCGCAGAGTAGAAGGCGCCCTTGGCGGGGCCGAGCCTTCTCCGCGGGCGCCCTGCTCTTAGGGGCGTCCGCAGGTGCGGGGTTCTGTTGGGCTTGCTCTTCTAGGTGCGACTTGACATGGGGAATTCTATGGCGCGTTTGAGCGTGACTCTTCGTTCGTGCCAAGGGCACGTCATCAAACACGATAAAAGATCGGTCGAAGATCGGCCTGCATACCCGGTTCATCAGATCCATAAATATTGTAGGCGCATTAGTGAGCCCAAATGGCATCGCCATGAACTTGTAATGCTCATAACGTGTCCGGAATATGGTCTTCTCCACATCCTCCACTCTCACTCTCACCTGATGACAACCATGTTGGGTTTTGAGCATTCTAACACTCCTAAGTGTACATGCAACCCTAAATACCTTGGATCTATGTTTTCTCTATTATACATGCAAATATGAATATTCCAAGGTATTACCCTATCTAGCATACAATCTTTGATACTTGGGTAATAAAATAGATAGAATACATACCTTTTTGTTGTTGCTTGTCTTCATGAAGCTTGAGTGCCTAGTGCCCCAGGTGTGACACCTCAAATGGTTCACACAACACCATGAACACTTGGAATAACCTTGAGAATAAGGATACTTTGGTTTTCTCTAGTGAAATCGGCCTTGCCCTTTTGTGTACACACACTAGTGCCCATTTCACCAACCAAGGACATCTTTATATAGTGTGGAGATTAGGGTTAAACCATAATACCCATGACCTTTCATTTCATATGATCCATAGGTTAAACAATCCATGGACTATCCATGAAAGCTTAGCCCAACCTAAATGAACTTGGCCCATCACATACATATATCTAAGAGTCCATATTTAATTAGTTCCTTTTGATCACTTAATTAATTACAAATTAATTCTTGATCAATACTAATTAAATAATATGATTATATATTAATATATTAGAACTTATAATATATTAATATAAATCACTAGTATCCTTTTTCCTCATCTTGTCAATCCAATTGTCCCGATGCCATGCAACCCAAATGGACCATGCCGGGTCGGGTCAAGTCTTACCAATTATAGTTATGGACTTAGACATTAATCCAACAGTCTACCACTTGGATAAGTCTAAAACTATTATTGCAAGTATGACTTCATAACCCGACTAGCAATCGTAGCTCTTAAAAGCTTCTGTCGAACTCTGACCTTGCCGATGAACTCTGACCTTTGTCAATGACTTGTCCATTAGATAAGGGATCATATATTCCTCCATTCTAGATATCATATGAACTGAGACATGGATTATAAATCATTCTCTCTGTCCATTTGTTGTTTCCCGATTTTCGATTTATGATGACTGACTGATTGAACAGATCAAAACAGTCCTTGCTTGGCCAAGCACTCACATGTATCATCATTAAATCATCGAGGGGCCCACAGATATCGCTTTTAAGCCGAAGGTAAAAGGAATGGATAAACTTCGACTCATATGGCTTGTTCTACTACTTGTTGAATCATACACAGAGGCACGTTTTATAACATCGAGTTACCAATGCGTTTTCGTGCAATCAATGTACAACCAATTCATAGTAACAACTCATATCTCTAGGTTTGAAGAATATAAGATATTATCGTCTCATGATCACTCGTGATAAAATCCATGAGGTGATTCCAATGAGCGTGGGTTGAATCAAATACTTAGAACTTATGAGCACTCATGAATGTTGTAGCATCACCTTGTCCAACATCTTAGACCTCTACAAGCCCAACCCATGACAGTCTTGATTCATATCTACTTCCAACATATGACCGACTGTGGATGGTTTGAATAACTTAGTCATTCAGGAAGAACGACCTAGTTATTCTGGAAGTCAAAACATGCAAAATGAAACACAAGAATAATTGAATCCAATATGGTCTCAGAACTTATGAATATAAATAAAACACCTTTTATTTATCACCATATGATTACACATTATTCATTGCATACTGTTTCAGCTATCAACTTTATTCTTGAACATGCTCCAAGCATGTACACTATGTTTTCTAAACACTAGTCATGCCATACACCAAGTATGCACACTATGTTTGTCTATGATCTTTACATTGTGAAATAAACCAATTGAACCATGATTCTAATTTCACACTCCCAAATCCTTATTGTAAATGTAAGAATTCCAAATCCTTATCATTTATCGAAATCTGTTAGATTTTAAACTTATATGCATTGGTCCTCTTGTAACGATTATGCACAAAGTCACAATGACTTGTCAACAAACATTACAGAGTATTCCAATGGAGATCAACTCCATGGAACCGAAGTCTCATATTCAACGTTCATTGCCTTTGAACATTCTTCTTGCATTAAGTTTCCTAATCTTACACAAATAACTTCCACCTATGGAGACAACTCCATATTCCCATTTTGACTACCCTTTCTGAACAAGAGTTGCCTCTTTTCAGATCAGGTGAATATGGTCCTTCCAAAGTCAACACTATACTTCCAACTGTCCTTAAGCAACCAATCCTTGGTAAAACCTTAGATTGTCCTCGACAATTGCTTAATCCTTTTAGTCATATCCAATTCTAGACTTTTTCCCTTCTTAATGCCCCGGGCATTTGGAAAATTTTATAAAGGATGAATATAGCACATGTAACCGATCCTATATCCGAAGCATATGGGACACGATTCATGATGTCTCACATAAAGACTAAACCAGTCTTTTGCTATAATATTTCCATTTTAATTTGCCAAGTTCTCATAATTCAGATTATGAAAAGGGATGCCGTAATCATAATCGAATTTTAGAACGCAAATAATGGACCCATATATAGAATTTCCTTATGTTGAGCCATTCCAACATAACATTCATATATATACTTGACTAAATTTGATTAAAACCTCAATCTAAGCTTTTAGAATTGAAATGAAGTTTAATTTCCTCTCCCTTAATTATCGCAAAACAACTTTTCAACCCCTGCAACTTCACGAATTGAAACTTTTGTTTTTCTATAATTAACATTGCTATCTTGCAGTACTAATAATAATTATCATGCTCCCACTAACATGATGATTATTAGCATAACACATATGCTCCCACTAGCTTTGACATTTACTCAGAAATCAGTTGGACTTCTAGAAATCAATATTGTATTGACTTTCATACCAAAGTTCAGACTTCTGATACGAGATGCTTTGATAAAACTTTATCAAAATCATACACCTTTCCTTAGATAGCACACATGTGTGTCTAAACAATTCAGAACTATGAAAAGGGATGACGTAATCATAGTCTAAATTGTTTAGACCTTTGCCATTTCTCATAAGTCCATGTTAGTGTGCCGGTTAACCACACACGCTCCACTAACGACTTTGAGAATGCAAATATCACAATTGCTATCTAGTTAAAATCTACTTAGTGAAAGTGTTTCCTCACCATCATTTTCATGAATCGGAGAGAAACCTTATGACACTTAGATTTAATGGTGTATGTGTTCTTATCCATGTGGATTTGTCAAAACCATAATCACAAGAGAAAGATAATGACAAATCCAAACTCATATGGACTGAACTCAATTTGAATTTCTTGCCATCTGGCAGCTCAAGGGCCTGTCATTGCTTCCAAGTTGTTGTGCAACCAATTGAGAACTCTAAGAACTCATATACAAAGCCAACTTTAACAGGAATGGGCACATAAATAGAAATATGTCAACACGATAGGTTATAAACCTCACGTCGTGTGCTAGTGTTAAACTACAAGTTTTTTATTCTTGATTAGATCTTGAAATTCTTTTCAGGATCTTTAAGACTCCCACTGTCCTCTTGACATATAAGACTATCTTGCCAAATATTCAAGAGATAGTGTATATTCTTTATCAAGACAAACACTTCACACAATTGGCCTAAGTTGGTCTCTGTTTTATCCAAAACATCACAACTTTCCAATTTCAAATGTACAAGAGTAGAAAACCTTTTACTCTTACATTTGACTAGTGTTAATAAACCTTCTTTAAGATGTGTCACTCAACTTACAGTCTTGGAGTATGACTCTAAGAATTGTTTTTGGAACGAGGTATGAATCATCTTCATGATTTAAAGTCCTTAATATAACACCCAATATGAAATATTAAGGCTAGGACCCTACAAACTATTTTATAACTTGGAAGAGGGATGCCGTAATCCAAGCTATAAAATATTTGAAGGTAGGTGAATGACGATTCACCAATTTCCACCAAGATAAACGAAATGTATTATTAGGTTTTAATTGGTTTTGAAACTCCTAGATTCTTTTGAGATTCATTGAACTTTTCAATGGCATGTTTCAATCTCGAGTGTGCCCTTCAGGTTTTGTGACTGGGATGCCGAGGATCACAAAACAAGGTGTGAATAACCATGCAAATATACTTGGTACCCTTAATATTTACCCCTCAATCGATGTGCCAGTTAACCACACGCGCTCCACCGATACTATGATAAACATTAAGTTACCCTTTGCCTACCTTGTTAAATCAAGCTAGTGTGCCGGTTAACCACACACGCTTCATTAACCGACTTAAACAAAGTGCAAAGTGTAATTTCATGGATTAGCGCCTTATTCACATTTTCATAAAGTAACTAAGATTGGGAATTATAAAAACATTTAGTTACTTTATATTTATCATTAATACTTTTAATGAAGGGAGAATTATAGTCCTTGTCCTACCCGTTCGGCTAACGACCCTCCACCAGTCAAGGAAGCGGTGGGTGAGAGTGGACACACATTAAACTGCCATTTTATAGGCAGTAACCTTATACCCCCCTTATAGACCGGCTTCGTGAACGAGGCCTACTAACGGTAAGACTGACTTGCTCTTATAAATATATAAATATTATTAACTTATAATATTATAAAGTATAAGGGTTGAATTTTAACTTTTTAAAATTCTAAGGGCTTAACTTGGAATTAAAGTATTCATAAGTGAAAACTTTTCAAATTCCAAAACTTGAGGGCAAGTTTTGAAAATATTCAAAACTAATTAATTCCATAACTTATGAGTTTAAAGTAGTTTTAATTAAAACTTTTCAAGTTCCATAACTTGAGGACAAGTTATGGAAGACTTTAAACTATTAAAGAATGTAACTCTTCTTCTTTTGTAACTTATGGAACTAATTAAGGCTACACATTTTTATTATTTAATGAAGAGACTCTTGAACCTCCATAACTTGAGGACAAGTTATGGAGTCATAAAACCATTTAATGAGGACAAGACTCTTCATTTTGTAACCTTTGCCAACTTTTATGAGTTTTAAGAAACTTAAATGTGACCTTTCATGTAACTTGAGGACAAGTTACACAAACACATTTTAGAATCAACTCTTAGATTAAAATGGATTGAAAACACACAATCAATTAACTTTTCCTATTAATCTAAGCAACTCATAAGAACAAAGATAATTCATATCAAACTTTTTCATGTAATTAGCATAACTTTTAAACTAATACAAAACATGAATCTATTGACGATTATCTTTGAAATTGGATTAGCATGAACATTACCACATCAAAAACAAGTTTATAAGGTCAAAAACAGCTTAGGGTAATGTTCCTAGTCCAATTCCAGCCAAAACAGTCGAATATATGCTGTCTGGGGTTCCAACTCGTCGAGTGCAAGAACAAACTCGACGAGTTGGATGCATTTTGCCTTAGACTCGTCGAGTCCATTTATGGACTCGGCGAGTCTGTTGTGCAGACAGCAACAAAATTCGATTTTTCAGCTAAATTTGCAAGTATAACAAGAAAACAAGCCTAGGCTCTGATACCACTGTTGGGTTTTGAGTATTCTAACACTCCTAAGTGTACATGCAACCCTAAATACCTTGGATCTATGTTTTCTCTATTATACATGCAAATATGAATATTCCAAGGTATAACCCTATCTAGCATACAATCTTTGATACTTGGGTAATAAAATAGATAGAATACATACCTTTTTGTTGTTGCTTGTCTTCATGAAGCTTGAGTGCCCAGTGCCCCATGTGTGACACCTCAAATGGTTCACACAACACCATGAACACTTGGAATAACCTTGAGAATAAGGATACTTTGGTTTTCTCTAGTGAAATCGGCCTTGCCCTTTTGTGTACACACACTAGTGCCCATTTCACCAACCAAGGACATCTGTATATAGTGTGGAGATTAGGGTTAAACCATAATACCCATGACCTTTCATTTCATATGATCCATGGGTTAAACAATCCATGGACTATCCATGAAAGCTTAGCCCAACCTAAATGAACTTGGCCCATCACACACGTATATCTAAGAGTCCATATTTAATTAGTTCCTTTTGATCACTTAATTAATTACAAATTAATTCTTGATCAATAATAATTAAATAATATGATTATATATTAATATATTAGAACTTATAATATATTAATATAAATCACTAGTATCCTTTTTCCTTATCTTGTCAATCCAATTGTCCCGATACCATGTAACCCAAATGGACCATGTCGGGTCGGGTCAAGTCTTACCAATTATAGTTATGGACTTAGACATTAATCCAACAAACCAGACCTCAGATCAATCTTGGAGAACCAATATGCACCCTGCAACCGAACAAAGAGGTTATCAATCCGCGGAAGGGGATAATTGTTCTTCACCATTAACTTGTTCAACTCCCAGTAATCAATGCGCACCCGGTGTGAACCATCCTTCTTCTTGACGAACAGTATCAGCGCTTCCTATGGAGAACTGATCGGTCTGATGAACTGCTTGCCTAGTAGCTCCTGAAGCTGATATGACAACTCTTGCATCTCATGCGGTGCCAAGCGGTACGACGCCTTGGAAATCGGGGCCACACTTGGCGCAATATCAATCCTGAACTCAACACTTCTTAGGAGGCACACCGGGTAACTCCTCAGGGAAAATATCAGTAAACTCTCTAACGAATGGAACCTCTGAAACTGAAGTTTTCCCCCCAACCCAGGTATCAACCACATAAGTCAAATAACCCGCACACCTGTGCTGAATATACTGCCGAACCCTGGCTGCCGAAAAAAACCTTGAACCAACCCTGGTGCCCTCTCCATAGATAACCAGTCCTCCCCCACTTGGGTTCGAACCACCTCTCGCTGACCCTCGCAATCAATCGTGGCACCAAACCTGCCCAGCCAGTCCATACCCACTATCACACATACATCCCCCATGGGGTTAGGGATCAGATCAATCGGATAAGGCACCCCGAAGATCTCCAATACACAACCCTGATACACTGCGGATGCAGAAACCCCGTGTTTGACGACGATAGAAACCCACAACGGACACTCTAACTCCCGAATGGGCATATCAAACTCCCTATTGAATGATCGAGATACAAAGGACTGACTCGCACCCGAGTCAAACAACACAAGAGCTGACAAAGGGTTCACTTAGAACGTACCTATTACAAGCATATACATGAGCATAACATAAATCATAATCAACATATTAAAAAATAGAAACATACATGTCATGACGTCTGGTGCCGCCCTGGCCCCCTCTGCCGTGAGCTGAAAAGCATGTCCTCGAGCCCTCGGGGGCTTTGCCCTGCCCTGACTCCCATCCGTGATCCTCAAAGTAGCCGACGTTGGAGCCTACGCCAATCTAGCAACAAGCAAGGGAAAATTGGCCTTCACCTGGTCGCAATGGTAGTAATGTCTGATGTTGAGTATTGGGGCCTGCTAACGGCAATCCCTCGCCACGTGGCCCTGCCTGCCACAATTATGGCATCCATAAGAATATCGGCAAGCACCATCATGAACCTTGCCGCACTTTCCACAAGTGAGACCCTTCCGACCTCCAGATCTAACATCAGCGACCTTGAACCGCTTCGACATAGGCTGAGACTGCATCGGGGCCTGCCTCTACTCCTTCGTCTGGAACTCCATCTCAATCTCCCGCTGCCTAGCGGCCTCCTACAACTCAATCAATGAGCCATAATGCTGAGTGGATATAAACTGCCTGATGTTCGTCTTGAGCATGCTTAAGTAACGGGTCATCTGAGCTTGCTCAGAAGCAGAAAACTCAGGACAAAACATGGCCCTCCCCGTAAACATCTTGGTGATCTCCGTCACTGACTTAGTCCCCTATCTCAAACCCAAGTACTCCTGGGCCAACCTATCTCGCTCTACCAAAGGCACATATCTAGAGCAGAACATCTCAGAGAACTGCTCGCAAGTCACTGCAGTCCTTTGCTCAGGAAAATATGAGCTAGTAACAAGTTTCCACCAATCCTTCGCTCCGGACCGAAGAAGGTTCAGAGCGCACTTGACCTTCTGGTCAGCTGGGCAAGAGCGAGTGAAAAATCATCCCTTGATGTTAGATAGCCACCTCATGGCTACGATCGGATCCCGAACTCCGTCAAACTTTAGGGGCTTCGTATTATCGAAGTCCCGTACTGTAAGACTCTCCTAACGCCAATCCCGGTAGCAGCAACGGTTGCGGTGGCTGCAGCAGCAACAACCTCAGAAAGTGCAGCGTATTTCTTATCAAAATACTCCACCATAGCGGTATTAATAGACCCAAATATCTCCGGTAACTGCGCCCGAAAGAGGGAAACAACCTCCTCCTACATGATCTCCCTAACCCCCTCCTCAGTCAAAGTTGGCCTATCCTGGCCACCAACTGTCGATCCTAATCCGGATCCTGCCTCAAATCGTCTCATCATCACCATACTGAAAATAAACCATGGAGATATTAGATAACGCATACCATACCAGGGGAACCAACCCCCAACAAATCCCTAGGGGTTGTGACTTCCTTGCTACGCGTACGTGTCATGTGCTTCCAGTAGTACGGGCCCATACTACCTTCCACACCTACCCATATTTGTCTCAGAGGATCATCACAACAACCCTAACAACCCACACTAGCATATGCATACACTCAATCCTCATTTACTATAGGAAGGCTAAACATTACGCGACTGGTCGGCTGACCCCACACAAATCATACTTGAAATTTCCACCAACCCTGCAGCACTTGTGTATGCTAATCAAACATAACACTGGATCCTATAGACAGTTGAATACTTGATTCTACCCTAAGCCCTTCATCAAAGAAGAACACTAAATAAGGCTAAACTAAACATTCTTAGTGTAACGACCCAAAAATCAAGGGTAAAAATTTCATTTTTAATATCGCTAAAACATTGATACCATTTATTCCAAACATTTCAAATCATCGTTAAGTAAATCATTTATCAGAGTTCATCCCAAAAATCATTCATTGCGGAAATCATAGGTGTGTGCACTACAATCAATCCGAGCCCTTCTTTTCCAAATCAATGATACCTGAAACAATAAACTATAAACCGTAAGCACGAAGCTTAGTGAGTTCCCCAGGGCATACCCAAAACATTCCACATATCACATATCATATTATCCATGAAGCTACATATATCACATAAGCCATGCATACAGCATATATGGATGCCCTGGAAACCCTCCGGGGTCTTACTCCGGGTGCCTCGGGAACCCCCCGAGTTCTTAGCCCAAGGATGCCCTGGAAACCCTCCAAGGTCTTACTCCGGGTGCCATGGGAACCCCCTCATGGTCTTAGCCCAATGCCATGGGAACCCCCACATGGTCTTAACTAAGGATGCCATGGAAACCATCCATGGTCTTAAACCCCAGTGCATCGGGAACCCCCTGAGGTCTTTACCTAGGAGTCCGTGGAAACCGTCCAAGGTCTTATACCTAGATGCCCCGGGAACCCCCTGAGGTCTTCCATGCAAGTATCATAAAGACAACTAGCATACCAAATATCACACAATCAACTAGCATATAGCATATAACTAATTGCCATGGGAACCCCAACATGGTCTTAGTCTATTGCATCGGGAACCCCCCGAGGTCTTCCATGCAAAGGTCATACTAGCATAGCACATAATCAACTAGCATATAACATATCATAATATGGGCCTGCCTTGGTGCCTTAGACCCATTGGTATGGTGAGGAGACTCACCTCGCACTGCAGAAGCTTCCCGCATGAATTCCTTGGCTGCTGCCCCTGCCAGCTTCCCGAGCTGTCACTACCAATCAATATACCCAATTAGCAATTGGGTCCCATACGATAATCCTTAATCCATGCATGGGGTAAAATAACCATTCTACCCCTGGCCCAGTATGATCCAAAACTAAGGCCCAATCCCAAAATAAAAGTCTAACACTATAATGTCCATAAGTCCTTTAATGGCCCAATTTCTAAATTAGGCCCAAACCCAATAGTCCACAACTAAATATCAACCCCAAAACTGGATGGCCCAACAGGGCCCAAAACACAAAGTCCAAAAACATAAAATCCATAAAGGCTCATTAATGGCCCAATTTTCCAAATTGGGCCCGTACTCCTTATTTGACCATATCCTAAGGTCCAAACACCTTCTTAGCCCAAAACCTTTCACAATGGCCCAAAAATCTCTCCTTACTAACGGGCCTAAAGTATATGTCCAAAACTATCTAAATGGGCCATATGGCCCAATAACACCCAGCCATAGAAACCATGGCCCAAAATAGATAAATTGGTCCACTAATCCAACCCAAGTCCAGGCCCAAAACTAGTTAAGGCCCAGAAAGGCTTACAGCCCACACGAAGTCCAAAATCCTTCTGAGTGCGTACGCTCAGCGTACCCCTTCAGTACGCTTAGCGTACTAGGGTTTGGTCAGTACGCGCTGCGTACATGCTGCTACGCGCAGCATACAAGTCAGTGATGCACAAATGGCTATTAAGCACTTAATACCTTAAGCCATAAGTCCAAACCACAGATCTGAGTTCCTCCTACCATCTAAATCCATAAAGTTACGGACTTGGTGACTTTGCTTGTCCCACATAAGCTCAAACTCCAAAAATCATAATCTACTTCCATGACAATGGTCTTAACTCATGCATGAACCCATTAAGACCTCCAAGATGGCAACTTTCTGCCTTAGGGACTCATTTAACACTGAGAGTGGCAACCCTAAGTCTAAGAATAGGACTTGAACCATAAAGCTTCATCCTTGGGACCAAAAAGTTGTTGGATTAGTGTCTAAGCCCATAACTATAATTGGATGTACTTGACCCGATTTGGCATGGTC
This sequence comes from Lactuca virosa, assembly GCF_052849685.1. Taxonomy (NCBI): domain Eukaryota; kingdom Viridiplantae; phylum Streptophyta; class Magnoliopsida; order Asterales; family Asteraceae; genus Lactuca; species Lactuca virosa. Next base: position 214,983,866 of record NC_136426.1, on the reverse strand, counting down.
CATTTGGGTTGCACCTCACCGGAACAATTTATATGGATAGTCTTTTGAGAATAGTATTCTTATGATTTATATTAATATATTATAAGTTCTAATATATTAATATGGAATCATATTATTTAATTAGTATTAATCAAGAATAAATTTAAAATTAATTTAGTGATCAAAAGGAACTAATTAAGTATGGACTCTTATATATAGTATGGGCCAAGTTCATTTAGGTTGGGCTAAGCTTGCATGGATAGTCCATGGAGTTTTTAACCCATGGATCCTATGGAAATGAAAGGTCATGGGTATTACGGTTTACATGAATGTTACCCTAATCCTCCATACTATATAAAGAGGTCTTTGGCACATGAAATGACACTAGTGTGTGAAAAAAAAGAGTGGGCCAATTTCTATGCTTACTATTCTCTCAAGTTTTCCAAGGTGTTTTTGGTGATTTATGATTCCACTTGAGGCTTCCACACTATTGGGGCTAAGCTCTTAAAGTTCAAGACTTCAAGCTACATAAAAAGGTATGTTATCTAACTAGGCTTTTGTAGTGTAGTCGCTTCATATTACTCTAGTTAGGATAAAACCTTGGAATATTGAATATTTGCATGTATAATAGAGAAAACATAGATCCAAGGTTTATAGGGTTGCATGTACACCATAGAAGTGTTAGAATGCTCAAAACCCATCAGTGGTATCATAGCCTAGGCTTGTTTTCAATTATACTTGATGCTATTTGCAAGAAAAATCATTTTTTTTTGGAATCTGCCAGTTCACCAAGAGGTGGTAAAATGTACCCCGAGGTGGTGACTGTTCAGTGAACTTTTTTTTTAGCTTTTTGGCCTGGTTTGGCTTAGAATCATTACCATAAAGTGTTTTTGTTCATAAAACTTGATTTTGATGTTATGGTAATGTTTATTCTCATCCAAATAAATGATAATTGTCAAAGTTTCAAGACTTGTTTTAGTTTATGTTATTATCTAAGTTCTTGAAAATTGTTGATATGAATTATCTTCACTTATGAGTTTGATCTTGTTCATAGAAAAATTACTTGATTATTGTGTTAATTTGTAATTTGATCTTAATGGTTTTTATGAACTCCATAACTTGTCCTCAAGTTATACAAAATGAAGAGTTTTTCTTTTAAAGTGTCATTAAAAGTCATAGGTTATGAAAATGGAAGAGTCTCTAATTTTAATGTCATCGTAAAATGTTTTTTATGTCTTCCATAACATGTCCTCAAGTTATGGAACTTGAAAAGTCTTCCATAAAAACCATATTAAACTCATAAGTTATGGAAACCAAAAGTTTTTGAATTGTTCAAAACTTGCCCTCAAGTTTTGGAATTTCTAAAGTCTCACACACACTTTAATTCCAAACCCCTAGAATTTTAAAAGTCTAAATTCAACCCTTATACTTTATAGTATTATAAGTTAATAATATATATATATATATATATATATATATATATATATATATATATATATATATATATATATATAAGATCAAGTCGTTTTACCGTTAGTAGGCCTCATTCACGAAGCCGGTCTATAAGGGGGTATAAGGTTACTGCCTATAAAATGGCAGTTTAATGGGTGTCCACTCTCACCCACCACTTCCTTGACTGATGGAGGGTCGTTAGCCGAACGGGTAGGACAAGGACTATAATTATCCCTCATTATAAGTATAATGATAAATATAAAGTAACTAAACCTTTTATAAATTCTCAATCTTAGTTACTTTAGGAAAATGTGAATTTGGTACTAACCCATGCAATTACACTTTGCACTTTGCTTAAGTCGGTAGTGGAGCGCGTGTGGTTAACCGGCACACTAACCTGGATTTAACAAGGTAGGCAAAGGGTAACTTAATGTTTATCATAGGATCGGTGGAACGCGTGTGGTTAACCAGCATATCGATTAAGTGATAAATATTACGGGTACCAAGTATATTTGCATGGTTATTCACACCTTGTTTTGTGATCCTCGGCATCCTAGTCACAAAATTTGAGAGGGCACAATCGAGATTGAAATATGCCATTGAAAAGTTCAATGAATCTCAAAAGATCTAGGAGTTTCAAATCCAATTAAAACCTAATAAATTATTTCGTTTTTCATGGTGGAAATTGGTGAATCGTCATTCGCCTACCTTCAAATATTCTATAGCTTGGATTACGACATCCCTCTTCCAAGTTATAAAATATTGTGTTGCTTCCTAGCCTTAATATTTCATATTGGGTGTTATATTAAGGACTTAAATCAACTAACTTGAATTTCTCCCATTGTAGATGTCTGGTTTAGACAACTATGATCTTCCCAAATCTCATGGAAATCATACTTCTCTTCCTCCACCACATCCAATTATTCTCCCTAACCCACAAGTTCTTGAATAGTTCAAGGTCACTCAAGCCCTATTGGCAAGCAAGGTCTATGTGTGCTTACGTCTTGGAGATGAAGTCACATATTGACAAGCCGGGAGAGTTGGGTGTCAAAGTCTTGAGAAAGTTGGTTGTTCAATCACTTTCTAAGTCACATAGTGAGTTTCCTTTTGGACTACTATGAAACAGACTATGACATGACCCTTAATGATCTTATCTATTTGCTTAGTGCTGCTGAATCAGCAATGATTTGGAGGACTGGTAAAGCAAATTTGATTAGAAGATCAACTTCCCAAACTACCATGGACATTGACAATGGTAACATTGGATATCCAGAAAAAGCTTTCTCTTCCAATGGAAAGGGATCGGCCATAGTCAACTCGGTTGTCAAATGGTAAAGAGAAAGGCTAAGTCTGAGATAGTCCCATGTACCATTACCAAAGAGTCCATATGTTTCTATTGCGAAAGGAATGGGCATTGGTTGCGAAGCTGTCCTGGCTACCTGAAAGATCTAAGAGAAGGTCAAGTCAAAAAGTTTGACTTTAATTCATGTAAGTCCACTATCTAACTCAGTTAAGTTCCTTATCGTGGATTCTTAATACAAAATGTGACTCGGTTACATTTTGATGTTTGGCAGAATCAAGCAAAGGGAAGGGAACTTAAAGGAAGAGTATGTTGAATCTGACCGCGAAGATGGATTTCAATCGCATGGTTCGAAGATCGGATTCTTGAGCTGCTACTTAGGATTTATGATAGATTGCTAGAAAATATGTAATAGCATAGTTTTCATTTAAGTTGCATTGTAAAGAAAAAGTTTTTCTGCATTTTATAAATAAATAAACTTTCGTTTTATTTTATAATATCTCCTTGCAATGACATTTATGAAAAGTTGATGTTTGTATGTTTCTAGAAATAATGAAAATATGAATTTGATTCGTTCATTTGTGGTAGTGTCTAAATTTACCAAATAAGGAAAGATTCTCATCACCCAAGTTTTCAATTGGACCGAAACTTGGAATCATGCAAATTGTATAGTATGATGAATGAGAATTTTCATCTTTGGAAAATTAAGACTAACTCATTGTTCACATGTATAAGTCAAGTGATGGACTAAGGGATCGAGTACACATTCGTGTGCACTGGTCAGGTCCACCACAAAAGATCAATAACACTATTCATCATGATTTACTAAAGTTTAGTAAATATGGTTATACTTACAAGTTTAAGTATAATTCTGAAACATTGGAAAAGTTTCGATGTATGGCAGAACGAATGAGAAGAATCAAATTAGGCAGAAAGATAAAAGTTTCTAAAATCTGAAAAGATGGGAGAGTACTTTAGTATCATTTTTTATGATCATCTTAATGATTGTGAGACCATATCACAGTTCATCCTCTAAGGACATCTTAGTGCATTCTTATGGCTAAGAATAGGAGTCATGAATTGTTGAAATTGTTAAATCAAGAAGATGAAGCATACTTCGTTTCAAAATAATTCTTAGAGTCATACTCCAAGATTATAACTTGAGTGACATATCTTAAAGAAAAGTTTATAACACTTGTCAAATGTAAGAGTAAAATGTGTCCTACTCTTGGACATTTGAAATTGGTAAGTTGTGATGTTTTGGATAAAACAAAGACCAACTAAGGCCAATTGTGTGAAGTGTTTGACTTGATAAAGAATCTACACTATCTATTGAATATTTCGCAACAGATTCTTATATGTCAAGAGGATAGTGGGAGTCTTAAAGATTTTGAAAAAACTCCAAGATCTAATCAAGAATAGAAACCTGTAGTTTATCACTAACACACGACGTGAGGTTTATAACCTATCGTGTTGACATATTCCTATTTCTGTGCCCATTCCAGTTGAAGTTGGCTTTGCATATGAGTTCTGAGAGTTCTCAATTTGTTGCATAACAACTTGGAAGAAATGGCAGGCCATTGTGCTGCCACGTGGCGAGAAGTTAAGACTGCAGAAGTTCAATCCATATGAGTTTGGATTTGTCACTAACCTTGTCTTGAGATTATGGTTTTGACAAATTCACATGGATAGGAACACATACACCATAAAATCTAAGTGTCATAAGGTTTCTCTCCGATTCATGAAAATGATGGTGAGGAAACACTTTCACTAAGTAGGTTTTAAGTAGATATCAATTGTGATATTTGCATTCTCAAAGTCGTTAGTGGAGTGTGTGTGGTTAACCGACACACTAACATGGACTTGTGAGGAATGGCAAAGATCTAAGCAATTGATACTATGATTACGACATCCCTTTTCATAGTTCTGAAATTGTTTAGACACACATGTGTTCTATCTAAGGAAAGGTGTATTATTTTGGTAAAGTTTTATCAAAGCATTTCGTATCAGAAGTCTGAACTTTGGTAAGAAAGTCAATAAAGTATTGATTTCTAGAAGTCCAACTGATTTTTGAGTACATGTCAAAGCTAGTGGGAGCATAAGTGTTATGCTAATAATCATCATGTTAGTAGGAGAATGATAATTATGATAAGTGTTGCAAGTTAGCAATGTTAATTATAGAAAACAAAAATGATGAGACAATGAATCAAGTATTGAACGAATTAGAGAGTAAATTCAAAGTAGAATTGAAAGATTTGAACACCGATGTAAATATGATCTGTTTGGCTCTATTACACTTTTGCAAATTTTACAGAGTACAATGAATATTCTGTAAAGACTTCGTTCCTAAGACACTAGTAACCACTCCTATTTATAGAAGAGAAAAGCGTACAAAAAATATACTAAGGACTAAACATGAAGCTTCGAATATTATGCCCTAGTAAAATACATTATATAAATGTTCGAAGACCCTAAATACAAACTTCGACTATTACAACATTTCGACCCTAACAATCTCCCCCTTTGTAATCAAAGTCGAAGTCTTCAGATTGTAAGTAGAGTAATGGAGTACAGCAAAACTCTTCGAACCTCAGTATACCAAGAAATAATTTTCTTCAATTCCTTCTTGTCTCCTTCATTGTTCTTTTTGCAGTGGTTCATACGAACAATCAAGTTCGTATATTGAGATGTAGAATATCTCTCCACTTCGCTAGCTTGGAACAAAAATCGCTTCGCTTTTCCAGCTTTATCCTTTCTAGCAAAAACTATTCCAAATGGCTTTAAACGTATTTCTCCATCAGCATATTTCTTTAACTCAGTCTGAGTCAACGAAGGAGCCATTGGAACTTTTACTTCCATTCCTTTTGCAGTAGCCAACTCCACATCAGTCAGTGTTAGGCACTCATAATAATTATCAATGAAGATTTTCATGTGAGCAACTCCAAGTTTGAATTCCTCTGGATCTATATTTTGCAGAAAAGAAAAGGATTTGTCTTTCAGAAGCAATGCCACTTGTATAAGGTCATACAAGTTCATCAGAGGAAAATCTGCAATAGTGAATTCGCATGTTTTTCCATTTGCCCTGGCCACAACATATTTAACATTTTGAACAATGTTTTCAAAGAGCACATCCTTTTTCATGCTTATCACCTTCTTGATCTTGATCAGTGACCATACATCCTCAGGGGCTTTGCCAAGTACTACATGAAAACGAATTTTCATATGAGTCCCTTCATCTTTTTCTTTGAAATCCCCTTCAGCTTTGAACTGAGGCATGATGAACATCATCTCATTTATAGGGAAATCCAACTGGCATGCATCAGTGTTTGTAACCACATAACTCTGTTTTGGCTTCTTATCAAATGAGTACATGTGATTAAAGGCAACCAAGGCTTCGATTGTTTCATAGTTGTAATGTTTTGCTGGATCACCTTTATTCATTCCCTTCGGATCACCAGCCCTCTGAGTCATGATGCTTTGAATAAGCCTCATTTTCTCGAGTTCAGCTTCAGCTTCAGCCTTCTTTTCTTCTTTAGATTTTTCAACCAGAATTGATTTTCCTTTGTCTTTCGAAGCAGATTTTTCAGTTATGTCTTTTAGCTTCGAACCACTTCCACCAGATTCCAAAGGTTTACCAATTACAATTCCTTTCGAAATTGTTCTTGTAATTGGTAATGTTGTTACGATTGTTGAGGTCACTGGTTGAGCAGACACAATTACTGGTTTTGTTGAAGGGATGCTAGATGGAAATACCTTGCCCACCACTTTCGCTTCTTCTTCTGTTGACTTCCTTTCTCCCCCTTGCACCCCTGTGAAAACAGGAGGGGCAGTAGTTGTGGGAAGAAGACTAGATATGCGAAATAGTGGAGCAAGTTGCTTGTTAAGTATGGCTTTGAACTGCACAAACTTCTGGGACAAAAATTCTGGAGTAATCAACGGTGACGAAACCGGTTTCGTTGAGATCTCCTTCAACTCCTTTAACAACTTGATCACACCTTCAAAATTTTCACTTTCAGACTTGGAGATTTGAGTTATTTGAGGACTCAAACCTTCGTATAGCTTGATAAATCGAGTGACAGCATCACAAATGATATCGACCTTCTGATTCAAGGACGCATAATCATGTTGAACAGATAAAATTTCCTTTTTCATGTCTTCACAAAGTTCGTGAATTTGGGAGTTAACATCCTCCCTCACTTTCTTGACTTCCTGAACAAAAAGAACATGTCGTTCTTTTGTTATGCTTCGCAGATCCTTAACTTCTCCCATAAAATCAGATCCGAGAGTTTTAACACGAAGCTCAGAATTCTGATCTGTATAATCAACCTTTTCTAAAATAACAGACTCAGAGGCTTTTATCATTCCAGAAACTTTGTTGATTACTCTTGATTCAAACATCTTGAGCATAGAATCAACCTCCAAACTTGAAATAGATGAACCTCCGCCAAGATCAGCTTGAGATTGAATGATGGAGTTCAACTTTTGATTAAGAATTTTGTATTGCTTCATTGTCATTAACATATGATCAGGAAATTCTTCTTCTTCATCATGAAACTCTAGGTCTTCGAATGTTCCACCAAACCCTTCATTATCAGTTTCAGTGGGTGATGATGGTTTGGGTGTATCAGTGGATTGAGAGGAAAAAATGGAAGTAATTGGTTGATTGATGATATGTTCAAAGGTTGGTGAAACAGTGGTTGATGTGAGAGGAATAGTAGATGTTGGTGTAACAGAAACCAATGATTCGAAAGGAGTAGAGATAATTGGACCTTGATCTGCATCTTTCGAACCACCTTCACCTATGTTGACATTTGCATCCGTATCAGATACGTGTGCAGGGATGCCTGAAGTTCGAACCTCCTCAAAAATTGACTTGGCAATCGAAACTTCGGGTGGTATGATAACAGTCTTCTCAGGAATGGAACTTGTAATGATAGAAGTGAACTCTGGAGTTTCTGGTATTCGTTCATCCTCTTCTGTAGACTCAGTAGATAAAACAATCTTTCGAGTCTTCTTCGTCTTCTTCTTTTTCGGTTGTGACAAGTGTTTTGCCATATCTTCTGCTGCTCTTTTCTTGGATCCGGGAGAAACAGGAACAGGTACCTCACGAATTAAAACTCCTTGATGAGTAATTTGAGGCTTGCGAATCAACTTCTGTGAAGGTGACTTTCGTTTGTGGATGGATTTCATCTTGATTCTTCGAAACATCCCTGTTTTCGAAGGAATAATCACGTTCTCTTGAGTCTCTTCCACTATTGGCTCAATCACTTGTGTTGCTTCAACTGTCACTGCAACATTTTCTGTCTTCTTCTTTGAAGATTTAGAGGATGTTGAACCCTTCGTTTTCTTTTCAGGTGAAGCAGGATCAGCTTTCTTCGACTTTTTGATCTTCTTTTCTTCTCGTGGCAACAAAATTCCCGTAGGAATAGAAGAATCGAATGTTTTCAGATATGCAATCAAAACAGGATTCGTAGGATCCACCCTTTTAAGCATCGCGTCTGGAATCTGAGCAACGTTTGGAAATTCATCATCATTGTCAACAACTTCCTTCGGAAAGTGTTAAGATTGAAAAGTAACCTTCTCTTCTTCATTTGAAACCAAGATGCCTTCCTTGTTGTAAAAATGTTGCAGAATTAGACTCCAGTACCTAGCACACGAAATGCCATGAATAACATTCGTATGTTCTACTCCTTTTTGGAATTCCTTCCATAGCTGTGTAGAGTAGTCTGCTGGAAGATCATAGTATAAACCAGCCACCATGGCATAAACCTCCATCCTTCTTTTATCTAATCCAACTGTTCTTCCGGTTAAACAACGCAAAAATATCCCAAACAAAAAATTCCATAATTTTGGAAGACCAGACTTCTTAAAGTCACTTATCTTTGACAATGGGGGCTGATATCCCATTTCATTAAACATATGAATTAATTGGGAGAATTGAAACTCAACAAAAAGAGGTGTATTTGGAATGTCAAGAATCTGACAAAACAGTTTCTTGGAAAGCCTAACCTTTTTGTCATTGATTAGGTGAAAAGTAATCGAATCAGAGGCTTTGTTGTATGTGGCAGTAGATCCTGCTTGAGAAAGCCAGGATACCGGAACAGAAAAGGAATTGAACATTGCTTTGGATAAAACAGAGTGTTTTAAAGAAACAATAAGCATCTTGAATTCTTCTGGACATTGAGAAAGTTCACCATCCACATAATAATTGGTAGATTGAATCTTCATAACTGGTGCAGAAGAAGTATCTTCAGTAGAAGGATCGACATGAGCAGTAGTCGCCATTGTTAGGGTTTGAAAAAGATGAAGAACAGAGAATTTGGGAAGTTTTGAGTTTTGATCGCATAAACGGATAAAGTACTCTTGAACCCCCTTTTATATGTAACCCTAAATGATTTGAATTTGAAGCGGGATGCATTTAATGAGATCCGACGTGGCACCTTGAAAATCGGACCTGTACAGCGGAAAGGTAGCCATGCGTCAAAAAGTGTCTGTCACATCACCTGGAAAACCGGGCAAAATACCATACGTCACGTATACACAGCCTGCCATTATCCCCTTAATAGAATTGTAACCGTTAGAACCCTTCGAATGGAGGCAAGGCTCTTTCACTTTTGGGATAAAAAGCAAAGTCATTTGCCAGATGTTCGAAATCATCAGCCTGAGTTGGTATTACTCAGAACCCCAAGGATTTCGTGTGTGTAGTGTGCCAAAGAAAGTTTAGACAAGAAACAAAATTTTTTTTTTTTTTTAAATTTTGTGATGTCAAAAATTTAATTTGACACAAAGGCAGTTAAACCCCGGGCAAAGGTTGCTTCTTTAATCATCAAGAGAGATGATCAACAGCTTGTGTATGTTCCCGTGAATTACAATCGAATACTTGTTGATAAGTATCAAAGGGCTTCTTTTAAGAATGCTTCATGGGTAGGTTCAAAATTTCGTTACATGTCAACCTAAACATAAGATGATAAAGTGTAACAGAAATTACTTGTATGACCAGTGTAGTCAGTGACAAGTCGGCTTTGAAAAATTTTAACATGACTAGGACATTCGAATGAAACTCACACAGAAATCATATTCATAAAAAAAATTTGTATACTGGATCTTGTTGGGTAACAAACATCGTGGGTTTCGAATGCTTGATCAAGACCACTCATTCGAAATGAATATGATTTGGAGTTTCGAACATTGGTACAGAAACAAAAGTTTCGTATATATCTGGAACAATGTTCCCCGTCAATTCCTTAATTTGTAAGATTTTTGGGTTTCACTTCCATCACGGACTCATGATGTCAGATCATAAACACAGAGTTTTTATATATCTAAGTCTCGATGGGTTTGATCAGAGACCTCTCGGATATACGTCTTTGTGTGTGATCGTGTAAGAATGTTTTGGATGAAAAAGATTGGTGTAAGACACGAAAAGTACCTCTGTTATGTTTTGGACCAAACAGGAAACTCTTAACTCATTATGAGAAGAGTAAGGTAGCTTAGAGACTAATGTGAATATAAGCCTGATTGGGAAGAAATTTTCATACAAAACATTTCATTAAGGCTTTCGTACACACACATTGAGTCATGGAGGCTTTGGACGACATGCAGCAGCATGCTTCTAGGGACAACCTAACTAATTCGAATAATGAAAAACATATTAATTCATACGAAAAATTTTACCTGACCCTAAAACTGCCTGCATTGTCCCCTCTGAATCATCATCATAATCTGCAACAATTTGATTTTTCGAAAATTTAAGGACAAAACAAAAGAAAATCTTTTTGAATTTTTTTTTTCTCGAAAATTTAAAGACAAAACAAAAGAAAATCTTTTTGAAATTTTTTTTTTTTTTTAATTTTTTTTTAATTTTTCGAAAATTTAAAGACAAAACAAAAGAAAATCTTTTTTTTTTAATTTGTTTTAAACAGACAAATATTTGGTATTCCTTAAAGAGTGACAAATGTACGAATTCGAAGCGTTCGAAGCGTTGACTATGAACAGTAACCATTAACTCAACGCTGAAAATAAGTGACAATCATGCGAATTTGAAGCGGTCGAAGCGTTGACTATAAACAGTAACCATTAACTCAACGCTGAAAATAAGTGACAATCATGCGAATTCGAAGCGGTCGAAGCGTTGACCATGAACAGTAACCTCTGAATGCTGAATGACTTTGTGTTATCTTTTATTCAGCGCCTCTGATTCATTCTTTTTCGCCTATCATTCTTCTTTTTCGCATGGAACAAAATTGCCATCGATCATTCCAAGACCTTCTATTATTCGCATTAGAGATTTTTCATCCAAAGGTTTCGTGAATATATCAGCTAACTGATCAGTTGTTTTCACGAAATGTACTTCAATGTTTCCATCCTCCACATGATCTTTAATGAAATGATAACGAAGAGCTATGTGTTTAGTCTTTGAATGCTGCACAGGATTATGACAAATTCTTATTGCACTTTGAGAATCACAATATAATGGAATCTTTTTCATATTAATTGCATAATCATGCAATTGACTTTGGATCCATATTATTTGCAAAGTGTAAGCAGCAGCAGCCACATATTCTGCTTCAGCTGTGGAAATTAACACACACGTTTGCTTTTTCGACTGCCATCTGACTAATTTGCCATCAAGAAATTGACATCCTCCACTTGTGCTTTTTCGATCAAGATTACAACCACCCAAGTCTGCATCTGAGTATGCTTGAACGAAGAATCCAGTTTTCGAAGGATACCACAATCCTAACGAAATTGTGCCTTTAAGGTAACGAAAAATATTCTTCACTGCAGTAAGATGTGGTTCGCGTGGATTAGACTGATACCTAGCACAATTACACACAGAAAACATGATATCAGGTCTACTTGCTGTTAGATAAAGTAATGAACCAATCATGCTCCTATACAACGTTATATCAACAGCAGGTTTTTCCAACGATGGTGTTAGCTTTATGCCTGTTGCCATTGGTACACGAAGCTTTGTGCTATTCGTCAATCTAAACTTTTCTAACAGATTTTTCGTATATTTTTCCTGATTAATGAAAACCCCTTCTCTGTTTTGACGAATATTCAATCCAAGGAAATTATTGATTTTTCCCATCATGCTCATTTCAAATTTGCTTTTCATCAAATCTTCGAATTCTCTAGACAAAGCAGGGTCAGTCGAGCCAAAAATAATATCATCAACATAAATTTGAACAAGCATTAGATGATTCCCCACTTTCTTTCGAAATAATGTGGGATCAACTGATCCTTGTTTAAATTTAGATTGTTTCAAAAATGATGTAAGTGTTGCATACCATGCTCTTGGTGCTTGTTTCAGACCATAAACTGCCTTATCTAAAATATAAACATGATTAGGATATTCTTCGTTAATAAAACCTGGGGGTTGTTCCACATAAACTGTTTCTTCAAGCTCTCCATTGAGAAATGCACATTTCACGTCCATTTGATAAACATCAAAATCTTTGTGAGCTGCATAAGCCAAAAATATTCGAATCGCCTCGAGTCTTGCGACAGGGGCAAAAGTTTCTTCATAGTCGATTCCTTCTTGTTGTGAATATCCTTTTACAACAAGTCTGGCTTTATTTCGAATAATGTTTCCATCTTTGTCGGTTTTATTTTTAAAAATCCATTTTAACCCGACAATCGAAACATTTTCAGGTTTAGGAATTAATCTCCAAACCTTGTTTCGTTCAAATTCAGGCAACTCCGATTGCATTGCAACAACCCAATCTGAGTGTTCCATTGCATTCTTAATTGTTTTTGGTTCAATTTTAGAGATGAAAACATTAAACATGCAAAATTCTTGATGAGTATTCAATACCTCATTCTTTGCACGAATTTGAGCTCTTGTCAGAACTCCCTCTTGTGGATTCCCAATAACTTGATCCTTCGGATGGTCTCTTGTCCATTTTTCCATGGGTGGATATGCTGGATCAAATTCCAAAGGGGCATCTTTGTATATTTCATCATTTTCTGAGCTTGCATTCGAACAAGTATCATCAACATTATGCTCCCCCTCAACAGCAAGCTCCCCCTCAATTTCAGCATTCAATTGTTCTTTCTCCCCCTCGAAAGAATGCTCTTCATCATCTAAAGTATTCGAATCCAATTGCTCCCCCTCCAGTGGACTATCACTCATAGTTTCGCCTTCTTGAGGAGTCGATGGTGAATCATCAGTAAGTTTTGAAAATTCTGGTATGTGATTATCAGGAGCATGAACTTCAGCATCAACTGCATGATCTGAAATTCCAAAAATCAAATCATAATCAATATCATCCATGTGTATAGATTCAGTTTCAACTTGTGTTTCTTGTAAAATTGGATGATTCGTAAATCTATGCTCATTTGATTTAACGTAATAATCATCGAATGTGAGATTGAACGTTTCTTCCACTTTTCGTGTTCGCTTATTTAACACTCGATATGCCACTGAATTGTGCGAATATCCAAGAAAAATTCCTTCATCAGCTTTTGCTTGAAACTTCGAAAGATGATCCTTGAGATTCATAATAAAACACCTACATCCGAAAACATGAAAAAACTTCACATTAGGTTTACGATTATTCAGAATTTCGTATGGTGTAATATTAAATCGACGATGAATGAACGATCTGTTTTGAGTAAAACATGCAGTTGAAACAACTTCAGCCCATAGATATTGAGGTAAATTCGCATATGCCAACATGGTTCTTGCTGCTTCGCATAATGAGCGATTCCTTCGTTCTACAACACCATTTTGTTGTGGTGTATATGGTGATGAAAAATTATGCTAAATTCCTTTGTCCACCAAAAATGAATCAAGAACTTTGTTCTTAAATTCAGTTCCATGATCACTCTTGATTTTTCTAACAGTCTTCTTCAACGTGGTTTCTATCTTTTTGATAAAGTCAATCATAATTTGTGCAACTTCAGATTTGAGCCTGAGAAAATAAACCCACGTAAATCTGGAAAAATCATCAACAATAACTAAAATGTACCGTTTATTGTTGAGTGTTGAAACAGTCGAAGGACCACACAAATCAATATGTATCAACTCAAGAGGTGCAACAATTTTCGAATCAATTGTGATTGGATGACCTTGTTTATGTTGCTTTCCAACTTCACAAGCTGCACATAAAGAATCATTGTCAAATTTAAGTATAGGTAAACCTCTTACCAGATCTTGTACCACAAGTTTATTTATGTTTCGAAAGTTGAGATGTGAAAGTCTTCGATGCCATAACCAGCTTAAATCAGATGTAGCTTTCGAAAGAAGACATACTGCTGGTTTGCCTACAATTAGATTGATGTCCAAAGTGAACATGTCACCTTTCCTTTTAGATTTCAGTAATATTTCGTTTCTGTTAACATTCGAAATAACACTTCCTTCTTCGTTGAAAAGAACTTGATTGCCAGTGCCCACAACAAGTTGAGAAACACTAATCAAGTTATGTTGAAGACCTTCAACATATGCAACACGATTCACTGTGAATTGTCCATTTGTGATGTTTCCATATCCCATGACTTGACACTTTTGATTGTTCCCAAACTTTACTACTCCAGCATTTTTGAGAATTCGAAAATCTCTTAAATTCTCCTTCTTTCCAGTCATGTGACGAGAGCAACCACTATCAATGTACCATTTGTTATCATATTGCTCGTCACACAATACCTGCAATCAATGAAAAATTTTAGGTACCCAAGGCTTTTTGGGTCCTTGGAAATTAGATTTCAATTTCGAATGAAATGAAGAACTTTTAACCCAATCACAAACTTTGGTTTTGAGACTATTAATTAAGTTCACTTCATCATCTAAAGGAACTGAAACATAAGTGTTTGATAGTTTCGAATGTTCACTGACTTTTCCCTTCGTATCTTGAGTTTGTGATTGAACAGTCTTCGCTTTTGTGACAGGTCTCCATGTTTTGACTGAGATATTCGAATCCTTAGATGATGAGCTGCCATTCGAAGAAGTATTGACATACTTTTCGTATGCTTCATGAATTTGCTCTTTTGAATATTTATTTGACTGATACATTTTTCCTCTTCCGTCAAGCCAATGATCAATGTTCTTCCTTGAAGTCATTCATTTTTCCCGTGACGTCCTCATAGTTTCTTTCTTTGTGTAATTAGGAAAATTTGGCTTTTGAGGTACAAAATCAACTTTGGGTTTGGTAACATAAGAGTAAGCATAGGATGTATCAATTTTTGATTTAAAATGTTGACGTTGAAAAACTTTTTGATTTGAATTGGATCTTTCTGAAAAATCTCTTGTTTTGTTAGTTTCAGAAACTTTCGAAAACTTTGTTTGCTTATGTACTTCAGACCTTGTTTGATTTGATTGAGATGATTGTTGAGTTTTTGAAAAAGAATCATTTTTAACTTTGAAAACCTTTTTGATGGATTGTGATTCAGACATCTTTTGAGACTCAATATTTTGCCAAAATATTTTCTTTCGTGCTTGTCTTTTTGAAATGTTGTTTTCCTTCGAAAATTTGTCAATTTGATCTTTAAATTCCTTAGAGTTTAATTTGACAACTTTTTCATTTTCCTTTTCAACACGAATTACTTTCTCTTTTTCAACTTTTGATTTTTCAACCCATTGTTTTTGTGGTTTTTGTCGTTGAAAAATATATGAATTCTTTGTTAAGTTGTTTTCAACTGTGTTTTGATTTGCGAAAAAACCTTCCTCAGTTGTTTTTGAATTATCCTCCTCAACCATCTTCTTGAACTCTGGTTTGATATTCTCAACATTTCCGGTAGTTACGAAAACTTGATTTGGAAAAATGACATCATCTGTGCATTTGAAATTTGGAAAAACCACCGTGTTTGTTTCAAGATAATGTTCACCTTTTTCATTCATCACTTTTTCGAACTTTTGTGTATCACCATACACTTGGTCAACAACTATTCGTGGAATTACTTCTTTCTTTGAACATTTCTTTCCTTTCGAAACTTTCTCTACATCTTCATCATCACCATCATCAGTTTGGTAATCTTTGAGATCCACGAAGTACATTTCACTAACTTTCGAAGTTGTGGGAGTATTAGTTTCTTTCTCAACTATCAAATCCTTAACTTTTTCTTTCCCTTTAGAATTCGAAGCAACATTAACAATAGACAATTGAGAACAATCAACATCTTCAAGCTCACTAATTTCACTAATATTGTCAGAATTATCTTCAATATCAGCAAAATTAGATTGAGAATCAGATGATGAATTCTCAGTCTTTTTCAAAATGTGAATTTGTTCAGATTTAGTCAAAGTATCATTTACAATGTTAACTAAATCATTCGAATCAAGACATTCATCAACTTTGACAATTCCATATCTATACTTGTCATTCGGAACTTTGTCAAAATCAGCTATTTCTTTTTCACAGTCATACGAAATGTTATCTACCTTAGCTCTTTCATAAGCTAAAAATGGCAGCAATTTTCTATGTTGTTCTTTACTGATTTCGCATGAATGATGAAGTTCAGTTATTTTCCCATATAATCTTTTAGCAGCATTACAGTAAATATTTCTTTGTGCTAACAACAGTTTATTATCACTAGATAAATTGTCCCTATCAACCATGATATTCGTTATTTGAAGTTCTAGACAATCTATCTTAGTGATTTTCGAACCTAATTTCTTCTGTGTCTCTAGCAATTGCATTGACAGCTTCTTAGCCTCATTGCTAGCAGATACCACAATCGAATCAAAATAAGTAACAGTTTCATCAAAAGATACTAATTCAGAATTATAAGCATGTACTGGAATATTAAAAGATTCAAGAATGTTTCGTACCTTTGTGGTCATTGGTGATTTGTCAGCAGCTTTTGATACGAAGCATCTTCCATGCACTTCGTATGTTTCCTCCTCTGATTCTTCCTCCATTTTTGCAAACATAGCTCCATGGGTTGGATTTCGCATTTCCTCATCATCTGATCCAGATGACCAGATTTGATAAGTACCATCTTCATCCTCATTCACATCCTTTGCAACCAGAGACAAATTCTTGGCTTTCGCACGAATCTCCTCCAACTTTTGAGCATAGTACGCCTCATCCTTGACCTTATTCTTTCTCTCATCCTTCTTTCGAAGCATACAGTCATTAGCAAGGTGATTAGCACCATTGCAATAATGACAATCAATCCCAGCATCTCCCTTTAGCTTCTTCTCAGACTTTCCCTCAACAGGCTTCGAATCTTTCATCTCATCTTTCTTTTTCTCTTCCCCAGCACTTTTACTCAGAAAGTTCCCTTTTGTCTCAGACGACTTTGTCTTCGGATTGAAAGGCTTTTTGAAGAACTTTTTCACACGATTGTTTGAATAAAAGGCAACTGCCTCATCATCTGAGTTCATGATGAACCCTTCATCTTCATCCGAAACATCTTTCTCAGCATCTTTTTCAGAGATCTTCGAAACCAAAGCTAGTGGACCTCCCAACATAGCCTTCGATTCTTCAGCTATTTCGTTCACTTCGCTTTCATGAGTCTTAAGTTGGTTGTACAAGTCATTCAATGTTGACGTATCAAAGCTCTGTTGATTCTTCACCATCACGCTCACACTACGCCATTCCTTTCGAAGTCCCATAACAAATATCAGATTGAATTCCATGGTTGATCTAGTGATACCATATCGATTGCATCGATATATCAATTCATTAAGACGATCGTAATAAACTTCAATTGTTTCACCATCTTTCTGTCTGAAGTCCTTCAGCTCCACTAAACATTGCTTCACAGAATTAACTTTCGTCTTCTCACTTCCCTGAAATTTTTCCTTGAGATTGTTCCAGATTTCCTTTGCAGTTGTACAACTCCTCACGTAGTTGTAAACAACTGGAGGCAAAGCTCCTCTTAGCTCTCTTACACACCTTTTCTCCAGATTTTTCAGACGACCAGATTGATTTTCAACTTCAGAGTTTCCAGAGGAAGAACCAATTGGTTGAACATTCGATGGTGGATTGAGATTGCTAGAAATGCAATTCCACAGTTCTTCATCCAATCCATTGAGATAATCCTGCATACGATCAGCCCACTGATCGTAATACTCAGGGATGAGCATAGGAATTTTGGTGGATGATCCTAGAAGATGAGAAAATGAAGTCATGGAATTCAGATTGAATGACGCCATTGTTGTACGGAATAGATCCTTGAGAATTTTTGAAGAAACTTTGAGAATTTGACTACAAACTGTATGATTCAAATCACAATCACTCTTAGAATACTCGATTCAATGAATTAAGTGCAGAATCGAATCACATACTTAGATCTAATCAAATTTTCACTTTCAAAAAGTGCGGAAACTTTTGAATCAAAAAGTTGACTCAAAAACCTTTTGAACAAAGTGAAATCAGATCAGAGATATGATTCCTGCTCTGATACCAATTGATGAGACAATGAATCAAGTATTGAACGAATTAGAGAGTAAATTCAAAGTAGAATTGAAAGATTTGAACACCGATGTAAATATGATCTGTTTGGCTCTATTACGCTTTTGCAAATTTTACAGAGTACAATGAATATTCTGTAAAGACTTCGTTCCTAAGACACTAGTAACCACTCCTATTTATAGAAGAGAAAAGCGTACAAAAAATATACTAAGGACTAAACATGAAGCTTCGAATATTATGCCCTAGTAAAATACATTATATAAATGTTCGAAGACCCTAAATACAAACTTCGGCTATTACAACATTTCGACCCTAACAAAAAAGTTTCAATTGGGAAAAAGTTGTTTTGCTATAATTAAGGGAGAGAAAATTATACTTCATTTCAAATCTAAAAGCTTAGATCATGAGATTTTAATCAAATTTAGTCAAGTATATATATGAATGTTATGTTGGAATGGTTCAACATAAGGAAATTCTATAAATGGGAACATTATTTGCGTTCTAAAATTCGATTGTGATTACGACATCCCTTTTTATAATCTGAATTATGAGAACATGGCAAATAGAAATAGAAATATTATAGCAAAAGACTAGTCTAGTATAATGTCTTTATGTGAGACATCATGAATCATGTCCCATATGCTTCAGATATAGGGTCGATTGCATGTGCTATAATATTCATTTGTTCTAAATTTTTCCAAATGCCTAGAGCATTAAGAGGGAAAAAGTACTAGAAGTAGATATGACTAATTTGATTAAGCAATTGTCGAGGACAATCTAAGGTTTACCAAAGATTGGTTGCTCAGGGACAGTTGGAAGTATAGTGTTAACTTTTGAAGGACCATATTGACATATTCTGAAAAGAGGCAACTCTTGTTCAGAAGTGATAGTCAAAATGGGAATATGGAGATGTCTCCATAGGTGGAAGTTATTCAATCTGTGTAAGATTAGAAAAAACTTAATGCAAGAAGGATGTTCAAAGCAATGTACTTTGAATATGAGACTTCGTTTCCATGGAGTTGATCTCCATTGGAATACTCTGTAATGTCTGTTGACAAGTCTTCGTGACTTTGTGCATAATCATTACAAGAGGATCAGTGCATATAAGTTTAAAATCTAACAGATTTCGGTAAATGGCAGGAATTTGGAATTCTTGCATTTGCGGTAAGGATTTGGGATTGTGAAATGAGAATCATTGGAATTTTTTCAATTGGTCTATTTCACAAAGTAAGGATCATAGACAAACATAGTGTGCATACTTGGTGTATGGCATAACTAGTGTTTAGAAAAACATAGTGTACATGCTTGGAGCATGGGACAACTATTGTTTTAATTCAAGTGTAAAGTTGATAAATTTGAAACATTATACAATGAATAATGTGTAATCAATATAGTGATAAATAAAAGGTGTTCTATTTATATTCATAAGTTCTGAGACCATATTGGATTCGATTATTCTTGTGTTTCACTTTGCATGTTTTGACTTCCAGAATAACTAGGTCGTTCTTCCTGAATGACTAAGTTATTCAAACCATCCACAGTCGATAATACGTTGGAAGTAGGTATTAAGGCAAGACTGTCATGAAACTGGTTTGTAGATGTCCAAGGTATTGGACATAGCAAGAGTTGCTACAACATTCATGAGTGCTCATAAGTTCTGAGTATTGGATTAAACCCACGCTCATTTGACTCACTTCATGGATTTTATCACGAGTGATCATGAGACGATAATATCTTATATTCTTCAAACCTAGAGATATGAGTTGTTTCCTATGAGTTGGTTATACATTGATTGTATGAAAACACATTGGTAAATCGATGTTATAAAACGTGCCTTTGTGTATGATTCAACAAGTAGTAGAACAAGCATATGAGTCAAAGTTTATCCATTCCTTTTACCCTTAAAGGGATAAAAGCGATATATGTGGGCCCCTTGATGAGTTAGTGATGACACCCCGAAGTGCTTGGCCAAGCCTGGACTGATTTGATTTGTTCAATTAGTCGGTCGTCATAAATCGGAAATCGGGAAACAACAAATGGACAGAGAGAATGATTATAACCCATGTCTCAGTCCATATGATATCTAGAATGTAGAAATATATGATCCCTTATCTAATGGACAAGTCATTGACTAAGGTTAGAGTTCGACAACGGCTTTAAGAGCTACGATTGCTAGTCGGGTTTTGGAGTCATACGCAATAATAGTTTTAGACATATCCAAGTGGGAGACTGTTGGATTAGTGTCTAAGCCCATAACTATAATTGGTATGTACTTGACCCGATTTGGCATGGTCCATTTGGGTTGCACTTCACCGGAATAATTTATATGGATAGTCTTTTGAGAATAGTATGTTTATGATTTATATTAATATATTATAAGTTCTAATATATTAATATGGAATCATATTATTTAATTAGTATTGATCAAGAATTAATTTAGTGATCAAAAGGAACTAATTAAGTATGGACTCTTATATATAGTATGGGCCAAGTTCATTTAGGTTGGGCTAAGCTTGCATGGATAGTCCATGGAGTTTTTAACCCATGGATCCTATAGAAATGAAAGGTCATGGGTATTAGGGTTTACATGAATGTAACCCTAATCCTCCATACTATATAAAGAGGTCTTTGGCACATAAAATGGCACTAGTGTGTGAAAAAACAAGAGTGGGCCAATTTCTAGTGTGCTTACTATTCTCTCAAGTTTTCCAAGGCGTTTTTGGGTGATTTGTGATTCCACTTGAGGCTTCCACACTATTGGGGCTAAGCTCTTAAAGTTCAACACTTTAAGCTACATAAAAAGGTATGTTATCTAACTAGGCTTTTGTAGTATAGTTGCTTCATATAATGCTAGTTAGGATAAAACCTTCGAATATTGAATATTTGCATGTATAATAGAGAAAACATAGATCCAAGGTTTATAGGGTTGCATGTACACCATAGGAGTGTTAGAATGCTCAAAACCCATCAAAAGTAACCAAAACTCAAAAATGGTAGATCTAAGAGATGAATGATCAAGTTCAAAGCTTTATACCTTCATCAAGCTGAGAATGAGTCCTAAAAGCCAGATCCATAAGCTCCTCCTTGATTCCCATCTTTGCATCAAACTTCATCTTCTTGAAAATGGATCAAACACCCCAAAAATAGACTCCATAAGCTCAAAATGCCACCATGAATGGTTGAAGACGATTTCTAGGGTTTTAGAGGGTGGAGGCTGAAGTTATTCGGGGTTAGGTTATGAGATAAAGAGCTTAAATAGGGTCCAAGACCCTAAAATAGGGTTCTGATCTGACTAGCATACGCCAAGCGTAATTCTGGTACGCCCAACGTACTCCGAAGAACATTCGCGACCATCCTGGTCAGTACGCCCAACGTACTCCAAGGTATGCCCAACATACTTCCTTTTTCACTAGTACGCCCCCGCGTACACTTTGTGTACGCCCCGTGTACTCGGCTAATCCTGAAACCCACAAAACTTCCGAAGACCATAACTTCTTCGTTATAAGCCCGATTCTGACGATCCTTATATCAACGGAAAGGCAACGAGAAGCCCTACACTTATAACAACTCAAATATTTCTTAAGACCTTCCGAAAAAGAATCCATTTTCAACAAAATCCCGAACTGACACTTTACCGAAATACCCCTACGCTCCAAAATACAAACCGAACACCCGAATCACTTCTAATACATCACCCACACCCAAATGGGCCTAGATCTTACCTTTTTTAAATGTCATAATCCTTATGATTACTGAACTTCGGGCACAGCCTCAGACTAGGAATCGATTCGGAACAGGATGTTAGACTTAGGCTATAGAATCTTAGTTATGCACAACCACGATGCATACGCTAAGCAACTATAGTAATGATGTCACTTTCATATAAGAGAGAACCCTAGGCTATCAAGCATCATATAATAAGGAAATTCTATCATGCAATTCCTGAAGATCCCTAGCCTATCAGTAGCATGTTGTTCTAACATATCACAATATCAAATAACTGTGTGGAAATTTGGGGTCTACTTACTGGCTCCGGCTGATCGTACACATCGCATCTTCTTTGATTATTTTGAAAACAATTTGAAAAAACATTTTTAAAACCTTTGTCCTTAGTTGGAGACTGGATTCACACGAGTGTTCCTTCAATTCACTCAAACCAAAGCTCTGATACCAACTTGTAACACCCATAAAAATCACAAGAAATATAAACTATTAAATTCAACCCAAATTCATAAATTGTTTACAAATCATAGTTTTCAAAATATTTTCCAACTTCAGAGTCTCCCAAAATCATTAGTCATAAACAAGAGGATGTGTACGGTCCTTCGCCTTCCCGCGGTCATCTGAAGTACCTGAAAGTATAACTAAAAACTGTAAGCCAAAGCTTAGTGAGTTCCCCCAAAGTACCAACACATATATAATAACATGTACTGCGTCCACAACTAAAAGACTGGATTACCCCTGAGCCAATATCATAAGTATGGATTGCCCTATGGGCTCAAAGCTTATGTCTGGCTTGCTCCCTGACCAAATTAGTCATCAGAATGAAATACTCTTAAGCCATCAGTATGAGTATGGCATACCACCCAGTCCCCAACTCGTATTTGGAATGCTCCTAATCCCTCAGTATGAGTCTGACATGCCCTACCCGGCCCTCAACTCATATCTGGAATGCTCCAGGGTTTTTTTGGCTACAACACGAAGCAGTACAACCTCAACCCAACACAATATGTCGACATATAATAGATAACAAACATATATAGATAATCATTCAGACAGAATCACTGGTAGTCCTACAGATCTACCCGACTAACATATCGGCAACTAGCATAATCATGCATATCAGTGCACAACAAGATATCAAACCAATGGGTCAAACTAGGTGCTTTCGACCCGTAAGTACAGTGAGGAAAACTCACCTCACAAACTGGACAAAAGCTGATGAGGTCTCAACTCTGAATCTCAACTCTAACCGTCACCTAACCAACTAATTGACCAATCTCAATCGAAATCCCAAAATACCCTAAGTTAAACTTGGTCAAAGTCAAAGTTAAATGGGTCAAATGAACTGAGTCAACTGAGTCAACCCAACCCAGTTAACCCAACCGAGTCACCATAGGGTGAGTACGCGGGGCGTACTCCTTATGTACGTTGGGCGTACTCGTAAGTTGACAACCATCGGGGTGGTTGACCTCGTACGCGGGGCGTACTACCAGAAGCCCAAAATTCCATTAAGAGCTTAATGACTAGCTCTCATGTTCATAATTCAGATCCATGGCTAAAATACACTCAAGAGTCATAAAGTTTCAAACTTTATGACTTTGCATGCCCATTAAGTGCTTAACTCAACTTCTTAATCCATTAAGACCTTCTAAAAGATACATGGTGCAAAACCAACGATTTGGAACACATTTTTATGACTCAAGACCCTTCTATAGGTCTGAAAGGACAGCTTAATGGGTCAAGAACATGCTATGTTCATGAATCTTCATATTTGGGACATAAAGGACCAAAAACCATTCCAAACCAAGATCTAAAAGAAACTTCACCAAGTTCAGAACTTGATACTTCAAAATGGTGCCAAAAGGTGGTGTGATCCTGGATCTAAAGAGCTTCACTCCTTCAAGGTGGTCTCTCCTTCCTTCCTTCTTCTTCAAAAGCAAACAACACACACTCTTAAGCTTGGAAATGCTTCACAAGGTGGATTAGGTTTGCAACACATATTAAGAGGATGTAGGCTGATGAAATGAGAGGAATTGAGGCTATAATGAGGTTTAAATATGAGCCAAACCCTAATACTAGGGTTTGCATGCCTGGCATGTACGCCCTGCGTATATATGTACGCCTTGCGTACTAAGGTGCGCCCTAGTACGCTAAGCGTACACACATACGCATGACGTACTCTCCAACTCCCCAACTTACGAGAATGTCACTAGGGCTTTTCAATGCACATTTTCTTTTACTTGGTGACCAAAAAGCAATATAATTCAATTATAGGGTTAAAATTAGAAGTATCTTATCACCGGGATGTTACAAAAACCTGTTATCACAGGTAAAAGGGTAAAACCGAACATTTTTTGAAAAATGTGAGGGTAAAAACGAACATAAAATTAAACTTTAGGAAAAAAACCAACAAAACCCTGAAAACTAGAAGGTTTTTATGACATTAGCCCTTAATTATTTTGAAGATGAAGTTATAGGAACAACCCATGTAATGTTGATGACTTGTCAATGTTTATTTCAATTAAATTTCAAAGTAAAAGTAAATAGTTTTAATTTATTACAAACATTACAAAATTGGTCTTTACAATTTTAATAACCAGATAAGTGTTTTTATTATAATTTTTTAAAATAATTATTGTATTTAAAAGGTTTAAGTTTTATGGCTCTTGAGTATTATTTTCAAGCGTAAAATCATATTTAATACAAATATTCAAACGAGAAAAAAGAAGGTAATACTCTTTTTAATAACTCACATTAATAGACAACTATTATTGGTTCGACCGAACAAGACATGTGGACATTTAAACAAAAATGGACGCGTAAGAAGATATCTAGGATTGTATTCTTAGAAAACTTGTCGGTGGATTTTAGGTGTGGTTAACATCAATGATTTGGCTAAGACCTAACGCCTAACCGGTGAGTTTTGTGTGAATTTTATGGTTGCTTGCATGAAAAGTTATTTCTAAATTATTTGCAATTACATGTTATCATTGTTATTGCTAGAAATATTTATGTGGATTGAATGAACTATTTCGTGTAAAAGGGTGAAAATGTAGGTGCCGTATGTATAGGGAAAGAGTATGGTAATTACACGGTCTAGCTTATTATTAGTCATCCTGCAGGGTGTGAGTACACAGCGGAGAACCTATGCTCTTATTAATTAGTCATAAACATATTTGTTGTGCCCAACGAAGAAACTTATTCTTTGACTGTAGTTCTCTAAGTGTATCACTAAAGATGTAAAGAAAAACGAAAAGAATTATACTTGATAAATTGTTGCGTCTTTTTATTGCCGTCAATATGCATGAAAACCACAAACTCACTAATTCCTAGGCTTCGGTTAGAACTTTTTATTTAAATGTGCGCAACTAGGAAACTGTTTGGCAAGTGACAGTAGGAAGGGTAAGGAGAAGTCTTGATATTGAAGACGTTGAAGGAGTTCAGCGAAGAAGTAGCAATCTAACTCTCTAAGGGTTTTGTGTTGCTTATTTATTGCGTCTGCTATAGTTGTAGCAATCTAACTCTCTAAGGGTTTTGTGTTGCTTATTTATTGCGTCTGCTATAGTTGAGAAAAGAATGACGAAACTAATTGATCTTGGGAGATATTGGAATCAATTTGATTATCTTTTATATTTTGAAAATTGGGGTGTTATAAAATCTGTGAAAATATCTACTAAACTTCATAACAAAAAACCATCCCAAAACAAATAAAATATTAAATATAAATCAAAATAATTTTAATCTCATTCTTGGTATATATATATATTTATTTATGATTATATTGGTTATCTCTAATAGAAAACAAATAATATCTAAATATTCATATATAATTGATAGAAAGTAAAGAAGAGTTTATGTATTCATGAAGAAAAATAAAGTAGCAATATATATTCTAAAACTAGATGAGGAGCCCCGCTTTGCGGGGATGGACTTAGACAGTTCCGATCATTTTGACCACTTCGTGCTTGTTATCGATAGAAAGGATCACATAATATTTTGTTCCGTCTTATGTAGATATTCTTGCATGGACAATTTGTTTGCGGAACGTGATGGCTTCACTATGAATTTTTTACAAAATATTAATATGGACTTACATATTGCTATTATCGGGGAAAAAAATATGACTACGTTGTTATTATGGGTTTACATATTACTATTAGCCGTGAAAAATGTAAGTATGTTGCTACTATGAATTAAAATAGTCTTTGTTTACGGGAAAAAATGCTACTAAATTTGGAACTTGGGTCGAAACTTCAACACAACAAAATTTTGAATAACATGATAAATATGATACATCACCTTCTCCATATAAGAGCTAACCAACACAACTGATTCAAAATTTGATGGATTTTCTTCTATTCCTGGACCATTTGCATGTATCTTTTGTAGTCTAGTTTTGGTATTTCTATTTCCATTTCCATTTCAGAAGCTCCAGAAGAACCATCTTGCTGACAAAAGTTATGAAATGTTTAAATGTAAGAAGTAGTATTGTTTATATGATAATTATAATATTAAATTGATAAGATAAAAATAATTCATACTAACCTGAAGGTCATTAATCCGGTTGTTCATTGATAATTGGATCGAAGAGTGATGAATGCATTAGGCTCTGAGTGTTCATCTATTGATGTGTATTTTTGAAAAAATTGAATTTTATTAATATAATAACAGTATGCAGGGGCAATATGGTCCTAAAACTGTAAAGAAATTAATCTTATTGATATAAAAAGTGTGCAGGGACAATATGGTCCTAAAAATGCAAATATTTATTTTCTTAATATTAAAAGAGTGTGGAGGGGCAATATCGTTCAAAAACTATAAGATATTGAATGCCCTATGGGCTATCTGTCGTGTATTTTGGCATATCTGTACAGCAACATGGCTACCAATTTTTATAAAATTGCAAGATTAGGGCAGGGAATATGAAAAACAAACAACCAAAAAGCTAAAAAAAAATAAGAAAAAAAGAGATAGAATAAGGAGATGGTGTCGTACCAGGACCGACGATGTGCACTCATCAACTAAATAATTAACAAATTTATGGTTACATTTGCTTGTAAATAATTTTTGATATTTTTTTGGAAAACATAATCCAATTCCAAAAGTTAGAAACTACTGTGGTAACTAAATGGAATCATGGTAACTTTCGTATAAATTAAAAAAAGACATAAAGTGTAATGCTTACAATAGTAAAATATAACATACCATCATATAAGTGTTAATCTTCAGTATTCTTCACTGATCAATGCCAATTTGTCCCTACATATCTTCACTAATCAAAGTCATTTAATTACTCACAGACGTTAGATCTAGTGTGAAGTTAGTTGTTCTTCATTTCGAGAATCAAAAAAACAAATATGATAGAAAACAAAAAAATTGAAATCTAAACCTGCAAAAATAATAGAAAATATATATGATAAATCAGAAATAAAACCAATTGGAATAAACTTACGGGTTAAAATCGTGGTCTTCATATGTAACTGGATGCTTGAATCTTTATAAACAGATCTGGTTCAATAGAAGTGGGTTAATAACTTTTAGGTTTCCCAATATTCTAAATATTCCAAGTTGAAACAGATTTAATAAGGGACGTGTGTAGGACTGCTCACTATTTGGATAAAACCAAACTGTCCAATTGGATAATTTGGACCGGACTATTTGGTTCGGATATTCGGATTTTTGGATTGGTTTTTAGCAAAACCGAATTATTATTTTGGATTTCGGATTGGTTTTGGTTTTTAAAATAAAAACCGAATAGTCCAAAAAAACCGAATTGCAATTTATTATTTTGTTCTTTTTAATATATATCTTTAATAATTTATAAATTTACTAAATTATTCTTTTAGTATATTAAAATTTTTCATCTATTATAATACTTTAATATGTACTTCTTATCAAAAAAGATTGTCTATAAAGTAGTAAACTATAATATATTTTTCTTGATAGTTATTTATAAGTTTTAGTTCACAACTAATTAAACAATATTTTTTAGTTTATATTATAGAGTAAGTTAATACTAAAGTTACATATTTGTTGAAATATCTTGATTCTTGAAAACCGAATTGTAAAAAACCGATCCAACCGAATTATAATTTGGTTGGATCAGATCAGATTTGAATTTAGTTTGCACTATTTGGATCTACGTTTTGAAAACCGAAATTAATTTGGATTCACTTGATCGGATTGGATTAAACCGATCCATCCAAACGAACACCCTAGACGTGTGGATTCTAAATTACCGAAACATATCAATGGTATAAAACATATATTTCAAGATAATGTGATTTAATCAGTTATATCATTATCTATGATAAACAATTAAAAAAATTGACTTAACTTAACTAGTAAATCTGTTATAATTAATCATAATAAATTAATACAAAAAAAAGTATTTAATAACAAAGAATGAAAAAAAATCTTAACTAACTTGAGACAATTGTCTTAATTTGTCATACTATTTTAGTTTTTATCAAAAATATAAATTTTATTATAACCTTTTAAGAGAGATTGAAGAGAAGACATGTGAGAGAGCTGCAAATTGAGTTGTAGATACAAAACAATACATGTAATTTAATTTTCATTCATGTATAGAAAATTAACATAGAGTTTGTAATCGTAAATGAAACAGTAACCGGAACTGAAAAACACAGTCACTTACAGTGCGTATAATTTGTCCCAGTTATTATCCTTGAAGAACAGGGGCACCCTGATTCAAGCATTTCGTCGAGCAGTTGGACTGCATAGTGAAACAAACTTTCAAATCTCAATATCAAGTGGGTGGGGTATAATTCAATATACACAGATGAAGGAATAAGCAAATAAAAAGGTAAGAGGTCCACCACATTCACTGAAACGAAAGATCAATTCTGATAAGTATAAAATGTTAACATTTAATTTACACAATCATATTTTTCAATTTTTGATGTGTAATCATCTTTGAGTCGTATAAACTCAAATTCTTTTTCCAACTTTTAATTGTGTATTTGAAATCTTCATCAGCAGGACAACCATAAGAGCCATAAGAGATTCAGATAAGGGATATAGAGAGAGAAAAATAGATTACCAAGTAGGTTTGGAGATGCCTCCGCTAGTCAATTGTCGGATACCTCCGATGAAGTCCAGCTAGACGTCGCCACTGTAGTCTCTGGTACTTTTGCAATAAAGAACCGCTGGGACTGCTACCACCTATCTAGTAGATGCCCCTGAATTAAATATGTCAAAAGATTGAAGTGATATCAACAGAAAACCTAATTTCATAGAACATAATGAACATGCTATTCAAACATTATCCTAATTTATATAGAAAGTAATCTATATGAAATTTTATTAATCAACCCAATCAAGAGTAGTGGTTGGTGTTTTTCTAGCGACTGCATCTACAGAAGTTCATCAAGGGTCCATATAAAAATATATAATGAAGTTCACTGAAGCAAAATGTCAAACACTTGGCGTGCTACCAGAAATTTGATGATGCTGGGAAAGGAACCTACCACGAACCAGAAGCAAAACCATAGAGTGCATCAGTTGGAACTGCTAAAACCTTTCTAGCTCTTAAAGCTCGGATTGCTTCATCATTCAAATCCTGTAACGGAAAAAAATTGATTTTTAAACGAATCTCGTAAAGTAAGTAAGAAATAAACTGATTGTTGGTGTAACAACCCACCGAATCATCTAGCTATTTGTCCTTGAAGCGGTGAAGACAGTGAAGGGCTAAGTAGAAGCCGACTAACAAAAAAAAAAGTCAGTCGGTGAAGCGGTAGAATGGGTACCAGTAGTATTCGGGGAAGAACACGGCACCAAAACCGGATACAGAATCTAAAACTGTGGATAGAGCCCATAAGTAGATGTATGTCCGTCTTTGCACAATAGTGAAAGGTTAGTAATGTCGACCAAAGTCACAGGTTTCATGATGTTCTTCGGTGAGTTCTAGAGAACCTTCAACTCGTAAAAAGGACGAATCGAATAACACCCTAGAACCGATTACTTCATACCCGGCTGGAGTTTCTAGGGTTGGAAGTGATTTCAGGGTTTTTAGTAATGATATCTGAGATGGAGTTTGGTGAAAGAAAGCAAGCACAGGATTTGGTGAATCAATTTCTAAAGAGAACACATCGAGTAGAAGACAGAGAAGAAGGAGTCGGCAATGGATAGGAAGAGGTATAATGGATATGAGGAGGTATAGATGAGAGAAAGGCGGTGGGAAACATAACGCTATGTGTAAGAAACTGAATGGAGGATAATAGCGGTGTCCAGAAGAAATAAATTAAATGCGAGACACGTATCAGTCATCAATTGAAAATATATAAAGAGGGATCAGGCGGTGGAGGGATGTAGAATAAAAAAGAATGAAATTATAAGGGCTAAAACGTCAAGCCCGAAAATTAGTGTGGCCAATGTCTAAAACAGAAAAAATAAGGGACCAAATACGACAAAACCTTAGGAACTTTACTGTTCCTAAGGATTGTCCAACTTAAATATATATATAAATGGAGGAGTTGTCACTATCTCGGAAGCTATCATATATATCATATATATTATATATATGTGTGAGCTGTCACCCACTTCTTTTTGTTTATAAGGAGCATTGATATGGCAAAAAGGAAGATGCATACACATGCATGATGGACGACAACGTACTATTCGAAATTAACAAACAAAAACAGGCTCTAATAGAATATTAGAATATTTTACATATTTGGCAAATCTAGTAGAATATTCTAACATTCTAAAAATCACATTAAAATATTTACAGTGTAATATTCTATTAGAATATTTCACGTATTTAAAAAAAATGGTAATTATTTTTAACTTTTTTAGGTAAAAAAAAGTAACGAAAATAATAATTAAGAAAAGAATTTTCGGATTTTTCATTTTATTTTGCATTTTAAAATTATTTTTAGATTGCGTCTCACGGTTTCAAAAAATTAGTATGGTTTCAAATAAACTTGAACACACACACACACACACACACACACATATATATATATATATATATATATATATATATATATATATATATATATATATATATATATATATACACACACACACACACAAATACACACACACACATATATATATATATATATATATATATATATATATATATATATATACACACACACACACAAACACACATAATGGAATTGGTTGGATTGGTATTACTATCCAATAGAATACATTGTACCATTTAACAATATTACCCACTTGGTATTGTTACTACCAACCCAACATGTTGGCTACCAATGATTTGGTTTGGTTGGTAACATGTTGTTTGGTTTTCCATGCTACATATTTATCATCCCTACCAATTCCAACCTATTCCCTTTTAACCCAATCTTTTGATCTAATTTGTAAACAGCTAGCAAAATGCTTTTAAAATGAATAAATGTTTATTCTTTCCTCGAATGTGGCACAGGTCCATAAGACATTTTTCTTTAACAAAGTTCCAAAACCTAATTGACATATATTTACATGAATCTTAATTTGGTTGTTGAAACATCAAACATAATAAAAAGCTTTATATATATATATATATATATATATATATATATATATATATATATATATATATATATATATATATATATATATATATATATATATAACGGAATTAGTTGGTATGGTGACACTGTGGTAATGAAAACATTGTACCACCATGATTACTCAATTGGTATTGGTACTACGAACCAATCATTTGGTTACTAAACATATTTTGTTTGGTTGGTTTTCCATGCTACATATTTGCCAACCACACTGAATCCAACCCATTCCTTTTTAGCCCAAGTTGTTGATCTAATTAGGAAACAACTTGCAAAAAGATTTATAAAAGAATTAATGTTTCTTCTTTCTGCTAATTTGGGACAAGTCCCATAAGACATTTTGCTTTAACAAAGTTCCAACACCTAATTGACTTATGTGTATATGAATCTTGATTTGGTTGTTGGAACACAAGAGATTAGGCCAGAGTGTAAGATGAGTACGGAGAAAAGATTTACTCTTTTAGGAGGTATGAATTATAATTATGCAACATGAAAGTCCTTTAAATTGGCATTTTTTTGTATTTTTTTTACTTTTTATTTTTTATTATGTGATTTAGACCTTGTTCTTAAAGGCAAGATTATCATTTATGATCCGGATATTTAACAGGTCAAATGAGCAGATGGTAGCTCTAAGTTTATATAAAAAAATGAGTAAATCCTAGTTAATCGAAAATAAAATAAAATACTAAATTATGTTGTTTAGTATGTTTGTAGGTTTTGAATTTTTTAACGTCTCCGACAACAGATTTGAAGTACACACCAATCATATTGGCGACAACAATTCTTTGTGGGTTTTGTGTCACCAACTAATTCCTGTCATTGTTATTGCTTCTATTGTACACTTGACAGTGATGTTGTTTTGTTTACATCCATGACATCCCTATGAATCGCCCGAATTTATTTAGTTGTCGTGTGTTATGGTTTACTTAATTTCCGGTGCCGAACACATTAAAAATTTGAAAACCTAAAATCATATTGAACCCAAACATAATTTCATATTTTAATTTATTTTATATTAACTATAACTACCATCAACCCATCCGATTTGTTGACCATCCAAATCATATATGATAGTCTTGTCTTTAAGAGCGTGGTGTAAATCACCGAATAAAAAATAAAAATCAAGAAAAGCTAAAAAAATTCAATTTAGAGGGATTTCATGTTCCTTGATAATAATTATGATTCATCTGTATTCCCATGCAACACATTTCTACTAAGAGTCTGTAAGTAAAAACATACTTACACACAGTGGAGGAAAATTACACACGCTAACATGCATTTAAAACTTTAAACTTCATTAATATGTTAAATGCTAATATCAAAGTTTTATTAATATAGTAAACGTTATTATTAAAGATCTTAAAATCTTAAACGTCAAATATAATAAAAAAGCTTATATATATATATATATATATATATATATATATATATATATATATATATATATATATATTCAATATATATATATATATATTGAATATATATATATATATATATATATATATATATATATAGGGGACAGTTCAAATAAAAACAGTAAATAGTGTGAGAACGTAAAAACACTTTTTTATGTTATTATTCTGCAATGAATTTTGCATCGACAACTTTATGTCATTATTCAGCAAATAATAAATGAATAGTCAAAGGTTAAAATTAAAATTAGAATTTACTACAAAAATGCACATACATAAGTTTATAATAGAATAATAACATTGTAATGAATATATGACTAATCGAAAGTTAATATTTATATTAGAATTACTTCAACAATACACATATACAAAATTCATTACAGAATAATAACATAAACATAGTGTTTTTACGTTCTCACACTATTTACTGTTTTTATTTGAACTTACTTCTATATATATATATATATATATATATATATATATATATATATATATATATATATATATATATATATATATATATAGGTTCAGGTTTATTTGAGACCGTGCTAGTTTTGTGAGACCGTGAAACCAAATCTAAAAATAATTTTAAAATGCAAAATAAAAGGAAAAATCCAAAAATTATATATATATATATATATATATATATATATATATATATATATATATATATATATATATATATATATATATAGGTTCAAGTTTATTTGAGACCGTACTAATTTTGTGAGATCGTGAGACCAAATCTAAAAATAATTTTAAAATGCAAAATAAAATGAAAAATCCAAAAATTCTTTTTTTAATTATTAATTTCGGAACTTTAATTACCTAAAAAAATAATAAAAAAAAAATTACTGTTTTTTTTTTTTGAAAAATACGTGAACTATTCGTAATAGAATATTACACTGTAAATATTTTAATGTGATTTTTAACATGTTAGAGTATTATACTAGATTTCTCGGATATATAAAATATTATATTATTCTACTAGAATATGTAAAAAAAGTATTATTTATTTATTATTTATTTATTTTTTTGGTATTTTTTTTTATTTTTTTTGGAAAATATAAATTCCGAAAATAATATTTGAAATTTTTTTTTCGAAAATTTTCAATTATTTTGCATTTTAAAAATGTTTTGTTTTATCTACCAAATGAATGACTAGGATTGCGTCTCACGGTCTCACAAAATTAGGCCGTCTCACATGAACCTAACCTTATATATATATATATATATATATATATATATATATATATATATATATATATATATATATATATATATATATATATATATATATATATATATATAGACACACACACACACATAATGGAATTGGTTGGTTTGGTATTACCGTGCTATAGAATACATTGTACCATGTAACAAGATTACTCAATTGGTAATGTTACTACCAACCCAACATGTTGGCTACCAAAAAATTGGTTTAGTTGGTAACATGTTGTTTCGTTTTCCATGGTACATATTTACCATCCCTACCAGTTCCAACCCATTCCCTTTTAACTCAATCTTTTGATCTAATTTGTAAACAACTAGCAAAAACCTTTTAAAATGAATAAATGTTTATTCTTTCCTCGAATGAGGCACAAGTCTCATAAGACATTTTTCTTTAACAAAGTTCGAAAACCTAATTGACATATATTTACATGAATCTTAATTTGGTTGTTGAAACATCAAACATAATAAAAAGCTTTATATATATATATATATATATATATATATATATATATATATATATATATATATATATATATATATATATATATATATATATATATATATATATAGAGTCAAGATCAAATAAGAAGGAAATTTTACTTCTTACCTTCCTACCAAAAATTTCCTTCTTACCGGATATATATATATATATAATGGAATTGGTTGGTATGGTGATACTGTGGTAATGAAAACATTGTACCACCATGATTACTCAATTGGTATTGGTACTACAAACCAATCATTTGGTTACCAAACATATTTTGTTTGATTGGTTTTCCATGCTACATATTTGCCAACCACACCGAATCCCACCCATTCCTTTTTAGCCCAAGTTGTTGATCTAATTAGTAAACAACTAGCAAAAAGCTTTATAAAGGAATTAATGTTTCTTCTTTCCTCGAATTTGGGACAAATCCCATTATGCATTTTGCTTTAAGAAAGTTCCAACACCTAATTGGCTTATATGTATATGAATCTTGATTTGGTTGTTGGAACACAAGAGATCGGGCTAGAGTGCATATCATATTTAATAAGATGTGTAGGGAGAAAAGAGTTACTCTTTTAGGAGGTATGAATTATAATTATAGAACATGAAAGTCCTTTAAATTGGCATTTTTTTTGTATTTTTTTACTTTTTATTTTTTATTATGTGATTTAGACCTTGTTCTTAAAGGTAAGATTATCATTTATGATCCGGATGTTTAACATGTCAAATGGGCAGATGGTAGCTCTAAGTTTATACAAAAAAAATGAGTAAATCCTAGTTAATCGAAAATAAAATAAAATATTAAATTATGTTGTTTAGTATGTTTGTAGGTTTTGAAATTTTTAACGTCTCCAACAACAGATTTAAAGTACACACCAATCATATTGGCGACAACAATTCATTGCGGGTTTTGTGTCACCAACTAATTCCTGTCATTGTTATTGCTTCTATTGTACACTTGATTGTTATTGCTTCTATTGTACACTTGACAGTGATGTTGTTTTGTTTACATCCATGACTTCCCTATGAATCGCCCGAATTTATTTAGTTGTCGCGTGTTATGATTTACTTAATTTCTGATGCCGAACACATTAAAAATTTGAAAACCTACAAACATATTGAACCAAAACATAATTTAATATTTTAATTTATTTTATATTAACTATAACATATTTAAAATATTTTTTATCTAAACTTATAACTACCATCAACCTATCCGATTTGTTGACCATCCAAATCATATATGACAGTCTTGTCTTTAAGAGCGTTGTGTAAACCACCGAATAAAAAATAAAAACCAAGAAAAGTGAAAAATATTTCAATTTAGAGGGCTTTCATGTTCCTTGATAATAATAACGAATCTTCTGAATTCCCATGCACCACATTTCTACCAAGAGTCTGTAAGTAAAAACATACTTACACACAGTCGAGGAAAATTACACACGCTAACATGCATTTAAAACTTTAAACTTCATTAATACGTTAAATGTTAATATCAAAGTTTTATTAATATGGTAAGCGTTAATATCAAAGTTCTTAAAATCTTAAACATCAAATATAATAAAAAAGCTATATATATATATATATATATATATATATATATATATATATATATATATATATATATAATGGAATTGGTTGGTTTGGTATTACCTTGTTATAGAATATATTGTACCATGTAACAAGATTACTAAATTGGTATTGTTACTACGAACCCTACATGTTGTTGGCTACCAAAGATTTGGTTTGGTTGGTAACATGCTGTTTGGTTTTCTATACCAGTTCCAACCCATTCCCTTTTAATCTAATCTTTTGATCTAATTTGTAAACAACTAGCAAAAAACTTTAAAAATGAATAAATGTTTATTCTTTCCTCCATGTGGCACAAGTCCCATAATACATTTCTCTTTAACAAAGTTCCAAAACCTAATTGACATATATTTACATGAATATTAATTTGATTGTTGAAATATCAAACATAATCAAAAGCTTAATATATATATATATATATATATATATATATATATATATATATATAATGGAATTGGTTGGTATGGTGATACTGTGGTAATGAAAACATTATACCACCATGATTACTCAATTGGTATTGATACTACGAACCAATCATGTTGGCTACCAAACATATTTGGTTTTGTTGGTTTTCCATGCTTCATATTTGCCAACCACATCGAATCCAACCCATTCCTTTTTAGCCCAAACTTTTAATCTAATTAGTAAACAACTAGCAAAAAGGTTTATAAAGGAATAAACGTTTCTTCTCTCCTCAAATTTTGGACAAGTTCCAAAAGGCATTTTGCTTTAACAAAGTACCAACACCTAATTGACTTATATTTATATAAATCTTGATTTGGTTGTTGTAACACAAGAGATTGGGGTTGGGGTGCGGTGTATGTTTATTCAGATAAGTTGGGAGAAAAGAGTTACTCTTTTAGGAGGTATGAATTATAATCATGGAACATGAAAGTCCTTTAAATAGACTTTTTTTTTTGTTTTTTTTTTATTTTTTCTTATGTGATTTAGAAGTTGTTCTTAAAGGCAAGACTATCGTTTATGATATGGATGTTTAACATATCAGATGGCCAGATGGTAGCTCTAAGTTTATATAAAAAAATGACTAAATTCTAGTTAATCAAAAATAAAATAAGATATTACATTATGTTGTTTAGTATGTTTGTAGGTTTTGAAATTTTTTACGTCTCCGACAACAGCAAAGAAGTACACACCAATCATATTGGCAACAACAGTTCATTGTGGTTTTTGTGTCACCAACTAATTTATGTCATTGTTATTGCTTCTATTGTATACTTAACAGTGATGTTGCTTGATTTACATCCATGGCATCCCTATGGTTTAGGTTGTGAGCCATATGCATCATCCTTTTGGTGATTGCTTTCCAAGGAACTTCACAAGGATTTTATTTGATTATTTGTTATGACGATCAAATGGTATGCAACCCTAATATTTATGTTAATTTCGATTTTCATAGCCTCTTCTAGGGTTTATTGATGTTCATAGTTTATTGCTATCAATATAGAAAACATAGATCCTTTCTAGGTTGTATGTGAAGTTAAGGGTTTAAGTGTTTTTCCACCACATGGATTTTTATAACCTAGAAAACCTATAAGTTTTTGGGTGAAATCCTATCACCATCATTAACGAATCTGAAGTGCATGAAAATACACATGAATAATCATAAAGAAATGTGTAGAAGTAGATGAAAGTGT
The DNA here is from genome assembly GCF_052849685.1 of Lactuca virosa. Lineage (NCBI taxonomy): Eukaryota > Viridiplantae > Streptophyta > Magnoliopsida > Asterales > Asteraceae > Lactuca > Lactuca virosa. Next base: position 214,946,128 of record NC_136426.1, on the reverse strand, counting down.
AAGAAAATTATAAAGTTATGAAAAGAAGTGCATGGAAATGCACATGAATAATTTTTAACAAAGGATGTTCGTGGGTTGAGAAATCCGAAAATGAGAGAGAGAGAGAGAGAGAGAGAATAATAATAATAATAATAATAATAATAATAATAATAATAAGAGAATTGAGTAGTGATGATGAAGAGAAGTGAGAGAGACTGAGGTAGGAGAAGAGTATGGAAGTGAATAAAATGAATGTGGGTTTTAGGAAGCGAGATGGCCATGGGGAAGGGGATAGCCGAGTTTTTTTATAGAGAGAGGGCCCCCTCTCTCTTCCATTATTTAAAAATTAAATTTAAAACTTTTATAAAAATTCTGCATTTTTTTTTATAAAATGCACATTACTTCAAATTTGTTTATAAACTCTTGTTTTTATCTCATGAATTAGAGTTAATGTTAATGGCTTATATTTTATTTCTTTAATTGCATTTTCCAATTTTTGATTGTTATAAATAAATATTATAAAGCTCACGGTAATTTTCATAGAATTTTAGATGGTAAACTTATAAAACTTTAGGTTTTTAGAACTCTTAGGGTTTTAGAATTTTGTAAATCTTTGGATATTAAAATCAATTGAATTTTTGAGACTTTAAATTATTTTAGGGTTTCCTAAATTTTTTCCAGTTAGAAATAATGTTTGTAATTTGTTTTGTCAGTTTATTTGTAACATCCCGAAAATCATAGGGTAAAAATTTCATTTTTAATATATATTCAAACATTGATTTATCTTTATTCAAACATTTAAAAGTATTCCAGAGTAAACAATTATCAGAGTAAAATCTCAAAATCACAAACTGCGGAAAACATGGGTGTATGCGCTGCGATAAAGCCGAGCCCTTCGCTTTCGAACCGGAACTACCTGAAAACCATAAACCACAAACTGTAAGCATAGAACTTAGTGAGTTCCCTAAATACCACATACCATACATATCATAGGAGTCGTACATATCATATATATATATATATATATATATATATATATATATATATATATATCCAACAATCAACAGAAAGTGCTATGTGCCAACCATAGTCTTGCCATTATGCCACGAGTCGTATCATGGTCTTCTTTACCAGGCCGGTGACCAAAACCCTGGGTCTTAAAGAAAAGTGTTAGGAGCCACCTACTAGTCTTCCATGCAAGTATCGCAAATTCAACTAGCATATAATCTACAACTACTTAACTAATTAATTGCCAGAATTCAGACTCTGATCTTGCATACAAATTGCTAGGAGTCGCCTCCTGGTCTTTCTTCATACAAAATGCCAAGGGCCACCCACTGATCTTCCTATAATACATAAACCAAATGGTCCCGCATTGGTGCCTTCGACCCAGAGAACAGTGAAGAGACTCACTTCGACAGCTGAACCCACGAATAAATCTCTGACTGCTGATTCGCTAGAATCCCCACGCTATCACACAAATACCACCCATTTAACATTTGGGTTCCAAACCAATTCCAATAATCCATATATGGGGTAAAAAAAACCATTTTACCACTCACCTAATTTGGTCCAAGACTAAGGCCCAAACTGCGACATCCCCTAATTTCTCGGCCAGAAAAGACCGATTTAATTTATGCTTTTTAAAATAAAATCAGAGAAATATTTTTAAAAGATGTTGCGGAATTGGTCCCCAATACAAAATATGATAAAAGTTTGTCAAAACCTTTCTTTAAGAAATATATAATTTCATTTCATATCAAAACCTCGGGATGTCATGTTCTGATACAGATCAAAAGCATAAACAAGACATTATAAGCCTTTCAACAGTTATTTACAACTACTGGCCTATAATCCAAAAATCTCTCATCATCCTCCGACTATGCTCGGGGTCCACTACCTGTAACATAAAAAGTTGAGTGGGTCAGGCTTGGGAGCCTGGTGAGCATATAGGGTTTTCAACCCACAATAATAATAAACTTATTAAGTTCATCAATCAACAATAACCCTGATTACCCATTTCCCATTATCCTCACTTTACGTCCTTAAACACTCATCACAAGGGACCTAGCCTAAAGAATATTATCGGGATGGACACTACTGCTAAGGGGTTTCCTCAGCCATACATGTCCTAAAGGCAACCATGAGGGGAATGGAGTATAGCGAATGAACACCCAAGTTCATTAACACCTACAGGTTGCGGGCCTGCTAGCGTTCCACTGGACTGTCTAGAAAGTCCGTGGCCGTCATTCAAACTCCGCTAGATGACTGGATCACAAATCACATCGAGGCCTCTCATCACTTTATTTCATCACACACCAACTATCTACCCATGTTTTACCCAACATATTTGTAGATAAAAATACATATACAGTTTAAAACTTGTATAAAACATCTATTCAACAGTCACCTTAATTAAACAATTAATATAGTTACACGTAACACGTATTTTATAGAAAATACTTCATATCTAGGTGTAAGATGAATGTGACTATACACTCACTTGATTTGATGATAATCGGGCAGCAATTCGTTTCCTAAAACGTTCGTTTCTAATAAAACCCGAAGTTTTATTCAGAAACCGGGCTCTGCGAGGGTCGGGCTTCGAAACCGAAAAGATAAATTTTTTGGGCTTCTCGGGCACTTCGTGGCGTATTCCGGGGGTTATAATTGATACCGGGGCTTTGGGGGATGTTAAAATGAAGGAAATATGAAGAAAGGGGCTAAAAGTGGCAAATTTCCAAAATATACCCGGGAGGTCTCGCACCCTCCTATTATTTATAGGGGCGAGGCTGCTGATCTAAGGGCTGAGAAGCTTCCAGGAGGCATCAGATGCGAGAAGAGGTCACATGGGCTGCGCATGCGAGGGCCTCGCTGGCAGCCTCTGATTGGACCGAAGTCCTGGTCCGGGGAGGGGGGGTCCGTGGCACCATGCGAAGGCTCAGACACGAGGAAAGGGGAACGCGTCAGATTTTTAGTGGACCGCTTCAGATGACTCAGCGGTTTCGGACACGTGGCACATTCTAAGCGAGGGTGAGGATGCCGAAGTCCACCTATACGAAATTCCTCGGTTTTGGCAATTTTTCTCGATTTTCGCGCCAAAACTTCTAAAATCCATAACTTTCGCATACGAACTCCGTTTTTGACGTTCTTTATATGCACGCGTAGGTAAAATTACGCTCTACAACTTTCGTTTAGACTTCGTCGGCTAATTTTGACTTTAATTTTCATATTATTATTTTTAACAGACCGGGACAGGAAATCCGTTAAAAATTCATAACTTCTTCATCCGACGTCCGTTTTCGTCTGTCTTTTTACCGTTGTGCTACTATTGACGAGACCTTCGATTCTTGTTTAGGTCGTGTCGGCTAAAAATCACTCGATCTACAATTCGAGTTTTTAGCTGTCTACTGCTAAGCTGAAACTTCGAAAAATCATAACTTCCTCATACGAAGTCAGATTTGGCGTTCTTTTTATACCTACTCTCGGTTTAACGAACACTACGATTTTCGTTTAGATCACTAAGGCTAAAAAGTAGTTTATTAAAAACTCACTTTTTACGACATTCGACACCGTGTCGGTTTTGTCGCGAAACTTCGATAGGTCATAACTTCTTCGTTATAACTCAGATTTTGGTATTCTTTATATATCCGTAATCCTTGTCACGCCCACTACAAGTTTCTTAATAGATATCGGCTTTATCTAATATTTATTTTTGACGCTCATTTTTATTCTTATTTAATTAAACCCTAATAATTAAGCATAAAACACATAATTCACATAATATTCACATAATTCCTTTTCATTTCTTCAAAATGAGTTAGAAAGGTTAACCTAGACTATCACATCAATATTAATGGCTAGGCTAGAAACACGGGCATTGCAATTCTCTCCCCCTTAGGATGATTCCGTCCCCGGAATCACACATCAACAAACAAATGCGGGTAGCGACTCATCATGTCACTCTCCGTTTCCCAGGTGAGATTTGGCCCATTCGTATGTTTCCATCGCACAAGCACTAAATCGACCATCTTGCGTCGCAACTTCTTAGTCTTACGGTCAACGATTGCCTCAGGTTCTTCGATTAACCTCTTGTTTTCATCCAACCTTAATTCAGAAATGGGAATTATGTCGGGCACATCTCCCGTGAACTTTCTCAAATAACACACATGAAAGGTGTTATGAATACCCTCCAGTTCTTTCGGTAATTCTAGCTTGAAAGCTTGATTCCCGATCATCTGAAGAACTTTAAATGGTCCAATAAACCTTGGACTCAACTTTCCCCTTTTACCAAATCTTATAAGTCCCTTCCACGACGAGACTTTAAATAAAACCGAATCTCCAACTTCGAAGGATATCAGTTGTCTTTTCTTGTCAGCATAACTCTTTTGTCGATCTTGAGCAGCTAACATCCTTTCCCTTATCACTTTCAACTTTTCAGCAGTCTGATGGACTATTTCAGGTCCCATAAAATGCTTTTCCCCAGCTTCCAGCCAACATGACGGCGTTCGACACTTTTCCCCATACAAAGCGTGATAAGGTGCCATCTTGATGCTTGAGTGGAAACTATTATTATAGGAAAATTCTACTAGAGGTAAGTGTTCATCCCAGTTACCTTGGAATTCTAGGGTACATGCTCTCAGCATATCGTCCAATGTTTGAATCGTTCGTTCGCTTTGACCATCAGTTTGCGGATGGTAAGGTGTACTTAAACACAACTTAGTACCCAATTCCTCTTGTAGACTTCTCCAAAACCTTGAGGTAAAACGGCTGTCACGATCGGATACAATCGTTAACAGAACACCGTGAAGCCTCACAATTTCCTTCACATAAGAATTCGCAAGTTTATCCATAGACCATTTCTCGTTAGCAGCTATGAAATGCGCACTCTTAGTGAAGCGATCAACGACCACCCAAATCATGTCGTGACCGTTCCTTGTTCTGGGCAGTTTAGTCACAAAATCCATGGTAATGTCCTCCCATTTACCCATGGGTACAGGTAAAGGTTCTAAACTCCCATACGGTTTCTGATGTTGTGCCTTAACCCTAGCACATGTTACACACTCGGCCACATACTTAGCAACATCGAGCTTCATCGTCGGCCACCAGTAATAGGGTTTTAGATCCCTATACATTTTTGTACTGCCGGGATGAATCGAGTGCATGGTTTTGTGAGCTTCTTCCATCAGAAGATCTCTTACTCCTCTCGTCTTAGGTACCCAAATCCTATCTTTGAATACCTTCAGTCCTTGACCGTTTGTATCAAACACCAACGTTTTACCCAAACGTTCCTCCTTCCGGTCATTTTTCTCTAAAGCTTCCTCGTGAGCTTTCTTTATACTTTCCACAATTGTCGAGACGACTTCAATTCTCAACGCTCTTGGCCTTTTCTTTTCAAGATTCACCTTCCGACTAAGAGCATCAGCCACAACATTTGCTTTACCAGGGTGGTAAAGTATCTCACAGTCGTAGTCCTTGAGTAATTCCGGCCAGCACCGTTGCCTCATGTTCAATTCCTTCTGATTAAAGAGATATTGAAGACTCTTATGATCAGTGAAAAGTTTGCATTTTGTACCGTAAAGATAGTGCCTCCATATCTTTAAGGCGAATACTACCACTGCCAACTCCAGATCATGAGTGGGGTAGTTCTTTTCATGCTCTTTCAATTGCCTCGATGCATACGCTATCACTTTATCCCTTTGGGTCAGAACACATCCTAACCCAACTCCAGAGGCATCACTATAGACTGCGAAGTCATCAACTCCTTCCGGTAACGAAAGAATCGGTGCTTCACACAATCTCTTCTTTAACTTCTCAAAGGCTTCCTTATGCTTCTCATTCCAAGCATAAGTAGCTCCTTTGTGGGTCAAAGCTGTTAATGGAGTAGCAATCGAAGAAAAGCCTTGGATAAATCGGCGATAATATCCGGCTAATCCTAAAAAGCTTCGAATCTCCGTAGGACTTTTTGGTTGTCCCACTTCATTACAGCTTCAATCTTTGCTGGGTCAACCATTATTCCTTCTTGGTTAACCACATGACCTAAAAATTGGACTTCTTGAATCCAAAATTCACATTTGGAGAACTTTGCATACAGCCTCCCTTTTTTCAGAACTTCTAGCACCTCACGCAGATGCTTTTTGTGCTCCTGTTTGCTTTTCGAATAGATCAAGATATCGTCTATGAATACTATCACGGATTTATCAAGGTATGGTTTACAAACCCTGTTCATCAAATCCATGAAAGCTGCTAGGGCATTGGTTAGTCCGAACGACATAACCAAAAATTCATAGTGTCCATATCTTGTTCTGAACGCAGTCTTTTCGATATCCTGCTCTCTCACCTTTAGTTGATGGTATCCCGACCTAAGATCGATCTTCGAGAAATAGCTCGAACCTTGCAATTGGTCGAACAGGTCATCGATCCTCGGCAATGGATACTTGTTCTTTATCGTCGCTTTATTCAGCTCTCTATAATCGATGCACATTCTCATGCTCCCGTCTTTCTTCTTTACAAACAACACAGGGGCTCCCCAGGGCGATGAACTAGGTCGAATGAAACCTTTGTCCAATAACTCCTGAAGTTGTGTCATAAGTTCTTTCATCTCTGTTGGTGCTAATCGATACGGTGCTTTTGCTATCGGCGTCGTTCCTGGTAACAAGTCGATACAAAATTCTACTTGTCGATCAGGGGGCAATCCGGGAAGATCTTCGGGAAAGACTTCCAGATAATCACACACCACCTGAATATTCTGCACCTCCTTCTTTTCCTTCTGAGCATCGATCACGAACGGTAGATATGATGTACATCCCTTGGCCAAACACTTTCTGGCTTTCATTAGGGAAATGATTCCAGAGTTTACTCTGCGTTTGTCTCCATACACCATAAACGACTCTTTCCCTGGCGGGTTTACTTTTACTATCTTCTTCCTACACAATATTTCAGCATCATTGGCGCTAAGCCAATCCATTCCTAAAACTATGTCGAAACCATTTAACTCGATAGACAATAGTTCCTTATGGAACTTATTCCCATCCAAGTCAATGAGGACGTTTTTCATGCGATGGCTAACAGGTACAAACTTGCCACTAGCAATCTCGACTATTATAGCATTAACTAGTCTATCTACAGGCAAAACTAGTTTTCTATCAAATTCATGCGAAATAAAGGAGTAATTGGCTCTAGAATCAAACAAAATTTGGGCAGGCAATTCGTTTACGAGAAAGGTACCTGAAGCAACATCGACTTCTTCTTTTGCAGCCTCAAGTGTCATCTGAAAGGCTCTCGCCTTCGGCTTTGGTGGTAGATTGGGCTTTGCTGCATCCTTCCTCTTTGGACAGTCTTTAAAAACATGCCCTTCTTCATGACACTCAAAACATACCCTCTTGTCGGACGGACACACGTTGGCATAATGCCCAGTCTTTCCACATTTGTAGCAAGTCACCCCCTCACTACATTTCCTAGAGTGCTTTTTCTTGCACTTCTCACACCATTTCACTTCGGCTCCTCCTCCGAATTTTCTCGAACCAGTCTTCGAGAACTTGTTCTTTTTATTGGAACCTGAAGTTCCTTCAAATTTTCTCTTTTCGCCAACTTCTGCCCTCTCCAGACCCTTCTCTTTGATCTGAATCTCAACATTCTTAGCAGCCCAGATGGCGGCTTTCAAAGTAGTTGTTTGCTTAACCATCGGACCAAAGTCCGCTGGTAATCCGAGGGCTAACTTGTTGACCTTAGAGAGTTCAGTTGGAACTAGATGAGGAACGAGCTTCATCTTTTCCGTAAAACTAGCAGCGTATTCAGTAACGCTCATCTTTCCCTTCTTTAAATTCTGGAACTCATTATTAATTTCTAGAAGATCCTGCTCAGAGCAGTATTGCAATTTCAGTTGCACCACAAAGTCTTCCCAAGACATCTTGCTAGCTTCTCCTTTAGGCATCGAATCAACTAGTAACTTCCACCAGCTCAATACACCAGACTTTAACAGAGGAATTGCAAGTGCGGTCTTTTGTTTGTTGCTGCACTCACAACTTTCAAACATCGTCTCCATTTCAGAGATCCAATTCATGACTTCCACCGGTGTCGGACTTCCAGATAGACACGGTGGTTTAGATGCCATGAAATCTTTGTATTCACATCCGCGTCCATCAATTCCTCCATCCTGGTTGTTTTATCTAACTATCGGTGGGTTGGCTTGACCAAGAGTCCCACTGTAGTTCCTTCCTACTGATTGCCCTTCATTCAATTCAGGCTGTTCAACAGGTATCGTAGTTTCTTCCCTATGCTGTTGTAGTAATCGCCTTGTCTCCTCCATCTGGCGATCTAACATCATCTGCATCATTGCTTGTACTCCAGCCATCGTTATTGGCTCAGGTGCAACTCCTACAACAGGTACTTGCTCAACTAGTTGAGGTTGAGGTTGTTGATCCCTGTTTCCGTTTGCATTTGCAACTCCACTACGAGTTCTTGCCATTACAATCTATATACCGAATAAGGCGAATTTAGGTCTTTATCCTCGATAGGTATTTAAATTCCCTTATCACCCCGAAACGTTTACATGTTAGTTCTAATCTCGTAATCATACGCTTAGAATCCTACACACATAAGGTTTCCAGATCCGGTCGGCAACAGACCATAGATCCGAACAAATAATGGCATATATGGCAAACATATAACATTTAGCACATAAAAGCATTTTAGGCATCTTTCCTAAAATAAACTAGTGCTCGTGTCTAAAATATGGTAGACACTCATCTCACAATCATCACTTAGCATTCTAAGTTTAAGTCTAGAAATCGTAGGATATTTCTTAGTTCGCTTAAACTAATGCTCTGATACCAACTGTGACATCCCCTAATTTCTCGGCCAGAAAAGACCGATTTAATTTATGCTTTTTAAAATAAAATCAGAGAAATCTTTTTAAAAGATATTGCGGAATTGGTCCCCAATACAAAATATGATAAAAGTTTGTCAAAACCTTTCTTTAAGAAATATATAATTTCATTTCATATCAAAACCTCGGGATGTCATGTTCCGATACATATCAAAAGCATAAACAAGACATTATAAGGGGAACGCGTCGGGTTTTCAATGGACCGCTTCGGATGAATCAGTGGTTTCGGACACGTGGCACATTCTAAGCGAGGGTGAGGTGGCCGAAGTCCACCTATGCGAAATTCCTTGGTTTTGGCAATTTTTCTCGATTTTTGCGCCAAAACTTCTAAAATCTATAACTTTCACATACGAGCTCCATTTTTGACGTTCTTTATATGCAAGCGTATGTAAAATTAAGATCTACAACTTTCGTTTAGACTTCATCGGCTAATTTTGAATTTAATTTTTATATTATTATTTTTAACAGACCGGGACAGGAAATCCGTTAAAAATTCATAACTTCTTCATCCGACGTCCGTTTTCGTCTGTCTTTTTACCGTTGTGCTACTATTGACGAGACCTTCGATTCTTGTTTAGGTCGTGTCGGCTAAAAATCACTCGATCTAAAATTCGAGTTTTTAGCTGTCTACTGCTAAGCTGAAACTTCGAAAAATCATAACTTCTTCATACGAAGTCAGATTTGGGCGTTCTTTTTATACCTACTCTCGGTTTAACGAACACTACGATTTTCGTTTAGATCACTAAGGCTAAAAAGTAGTTTATCAAAAACCCACTTTTTATGACATTCGGCACCGTGTCGGTTTTGTCGCGAAACTTCGACAGGTCATAACTTCTTCGTTATAACTCAGATTTTGGTATTCTTTATATATCCGTAATCCTTGTCACGCCCACTACAAGTTTCTTAATAGATATCGGCTTTATCTAATATTTATTTTTTACGCTCATTTTTATTCTTAATTAATTAAACCCTAATAATTAAGCATAAAACACATAATTCACATAATATTTACATAATTCCTTTTCATTTCTTCAAAATGAGTTAGAAAGGTTAACCTAGACTATCACATCAATATTAATGGCTAGGCTAGAAACTCGGGCATTACAATTCTCTCCCCCTTAGGATGATTCCGTCCCCGGAATCACACATCAACAAACAAATGCGGGTAGCGACTCATCATGTCACTCTCCGTTTCCCAGGTGAGATTTGGCCCATTCGTATGTTTCCATCGCACAAGCACTAAATCGACCATCTTGCGTCGCAACTTCTTAGTCTTACGGTCAATGATTGCCTCAGGTTCTTCGATCAACCTCTTGTTTTCATCCAACCTTAATTCAGAAATGGGAATTATGTCGGGCACATCTCCCGTGAACTTTCTCAAATAACATACATGAAAGGTGTTATGAATACCCTTCAGTTCTTTCGGTAATTCTAGCTTGAAATGCGCACTCTTAGTGAAGCGATCAACGACCACCCAAATCATGTCGTGACCGTTCCTTGTTCTGGGCAGTTTAGTCACAAAATCCATGGTAATGTCCTCCCATTTACCCATGGGTACAGGTAAAGGTTCTAAACTCCCATACGGTTTCTGATGTTGTTCCTTAACCCTAGCACATATTACACACTCGGCCACATACTTAGCAACATCGAGCTTCATCGTCGGCCACCAGTAATAGGGTTTTAGATCCCTATACATTTTCATCGCCGACCACCAGTAATACGGTTTCTGATTTTGGTATTCTTTATATATCTGTAAGCCTTGTCACGCCCACTACAAGTTTCTTAATAGATATCGGCTTTATCTAATATTTATTTTTGACGCTTATTTTTATTTTTAATTAATTAAACCCTAATAATTAAGCATAAAACACATAATTCACATAATATTCACATAATTCCTTTTCATTTCTTCAAAATGAGTTACAAAGGTTAACCTAGACTATCACATCAATATTAATGCCTAGGCTAGAAACACGGTCATTACACAAACTCCCAATCATAAATACCCACAACCAAAAACCATCTAAAGCCCACTTATGGCCCAATTTTCCAATTTGGGCCCAAACCCTTACTTAGGACTTACCCTAAAGTCCATTAACATTTCCCCAATCCAAACACTTGTTTACAGATGGCCCAACAAGGCCCTAAGCAATCCAAGCCCAGAAGACAGCCCAAATCAAACCCAAACACACAAAGCCCATTCCGACCGAGTACACGGAACGTACAGGCACGTACACATAGCATACTCGCTTAGAGGCTTGTACGCTGCGCGTACCTGCTTGTACGCCCAATGTACTCACCCTTATTCAGCCCATACCCGATTTCACTTAATTCATTAATACAAAGTTTTCTGAACCACAGATCTGACCTCCTTGAGCTGGAATACCACACAAAGTTGCCAACTTTATGTTCATACATGACTTAAAGAAGATGTTAAGCTTAAAAGGGATTTATTGGTTGACTTAATGCATGCATGACTCCATAATACCCATAAAGCTTGCACCTTTATGCTCAAGGATACTAAAACAAACTCATATCTGAAAGGATGAACCCTTAAACAACCTAACTCGTCCATAATATCAAAAGAAGACCAAAATCATAATAAAATGGCCATGAAGAGATCTAATCATACACAAACCAATATGCAAACTTGATACATCAAAAAGCTTCCCCACAAGGTGATGATTTGGATCCAAGGCTTTCCCACCAAGCAAAACAACTTCAAGCTTCTCTTCTTTCCTTCCCAAGGGCAAAAATGAGCATCAAAGCCTCCCAATAGCTCGAGAACACCTCCAAGAGGCTACAAGGTCGATTTAGGATTTTTAGAATGTGGAGGCTAACTTAGAAATGAGGGAAAGGGAGTAACATAAAGCTTTTATAGGGTATAACTATGAAAATTAGGGTTTCACACCAACCCTCGTACGCCCAACGTACTCTTCATACACCCAGCGTATGAGGTCTGGCACCCCGATCCCAAATCCAAAGTACACTAAGCGTACACTTCATTACGCATGGCGTAACCCTCTTCTCCTTGGTACGCCCTGCGTACTTCCTTGGTACACCTCGCGTACTAGGGTTTACCCTTAAACCCTAATTCATTCCAAAGGCCATACCTTTCTGGATACAGCTCCGATCCCGACCATCCTTATATCAATGAAAAGGTATCGATAAGCCCTACACTATTATCAAATCATACTTGACTTAAAGTTCCCTGACCACAAAATCCAATTTCCATAATGTCCCGCTACCAAATTACCAAAATGACCGTTGGCACCAAAACCAATTTCGAATGCCCGAACCATCTACATTTCATCACCCCCGCCCAAATGGGTAACGATTCAAAAAGGGGGTTACATTATTAGCATTATGTGTAGCGGTTCCGAGATTCAAGTGAAATTGAAGAATCAAGTATACTAGTCTTAGTCTCAACTTTGACTTAAGTTCTTACAAGATTTTGACCTAATTTCTACTACTAGGTCAAATGTATAATGTGTCTATATGATTCATGAAAAGATACTCGAGTCAAGGAATGACTTGAACTTAAAAGTAGTCACATTCTATCTTGAATGATTATGTAGGGTTGGGTTGTTGTTATTGTTTTGAGGTTGTAAATATATGTCGGAACTCTTCGGATTTTGCTGTTATGGGTTGTAGTCATATATTGGAGCTCTGGAGTTTTGTTTGAAGAATTCGGATTCACCAATTCTTTGTGATGCAAGGCCTGGTTGTTAGAAACCATGAGGTAAGGTTATTAGGTTGGCTTGGAGGTTTGAATAGTTATGTAGTCATTAGAATTTAGCCAAACCAATGTGGGGGGGGGGGGAGAATCACATTGTCATATGGAATATTTCAGAGTGCAGTAACACTGTAAATTTTCAAACAAATTTTATTCATTTTCAAAATCACATAAATCTCAATATCATATTTAAAAAACCACAATTGTCAAGTTGTCAAAAACACAAATCCATAATTATTTGATAAAATCTAGGATCCTCAAAACATAATCTCCATCTCGTGTGTACAATCAAGCCGGCGCCTTCCCGTGATCCTGAGAAGTACTTGAAACACATAACACATAATACGGTAAGCACGAAGCTTAGTGAGTTCCCCAAAATAAAACACACATCTTATTAGCCTCTCATGGATATATCTCATAAAGACCCTCCGACTCATGTGTCTCAGTGAGGACTCTCCGGTCTCACAAATCGGGTTGAACCCTCCGATCCTAACTCAATAAAGCTCGGAACGATACACATCATAAATCACAAAGACATAATGCAGGATATCACAATTCTCAATGTAAGCATACAAGACCATTCGGTCACACAATGTCCCCACTCATGGGAAGTATAGTAAGAAGACTCACCTCGTAAGTAAAGCAAATATGTCTCGTACTCGAATCACCAGTCTAGCCTGCGCCTAACATATATCATAATTATCTCTAATTAATAAACGACCCTCAAAGATGCTAGGCTAAACCCACTACTAATTTCTCAGAAGGAGAAAAGACCATTTTACCCTTCTATGGCCTCTATAGCTCATAGTTTGACCAAACCCTAGAAGTCAACAAAAGTCAACAACAGTGCATACGCTGGGCGTACAACCCCTGTACGCTGGGTGTACTACACCGCCATGAATGCATCGGGGATCTTCGATGCTACGCTACACGTACCTGGGAGTACGCTCGGCGTACGTCCCAGACTTGATTTTCCCACTCTCTTGGTGTTAATCCGTTAAGACCATTGTTATACTCTCAGATCTGGACTTATTAAAGGCTCATACTTCATAAACTTCGTGACTTTAAGCCTTGGCATGGCTGAGAAGGTCTAAAACCCAAAAAGTCTCACCCTTTACTCACAAAAGTGCTCATATCTCATGCATGGGGGTGATTTTGACGTCCAAGCTCCCATTTTTATGAATCCATTCAACTAAAAACAATAAAAGAGACAAGTATTAGGCTCTGGAGTTCAACAAACTCATAAAGCTTAAAGCTTTGGGATAAAAACCCTAAAATGGACCATAATATGCACAAATCAAAAGGATGAGAAAGCTCTGAGCTTGATACCTTCAAATGGTGCTCCAACCACAAGGAAGCTCAGATCCAAAGCAGGGACTCCATATTTATTCTCTCCAAGGCTCCTTCTTCACTCAAAGAATCCACAAGAACACTTAGAAGCTTACAAATGGCCACTGAAGTAAGGAGAACAAAATTTAGGGTTTAGAGGGGGTTGAAGATTGGAAATGGTGGCCAGAAAGGAGGCCATCATGTTCCTTAAATAGGGACACACCCCTCATTTAGGGTTTCCACTCTGAGCCTAGTACGCCCAGCGTACCCTCTCGTACGACGAGCGTACTAGGTGGCATCCGCGTCCAAACACGCTCATGAGTACGCCAAGCGTACACTCACGTACGCCCCGCGTACTCATTCGCCACCCAATTCCCGGATAAGGGCTAAAATGACAACTTGAGGAAAGTAAAAGGGCTAATAAGATATACCTGATCTTGGCGTGTTACAATTCTCCCCCACTAGAATCAGACTTCGCCCTCGAAGTCATCGTCTGGAAATAACTTTGGGTACTGCTCGCGCATCTCGAATTCTGGCTCCCAAGTCCACTCCGAGCCCTTACGACGCTGCCACTGAACTTTGACCAAGGACACCTCCTTATTTCTCAAGTTTTTCACCTTCCTGTCCAATATTGCTACCGGCCTCTCAATGTAATTCAGGCGATCATCAACCTGAATGTCCTCTAAAGGGACCACTGTCGTCTCATCGGCTACACACTTCCTCAGCTGCGACACATGGAAGGTGTTATGGATCTGGCTCAACTCTGTGGGCAACTCTAACCGATAAGCTACCTTGCCCACTCGTGCGATCACTCTGAAGGGACCAATGTATCTAGGGCCCAGCTTGCCCCGCTTCCTGAATCGGAACACCCCTTTCCATGGGGATACCTTCAGGAGGACAATATCTCCGACCTGGAACTCCAACTCGGAACGGCGCCGGTCGGCGTAACTCTTCTGGCGACTCTAGGCTGTCAGTAACCTCTGTCTGACCTGCTGGATCTGCTATGTCATCTTGAGCACTATCTCAGTGCCCCCATCACTCTCTGCCCTACCTCTCCCCAACAGATGGGAGTCCGACACCTCTTCCCATACCAGAGCTCGAAGGGAGGCATACCAATACTGGAATGATGGTTGTTGTTGTTGTATGAAAACTCATCCAAGGGCAAATAAGTGTCCCAACTCCCACTGAAATCCATAACACATGCACACAACATGTCCTCGAGCGTCTGAATCGTCCGCTCGCTCTGCCCGTCTGTCTATGGGTGATATGAGGTACTGAAGTGCAACCGGGTACCCAACTCCTCATGAAATTTCTTCTAGAACCTGGAAGTAAAACACACATCTCGATCCGACACTATCGATGTTGGCACCCCATGCCGCGCTACCACCTCTCGAACGTAGATCTCGGCCAATTTCTCTGCAGAAGAGCTCTCACTGATAGCCAGGAAGTGAGCACTCTTCGTCAACCGATCTAAAATCACCCATATCGCATCGACACCCCATGCAGTTCTCGGTAATTTGGTGATAAAAACCATGGAAATCTGTTCTCACTTCCACTAGGAATCTCTAGGGGCTGTAATGGGTCATGTGGACGCTGGTGCTCCACCTTTGACTTGTCGACAAGTCAAGAATCTCTCGACTACCCATGCCACATCTCTCTTCATGCAGGGCCACCAGTAATCCCTTTTCAGGTCCAGATACACCGTGTGGCCCCCGGATGGATCAAGAATCTCGACCTATGGGCCTTCTCCATCAAAATCTGTTGAGCTCCACCCATATATGGCACCCATATCCGCCGATGGAAGGTCATAAGCCCTCGACTATCCATCATAAACTCAGAAATCTGCCCGATCACCCACTCTCTCTTACGATTCTCTGGTCCCATGGCCGCCACCTGGGCCTCTCGAATGGTATCTAAGACTGGATTCATCACCGTCATTCTCATGCACACGTCTCGGTTAGGAGCACTCGCTGCTCTGCGACTCAAGGCATCGGCTACCACATTAGCCTTGCCAGGGTGATACAAAATCTCGCAGTCATACACTTTCACCACATCCAACCATCAACTTTGTCTCAAATTCAGGTTGGGCTGATCCATAAGGTACTTCAGGCTCTTATGGTCCGTGTATATGGTACACCGGACACCATAAAGATAGTGGCGCCAGAACTTGAGGGCGAATACCAACGCCCCCAGCTCTAAATCGTGGGTGAGATACATTGTCTCGTGAGGCTTCAACTGCCTCGATGCATATGCTATCACGTGCCCCCTCTACATCAACACCGCACCCATCCCTGATATAGATGCATCACAGTAAACTACGAAGTCCTCCACTCCCTCAGGAAGGGCTAACACTAGGGCTTCGCACAATCTCTGGCAAAGAGTCTCGAATGAGGCCTGCTGCTCGGGCCCCTAGGCAAAAGTAACACCCTTCCGGGTCAATCTAGTAAGAGGAACAACAATCTTGGTGAAATCTCTGATAAATCTCTGGTAGTAGCCTTCCAGGCCAAGAAAACTCCTAATCTCGGATGAGGACCTCGGCACCTCCCATCGCATAACTGTCTCGATCTTGGTCGGGTTGACCAAAATCCCATTTTGGTTAACGAGGTGTCCTAGGAATTGGACCTCTCGTAACCAGAAATCACACTTGGAGAATTTGGCATAAAGCCTCTCCGTCCTCAACTCCCCAAGAATCTCTCTTAGGTGCTCCTCGTGCTGCTCTCTGGACCTCAAGTATACCAAAATTTCGTCGATGAACACAATCACCGATCGGTCCAACATGGGCCTGCACACCCGGTGCATGAGATCCATGAACGTTGCTGGTGCATTAGTGAGCCCGAAAGGCATCACCACAAACTCGTAGTGCCCGTAATGAGTCCTAAAGGCCGTCTTCTGGATATCCTCTTCGCATACTCTCATCTGATGATATCCAGATATCAAATCAATCTTGAAAAACCAAGACGCCCCCTGCAACTGATCGAATAAATCATCGATCCTCGGTAGTGGATAACAGTTCTTGACCGTCAGCTTGTTCAACTCCCAGTAGTCGATGCACATCCGGTGTGAACCATCTTTTTTCTTGACAAAAAGGATGGGCGATCCTCACGGTGAGCTACTTGGTTTAATAAAACCCTTCCCCAGTAGCTCTTGGAGCTACGAGGATAACTCCTGCATCTCGGGCGGTGCAAGGCGATAAGGTGCCTTGGCAATAAGCGCCACACCCAAAATCAGATCGATCCGGAACTCCACCTGCCTCTCGGGAGGCACACCTGGTAACTTTTCGGGGAAAACATCCGGAAACTCACACACAACTGGAACCTCGGAGAGAGGATCGGCCTCTCAGCGGCAACCCTCGTATCCATCACATACGCTATAAAACCCCTGCATCGCTGCTGTAACTCTGCCTCGCCCTGGCAGTAGAACAGAAAGCCGATCCAGATCTGGTCCCCTCGCCATACACAGTAACCACTCCCCCACTAGGGTCTCGTATGGTCACCATCTGACGCTCACAGTCAATCGCGACTACAAACGGCCCCAATCAATCCATGCCCACTATGACGCAGACATCACCCATCGCTATCAGTACCAGATCTCTTGGAAATTCGACACCGAAGATCTCCAGAACACATCCCTGATACACATCAGTAGCGAAAACCGCATGCTCGTCAGCTATAGAAACCCTCAGTGGTCGCCTCTCGTCTAACACTAATGTGACGACTAAAGGATACAGACACGAAAGATCTACTCGCACCCGAATCAAATAACACCAATGCAGGCACAAAATTCACAAGAAAAGTACCTATATACAACACAGTATAGGCATAAACAAATCTCAAAATAACATGAATAAGGAATATGTACCAGCCATGACATTAGGTGCTGCGTGGACCTCCTCCGCTGTCAACTGGAAAGCTCTCCCACGAGCCCTCGAAGCCTCGGCCTTCACCGGCCGACTATCATTAGCACGAAGGCAGCATGAGTAAAAGTTTGGGCTGATCCCTGAGTGAGCTGAGGGCACTCGACCTTGCGATGGCCAGTCTAGTTGTACTGAAAGCAAACCGCAAATCCCTTAGGACAGTCCTTCACCATATGTCCTTCCTTGCCATACTTGTAGCAAATCCTTGCCCGGCATGATCCCTCATGACTCTTGCTGCACTTGCCACAAGTGCGGCCCTTCTGGCCCCCAACTCTCGTATCAGCAGGCTTTGCCCGCTTCTTCGCCGGCTGTGACTGTACCGGTCTCCTGTCTCTACCCCGAGACTCCTCCTCCTCTTTGGTCTGTAACTCTAGCTCAATCTCCCTCCTCCTAGCATTTTCCTGTAGCTCGACAAATGTCCGATAAGACGAGTTCGCCATGAAGTCCCAAATATCCCTCCTCAAAATGCTCAAATACCGGCTCACATGTGCCTGATCAGAAGACACGTGCTCAGGGCAGAACAATGTCCGCTCATGAAAAATCCTCGTAATCTCTGTCACCGATCCTGTCTCTACAAACTCCTGGGCCAAACGTTCCCTCTCCACACGGGGAACATAATCATCTCTGAACATCTGTGTGAATCTCTCCCAAGTCACTACAGCATGATCTGCAGGAGTAAAGTCAGTCATCACAAACTTCCACCAGTTCTTTGCTCCCAAGCGAAGGTGGTTTAGCGCAAACCGAAATCTCAGATGCCCCGGGCATGAACACGTATAGAAACATCCCTCAATTTCGTAGATCCATCTCATAGCAGTGATCAGATCCTGCGTCCCATTAAACTCTGGTGGCATCGTGTTGCAGAACTCCCGGAACAACGAGTCACCTCCCTGTGGCCTAGCAGTGGCTATGGATGCGGTGGCTGATGCAGCAGCTCCTCTGTGACAGCAACGTATCACTCATCAAATGTCTCAATCAGTATGGTCTTAATAGACCAAAATATCTCCGGTATGGCCTCCATGATAGCTTTGACCACCTCCTCATGAATGATCCTGCAGATCTCCTCGTCACTGGCACTGCTGCTCTCGGGGTTGTGGGGTGTACCCACCATAATGTCTCTGATACACAACACGAAAAATCATCAGAGTCTCATTCGAGCATACTCACACTCGATTCCCATCCCTACATGCTACTTAGTATAATATGGATTCTTACTTGGGTCGCATACAAATCCGATGCTTTCAGTAGTACGGGCCCAATACTACCTTCCAATCCACCCTGTAGTCGCCCCAAGTCCTCCTCCCAGGTTCCTAATTCAAAAGTACTCTATCTCTCACTAGCATCAGGCTACTCTCTCAATAGTCTCCTCCTATGTCCATCTAGGTATTTTTCCTAGATTACCCAATCTCTCTCTAATGATTCCTGCTATGATTCTCCCTACTCAGTACACATATAGAGCAAATAACAGATAGCAACATCTCCTGGGCTAAGGCATTACAAATCAGGCAACTTTAGCCCTAAAATATGAAATACCTAGCCTATCGTCTAGCATGCATCCATAATATCTCATAATATAAACACATAAGGGTATTTTGGGAAATCACCGTTCGGGCACTGGCTGATTGTACACACTGCTCCAGCCCCTTCTTCTCTTGAAAACTCTTACTCATTTTAGAAAAATCATTTTTCCTTAAATTTTTTTCTTAAATCCTTAGTTTGAGTTCAGACATACCCGGAGGTACATCCGAATCCCTCAAACCAAGGCTCTGATACCAACTTGTAACACCGTAAATTTTCAAACAAATTTTTTTCATTTTCAAAATCACATAAATCTCAATATCATATTTAAAAAACCACAATTGTCAAATTGTCAAAAATATACATAGGTGACCAAATCGGCTATTAAAAACTAACGAAATTGACTTAATAGATATGTAAGTTGTAAGTTTAATGACCTATTGAGCAAAAATATACTTAGGTGACCAAATCGGCTAAATGACGATAGTTGATTGGGGTATAGTGACATTTACCCCACAAAATAATACCTCATTATACATGTGATTTTGGAGTTGAATTTTTGTTGCTATTGTATCTTGAAATGTGATTAAAAGAAAATCATGTTTGGTAATGGGTTTCAAAGTAGGTGTGAGGGGATTCAATTTTGGGTTTACGTGATGGGTTTAAGTCGAAATTGGTTTGTTACATGTTACCTCAGATAGATCAATGGTGACATTTGAAGATCTTGTTGAAGCTGCTAGCTTCATTGGCACATGGGTACGATAGGGAAAGAAGACGGATTAAACGACGAAGATTTGATGTGTGTAACGCAAGAGAAGATACTTTAGCAAAAAAAACAAATCAAGGCAGCGGAGCGGAGAGTAGAGTAAGGGGTGAGAAGTTTGTTTACCTCAATTTGAAAAAATTAGCATGTTTCATTTCATGTTCATTAGGTTTCATTTATGGGATTTGTGCGGTTTGATTTTGTAGGATTATCATCGGGTTTTGTTTTTCGGATTTTCATTACGTGTGATGTTAGGTTGTGAAGAACGAGATAGTACATCTATGAAGTTTTGTCTCTTGTTTGTATGAGAGAGAGAGAGAGAGATGGACCCATGTTTTTTTTTAATTATTAAAATAAATAAATAACTATTAAATTTAAAAAAATGAAAGAAAAATGAAAAATAAATACCCCAAGGATATTATAGTAATTTTAGTTTACCGAGGGACCAAATCTTCAACGAAACTAGCTCAAAAGGACCACGAAGCCAAAAAAGTCGAGGTTTGGACTAAACCTCAGAAAAAATGCATACCACAAGGACCATTTTTGCATTTTTGTCTACTTTTTTTTAATAATTTTTATAATTAAAAATAAAAAAGTCCTCTCTCTCTCTCTCTCTCCATATGTATTTCCAGTGTCAGACTCTCACCCTTTCTTCATAAGAACCCTAAACAAGCATTCTTGCATTTTCTCACAATTAGAGCTCCTAAAATTCAATTTACCCTAAAATCGGTTGTATATAAGTCAACGAAACATCGATCGGAGTTAGATCGGAGTTGCAGGCTCACCTTCTGGCACAAGTTGGATCAAATCTCTTCTCAACACATTAGCCTTATGCTCCACTATATTAATATATGATTCCAGAGCACCCATTGGATTTCAAGTGGTTTCGTCGACTCATCATCTCCTCCCAAATGTTTTGCTTACAATAGCTCTCTTGTCACCGAGCTTTGTTTTGCTTTCTCCGATTGTTTCCATGATTACCAAAAGCTTTGATATGAAAGAATATTTTTTTGTGCTCCATTGGGTGTATTTACAAGATCCAGGTGTTAAAGATTACACTAGTGTTATGTTTTGGTTGGTGTTGATTACTTCTTTGCACATTTTTTTACTGGTTCGTTTGATTTGATTCAGACATTACACAAGATTGATATAGAAAGCTTAGAGTTTATGTATTAACGATTCATTTAAGGGTGGGGCTAGCTTCTAAGGAACATTCAATGGCAGAAAAAATCATTGGTCTTAGAAAACAACAATAGCTCCTCGAGTAACAAAGAGGTGACCAATTCAAAGGAAACTCAAATATAACTACTACGCAAAGAGAAGACGAAAATGATGTCATAAGATATTGATTTGCGAGACAAAAATTATGAGACACATCACCATGCTTTCATAGTGATGTTCCAGATTTTCTTAGCCTTTCACCGCCTACGCCACTGATCTTTTATGTAGGATTTGGTTTTGATTTGTGGTTAGAAATTAGTTGTAAGGTTTTGATATATGTATTTGATTTGTGTATCGGTAGGGATGATTGTGCAAAGCTTGATTTCCTTTTGTGTTGTTGGTGGTTGGAAGGAGGAACAGTGGTGAGGAGTTGATGGGTGAGTTGGGTATCGAAGGCGATGAGGGTTTTGAAGAAGATGATGGTAATTTTATCTTCTAGGTATTGAGAGAGAGAGAGAGAGAGATATAGAGATTTTATAATTTGTTTATAATTATAAAAATTATTAAATAAGTATTAAATTTTTTAAAAAATGAAAGAATTTGAAAAATAAATACACCAAGGGCATAACAGTCATTTCAATTTTCGGAGGGACCAAATACACAACGAAACTAGCTCAAAAGGACCACGATCCAAAAAAAATCATGGTTTGGACCAAAACCCAGAAAAAATGCATACCATAAGGACCATTTTTGTAGTTTTGTCTAAATTATTTTTATAAAACTTAAGATAAGCTAAATACTATGATTATTTAATTTAATTACAAAAAAGAAAAAAAAATCGAAATTAACATTATTTGATTAAGAAAGTTATCAATGAGAAATAAATTAAATTTGGAAACAGAATAAGTAAGTCATGTTTGATATGCCTTTTGTCGAAGGTCTGAACTCGGTCCAATTCAATGTCTTTGATTCTATAGCTTTCAAATGTCGCTCATTAGAATAATTTCCTAGTGTTGCCCCCATTTGCCCTAAACATGCTACCCTTCAATTTTCCATTTTTCCTCACTGGCACTTACCTTTGAATGAGTTTTTATGTTTCGTAGCAAACGGTGATGCCCTCCTCCTCACAATCCACCATTGACGCCTGCAAATCTTAAATGGTCCCATCGACCCTCCATTATCTTCGAAAACTTTCATACCCACAACGACATTGACGCATCCAATGTCGACATTGAATACATGTATTCAATTTTGGACACGAACGGGAGGCCGATTTTTCTTTGGGGGATTAGGTTGTAATCATATACTACCACCATTGTGTGCTCTTTTTGATCATCGGTTTGGGAGGTATGAATTTTGATATTTGTGTCTTCATATGTAATTACGAACTTGGATTTGTGGCTAAAATAAATTACAAGTTGGTTTAAGAATCAAGTAGTCTCGTGTTGAATATATATGCCCAAAAATCATTACTGAGTGATACAGCTAATAACATACGATCATATAGGGTCGCACATTTATCAAGTTGGCACATATTGAATATTTATTAAGTATTTGATTATTAATAAATGAATTCAACTCTTGTAATTGATTAGAGAAAAATTATTGTTATATGAAAATAATAATGGAAGAAAGAATAAACTAGTCATTTTATCATGTACAAATATTTTGGACACATTTGTTACTTTATGATTTAACTAGTTACTTAGTTTAATTAAAGAAATAAGATTGTTTGGCTTTTTTCTCTTTCTCACCATGATATGGACACAACTTTTAAGGGGCATGGAAGGTTGCTTGTCAACCTCCCTCCCTTGTTCTCCATGCTTTCCCTTCTAGACTTTACTTTAGATTAAAATAAGGTATATACTTTATGCATGCATGGAATATATAAGATGGTCTTATGGAAGAAAGTTTCTAATCTTTTGGTGCCTCTTTTCTCTTCATGAAGTCGTAGCTTCTACTCATTCTACTATATTTCTTTTAAAGTTTGAAGTCTAGAGTTGAAGCTTACTTTGTGTCTTCCTTTGGTGCTTATTTTGTTAAGCACTTAAAGGATTAAAGAACAAAGTATTACAAGAGGAAACTATCATTTCTTGGTGCCTTATTCTTGATGGTGGATACTTGTAGAGAAAATCATACTCTTTGATTTTTCTATCTTCATCAACACCCCAAAACCAAGTGGGTTCAAAGGCTCCAAAGGTTGTCATTCTAAAACTCTTTTTGTTTGTTTTTAATATCATTCTAACCTCTATAAATGGATCCTGGATGGTTTGGTTTTATTATAAACTCAAAAATAATTTTGTTATTTTTAACGCTTCCGTTGACTGGTTTTTATGAAAAACTAACTTATATTTTGTATCAAAACCCATCAGTGGTATCAGAAACATCTTTTATATGTTAGAATGGTTTTTTATGTTTGATAATCTTTGTTTTTTTGGAAAACAAGCATAAATTTTTTTTGGTTAAGAAAAGTCAATATTTGTCTTCTTTGATAACTTCTTGGTTAGAATTGTTTTATTTTTATATGTGACCATTTTTCATGCATTTTGGTTATATAAAAGTTGCCTTAAAAAACAAAGAGTTGCTTGTTATTATATATGATATGTTTTTGTTTATAAACAAGTCATTTGGACCTTTGTATTATGCTTGGTTGATATTTATTTATTCATAAGATGTAATAGATAAATATGTATTTTTTCATTTGTTTATTTTATGTAATAAATTAGTTAGACTAGTTGTATTTTTTTTTTTGAAAGAGTAGACTAGTTGTATTTGATTTTAAACAAGATGAAGAAATGAACTTCTTGAAGATGACTTAACCACTTGAGACCATAGTCCCAATCATGAGCTTCTAGTCTTGGTTTTGGGCCTAATGATAGTCTTAATGGTTTAAGTATTACAACCTTTACAACATGAAGATTTGAAGTTCTTTTGCAAACAATATTTGACTTAGCAAGTGAGAGCTTGAAGACCTTTTGAAGAGTCCCTTAAGTCCTTTAGGAAAGAATTTATAATTCTTGTGATGGCTCACAAAAATTATTAACAGACATGGCTTGGTTTATACACATTATAATGCATGCATGTGATGTTTATTTTATGCTATTGTATATTGTGCTTTATGTATGAAAATAGTTTTTACATGTAAAATAACATTTTAACATAAAATAATATCAATTGGAGTTTGAGTAAAAAATATTTAAAAGATAACATAAGATGTTTATAAATAGATACTTATAAAAACATTTTTACCGGTTACCGGTTAAAAATCGATTTTTTGTTAAAAATAATTTTATTGTAAAACTTATAAATAACCATTTTTAAAATATTGAAGTGGTTTAAAAAGTGTTTAAACATTATATAAACTCCATGTCTTTATAATAAATAAAGATTTTTTTATATAAACTCCATGTCTTTATAATAAATTAAAAGTGTTTAAACATTTTAGGGCCTTAAGAATATCAATTTACTTGGATATTTATTGGATCGTGATTGCAATAACTTTCCAAAATCTGTGCTTTCAACCCTATAGCCTCAAGTATCATGAAATCAGATTTGGGATAATCCAAAGAATTACAATTTAGAAGTCAGGCCACTTCTAAATCTTAAACACAGAAATGTACCTTGTTGTTTTGTGGTCTTAAGAGATAGATCAAATTAAAAGTATGATTTTCGTGTATATATGTCCCAACCTAATTTTTGAAACATTTATAATTCTTATATAGATGTAAGAAATCGGTTGGAAGTTAGTTTATGGGGGTTACATCCATTTTGGCTCCAAAAAGATGGTTAAAATATGGTTATTTAGACATAACCAAATATGACATCATCATGATGTTACAACTATTTTTGGCGGGAAATTTCATGGATGAACTATTTCCTGATATAGAAATCCGTTTATTTAGAGGACCACATGCTCAAACTGAGGACAGTTTAAGCATTAGAGGACCACATGCTCAAATTGAGGACCACATGCTCAAACTGAGGGGGAGTGTTATTGTATATTTATTTATCCATTTATTGATGTTAGTGTAGGTATTGCATACATATATAGTATATTGTCGTTTGTGTATTTATTTGTGTACATTGTATTATATATTGATTGGAATCCAATGCAAACCTTGTGAAGGTTATTTCCAGAATCAAGTAAAACAAATATGTTGTTGTATAACAAGAATTTACAACATTAAAGACAATAATATACCAAGTAGTCTTTGTTTCAACCAACAAACAAAATGTAAGAGAAAAAACATCTTCAAACTTGAAATTGATATTTCATTTATAATTGCATCTGAATAATAATTTGATCCTTATCATTTGATGGTACAATAGGTGGTGGTGGTAGTAGTGGGTCAAATGCATATGAACATTTTCCAACATTTGGTCGTGTCTTCTTTTTTTGCAAAGGCTCATAGGTAGGCGGGTTGCAAGGTGATGATGTTAGAGAATGTGTCATGTGAATGGGATAGGTAGTTAAAGTAGAGCGTTCAATCCATGCGGAGCTAAAAGACAAGCATCCAACACGACTCTCATCTTTTGTGAGTTCCAACTCTCTATAAGTCTATTATCATGCTAACAAAATTTTAAAACTGTAAATAATCATAAATTATACATATAGTTGAAAATTATAAATTATATAAATAATCATACGTTGTTAAGAATTAGAAACTTCTTGCATTGATCTATCTACGATTTCTTCATTTTCAACCATCCAATAACCTAATGGATCACATTCGGTTGTCGAGTACCAAACGAATTGCTCAGCGGAAAACTCTCAGGAGTCCATATCTAATAGAATCATGTATCAGGTTATTAGCAAATAGAAAACATTAAAATTATAATCAAGTACTTTACTTTAAAAGCATATAATGCTTAGGGTGTGCGCCATTTTTTATCGTTGTGTATTTTTTGGGAGCACTGAATTTATATGCTTGTCACCAAAAAATCTAACTATGAAATTTTGAGAATCAGAGTATAGTTTTTACCAAA
The DNA here is from genome assembly GCF_052849685.1 of Lactuca virosa. NCBI lineage: Eukaryota > Viridiplantae > Streptophyta > Magnoliopsida > Asterales > Asteraceae > Lactuca > Lactuca virosa. The sequence continues at coordinate 214,919,859 of NC_136426.1, read as the reverse complement.
AGGTTTTACTGTCACAACTAGCATTTGTGGGGTAGGAAATTCTGTCTATGTGTAATCAACTCTTGTTGTATCTTGTAACTCCAAGTTTGATGTTATACATATTACTCATTCAAAAAAAAAACTATTCGATTCAAAACTCATTCGTGAAGCTCTAAACCTAATTCAATGCGCTATATTCACTCAATGTTGGCTTGTAACCTTAATTTCCCGGTTCAAACATATTATTGGACCAGGAATCATTTATTGGGCCTAATGGGCCAATAAACCCTCAATTTGATTCCTTTGGGTTGAGAAACCTCATTTCGGCCATAATTGGACCCACACTCATTAAGCGATAGCATTTTGGGCCATAAGACTGGGCCTAAAGTGTCTCACTTTGTTTTCTCGGGCCTTGTTGGGCCGAAAACCACATAATTAATTGTAATGGGCCGAAAACCCATTCTTTTTATTATATTGGGCCGTGAACACTAATGTGGGCCCAATGGGCCAAAAAATTTAATTTGGGCTACAGAAATTTGGGTGATAATCCATATGAGCCCAACATTTATTCTTTTCTCCCTTCTCCCTCTCATTCTCGGTTTTCTGATAAAAAAAAAAGAGAAAAGCTTAATTAATTCAAGATCTTGAGACCTCACTGTTGTTTAAAGGTTATTCATACAATAGTCTCACATATTTCCATGATCAAACTCCCTAATCCTCCATGTAATGACCAACTAATCTTCTCTCCCTTCCTCCTTAAGATTCTCGGCCAAAGGCCATTTCTTCCTCACCAAAAATCATTCAAGCTTCACTCCTCTCTAATTCTTCAAGAAATCCCCCACTTTTCCTTCAAGAAAACCATGAGGTGATATGAGTTTTCAACAAATTGTCATCAAAATTCATTATTTTTGGTAAGCTATTTCTATTCAAGGAGTTAAACTCCATTTTTATGTTAATTCTATCACTCATACACACTATATTTCGTTCTTCTTGTTCCTAGAACCGAAAATCTCTAAAAGGGGGCTTGCTAGGTCGAGAACACCTTCTTCACTTCTTCAAAAATTGAATCCACCTCCCAATGTGAGTTCATACCCCTTGTTTTCGGTTTTTACTATGTTTTGGGGGAGGATACAAGTTGCTTTTGTGTTAGATCTATGTGTTTATGCATGTATATGTGTGTTTTCATGATTATATGTTGTGACTATGCTATGAAAACTTGTTAAAACTTCATAAAACTCGAGATATCTACTAAAATGGGGTGAAGTTTGTAACTAAATCACTACATTCAACTTAATATGAAGTTGAAAGGATCTAACATGTTAAGGAACACTAGAAAACTCAACACAGCCGTAGAAGGGGCCATTTTTGACAAATAAACAAAAAGTAAAGCCTTTTTGGACAACTCACGGTTTTGAGAGGGCCAAAAGAGTCATTTTCATATAAAAATGGGTCTTAAGGTTATTCACGGTTTAAAAGGGGACAAAAGTGTTAATTTTCACGGAATGGGATTCTATTTGGGCCTTCACGGTTTTCATGGGCCTAAAATGAAATTTTTCGATTTCTATGGATTTAATTGTCATTGTAAACAAACATGGGCCAAAAATGTGGATTTTCGGTTAAATGGCTGAAAATGTCATTTCCATTAAAATTGGGCAGAAAATGTTATTTCTATCAAAAGTGGGCTGAAAATGCCATGTTATTCAAAAATGAGTCCTTAAATGTAAACTTGCGGTCTTAATGGGCATAAAGTGTCATTTTTACCAAAATGTGCCTTAATTGTAAATTTTCGGCTTAATGGGCCAAAAATGTCATTTTTTAAAAAAGTGGGCCTTTTATGTCATTTTGGTAAATTGAGATAAAACAAACAATGTAATAACAAACGGGCTAATTACGTCATTTACATGCTTATTGGGCCTGGAATACACATTACATGTTTAGTGGGCCTTACTGGTCCATTTACATGCTTATTGGGCGTGGAATACACATTACATGTTTAGTGGGCCTTAGTGGTCCATTTACATGCTTATTAGGCCTGGAATACACATTACATGTTTAGTGGCCCTTAGTGATCCATTTACATGCTTATTGGGCCTGGAATACACAATACATGTTTAGTGGGCCTTAGTGGTCCATTTACATGCTTATTGGGCCTGGAATACACAATACATGTTTAGTGGGCCTTAGTGGTCCATTTACATGCTTATTGGGCTTGGAATACACACTTCATGTTTATTGGGCCTTAGTGACCCATTTACATGCTTATTGGGCCTGGTATACACATTTCATGCTTATTGGGACTTGTAATCTTCATAAACATTATTGACTGCGTTAAATAGTGTGATACAATATTCGCGTAAATTCAGTTAAGGCTCTTGTGAGACATTTCCTTCATTCGTACCTACCTAGTGTACAATCGTAAGTCCTGTAGTTATAACTAGAGTCTCCTGGAGGGAGAACGAGAGTTTGTGTATAGATCTATACGGGGTTGACACCCCACACCTAAGCTGTTCGCTACAGCTAGACTAGGCCAGTCTTGGGTGACAAACGTCTTACCTTAAACTAGTCGACGCCTGAAAAATGTCAAGACATGCATAACAGTCATATCAAGCATGGTTATAACGACTCACATAGAGATTAACTCCATTGTAAATTTACGGAATACATATACATTTCGGATGATGCAAAAACATACATACAATGTTACTCGGTCTTAGGGTTTTAAGACCACAATACTTTTACAAACAGAAAATATCAGATTTTCTGGGAAACTTACACTAAACATTTTCTTCTACTTACAACAGAAAATATAGGATTTTCTGGAATACTCTCTCTTTATACATTTTCAAAACAGAAACACACATGCTTTAATACAAGATTTGACACAAAACTTCCAAACCATTTTTACAGAAAATACCGGATTTTCTGGTGTTTACAAAGTGATACAAAATTTTTCATACAAACATGCTTATGAACTCACCAACATTATATATGTTGACGTTTTCAAAATAACTTGTATTCTCAGGGACACGATAAGCCGGTTGGTCATCAAGAACATGTGAATTTTGTTGCATTTTGTTTTTATCATGCACTTTTTATTTTTGGGATGTAACATTTCTAAACAATTACAATGATATAAACCCGGAATTGTTGTCTTATTGTATGTGTGATGACGATGTTGTCTTGTTTCAATTATATACACTATGATGATATTACAAGATGAAGTCACCCAACCCCCGGACGTTTCCGCCGTTTCAGGTTCGGGGGTGTGACATTTACTCATCTTCATTACTAAACCAGAAAATCATCTTTTCATGTCACATTAACATATTCATAGTCAAAATGTGGCAGTTAAGTTTCACACCCTTGGCCGGCGGCGGAAGCGCCGAGCTGTGACGTTTGATAGGGGTCACTGTTATTGAATATATTCAACAATACACATAATATATACCACAATAATTACTTTTATTCATTATATAATAGGTTACATTGTTTGAAATTCAAGTGCACTTTGATTTCCTAGCATAAACTAAACAAGAAGAGAATAAATAGTACTTCCATAAATCCTTTGATGACTTCCTTTACCATACCGCTCCTTTTGCTGCTCATTTCCCCGAGAATACATGCGGTTTGAAAACATCAACATAATGTTGGTGAGTCCACAAATTTTACTACCTTCGAAATAGTTTATTTTCATAATACCTTTATCTTTACTTTTAGATGTAATTTCTATAACTCTTCCTTTTTAAGATATATCACCCCTTTCGTTTATCCAAAAACTTCTCTTGTAACATTCTCACATACTATTACTATTTCAAGGCGTTCCCTTCTAGGAAATTTATTTTATTAAGGCTGGGGGAACATATATTACAATGAGTTCCTATAATCGAGCTTTCAACTAGCACTACTATAAAAATACCCTTTAATGACACGCAATGCCTGTCGTAAAATGCTCAGATGACATGTAAATGCATGTCAAGGAAGGCCCTGTCATAACGAAAGATGACACGCTTTTGCACGTCGTAAACTTACGACACGCATTTATGACACGCATTTACGATATTCCTTTATGAAACACAATGCGTGTCAAGGAAGCCCCTGTCATAAAGGAAGCCGACACACCCTTGCGTATCGTAATCTTACGACGCGCATTGCGTATCATTAAATCCACTGTCATAAGTGAAGATGACACGCATTTGCGTATCAAAAACTTCAATTGCCAGTGACGATACATATTTACGACGTACACAATTACAACGTGAATACACATAATAAAAAAACAAATATATACCAAAACATTCAATTTCATTTAAATGTCAAATAAGTTACCTAACATTACATGTTAAACAACACTACATGTCAACACTAATAACACTTAAAAACATGTTTTTTCCTGCATTTGGAGCACCCACTATTCCTATATCAGCAACCAACTTTAGGTCCAATTCCAACCACCTGTAAAAGAACATTTTAAAAGTTACCCTTAACATCACTAATCAAATTTATTACCTGCAAGCCGATAGATACAACTTTTATATATGGATATTTTCGTCTTTTTAACAAATTAGGGATGAAATTAAAATCCAGTTCCTTCCAAACTTGGAAGGAATGGTAATCATTAACCAAACTCTGCATGGAATAGAATCTGGAATGAAACATTTACATTTTACATTATGCTATTGGGCAACAAAACATGAGGTTTTGTTATTCAAAAAATATTTGAACTGAACTTGTGATTTATGGTAAAACACAGAGACCAAAAGTTGTAACTTAGTTTAATAAAAATGTAACATAAAAGCCTAATACCTCCTCTTTACCAACCTCGTTTTGCTCGTTTACAGCTCTTGATATCTTCTTGATCGGGATAATTAGCATCAAAGAACTACAAGTTAATGAAGAACGCGTGACAATTTTATTGCATGATTATATACCAAATAATCACAATATGTAATTCAAACAATCAGATTTATACTTTATATTACAACCATTCACTCCTTAATGTAATTATGATCTTTTTGTGTGAACAACTTATATGAAAAGATGGAAATAGTGAGAGAGAAAAGATGATTACAAAGGCAGTGATGTTGACAAATTAGCCATGACATGATGTTGAAACACCATTCTAACATCAATTTAAACATATAAAAGTAAACACATTGATCATAACAGTTGAAGAAAAGTAGAAAATTATTAACAAGTGTTTAGAAAATCAATATAAACATACTCTTAACTGGTTGTTGATAGAATGTTCTTGATTGTAAAATGTGATCCTCTGAGGAACCGTCAAGAGAGATAGGATTTTCGTGGGTTGTTTAAATCAGTTTGCCTTGTGCTTGGGCATGTGCTAATACTTGTTGTTGCTGCTGCTGCTGTTGTGATGCCAAATAAAACTGATTTGGGTTTTGTAAATTGGGTTTATGGACTTGAAGACCTATACTAGGGAGTAGTTGGTCAATTCCCTACATTTGTATTTTTATGTTAACCCCAATGTTAACTATGAAATTTTATATATTACTGAAAGAAACTTCTATAGGAAACTTACAGTTAGAGGCCAAGTAAACACATTGATCATAAAAGTTGAAGAAAAGTAGAAAACTATTAACAAGTGTTTAGAAAATAAATATAAACATACTCTTAACTGGTTGGTGATAGAATCTTCTTGATTGTAAAATGTGATCCTCGGAGGAATCGTCAAGAGAGATGGGATTTTCGTGGGTTGTTTAAATCAGTTTGCCTTGTGCCTGGGCATGTGCTAATACCTGCTGTTGATGTTGTTGTTGTTGTTTCTGTTGTTGTTGTGATGCCAAATAAAACTGATTTAGGTTCTTTAAATTGGTTTTATGGACTTGAAGACCTATACCAGGGTGTAGTTGGTCAATTCCCTGCATTTGTATTTTTATGTCAACCCCAATGTCAACTATGAAATATTATATGTTACTGAAAAAAACTTCTATAGGAAACTTACAGTTAGAGGCCAACCCTTCAATGGAAGACCAGTTACACCTTGATTAAACACTGAAAAGATTAAAAAATAAATAAATCAAAATCTAATTTTGAAGTAGATGGTTTTAAGCATCCACATTGTTAGAAAATTACCTATATTGCCCATACCATACTTCAACTGCGAAATGGTTTTCATTTTGTATGTTGAATCAGTTCAGGTTTGGTTACTAGAAGTTTACTAACTTTTTGTTTGTGTGTTGTGACATCCCCATTTTCACGGCCAGGAAAAGCCCGATTTTGTTTATGCTTTGTTTAAAAATCAGAGTAATATTTTAAAGTAAAGTGTTGCGGAATTTGTTCCCAAAAAAAATATGATAAAGATTTATCAAAGCATTTCCAAAGAAATGTATTTAATTAAAAAACCTCGGGATGTCATGTTCGATACAGATCATAAGCATAAACAGTACAATATAAGCCTTACTACATTATTTTGTATTTATAGGCCTATAATCCCTTAACTATCATCCAAACATCTATGCTCATGCGCCACTACCTGTAATACAAGAAACTAAGTGGGTCAGGCTTGGGAGCCTAGTGAGCACATAGGGTTTTCAACCCACAATAAATAAGTTTATTAACTTCATCAAACCAAACAAACTCGATTACCCGTTCCCCTTATCCTCACTTTACGTCCCTAAAACATCTAACACAAGGGACCTATTCTAAGGACTTTCATCGGGGTGACAATACTACTTCGGGGGTTCCTCAACAATTTATGTCAAATAAGGCAACCATGTGGGGGATGGAGTACTGCTGGCGAACACGCAGTTCAAATAAACACCTACAGGTTGCGAGCCTGCTAGTGTTCCACCGGACTGTCTAGAATAGTCCGTGGTCGTCATCTATACTCCGCTAGATGACTGGATCATCTTAAAACATCGAGGTCTCTCATCATTTTATCACACATTATCTATGACATCTACCCATGTCTTACCCAACATATTTTGTATATATAAAATACATATACAGTTTAAATCATTTAAAACATGTATAAAAATCTTTCATCAGCATAGACAATAAGTATTTAGACAATATGCACACATAACATGTAATTTATGTTAAATACTTCATATTTATGTGTAAGAGGAAAGTAACTATGCACTCGCCTGGTAAGGTGGTGACTGGGTACTCGGACAGAACTTCGTTACTCTTAAAACAATTTTTCCTTGACGAAACCTAATATCATTACCACTAGAGTTTGGTCTAAGATTCAACGAGACTAATTAATAGTCTAACTGTTATTACTATTATATAAGCGTTAAAAAATACTCTTCACCCACTATGTACAGATAGGGGCCACGCATGGAACGCCGGAGGGCAGGATCATTTTGGCATAAAGCACTTCTGAAATCCAGCAACCCAAGCGGCCCTCCAAACCAGATTCCCCGTACTGTGAGTGGTTAAAAAGGTATTGTAACGACACTTATATAACTCATAATAATAGCCCAAATACTTATTATAAGGTCCTAATAACATTACTATATTGAAACATAAGCTATACTAAAGATAGGCTAGGCGTAGCTCACTTACAACGGGTTTTCTCGAAAACCGGGCTTCGCTGGAGCAGCGTTCCCGAGCCGAAAGGCTCTTTTCTCGGGGCTCCGGGAGCCTCGGGGCTTCATTCGGGTGCTAGGGGGTTTACCTAGGCTTTTAGGGGGTTAGGGTAGTCTAGAGAGAGAAAGTAGTGAGAGAGAGAGAGAAGGATTTGGGGTGTGGAAACCGGCTGCCCTCGCACCTCTATTTATAGGTGATGAGCTGCTGGGAACGCAGCGCGTTCCCGAACGCCGCACGTTCATTGTGAATGCAGCGTGTTCTGGGGGGTACGTGTCCGAAGTCTAATGGGGCGACGTGGCTGATCTGAGACCAAGTGCTGCGAGAGCGCGGGGCGTTCCTCCTACGCGTGACGTTCCTTCGCAAATCACCCTCTCGACTTCTAAATTTCATAAATTTCGCATACGAGCTCCCTTTTCGACGTTCTTTATATCCGCGCTTAGGTGGAGATGTAATCTACAACTTTCGCTTTGACTCCGTCGGCTAATTTTGAATTTATTTTTAAAGTTATATTTTTAACAGGCCGGGACGTGATTGGTCCGTTAAAAATTCATAACTTCTTCATCCGACGTCCGTTTTCGTCTGTCTTTTTACCGTTATGCTACTATTAATGAGATCTTCGATTCTAATTTAGGTTGTGTCGGCCAAAAAATTCTCGATCTAAAAGTCGAGTTTCGGGTTGTGCACTACCATGCCAAATCTTAAAAAATTCATAACTTCCTCATACGAAGTCAGATTTGGGCGTTCTTTTTATGGACGCTCTCGATTTAAAATATTCTACGAATTTTGTTTAGATTACTAAGGCTAAAAATTCATCTATCATGAATTAACTATTTACGTCTCCCGGTGTCGTGCCGGTTTTGCCGCGAAACTTCGACGAGTCATAACTTCTTCGTTATAACTCGGATTTCGGCGTTCTTTATATATCCAGAATCCTTGTTTCGACCACTACAACTTTATGTAAAGTTATCGGGTTTATTCAAAACTTTAATTTTGACGCTTATTTTTATTATATATTTATAAACGAATATATAAGCACATAATTCACATAGTATTCAAATATTTCATCTTTATTACTTCAAAATAGGTTACAACGGTTGACCTAGACTATTACATCATCTACTAATGCTTAGCCCCGAAACCCGGGCGTTACAATTCTTTCCCCCTTAGGATGATTCCGTCCCGAAATCATGCATCAGCAAACAGATGTGGATAGCGACTCATCATGTCACTCTCTGTTTCCCAAGTGAGATTCAGCCCATTCGAATGTTTCGAACGGACTATCACTAAGTCGACCATCTTGCGTCGTAACTTCTTAGTCTTATGGTCAACGATTGCCTCGGGCTCTTCGATTAGCCTCTTATTCTCATCCATCCTTAATTATGAGATTGGAATTATGTCGGGAACTTCTCCCGTGAACTTCCTCAAATAACACACATGGAAGGTGTTATGAATACCATCTAGTTCTTCGGGTAATTCGAGCTTGTAAGCTTCGTTCCCAATCTTCTAAAGAACTTTAAACGGTCCAATAAACCTTAGACTAAGCTTCCTCGTTTCCCGAATCTTATAAGTCCCTTCCACGGTGAGACTTTAAACAAAATGGAATATCCAACTTCGAACGTCATTGGTCGTCTTTTCTTGTCAACATAGCTCTTCTAACGATCCTGAGCTGCTAACATCCTTTCCTTGATCACCTTTAACTTCTCAGCAGTCTCATGGACTATCTCGGGGCTCATAAACTGCTTTTCCCCAGCCTCAAGCCAACAAGACGGCGTACAAAACTTCTGTCCGTACAAGGCTTGATAGGGTGTCATCTTGATGCTTGAGTGGAAACTGTTATTGTAAGAAAATTCTACCAAAGTTAAGTGCTCATCCCAATTACCTTGGAAATCAAGGGTACATGCTCTCAACATATCTTCAAGTGTTTGAATCGTTCTTTCGCTCTGACCATCAGTCTGCGGATGGTAAGCTGTACTCAAACACAACTGCATACCCAATTCCTCTTATAGACTTCTCCAAAACCTCGACGTGAAACGACTATCACGATCCGATACAATCGTCAGAGGAACACCATGAAGTCTTACAATTTCCTTCACGTAAGCATTTGCAAGCTTATCCATAGACCACCTTTCGTTGGCTTCTATGAAGTGTGCACTCTTAGTGAAACGATGCACGACCACCCAAATCATGTCGTGACCGTTCTTCGTTCTGGGCAGTTTAGTCACAAAATCCATGGTGATGTCTTCCTATTTACCCATGGGTATAGGTAAAGGTTCTAAACTCCCATACCGTTTCTGATGTTGTGTCTTGACTCTTGCACAAGTTACACACTCGACCACATACTTCGCAACATCGAGCTTCATTGTCGGCCACCCGTAGTAGGGTTTTAGGTCCCTATACATTTTAGTGCTACCGGGATTAATCGAGTACAAGGTCTTGTGAGCTTCTTCCATTAGATGATCTACTATTCCTCCCGTCTTAGGTACCCAAATCCGATCTTGGAATACCTTCAGTCCTTGACTGTTTGTACCGAACACTAACGTTTTGCCCAAATGTTCTTCCTTTCGGTCATTCTTCTCTAAAGCTTCCTCTTGAGCTTTCTTGATGCTTTCCACAATCGCCGAGACAACTTCTATTCTCAACGCTCTTGGACTTTTTTTTTCAAGGTTTATTTTCCGACTGAGAGCATTAGTGAGAATATTTGCTTTACCGGGGTGGTAAAGTATCTCACAGTCGTAGTCCTTGAGTAACGCTAGCCAACGTCGTTTCTTCATATTCAATTCCTTCTGATTAAAGAGATACTGAAGACTCTTATGATCAGTGAAAAGTTTTCACTTCGTGCCATAGAGATAATGACTCTATATTTTTAGAGCAAAAACTACCGCTGCCAACTCCAAATCGTGAGTGGGGTAGTTCTTTTCATGCTCCTTCAATTGTCGAGATGCATATGCTATCACCTTTTCTCTTTGGGTCTGAACACAACCCAACCTGACTCCAGATGCGTCACTATAGACCATGAAGTCTTCAACTCCATCGGGTAGAGAAAGAATCGGTGCTTCACATAACTTCTTCTTTAGCTTCTCGAAAGCTTCTTCGTGCTTCTCACTCCATGTATATGTAGCTCCTTTGTGGGTCAAAGATTTTAATGGACCATCTATCAAAGAAAAGCCTTGGATAAACCTTCGGTAATATCCAGCTAATCCCAGAAAGCTTCGGATCTCCGTGGGACTCTTCGGTTGTTCCCATTTCATCACAGCTTCGAGCTTTGATGGGTCAACCATTATCCCTTCCTGGTTAACCACATGACCCAAGAATTGGACTTCTCGGATCCAAAATACACACTTGGAGAACTTTGCATACAAGTTCTCCTTCTTCAAGACTTCTAACACTTCTCGCAAGTGTTTTCAATGCTCCTCCTAGCTTTTCAAGTAAATCAGAATGTCATCTATGAACACTATCACAGATTTATCGAGGAATGGTTTACAAACCTTGTTCATCAAATCCATGAATGCTACTGGAGCATTGTTCAGTCCAAACGACATAACCAATAACTCGTAGTGTCCATATTTAGTTCTAAACGCAGTCTTCTCGATATCCTGCTCTCTCACCTTCAGCTGATGATTTCCTGACCTAAGATCGTTCTTTGAGAAATAGCTCAAACCTTGCAGCTGATCGAATAGGTCATCAATCCTCGGCAATGGGTACTTGTTTTTCACCGTTTCCTTTTTCAGCTCTCTGTAGTCTATGCACATTCTCATGCTTTCGTCTTTCTTCTTCACGAATAGCACCGGAGCTCCCCAGGGTGATGAACTAGGTCGAATGAAACCGTTGTCCAACAACTCCTGAAGTTGTGTCATGAGCTCCTTCATCTCCGTTGGTGCTAATCGGTTTGGTGCCTTCGCTATTGGTGTTGTTCCTGGTAACAAGTCTATTCTGAACTCTACTTGTCTATCAGGTGGTAATCTAGGAAGATCTTCAGGAAAGACCTCCGGATAATCGCACATCACCGGTATATTTTGCACCTCCTTCATTTCCTTCTTGGCATCGATTACAAATGCCAAATATGATGCACATCCCTTGGACAAACATTTCCTGGCTTTCATCAGGGAGATGATTCCAGAATTTACTTTGCGTTTGTCCCCGTACACCATAAATTACTCTTTTACGGGTGGGTTTACCCTCACTATCTTCTTCCTACAAAGTATCTCAGCATCGTTGGCGCTAAGCCAATCCATTCCCATAACGATGTCGAAACCGTTCAATTCTATGGGTAACAGCTCTTCACAGAATTCGTTTCCGTTTAAGTCGATGACGATGTTCTTAATATAATCACTAACAGGTACGAATTTGCCACTGGCAACTTCCACAATTAGGGCATTATCAAGTTTTTCTACAGGCAATGCTAATTTCCCACCAAATCTATGGTATATAAAGGATTAATTTGCTCCGGAATCAAACAGTATATTGGCAGGCAAATCATTTACAAGAAAGGTACCTGAAGCGACATCTGCTGCCTCCTTCGCAGCCTCAAGTGTCATCTGGAAGGCTCTCACCTTCGGCTTCGGTGGGATATTAGGCCTTCTTGCCTCGTTCTTCTTAGGGAAATCTTCGTAATGTGCCCCTCCTGATTACATCCATAGCACACCCTTTTGTTGGCGGTGCACTCATTGGCGTAATGCCCGGCCTTCCCACACTTGTAGTAGGTCACCTCCCCGCTACATTTCCCAAAGTGCTTCTTCTTGCACTTCTCACACCCTTTTGCTTCATTCCCTCCTCCTCCAAACTTCTTTGAACCGAACTTGCCCTTCTTATTGCTGGGCCTTGCAGATCCCTCAAATTTTCTCTTCTTGCCGACCTCAACCTTGCTGGCGGCTCTTCCCCTGATCATTTCCTCCACAGACATGGCAGCCCAGATAGCTACCTCCAGAATAAGTGCCTAACGTAGCGGCACTGCATACTCCCATGGGGGTCTCTTGGCGTACTTGTCGATTTTCGTTAGTTCATCTGGGACAAGAAGTAGGGCAAAATCCATCTTCTCTGTGAAGTTGTTGGTGTATTCATCAATCGACATGCTTCCCTTCTTCAGGATCAGGAACTGGTTCTCTAGCTCAAGCAAGTTTTGGGCTGAGTAGTACTTGCGTTTGAACTGCAATAAAAACTCCACCCACGTCAGCTGCAGGGGCTCGTTGGGGCTTAAAGTCTTCCCCAGGGTGTTCCACCAGCGCATTGCGCTTCCTCGGAACTGATGTACTGCAAAGGTGGTCTGCAACTTGCCTCTAAAACCGCATGTCATGAAAGCTAACTCTATTTCTGTGATCCAATCCATGAATCCGATCGGATCTTCCTTTCCAGTGAAAGTTGATGGCTTGCAAGTCAGAAAATCCTTGTACTTGCACCCATTCCTCTCGTCTCCGTCATCGTGGTTGTTTTGTCGAACTATTGGTGGGTTGACTTGTCCAACGGTCCCACTGTAGTTCCCTGCCTTAGACTTCCCGTCATTCAGTTCGGGCTGTTCGATTGGTATGGTAGCTTCCTCTCGATTCTGCTGGATTAAGCGTCTGGTTTCCTCCATTTGACGATCCAACATCATTTGGATCATCTCTTGTACTCCGGCAATTGTGATTGGCTCGGGAGCGGCTACCACAACCGGAATTTGCTCTATCATAGGTGGTTGATTCTTGTTCCCATTTGCATTCCCGACTCCACTGCGGGTTCTTGCCATTTTGATCTATACGCCGAATAAGGTGAATTTAGATATTTATTTAGGATACACGTTTAAATCATCCTTATCACTCCGAAACATTTACATGTTAGTTCTAATATCGTAGTCGAACGTTTAGAATCCTGAACACATAAGGTTTCCAGATCCGGTCGGCAACAGACCATAGATCCGAACAAATAATAGCATATAAAGCATTTAGCACATAAAAGCATTTTAAGCATCCTTCCTAAAATAAGCTAGTGCTCACATCTCACAATCATCGCTTAGCATTCTAAGTTTTAGTCTAGCAATCCTACAAATTCCTAGTTTGCTTAAATTAATGCTCTGATACCAACTGTGACATCCCCATTTTCACGGCCAGAAAAGACCGATTTTGTTTATGCTTTGTTTAAAAATCATAGTAATATTTTAAAGTAAAGTGTTGCGGAATTTGTTCCCAAAAACAAAATATGATAAAGAATTATCAAAGCATTTCCAAAGAAATGTATTTCATTAAAAACCTCGGGATGTCATGTTCGATACAAATCATAAGCATAAACAGTACAATATAAGCCATACTACATTATTTCGTATTTACAGGCCTATAATCCTTTAACTCTCATCCAAACATCTATGCTCATGAGCCACTACCTGTAATACAAGAAACTGAGTGGGTCAGGCTTTGGAGCCTGGTGAGCACATAGGGTTTTCAACCCATAATAAATAAGTTTATTAACTTCATCAAACCAAACAAACCCGATTACCCATTCTCGTTATCCTCACCTTACGTACCTAAAACATCTAACACAAGAGACCTAGTCTAAGGACTTTCATCAGGGTGACAACACTGCTTTGGGGTTCCTCAGCAATTTATGTCAAATAAGGCAACCATGTGGGGGATGGAGTACTACTGGCAAACACACAGTTTAAATAAACACCTACATGTTGCGAGCCTGCTAGCGTTCCACTGGACTGTCTAGAATAGTCTGTGGTCGTCATCTATACTCCGCTAGATGACTGGATCATCTTAAAACATCGAGACCTCTCATCATTTTATCACACATCATCTATGAAATCTAGCCATGTTTTACCCAACATATTTTGTAGATATAAAATACATATACAGTTTAATCATTTAAAACATGTATAAAAATCTTTCATCAGCATAGACAGCAAGTATTCAGACAATATACACACATAGCACGTAATTTATGTTAAATAATTCATATATATGTGTAAGATGAAAGTAACTATGCACTCACCTGGTAAGGTGGTGACTGGGTACTCAGACAGCACTTCGTTACTCTTAAAACAATTTTTCCGTGACGAAACCTAATATCATTACCACTAGAGTTTAGTCTAAAATTCGACGAGACTAACTAATAGTCTAACTATTATTACTATTATATAAGCGTTAAACAATACTATTCACCCACTAAGTACAGACAATGGCCAGACATGGAACACCGGAGGGCAGGATCATTTTGGCATAAAGCACTTCTGAAATCCAGCAACCCAAGCGGCCCTCCAAACCAGATTCCCCGTACCGCGAGTGGTTAAAAATTTATTATAACGACACTTATATAACTCATAATAATAGCCCAAATACTTATTATAAGGTTCTAATAACATTATTATATTGAAACATTAGCTATACTAAAGATAGGTTAGGCGTAGCTCACTTACAGCGGGTTTTCTCGAAAACTGGGCTTCGCTGGACCGGCGTTCCCGAGCTGAAAGGCTCTTTACTCGGGGCCCCGGGAGAAGGTAGTGAGGGATAGAGAAGGATTTGGGGTGTGGAAACCGGCTGCCCTGGCACCTCTATTTATAAGTGCTGAGTTGCTGGGAACGCAGCGCGTTCCCGAACGCAGTGTGTTCCACTGGGTACGTGTCTGAAGTCTACTGGGGAGACGTGGTTAATCCGAGACCAAGTGCTGCGAGAACGCGGGGCGTTCCTCCTACGCGGGGCGTTCCTTCGCAGATCACCCACTCGACTTCTAAAATTCACAACTTTCGCATACGAGCTCCGTTTTCGACGTTCGTTATATCCACGCATAGGTGGAGACGTAGTCTACAACTTTCATTTAGAGTCCGTCGGCTAATTTTGACTTTTATTTTAAAGTTATATTTTTAACTGGCCGGGACAGGATTGGTCCGTTAAAAATTCATAACTTCTTCATCCGACGTCCGTTTTCGTTTGTCTTTTTACCGTTATGCTACCATTAATGAGAACTTCCTTTCTCATTTAGGTTGTGTCGGCCAAAAACCGCTCGATCTAAAATTCGAGTTTCGGGCTGTGCACTACTATGCCAAATCTTAAAAAATTCATAACTTCGTCATACGAAGTCAGATTTGGGTGTTCTTTTTATGGACACTCTCGGTTTAACATATTATATGTCTTTCGTTTAGATTACTAAGGCCAAAAAGTCCTCTATCGTAAATTCACTATTTACGTCTCCCGGTGCCGTGACGGTTTTGCCGCGAAACTTCGACGGGTCATAACTTATTCGTTATAATTCGGATTTCGGCGTTCTTTATATATCCGGAATCCTTTTTCCGACCACTAAAACTTTATGTAAAGATATCGAGTTTATTCAAAACTTTATTTTTGACCCTTATTTTTATTATATATTTATAAACGAATATATAAGCACATAATTCACATAATATTCAAATATTTCATCTTTATTACTTCAAAATAGGTTACAACGGTTGACCTAGACTATTACATAATCTACTAATGCTTAGCGCCGAAACCCGGGCGTTACATGTGTTATAAGACGTTAAAAATAAGCTGGAGGTGCAAACGGATGACAACTTGACTCAACTTAAGGAGAACGAAATGTGTGTGTGTGTGTATATATATATATATATATATATATATATATATATATATATATATATATATATATATATATAATATTCCATTTCCTTGCCAAATTTATTGAACATATTGTTTATCACAAATGTTGTTCAGGTTAAGAAACCAATTGAAGCAAAAGGAGGAGCACAATGCTCTTACTGTCCAACAATATACTCAACAAGTAACTCCTTATAGTTAAGGCAAACCAAATTGAATGCAATTTCTCTTTTTTATTTTTATAAATGTAAATATTGATATGGATATTGATGCATGCAGTTGAAGCAGAAATCTCTAGAACTCCAAATTGCAGACTTAAAGCTTCAGCAAAATGAAGAAAAGTTGGTGAAAGAACAGTCCATGATGAAGATGTATGCAGAACAATCAGTCGTTGCAGAGCACAATTCTAGTATTTGTTTGTAAGGGTCGAAGACCTGTTGTAATATGTCGAAGACTTATTAATGTTATTTTACAAGGCATTTTGTAACGAAGCTTAAATGTTTAGTCCTTGTAATTTTTTGTATGCTTTCATGTTTCCTATAAATAGGGACATTACTTAGAGTTAGATAAGAGTATTTGTATGAACTTGTCTACATTCTCTCTGTAAGAATTGAAAGCATAATAGAGCTGAAACCAGATTATATTTACATCGTGTGTTCAAATTACGTTCGTGTTACTCTGATTTGTTACATACTCGATTCATGACTTCATCAATTGGTATCAGAGCGGGTGTTCTTGATTTGATCAAGAATTGATCCATGGTGGCAATCTTGATTTGGTGATTCATTTTTTGATCTTTGATCTTCGTGTTTTAGAGAGTTTTTGGATTCTAGAAATCAAATTCATCATTGATTCTATTCATAATTTGATTTTCTTCACTAGAATTCAAGTGATTTTTACTTTCTCTCTCTGGAAAACCCATTCAAAATCTCTTTCTCTCTCTAGAAATCTTCAAGTTTTTGTGATCATGGTGCGTTTGGAGTATGATTCTTGGGTTGTAATCGTTGAAGGTGTGAAATAAAAGGTCAACGAATTTGAATTTTATGGGTTATTGTTAAGTGGGTTGATTTCATTGGATTCTATGGTTTCTTACGGAGGTTTGAAGGTTGCTGAGGAGAAGAAAGAGAAGAAACTGAAAGGAGATTCGGGTATGGATTGCCATTATTGCAACGGAGCAAATCATCTAGCAAATGATTGCATGCTTCGTAAGAAGGATGAAAGAAAGAACAAAGTAAAAGATGAAGCGTATTATGCTGAGAAACTAGAGGAAGTAAGGGCTAAGGCGAAAAGCTTGTCTTTAGTGGCTAGAGGTGAACATGAGGATGATGGCACTTATCAAATATGGTCTTCGGGCTCAGATGATGAAGAAATGCGTAATCCTACACATGGCGCCATGTATGCGAAGCTGGAGGAAGATTCGGACGAAGAGGTGACAGGCCGATGCTTTGTGTCAAAGTCTGCTGACAAGTCTCCAATGACAACTAAGGTACGTAATATTCTTCAATCTTTCAATATTCCTTTGAGTGCATATGATTCTGAAGTTGTTGCTTTTGATGACACTGTTGCTTATTTTGATACTTTGATTGTTTCTGCTAGCAATGAAGCTAAGAAATTAAGCAATCAATTGTTAGAGACTCAGAAGAAGTTAGATTCGAAAATTGTCAAGATAGAATGTTTAGAATTGCAGATTACAAACATTATGTGATAGGGATTCGTTGTCTAGTGATGTAAAACTAGTGTTAGCTCAATGAAATATATACTTTAATTCTGCTAAACGTCTATATGGCAAATTGAATGCATTGCATCATTTGTGTGAAATTAGCAAGGAGCAACATAGGAAATTATTACCTTTTTTAGCATATGAGAGAGATAAGGTTGATAATATTTCTTATGATTTTGAGAAAAATATTGCCGAGTTTGACAAAATTCCTGATGATAGATATGCTTATGGAATTGTCAAAATTGATGAATGTCTGGATTCAAATGAATTAGTTAACATTGTGAATGATACTTTGACTAAATCAGAACAAATAAAAATTTTGAAAAAGACTGAGAATTCAACATCTGATTCTCAATCTAATTTTGCTGATATTGAAGATAACTCTGACAATATTAGCGAAATTAGTGATATTGAGGAGGTTGATTGTTCTCAGTTGTCTGTCATTAACGTTGCATCAAAATCTAAAGGAAAAGAAAAGATTAAGGATTTGATGGTTAAGATTGACACTGACAAACCTTCAACTTCGAAAGTTTATGATCCTGATTTTGTGGATATCCGAGATAGTCAAACGGATAGCAGTGATGATGAAAATGATGAAGACAGTTCGCACAAAAAGGTCTCATCAAACAAAGATTCGAAAGAAACTGAAATTCCACGTGTTGTAGTTGATCAAGTGTTCGGGGACACTGAAACTTTCGACAAAGTTTTGTCTGAAAAAGGAGCCCATTATTTGGAAACAAATCAAGTGGTGTATCCAAATTTCAAGTGTACAGATGATGTTGTTTTTCGAAATCAAGTGTTTGTCACTACTGGAAATGTTGAAAACATTAAACCAGAATTCAACAAAATGGTCGAAGATGACAACAAGAAAACAACAGACAAATGATTCTTTTCAAATCAAAGCACTGTCGAAAATAATCTAACAAAGAATTCGTATGTTTTTCAAAGACAAAAACCTCAACGCAAGTGGGTTGAAAAATCTAAAGTTGTGAAAGAAGTTACAAAAGAGGTTGTTGTGGAAAATGAAATTGTTGTCAAATAAAATTCAAAAGAATTTAAAGAACAAATTGAAAAGTTTTCAAAAGAAAATGAAATTTCAAAAGACAAGCACGAAAGAAGATTTTCTGGCAAACTGTGGAGTCTCGAAAGAAACAAAATGGTTTGACATTGAAAACGTCTGAAAACACAAAGACTAAATCTGTTGAGAACAAGTCTTCGAATTCAGTATCTTATTCAGATCCAAAGAAAAATCCCGCTCAATCAAACAAACCAAAATCTGAATTTTATCCAAAAACAAATTCTTCGAAAGTTCAAAATACAACGTTTTCCACAAATATCAAAAATACCTCAAAGCGCTTTCAAAATCAACCCTCAACACAACGATTTTCTTCTAATCAACAACCAAGATTTTCTCAAAAACGAAAATTTCACAACCGATTTTCTCAAAATACAAGCGTTGGAAACAACGTTGGAAGTCGATATGCCATGGCATTTCGTCCTAAATCAAATGTTGATTTCGTCCCACAAGAATCGAATTTTCCAAATCCGTCTGGAAAGCAGAATTTGAAAGTTTCGTACACAAAAGGGTTATTTTGTGACAAAAACATCGATCATTAGCTTGAAGGAAAAGGACGAATGTATCAATCAAGGAAATACTCTCAACAACAAATTCAAGAAGCTTATGAGAAGTATGTGAATACTTCGTCAACTGAAAGCCCATCTTCAAAAGATTCGAATGTTTCGGTAAAGACTTGGCAACCGGCTTCGAAAGAAAAGCATGTTCTTACACAATCTAAAAAGACGAAGGCATGTGTCAGTGACAATCCCAAACTAACAAAAACTTATGTTTCCGTTCCTTTACCTAGTGATGTGGACTTAATTGATAGTCTCAAAACTAAAGTTTGTGATTGGGTTAAAAGTTCTGCATTTCATTCTGTTTTCAAAGCTAATTTCTAAGGACCCAAACAGCTTTGGGTACCTAAATTCTTTCTGAAGGGCCAATATATATGGTTTGGGCTAGGCAACAATGTATAGATAAGTTAGGGCATTTGACATTGTATTTTGGAGTCTTTTGTGTGTTTGGTGTTTTCGGTCTAGGTCATTGTTCTCGGTTGGAAGTGACCGAAAACAGGCTTTCGGTCTGCTGACCGAAATCTGTTTTCGGTCCTCATGAGTATATATATGCTGTCAGGTTGTCAGTAGAAGAGAGTTGATCAGCAGTTGTACTTTGCTAGTTTTCGGTCCCTGAGTTGTATCCGACATTTCCAAGTGTGAATAGTATGCAAGCTCAAGTTTCATTCCACTTCTACTCCATTTCTTCTTTGTTTTCTTATGCTTGATTGATCATTGGTGAAGATCCTTCCATCAAGGACCTTATAATTGGTATCAGAGCTTCAAACCGGTGTCAATCAAGCTTATTATTCAGTTTCTGCTTCACAGTCGTGTTCTTCACATTCTCGGTCACTAGAAGCCTATTTTTGCTCGAGTTTTGAAGATCAGATCACAATTTGCATCGTGTGGAATCGAGATCTGCTTGGATTTCAGTTTTTCAGTTGAAATCTTATTGTTTTCGATTTGATCTTCATCAACCGAATATCTATCTTCAACCGATTTCTGTTAGATCTAGTGTGTTTTGAAGCTGCAGTTGGTATTTTCAGTGTGTGGAAATCAAAATCGGATCGAAAATCTAAAATTTTCATTGAAAACTTTTAGTTTTCGGTTCAATCTTCAGAAACCGAAAACTGTTCTTCAAGTTCTTCAGAAACCGAAAATCCAAAATCCTTTGAATCTTCAAAAACCGAAAACTGTTCTTCAACCGAAAACTCTTCAATCTTCAGAAACCGAAAACTGTTCTTCAACCGAAAACTCCTTGATCTTCAGAAACCGAAAACCCCCCTTATCATCATAAACCGAAAACCCTTGATCCTTCATAAACGGAAAACCTCTTTTATCTTGTTTCTCATTTCAACCGAATTCCTTGTTTTCGGTCATCACCACTCAACCGAAAACCTTCATTCCTTGATCTTTTTGTTTGTTTTTCAAATTAATTTTTATTAAAAATTTAAAAAAATCAAAAACAACAAAAAATCAAAAACAAAAAAATGGAATCTCAAAGCAGGTCAGTTCATCATGAATTAGATGCGATTATGGGAACCACTTCTCGAATTCCCCGACTGTTATCCGCTGAAGGATTTCCAGAATGGAAATATCGGATCGAAAAGTATATCAAAATGAAGGATTTCAAGATATGGCGAAGCATTCTTAGAGGTCCAATCCACATCACAACCACATTGGAGGATGGAACCATAATTGATAAGCAAGTTGAGAACTACACCGATGATGATTTGGAGAGAGTCGAGGAGCAGGAAAAGGCTCTTGCTACACTTACCGTGGTATTATCTCCGGAAATTGCTCAAGGTTTCCGTGAGTATACATCAGCAAAGGCCTTATGGGAAGCACTGATAGAAGTCTATGAAGGCAATGAAGACATGAAACAGAGTCGCCAAGACATGCTGCGACAGAAGTTTAACATGTTTAACCATGTCTTGGGAGAAACACTTGAAAATCAGTTGCAAAGGTTTATCACACTCACCATAGAAATGAGCTCTGCTGGTGTGATGGTTACAAGATCGGAGATCAACAAGAAGTTGCTAAACTCTCTGCCAAAATCCTGGGATATGAATGTCTCAGTGATTAAGAAGACCAAAGATTTGAACCGTTTGAGTTTGGCTGAAACGATGGCGATCATTAAGGCTTGCGATATCGATGATAAACAAAGGGAGATTAACCATGTCAATTCATACTCCACAACAAATCTTGGGATCCAAACCACCAACAACACTGCTTTCTCAAGCTTTTCTACTCCTCAAGCTCCTCAAGTTAATGTTCCTCAAGTTCAATCCTATGTGACTCATCAGCCTACCTCATATGTGATCCCTCAAATGCAACACATTCAAGTTCCTCAACCTCAAACTTTACCTCAACAAGTTGGTTCTAGTGTTGGTTCATCCACAACTGCACCCATTCAATCTCATGGAATCAGTTCTCAAGCTTCATCTTTAAAAGAGAAGGAAGAAAATCTGGCCCTCGCCACTGGTTTGGTAAACTGCTACAACGCTTTTATGGCCGGAGAGCTTTCCCCACAACTATCTTTTGCTGACCTAGACCAGATCCATCTAGAGGATGTGGAGGAGATGGACATCACCTGGCAAATGGCCATGGCTGTTTTTAGGGCAAAGCAGTTCTCCAAGAAAACCGGAAAGAACAATTAGAGTGTGAATTCCGACAAGAAAGTGGGATTCAACAAAGGAAAACTGCGATGTTACAACTGCCATGAGCCTGGGCATTTTGCAAGGGAATGTCCAAAGCCAGATCGAAGAGAGAATTCTAAGAGAACCATGGTGCCGGTGACCTATGTCAACAAGGGATCTTCTTCAAGCAATCAGACTGCTAACTTGGCGATGGTGGCCCAATCCTTTGATTGGGAAGATCAAATTCAGGCTCTGAATATTTCAGGACCTGAAAATGCGCATCTTGCTCAAATCAAGGATTGTGTGGAGGAAGAAGCAGAGAAAGACCCTGAAGAAGAGATGATGAATCTTCAGTTTGCGTTCATGGTGCAAACTACTCCTGAGCCAGCCAAACCCGAGGTCAGTGAATTTGGTTGCTGTCAATCTTGCATTAAAACTGTTAAATTTTTATGTGACCAAATTGAATTAATCAAGAGAGAGAACGAGGACCTTAAGTATGAGGGTTACACACTTAGGAAAAATCAAAATCCTTTAAAAACACAATTAGAGATTAAAACAAAGGACTTTAAGAAACTGCAAGAGGAGTATAGCAACAAATGCGAGAACTATGATCATCTCAAAATAAAATTTGCTGCTGTGACCGCTGAACTTGACTCATTGAAAAATCGTCTTGAAAATGTTGAATTTATTTTTAACAAATTCGATGGGTCGAGTGAAGTAGTTGCTAAAATGATAGAGGGACAGATGCAGTGGAAGGACATTACATGTGGAAACCAAAAGAAAGTAGGATTAGGTTTTGAGAGTGTCCCTCCTCCATTCAATCATACCTATACTGTCATTCCTCTATCTCAAGAAGAGATTGATATATAACCTTTCTTAGTTTATGGAAAGCCTGCTTCTGAACAAGCAACATGCTCAAATGATAAAATTTTGGATACTAACATTTCTACCTCAAGTGCAGATATGTCAGTAGTTCAGGGGGAGCAAGAAGCTGAAAAGTCTGAGTCAAATAATTTTGTGTCTAAATTTGGTGTTGAATTTTGTGATGAATCTGTGTTAAATTCAAACACTAATGTTTTTGTTTCTGGTGGTGTGTTGTTTCAGACTGATAATTGTGAAAATAATGGTGTTGTTTCTGATAAAGTTGCTAAATCTGATTTGAATGCTTCTACATCTTCCACATTTGCTACACAATCAAGTGCTTGTTCTTGCAAATGTGAAAATGCTAGAAATGTTAATAAACGCAAGAAATCTGACAAGAGTAGTACCATTTCCAATGATAATAAACAAATTTGTTTCAACTGTGGTACTGCTGGTCATATTGCCAGAAATTGTTTAAATCGGATGTTTGTGCATTATTTGTCACAAAGAGGAGAGAATGAGTCTCGAGGACGATCTTTAATTAGAAAATCCTCCAGAACTCGCTCTCGAGATGATGACTGGAAAACAAATCAAAACAAGAAAATGGCAGGTTTTCAAAAAAACAAACAGGTTTTCAATAAATTCACAAACAGTTTGCCAAAATCGACCCAAGCTAAGCCAAAGTCGATTTCGTCAAAGAGTAGGTCTGGATCTTCAAACTCTTCGAGTAGAAAATCCACCGGCTCGAAGCAAACTGAAAAGAAAGTTGTTTCAAAACCTAAATATCAGTGGATGCCAAAATTAAAATCTGATCAGTCATCATCCTCCTCTGTATCTGTTGAAAAAGGAAAATCAAAAGAGAAATTGAAAGATGAATCTGTGAAAGTTAAGGGTCAACCCAGGACTGTAATGACCTGGGTCCCCAAATCTAAATGATTCCGCTCATCGTGCAGGGACAGTTGCGGAGGATTGTCGTCAGACCCTGGTATGTCGACAGCGGCTGCTCCCGGCACATGACAGGAGATATCTCCCAACTGCACGACATTCAGACATTTAATGGGGGATATGTCTCCTTTGCGGGTGGAGAAAGCGGAAAGATAACACAAACAGGAACGGTGACCAACGGAGTGCTTAGTTTTGAGAATGTCAACTATGCTCCTGAGCTGAAGCACAGTCTACTGAGTGTCTCTCAAATTTGTGACAAGGGTTACTCGACACACTTCACCGATAAAGAATGTCTAATCTTAAAGCCGGGCATTGTGATCCCGGAGGAGTGGATTCTCGTCAAATCTAAGCGGGATGGGAATGACTATATTATCGACATGAACAGCGATGTACCCGATGAATTCACCTGTCTCTTTTCCAAAGTCTCAGAACAAAACGCAATGTTGTGGCATCGTTGACTTAGCCATGCAAATGCAAAGAACCTGAATCGGCTTGCTAAGAATGAAATGGTCCGCGGTCTGCCTGTCAGAGATTTTATTACTTTTGAAAAATGTGTTTCTTGTGCTCAAGGCAAACACCATCGGAAACCACATCTGCCAAAGCAGGTCAACTCCATCAGTCAGGTGCTCCAATTGTTGCATATGCACTTGTTTGGTCCGGTCAACGTCCTCCGCATCAACCAAAATTCGTATTGCCTCGTTGTGATAGATGACTTCTCTCGTTTCACGTGGGTCTTCTTTCTGTACAACAAAGTTGGGATCGCTGACCTCATCAAGAAGTTCATTGTAATGATCGAGAACCAAACCAACCACCGAGTGAAAGCGCTACGCACAGATAATGGAACAGAGTTTAAGAACGTTGTTCTTGATCATTTTTGCGCTGACAAAGGGATTGTACGTCAATTCAGTTCTGTTCGGACACCACAACAAAATGGTGTTGCTGAGCGGAGGAATCGAACGTTACAAGACGCCGCAAGGACGATGCTGTGTGATTCTAAACTTCCAGGTTTCTTTTGGGCGGAGGCGATCAACACAACTTGTTACGTTCAAAATCGTGTCCTGATCAACAAAGCCCAGATGAAAACTCCGTATGAGATTTGTTGAGTTGAAAAACTCTTAGATCGATTAGATCTTCAACAGATTAAACAATAAAATCAAATAAACACAGAGAACACAACATGGAATCAAATAATGCTGAATGATTCAAACGTAGTCACGCCTCAGCAGAGCTCGACAAAGAACTTCCACTGTAGAGGCGAGCTAGGGTTTCGTAGTACAACTCAAAACAATAATTATCAAAGCGCGCATGATTAAGGTTGCATGCATGCACCTTAAATACTAAACCTTAAACAAAACAATCACAGTTGGACAGGCCCAAACAGGATAGGAAAATTAGGCTAAGGACCGAGCCCATGACGCAACACTATATAACCCAACAATCTCCCCCTTTGCGTCGAATGAGGCGAGAGATTATTTCTGTTGAGTAGCCTTCACCGTCTTCACAACTTTGAACAGCCTAGGAATTATAGCAAGAAGTGTCTGTCGAAACTGAATGTACCATCGTAGCATGTCAGTAAACAACTTCTAGTCAGCTGCAGAATTCTGATTGCACTTGTGAAAGATCTCCAGAATATGCTCCAAGCAAGAAGTAGAGAACAGGTGCTTATCACAAAGAGCAAAGATACATTTTTGCTTTTCACCCCTGACGAACATCACAGTTTGAAATTGGGGATCGATTTTACCCTTGACCATGACATTCACATTGCCAATCCTGCCAGAAGGTTTGATCGTTGGACGCTTGTGAATGGCAGAGGCGATTTCTTGGTCCATCTTCGCTACTTCATGAATGTAGCAAACAAGCATTCGCTTGATATGGTCTATTATCGGCTGATACTCCTGAGGATTGGACAGCAGAATGTTGTTGAGGAGTATCCAGTCGTGAGGGTTAAGGTTCGGTAGATCAGCCAGGGAAAAGTTATGAACCGAACCTTCAGAGCCTCGGGTCACTTTAAATTTGACGTTGATAAACTTCCCAGCTGAATAAGGCTTCAGTACCTTGACTGTAGTAATTTTCTCTAAGCTCCAGGTCAAGTACTGTGGCTGAGCAAATTCCAGATAAAACTCCAACAGATCCCGATCTACCTTCGGGTCTGGAGAAGGAATGGTAACAGTGGAGTTGAAGCAATGAAAGATAAATGCCTTTCGAGTGATTGGCATATCAAATTGATCGTCCTTCGAGTTTTCAAGGCCGAACGACATTACAGGTTCGAGCCAATGAGTACTTGGTTCATCTATAGCTTCTCTCTGGAGCGAAGTAATGGTCCATTCAGGAAAGAGCGACTTCTTTTTCTCCAAGAGCTCCTTTTCTTTTTGCTTCTTTTCAAGCTCTACGGATTCCCTCATAAGCTTCTCTTTAAGCTCCTTATCGGTCGGTTTTGTTTTCTGAAAAGGGTTAGTGGGATCTGCTCTGAAAATATCTTCAATATCATCATCATCATTTTCATCATCTTCTCCAATTTTCTTCTTCTTTTTATCTCTTTTGCTTCCTGAAGCTACATTATCCTTCGGTGCAGCAGTTGATTTGGGTTCGGGAGGAGGTTGAGTATGCACCTTTTCCTTTTTCTTTTCTGTTTCTCCCCCTTGTTTCGGCTGAGCAGAGGTCACCGAAACACCCCTCTATCCGACTAAGAATATCCAACGCAGGTCTGAGTTTTTAAGCTAAATGACGTCTAATAGATATAGTCAGAATAGAGTCGTGAGCATCAAGAAGATGTAAGAGGATGGAATGAACGCCTCCCACGGAACTTCGAATTATTTCCCTCTCAGACTTCAAATCATTAAGCTCGGTTGTGGCAGAGCGAAGCTTAAGATTTTGAATTTTGAGTTGAGATGTGCGTTTGTCAAGCTCATCCATAATTCGATTTTCAACAGCCAGTTCGGCTTCCAGCTGAGTCAGACGGTCCTTGACATTACCATGAAGATTTTCATTAGCAGCTTCAATGGCCTGTCGAGCGGCTTCAAGAGAGTGCTGGAGATTATCAACAGAAGCATTCACTGTCTGAGCGTTCTTTTGAGCAGCAGCTTGCAAAGAGTCGAGGAATAACTGAGCCTCAGAAATTAGTTTTTCGACTTTTGCGGTCGCATCTTTGCATTCTTTCGTTGAGGCCTCAACAGCAAGCGAGGCCTTCTGACATTGGGAAGTGGAGGCATCAGTGGCCTTTGCTGCGGCGGAGAGAGATGCATAGTGCTCTTTGACAATAGAAGAGAATAACGCCTTCAGAGCAGCATCAGAGTAAGCACCAGTTGATGTGGAAGAAAGTAGTTGATCGAGTTTGTCAGTAACCGACTTTAGATGGCGCTTGGTAACAGGAGCATCGTCATCATCATCACTTTGAACACGGTATGGACTGAAGTAAGTGGAATCAAACTCCAAGTCCTCACCGCCAAGAACAGTGTTGGTTTCGGTAGATAGGGTTGGTGATTGTGGTTCGGTTGTTACTGGAGGTACAGTAGTGATTGGGGGTTCGGTTGTGATTGGAGGTTCGGGTGCTGAAGAACGAGCCCCCGTATCAGATACGTTGGTTCGAACTCCAGTAGTGGTGGTAGTAGTAGACTCAGTGAAGATGGGTGTAGGAATGGGAATAGTAGAGGATGGTTGAGATGTAATGATAGGAAAAATCGGAGGGATGGAGACAGGAATAGAAACCAGTGGAGGAGAAAGAGCATGGGACCGAACGGGTACCTCTGGTGTAGGCGAACGTGGTGGTGTATTACCACAAACCGAACCTTCATCCTCTGAGCTTTCGCTGTCAGATGCGCTTGGAGGATTCGTTGGTTGATTAGGAGGGACATACTCTGAATCAGAATCACTTGATGATTGGAGAATGAGCCGACGAGTAGGTTTCTTGGCTTTCTTCGCTTTAGGCTGAGCTGGCGCTGCTTTCTCCAACTTTCGCTTCCTAGGGGTTTGAACTTTGGAGACTTGGCCCCCCTTATCCCCCTTTTTCACTTCTGGCTTTTTGCCTCTTTTCGCAGGTATGTCTGCGTCTTCAATTGATTTTACCATATCAGCAGTGAGTTCCCTTGGACCAGAGGAGGGAAGCTTCTTGTATTCCTGAATAATTTTGCTTGAAGGAGGCACAGACGCATACATCAACTCAGGAATGGAGCCAGTGAAAACGAATTTTGAGGCATGAGTAACGATGATGTTGGTAGTGTGAAATGTAGCGATGGAAGAGAGCATGGAGTCTGCCATGATTGGAACATGAAACCGATCCATTATCCACCGAGTAACAATAGTCCAAAATCGAGCACAGGAAATTTTGGTGTGGCGGGATGAAGATGATAAACTCTGAATCAGTTGATGCCATAGAACCGTTCCAAAATCTAGATTAAGACTGTGGTACACACCATAAAGAAGAGACATGAAGTACTTACTCGCACCGTCAGAACCAGCACTTCTTTCAGAAAGCCCTTTGAAGAGTAGTGTGAAGAGGCCATTCCATTGAGGAGGAAGGCAAGACTTTTTGAACCTAGTTACGGTCGTTAGGGTTTCAGTATAACCCATGTTGTAGAACATTGAGAAGAGTTGGCATGTGGCAATAGAATCAGGATTAACCATGGAGTCTTCGATTGCAAGCCCTAGAAGAGTACATAAACGATTCTTTGAGATTGAAGCTTTTTGATTGAGAATATCGAAGAAAATTTTGTATGTCCCTTTGTCATATGTTGCAGACGAGTAGATTTCAGAGAGACAAGACATCGGAACAACTTCAACTGTGGTTAGGGCTTTAACGAGTGGGGAATACTTCAGACATTCCACCACTTGATACATGTACGTATCATAAAGAAAAGGAGAGAGATCGATCAGCAGGTTCTGATTAGGCTTGATCGCAAGAAGAGTGGAGCGTGCAGTAGTCTCTTGAACTGATGATGATTCTGCCATTGACGACGCTTGTTGAGGAAGAATATGAATAGTGAGAAATTCATCGCATGCATTTGCTCTAGTGAATAGAAGTGTGGTAAGGAACAGTCGCAGTGAAAATAGTCCTTATATACGATCTTGGAGAGAGAAAAATCGTAAGTGATGATTGCTGAAATCTTGGAAACGGCTGCTGAAAAGGCGTGATTTTGACAGCTTGCATCCCCGATAAAGTAGAGATGACGCATGCTGACCAAATCAAATTTTGGCGCCTTTTAATCTTATCCTTAATTCAAATCGTTAGCCGTTTAAACTTCCTGCTGAGTCATCGAATCAATCTTCAATAAAAAGCGATTACCGTAAGATTCAAAAGGCGTTACACCAAATCGTCGCTTTTAATTTCGAAACCATCTGCATTAACTTGTTAAGAACTGAACAAGACCTCTTTGAGAATATAGAATGTGTGTGCATAAGGGTGTAAATGAGAAAGAAATAAAGCAAAGTGTTTGTGGGAAGGTGTGATGTCTATTAAGACATAAAGCTATTGATCCCGGGCATGAATCTCTTCCTTCAAAGTCAAGAGAGACTTCAAAGTGCTTGTGTGGCTTCCCGTTGAATAACGATCAAGTATTTGTTAAGAAGCATTGAAAGGCATATTTTTAATTAAGGCTATAACGGGTGGCTTTCGCTTCAATTCATGATTTCGATACTTGATATAAGATCGAAACATAACAAAGTACTTGTGAGACCAATGTGGCCTGTTAAACAAGTAGGTAGGGAACGTATTCAGTGACTTGTTGACAAATGTTGACAGGAAATCTAAAAAAATAAAACTAGATCCTTTTGGAAGAAACAGTCTTAGTGAAAAACAATTTCATAAAGATCTCGGAAAAATAAAATTTGAGATTTCCTAAGGTGACAAATAATAGCTAGAACTTTGAAGAGTACACCGTTAATTCATTATGGGAGTTGGATTTTGGGTTTCACTTGATTCGTGGTGGACAAATCAAAGATCATTAACACATAACTTGTGTAACCATAAACCTCAGTGGTTATTTCTGAGAGTCTCAAGCGTTACATAATATGATACGAACCGTGATGGAGAAAAATAAGATGGGTAAGAGAACCGAATGTGCCTCTTCTAGAAAAGAGTGGCAAAGCAGAAAACTCTTAACTCAATTTGAGAAGAGTAAGGCAGCTCATGATTAGAGTAAATGTGACAGCCTGATTGGTAAGACAAGATTTGTATGTATCAAGTCATTAAGGCTTTACTCAAAATCGTTCGAGGCCTTGGTCTCCATACAGCAGCATGCTTCTAGGGACACTTAGCTAGTACATAGTTTGAGATTGATACATGCCCCAGCTGCACTAGTGAAAGATATTCTTGTACACAGAGAAACGAAAGAGAATATTTTTGGATTTTAAAAAATATACTGAAAAAGAATAAAAAAAACAGAAAGAAAATATTTTTGGATTTTATAAAATATACTGAAAAAGAATTAAAAAACAGAATGAAAATATTTTTGGATTTTATAAAATATACTGAAAAAGAATTAAAAATAGAAAGAAAATATTTTTGGATTTTATATAATATAGAAGAAATGCACACAGGAACTTGCTGCAAAAGAGTATACATACTATACAACCGAAACCATAAGATAGAAAGTAGAGGCGAAACGGGCCCGGTGAAACCGAACCCGAAATGGACCGAGCGTTCGGGGTATTTCGGTTCCTAGAAATGGACCGAACCCAAAATGGACCGAACCCGAAATGGACCGAACCCGAAATGGACCGAACGTTCGCTCTATTTCGCTTCTAACTTTTATTGAAACTTTGGAGATTTTGGTACGGATTCAGTTTCCATCATTCCTAAGCCTTGCAGTATTTTATTAAAACTTGCTTCAGGCAAGGCCTTAGTGAAGATGTCAGCCAATTGATCAGTGGTTCTTACAAAATGAATTTCAACGTTACCATCTTCCACATGATCTTTGATAAAATGATACCTCAGTGCTATATGTTTTGTCTTTGAGTGTTGCACTGGGTTGTGACAAATCCTAATTGCGCTTTCAGAATCACAATATATAGGGATTTTCTTCATATTCAGGCCGAAGTCACGAAGTTGACTTTGTATCCAGATGACCTG
The DNA here is from genome assembly GCF_052849685.1 of Lactuca virosa. Lineage (NCBI taxonomy): Eukaryota > Viridiplantae > Streptophyta > Magnoliopsida > Asterales > Asteraceae > Lactuca > Lactuca virosa. The sequence continues at coordinate 214,888,929 of NC_136426.1, read as the reverse complement.
AGATGTGCATGATGCTGCAGCAATGTATTCTGCTTCGGTAGTGGAGAGAGATACACATGTTTGTTTCTTCGATTGCCAGCTTACGAGTTTGCCATCCAGAAATTGACATCCTCCAGTGGTACTCTTCCGGTCGAGTCCACATCCCCCAAGATCAGCATCTGAAAATGCTTGAACAAAGAACCCTGATTTGGCTGGGTACCACAACCCGAGAGACGTAGTTCGTTTCAGATACCGAAAGATATTCTTTACTGCCAGTAGATGAGGTTCGAGTGGATTTGCTTGAAACCTGGCACAATAACAAACAGAGAACATTATATCTGGCCGACTAGCAGTTAGATAAATCAGAGACCCAATCATTTGACGATAAAGAGTCATGTCAGCGGCCAGTTTGTCCAGGGAAGGCGTTAACTTTGTGCCGAACGCCATAGGAACCTTCACTTTTGAATCTCCCATCATACCAAACTTGGCAAGCAATGTCTTCGTGTAGGCCTCTTGATTAATGAAAATGCCTTCTGGTCCCTGTCTTATATTCAGACCAAGGAAAAAGTTAATAGGACCCATTGAACTCATTTTAAATTTAGTTTCTATCAGCTTCCTGAACTCAGCAGTTAAGCTTGGATTTGTGGAGCCGAAGATGATGTCATCAACATAAATTTGAACGATCATAAGGTGGTTACCCTCTTTCTTACGAAAGAAGGTTGGGTCAATCGAACCTTGTTTAAATTTGGACATTTTGAAAAATCTAGTTAGAGTTTCATACCAGGCCCGTGGAGCTTGTTTGAGACCATAGACTGCCTTGTCCAGGATGTAGCAGTGATCTGGATAATTTTCGTTTACAAAGCCCGGAGGTTGCTCTACATACACGATTTCTTCCAGTTCCCCGTTCAAGAAAGCGCACTTTACATCCATTTGAAAGACTTCAAAGTTTTTGTGTGCAGCATAGGCGAGAAATATACGAACCGATTCTAGCCTTGCCACTGGAGCGAAGGTCTCTTCATAATCTATTCCCTCCTCTTGACAATAACCTTTCATGACCAGCCTTGCCTTGTTGCGTATCACGTTCCCTTCTTTATCCATCTTATTTCTGAACACCCATTTTAATCCGACCACAGAAGCATCTTTTGTTGTTGAAATCAGTCTCCACACTCTATTTCGTTCAAATTCATGTAATTCATCCTGCATTGCTTGCACCCAATCAGAGTGATCAAGTGCTGTCTTGACTGTTTTCGGTTCAACTTTAGAGACGAAGGAATTAAACATGCAAAATTCTACTTTAGAGAAGAGTGCTGTTCGTTTCTCTTTTAGTTGAGAGCGTGTGAGAACTTTTTCTGTGGAATCACCAATAACTTGTGACTGGGGATGATCTTTGGTCCATTTGATGAGTGGAGGATAATTGGGATCGTATGAGGGATCCAGTTCAACATTCACTTCTACTTCACACTCCTACTGAGTGTCATCATCGTTTGTGTTCGTCTTCTCCCCCTCGAATGATGATACCTCCTCAGTTGCAGGATTAGAGTTCTTTACTTCGAAAGATGAGACTTCCTCAGTTTCAGGATCAGAATTTTCCCTTTGGACTAGACTTTTGGTTGTAGAATTCTGCCCCTGGAATGTTGGATCTTGATTGGGAAGATCAGACCAACCCTCCCCCTGAGACTGAGAGTAATCCTTTTGAGGGTCACTCGTGTCTGATCTGCCGGATTCCATAGGTTGTTCTTCTTCCATATTCGCTGCAGCGTCATCAAACAGCAGCATGTATTGTTCAAATAGGTTTGAAATAGGTATTGTAACCTGACCAGAGTTTGGAAATATTTCCCCAGCAGACCCTTCGGTGGTTTTGAGCCTCTTGACGTAATTATCATCAAATGTAACATAATAGGTCTCCTCGATTTTCTTTGATCGTTTGTTGAGAACCCTATATGCTTTGGAGGTTAAGGAATAACCTAGAAAGATTCCCTCATCTGCTTTCACATCAAACTTATTTCGGTGCTCCTTTGAATTAAAGATGAAGCACCTTGAACAAAACACATGAAAGAACTTGACATTTGGCTTTCGGTTGTTTAAGATCTCATAAGGAGTGATCGAAAAACGTTTGTTGAGATAAGATCTATTCTGTGTAAAGCAAGCAGCAGCAATGGCATCAGCCCAGAAATACAGAGGTAGTGAAGCGAAGCTCAGCATTGTTCGGACTACTTCATTCAGAGAGCGGTTTTGCCTTTCGACAATGCCATTCTGTTGTGGAGTGTATGGGGCCGAGAAGTTGTGAGTTGTCCCTTTTTCTGCAAGAAACTCTTCGAATTCTTTGTTCTTAAACTCCAACCCATTGTCACTTCTTATGTTACGAACAACCTTTCTCAACTGGACTTCGACCTACTTGATGAAGAGCTTTAGTTTAGGAGTGGCCTCTGATTTTTGTTTTAAAAAGAATACCCAGGTGAATCGGGAGAAGTCATCTACAATGACAAGTATATACTTGTTGCCCCCAACACTTTCGATTGAAGATGGACCACACAAATCAATATGAAGTAATTCAAGTGGTTCAATTATTTTTGTGTTGACGCGAGAAGGATGACTCTGTCGACTTTGCTTCCCCATTTCACATGCAGCACAGAGGTGTTCTTTATCGAATTTCAGAACAGGAAGACCCCGAACATGATCTCCAAGCACCAATTTGTTGATGTCTTTAAAATTCAGATGGGAGAGTCTTCGGTGCCAAAGCCATCTTTCGTTTGATTGAGCCTTTGACAACAGGCAGATAGCTGGTTTTCCACGTATGGGATTGAGATTCAAAGGGTGCATCTCTCCTTTTCGCTTTGATTTCAGCAGAACAATGTTTGACTTCTTTTTAGTAATCTCTGATCCTTCGTCATCAAAAGACACCTTTAGTCCCGTTCCAACCACCAGTTGAGAAACACTGATAAGGTTGTGTTGTAAACCCTCAACATATGCCACTTTTCTTATCGAGAACTCGCCATTGGTAATCATACCATAACCTTTGATCATGCCATAGGAGTTGTTACCATACTTGACACTTCCACCATTCATAAGAGACTGAAATTCCCTCAGTTCTTCCCTTCTACCTGTCATGTGACGTGAGCAACCACTGTCTATGTACCATTCATCATCAAACTGCTCGTCACGTATAACTTGCAAAAGTTAAGCAGATTTAGGAACCCAAAGTGTCTTGGGCCCTCGTGAGCTTTTTAGAGAACAAGGATTTCTTAGTGAAATATCAACTAAAAAGGTTCTTTTTATTAACGTCGTTTCATCTTTTCTTGTTAATGTGAAAACCTTAATTTTATTTTTGGGTGGAGTTGTTGAATATGTGTAATCTACGTTAGCATACTTTCGATCAACATTAGGCTTGGTTGACGAATCCTTTGAGTTTGCTGGACAAGGCTTTTCATTTGCCCTTTGATCATTCTGTGAGAGAAGGTTAGAGCTAGGAAAATTGGATTTGGAAATGGAGTTAGCCTTTTGGATAGGGCTCTTTTGTGATTGAGAATGAAAATTGCCATCCTTTCATTTCTGCTCACTGCTCAGTCTGGAACTGAAACCACCCTTTCGGTTCTTCTCATCTCGAGGACCGAAGCCCTGTGTTCGGTTGAGATTATGTTGTAGACCGAAACTCTTCTTTCGGTTGGTTTGATGTTGAGGACCGAAACTCTGCTTTCGGTTGGTTTGATGTTGAGGACCGAAACTCTGCTTTCGGTTGTTTTCGCCAAGAGTGTGAGTGCCAGGATTTACTTTTCCTACCTCCTTTTTCTTAGAAGGTTTTTCATAGCGAACATAGTTGGGATTTTGAGAACGCCAGAACTGCTTTCTTTCAGTGAGGTTTTTCTTGTACCTCACATTTCTTTGATGCTTTCGATCTTTTACCTGTTTCGGATTTCTGTGAATGTTAGCCTTTTTCTCAGATTTTTGAACATAAGCTTCGCTTTTAAGTGAAGAGGTTTCGCTTGTGACTGCGACTTGTTCGACTGGAGAACTTTTGGTACCACTTGTGCTAGGCTCGTCAAAACGAGTAGGATCATTAAGTGGTTCGGCTACATATCTTCCTTTCACTCTCCATGAAGTTTTCTGTGACAAACCTACTATTTCATCAGCGTTATCAATGGGTGCTGACCAGAAAAACTCATCACAACCTTCAACATTGTCTTCTGCAACAATTGCTGTCAGTTCGACTGTTTGTTGCAGTGTGACTCCATCAACTTTGTATACCTGATTTGGAGTAGTTTGGACCTTTTGATATACAACGGCCTTTTCTTTAAGGACTTTGGTCTTGTCTTTGGATAAACAAGCAAACTCAACCGAATTTTCAGAAATAAGATTTTTGTTAGTTTCGGGTTCGCTCTTGACAAATTCCGAACAATCAACCACATCATCTACAGAAATGTCACTCATATCATCATCCTCATCGAATTTAGAAGTATTTTCAACAACAATTTTATTTTCTGAACTCAACTTAGCATTCAACAAGTCAAATTTCTGTACGGTTTCAGCTTGGATTTTCAATTTGTCATTTTCATCCAACAAATTTTTGAGCATGTCCTTATGGTCTTTGGACTTTATAAAGGAGTCTATTTTGTCAAGACCAATTCTGTAGGCAGGAGAAATATCCTCAGAAGAAACAACGTTTTCACAGTCGTATGCGTCGGCATCGATTTCATCCTCCTTTAACTCAAGGAAGGGTAAAATCATACGATGTATCTTCTTCCCTATTTCACAATCAAGATGCAATTGTATAATATTGGAATATAACCGCTTAGCAATTAAACAAAACACATTTCGTTGTTTTAAAAGCTTCAAATTATCTCTTTGCAAATAAATTGATTCATCCCTAGACCTAATCAATTCCTTCTCCTTCTGCTCAATCCACATTCGCCTCTCCTCACTCTTCGATGACACCCTGCTGATTTGATCAGTTAGGTTAGAGTTTGTGACGCGAGTTTGAGTTAAACTTCCACTTAAACTAGAAAATTTAGATTTTAAATTATAAAGTTCATTTTCGTAGTCAGATATTGGAATTTTCAGAGAGATAAGAATAAATGGTACCTTCTGGATCAACTCGTCACAATCGTTGATTTGCTGACTGACAGGCTTTGCAGCGAAACAACGGTCTTCTCTTTCCTTCTCTCCATCATTTCCTCCATCAGTGGTATAGTCTCGCAAGTGTGACACTCCAGACGTCACCATCAAACACCTTCCTGTGTTGTTCTCTTCCTTCACCAACATAGCCTTGCCATGAGTCGGTTTCCTCACTTCTTCGTCCTCTGAATCAGTCGACCAAATTTCAACACCTCCAAATTCATCATCGATTGTATTTCCCTGCACAATAAGAGCATTCATGGTGTTGTTAGATCCTGCTTTCTTCTTCTTGATTTCCTCCAAATGCCTTGTGATGTTCGCTTCCTCGTCCTCATCTTCGTTCTTCTCAGACATCTTTCTGAGCATGCAGTCTTTTGCGAATTGATTTTTGCCTCCACAGTAGTGACAGGTAAAGCCCGAGTCACCTCTAAGTTTCGTTTCCTTCTTCGGTTCTTCCGTCTGAGAAACACTTTTCGGTTCCTCCTTTGCTTTCTCTGCACTGTAACTGCCTTGCCAGTTTCGGTTTTTGTTTGTTGGAAATCTTCTCTTGATGAATTTCTTGGGATTTGACACCATCAGAGAATACTCTTCGCTTGTTAGATCATATTAAGAGAGATCTAAATCTTCCTCTTCCTCAGCAGCATTCTTACCTTTGGATATTAGAGCCAATGATCCCATGCCAGAAACCACATTAGCTTCTTTAGTCAAGGCACTCTCGTGTGACTTAAGTATTCCCACCAATTTGGCAAGAGAATAACTTTTGAACTGTTCATGAGCCTTCACTGTTGACACTACAACCATCCATTCCGATCTAAGCCCATTCATGAATGTTACCTTTTGTTCAATGACCTTCCTCTCGATTCCATGTTTAATCATCTTGCTTAAGAGATGATTGAAGCGATCGAAGGATTGAACTAGCTTCTCTTCAGGCTTCTGCTTAAAGTCACCAAATTCTGAGAGTAGTAGGGTCTGGATAGAGTGCTCAAGATCTTCATCTATAGAGTACAGTTCCTTCAACCTGACCCATATTTCCTTTGCTGTCGTACATGAGCTCACCAGCCGAAATGTGTCTGACTGTAATGCAAACCTTATCATCCTTAAAGCTTTGATGTTGCACTGAAACTTTTCTTTCTCGTCCTGAGGTATATCTTTCACGTCACTGATGAGTTGATTATATTCCTTTTGAGTTTTAACAACTCTTGAGGTGCTTGCATGTACGAAAGGACCAACAGTAATCGCCTCCCAGATTAAGTATCCATTATATTCTGAGCCAATCACATAGTCTTCAAAGTGATTTGCCCAGACTTCATAATCTTGAGTGTATAAGATAGGAATCCTTGTTGTCGATCCTATGCTTTTTGAGATGTTGATTGGGTTTGACTGAGAATCGTCCATGGATATGTTGAAGCTTGTTTAAACCTGCTTAAGATCAGACTTGTAAATAACGTTAGGGTAAGATCAAATATTCAAAGAACCACGTCAATAGTAGATGACGGCTCTATAAATATTAATCTAAGCGGAAAACCCTAAGATCGTCTTCAACAGAAGAGATGTGTATGAATTACACAGTCTCCTGCTCTGATACCAATTGTTGAGTTGAAAAACTCTTAAATCGATTAGATCTTCAACAGATTAAACAATAAAATCAAATAAACACAGAGAACACAACATGGAATCAAATAATGCTGAATGATTCAAACGTAGTCACGCCTCAGCAGAGCTCGACAAAGTACTTCCACTGTAGAGGCGAGCTAGGGTTTCGTAGTACAACTCAAAACAATAATTATCAAAGAGCGCATGATTAAGGTTGCATGCATGCACCCTAAATACTAAACCCTAAACAAAACAATCACAGTTGGACAGGCCCAAACTGGATAGGAAAACTGGGCTAAGGACCGAGCCCATGACGCAACACTATATAACGCAACAAGATTCTATATGGACACAAGCCATCTGTTAGCCATTTCCGAGTATTTGGTTGCCCTTGCACCCTTCTCCACTTGGAATCCAACCCAAAATTCAATGCAAAAGCGGATGATTTCTATTTTGTCGGATACGCTGCTCGTACTGCGTACCGGGTATACAACAAGAAGACGAAGCAAATCGTGGAGTCTTTCGATGTTCGCTGGCTTGAAGAAAATGAAACGGACGCTAGGGTGGGTCCTGATTGGCTATTTGACTACACATCACTATTTAAATCTTTTAGTGTGTCGACTGATAACCAATCTGGGTCTACCTCTGGCTCGAAGACTATCATTGAAGACGAAGAAGAAGAGGTTGTCTACAGACCACCATTGGTTTCTACTGATCATCCGGTGGTGTCTACTGTTCCAATCGCTTCTCCTGAATCCTCAACACAACAACATGCTCCAGATGCTGATGCTACTCCTCTAACTCCGGTCGAAAGAGAGTTCATGAACCAAGATGCTTCCGCGGTCACTCAAAATTTTATGGAACTTCTCTTTCCCGAACAAATCGCTGATGAGTTTGTAGCAAATCCACCAAACGAAGCTGGTACATCTACCGTGGATTCTTCAGCAAATGACGGAGCTATTAATATCCATAATCTTCCCGTTTCAATCAATGACATCAGTCACACAATCCCCTCTCGCATACAGCGCGATCATCCGATAGAAAACGTCATTGGCCAGCTGGGCGACGGAGTTCGAACGAGAAGCCAGAGTGGAGACATCAACACATGTCTATATTCTTGCTTCATTTCTCAAATAGAGCCCACGAACGTCGAAATGGCTTTGAATGAGCCCAGCTGGGTGGATGCCATGCATGATGAGCTCAATCAATTCGAAAAGCTCGGGATTTGGAAGTTGGTGGAGCTGCCTAAAGGCAAGGAATCTCTTGACACTAGATGGGTGTTTCGGAACAAGCAAGACGATTCGGGTGTCATTGTATGGAATAAGGCGAGATTGGTGGCCCGTGGGTTCAGGCAAATTGAGGGTCTTGATTATACAGAAGTCTATGCTCCGGTGGTGCGCTTGGAGGCTATTCATATCTTCCTCGCTTATGCTTCCTACATGAACTTCACCGTATATCAAATGGACGTCAAGACGACTTCCTACATGAACTTCACCGTATGTTGACCAACCTCCTGGGTTTGTTAACTCAAAACTCCCTAACCATGTCTACAAGTTAGACAAGGCTTTGTACGGGCTGCATCAAGCTCCTAGAGCCTGGTATGCTACCCTCACACAGCACTTGCTCGATCATGGCTATTTCCGCGACACTATAGATCAGCCCCTATTCATCAAGCATGTCGGTCCAGATCAAATTCTTGTCCAAATATATGTGGACGATATCATTTTCGGGTCATGCAAGGAGTTCGAGGACGTCATGAAAAAGCGGTTCGATATGAGTTCTTTGGGGGAAATGACCATGTTTTTGGGGCTTCAGGTCAAACAATGTTCAGCCGGAATCCTGATTCATCAAGCCAAATATGTGGATGATATGCTCGAGAAGTTCGGGTTCAGAGACGCCAAACCTGCCTTGACACCCATGGCGGAGAGACCACTGCTAACTCCTGATCTTGAAGGCGAATCCGTAGATCAAACGTACTACAGATCGAGGATCGCTGATGTATCTGACTGCAAGTCGCCCAGACATTATGTTTGCGGTCTGTCAATGCACGCGCTACTAGGCTAATCCTAAACTATCTCATCTTATTGCTGTTAAAAGGATTTTTCGGTACCTCAAAGGCAGCCCAAAACTGGGTCTTTGGTATCCGAAAAATTCCGAATTTGATCTTTATGCTTTTGCAGACAGCAATTACGGAGGCTGCGAGCTTGACAGGAAATCAACTTCAGGCGGATGTCAATATCTCGGAGATAGGCTGGTGTCTTGGCAATGCAAGAAGTAGAATACTATCTCGACCTCAACAGCAGAAGTAGAATACGTAGGTGCGTCTGCTTGTTGTTCTCAAGTCATATGGATCCAACATCAGCTGTTGGATTACGGTTTGACTTTTCAAGAAACCCCTATATTCTGTGATAATGAAGCTGCGATCCAAATTGCTAAAAATCCGGTCCAGCACTCAAAAACCAAACACATCGACATAAAAGTTAATTTTATTAGAGATTGTTATGAGCGCTCGCTCATTCGGCTAGAACAGGTTCCCACTACTAATAATGTGGCGGATCTGTTCACCAAGTCGTTTAACAAAGCTCGATTCGATGTGCTGGTAAACTTTTTGAAAATGATTCGCTTTGAGGATTAATTTTTGTTTAGGTTAGTTTAAATTTGCGCATTTTAATTTCATTCTCACCCATGCACAAATTTAGGGGGAGAAATAAACAAAAACCAAACAAAAATTAGAAAATTAAAATCCAAAAACAATAGAAAATCAAAAAATCCAAAAACATTAGAAAAACAGAAAAATCAAAAATATCGCTGAGAAATGATGTGATGGGAAGTGATATCAGCTTGTGATAACAGACAATCTGAGTCTGTGTAAAGTACCAAAGCTAAATTGTCTAGGCTCTGTGTTCGATGCGCTGGTAGGCACGAAAAATTTAATGGACTTGACTAGGTGCAGATGAACTTAAGGAATCTAGAGACTTGATAAATTCTGACCTAGATAGTTCCATTTAGCCTGACAATATGACGCTTGGATAGGTTGAGCAGGGAGATATACATTAGAATCCACCAGTTACATTAAAGAACCCGTATCTAGAACTGTGGTTTAACTTTTCCTTGATGTATGGATTTTGTCCTTAATTCCGATATTGACGGGGCTACTGGGGAATTCCGATAAAGTAGGTCTGTAGGAAATTATTTTCTTTCTCTCCTACTGTTAGTCATATGTTTCCTCCTCTGTGTGATCGCAAGATCCGACGTGGACTGCAGCATATGCAACTCTATTTCTCTGCATCTTCTATCTATGCAATTCTTCCTATCTGTTAGCCATATGCTGTCTCCTTTGCGTGATTAACAATCTGACCTGGTACACAGCATATGCAACCTTCTACTTCTCACTCCCTCTGAAATTCTAGTCAGTCATATGTTTCACTCTCTGCGTGATTGAAAGATCCGACCTGAGTGTACAACATATGCAATCTAAATCTATCCTCTCTATGAATAATCGTCTGCTCACCTAAAGTAAGGAGTATCTCGGAAGTTCTTGATTATTGGGGTATGTCAGGAAGCGGGAAACATGTTCTAGTACACTTAAAATTGAAAAAGTCTAGATTGTCTGTAGATCTCGCTGCTCAATTTAGGTGGACAACAATATCCTTGGTCGTCGTCAGATAAATGGTCCTTAGGTATTTTTATCTAGTAACTTAGGATCAATCTGTCCTGTCACTGATAGCATTCCTAAAATTTGTCACAATTTTTCGTGCTTAAGTGGACCACAATACCGGCGATCGACCAGATCTATTCATGAAAGGAGAGGTACTGATAAATGGAGAATGATTGTCTAACAACTTTGATCCCATATCACAAAAGGTTTATCAATTTCAAGATAGAGGATTAAAATTGGTTTGAATTAAAAATTTTGATATTTTTATTTTATTTTATTTTCTTTTTTAGATTTGATAAATTTTAGAAAATGTTTTTATTTTATTTTTGTTTTTATTTTTGTTTTTATTTTTGTTTTTATTTTTATTTTTATTCTTTAAATTTTTAGGATTGGTAAAATTTCGAAAATTTTTATTTTATTTTATTTTATTTTATTTTATTCTATTTTATTTTAATCCTCAAAGAGTTTTATTTCTAAAAGGTTTTGGGCATTGGGCCTCATAATTTTAAAAGGAGTGCAGCCCACCGATTATGGATCTGGTTATGGATCCGGGTATGAACTGGATACGGATCGAGTATATAAGGAAAAGGCTCCACCGAATTCAGTTCTTCCCTCATTTCATTTTCTCTGACCGAAAACCTCCAAGAATCCTCTCAACCCTCGAAAATTTTTTTGTGTTATTTCTTCAAATCAACTTGTTTTTCTTGAAGGTATGAAGATTCCGACCATGCCTATGTGCTTATCGCTGAGAATCAACCGTGAAATCGTGGCCAAATCGTGAAAACAAGAACTGTCGGCGAGCTTTCGGTCGAAGCCGTTTTCGGTTTGTCGGCTAACCGGCTTTCGGTCAAGCCGAGCCGTTTTCGGTCAAGCCGGCTTAGACGGCTTTCGGTCGAAGCCGTGTTCGGTCAAATCGACTCATTTAAGCCTTTTCGGTCCCATATGGTTTTCGGTCAACACTAGTGTTCGGTCCATGAGCTTTCGGTCTAACTGTCTTGACCAAGAACCAAATTTTTGACAAATGGAATTTATTTTAAATGGCCAAAATTAATGAAATCAATTGAGAAAATAATCTTTAATTTGTTATTATCAAATGTTTTCTCACCTGGCCAGTTTTGTGCAGGAAAAATGGCAAGTCTAAAAGTTGCAGACAGTCACAACGTGTCCATTCTTCTTGATGATCCTCCAGTAGCACATAACGAGTTCAAATCAATGATGTACAGGTTAAGGGAATGCTGCATCTTCACTGCACTAACCTGGAATCCAGTCATCTATCTGAACCTGATCAACGAATTCTGGAGATCTGCAAATGTCAAGAATGGAGACAATGGATCAATGACAACTGAAGCTTCTGTCAGGGGATGCAAAGTAGTTATCTCTGAGCAATTCATCAGAGATGTTTTAAAGATTGATGACAAAGCTGCTTATCCGACTAATATAGATCTGAGAATTGTTGATGAGTATCTCGAGAAAATGGGATACGAAGGAGTCTTTCCACCAACCCTAAAGAAGCTGTTACCTCCTTACTGGAGGTTTCTAGCTCACGTGTTCGTTAACTGCATATCTGGGAGGAAGGGTGGTTCAGACGAAATATCCTCGAGAAATACTCAGGAGATCGTCGCATTGGCTGCAGGGATTGACTTCAATTTTTCTAGGTTCATCTTGGAGGAGATGGTTACAAATGCTAACAAGAAGTCGAAGGATCAATTCCTGCTCTATCCAAGATTTATTCAAATCTTCATCAACAGCCTTTTTCCCGATCTGGTCGAGACAGGAGAAATACTTGACATGAAAGCTTTCGGACCAAACACTGTGAGCCTAATCAAGCAGAACCGTAAGAGGAAAATCATGTTCCAAGGGAAGTACCCTCTCGTAAAATTTGGAAAGTTTGCTGAGTTGTCAGACTCTTCAGAATCCCATGGGTCGTCTGAACAAATGTCAACTGATCAAGCATCGTCAGAACATGCAAACGTGAATGACGATGTTATCGATGCGTCAGACCATGAGATTGAAAATGTTGCTCCAACTGCCATTGTTGCTACAGAGCATGATCTCACAAACATCGCGGTTTAGAGTGACTTCAGTGAGGGAACTATAGAAGAATTCACTGAGACCGAAGGAGAAGGAGAGGATGAGTATGAGAATCTTGATCTGTCCGGTTACGACAGAGATGATGTTTCGATGCATTTTACTGGACTTGAGCACCCATTGTCAAATGAAAAGCTCGATGACTTCCTCAAATATATCGATGATGGTGCCAATTCAACACCGGAGATAAGGGAGAAAGCTGACGATCGAGAAGTTGAGCCTCCAGTTACCGTTCAAGTGGCTGATTCTTCAACTCAAATGGACACATCATCAGGGATTCCTCCCCTTGATAATGTGGTTCCTACATCCGAGCCAGTTACAAGTGATTTCCAGACAGTCCTGACCTCCCAACCCCTGTTGAAAAGACACAAAATTGATCCAAGGGTGGGAGTAATTTTTCCTGATCAAACTCAAACCACAGAGACTCCTCCATCTACAATAGTTGCTCCTTCCTCATATGTGCCCATTCAAGAGAATCCCAGTTCTATCCATGAAGCTGGTGGTTCGTCTGCTGGCCTGAGATCGTCTCCTCCAAGGCCTTATCATGATGCTGTCTATGAGAGACTAGCCATTCATTTGGCCCAGCAATCAAGTCCAACTCACTCCTCACGCGGAAAAGGAATATCCTTTGAGGAAGGTATATCTGGAGATTATGATGCCTCAGTGCCTGAGCTGAGAAAGGAGATTGGTGTGCTGAACCAGAAAAATATCGAGCTTGATATCAACGTTGCAGACCTTAAAACTGAGAACGCCAAGCTAAATATTCAAGTTGCCGATCTTCTTGAAGATAAAAGCTCTGAAGACAAAGCAGATCACCGATCTTCAGACACATTTTGGTTTGTTGACCGCCAGCTATTATGATTTGAAGAAGAAGCTGGAAGAAGAATTTGGTGACAAATTCAAATCATCTGTCGATGAGCCAAGGGTCTATCTTCCCAATCAAGACGCTCCCGTAGTTCCACCTCCTACAAGAACAACCACGATTGTTAATCGTTTTGACAAAGAACCAGCGCAGGCTCCAAATGTAGTGGCGTTAAAACGTGCTAAACTAGCCAAGTCTGCTGAGAAGGGTTAATTTTTGTTCAAGAGGAGCTCGGATCAGAACGCTCCCGGGGGTCAACCAAACATCACCTTTACAGATCTTGGAGAAAATCGCTTCAGAGACGTATATGGTGATAGGTCAGGGATCATCTCATGGGGATTCCACGACACTCTGAACATGTGGATCGTGAGAAGGAAGAGCGGAAATACCGAATTGTATAAAGATGCTCACGACTTCCACTCTTGGACCAGGGTTGATCTTACGGAATTGTCTAAGGCTCCTTTTGCAAATCCATTAAATAATCCCAAGGCGACACAGTTCAAGTTATTTTTGGAAGGTCAAGTGGCAAAGGGCTTTCCCTCAATGAAGACTGCAGAGTCTATCATCAAGATATACCCGAGTGTCATTGATCCCCAAACCAATCAGCCTCTTCGTTCTGTGATGTGGCCTGCTACTAATCAAGTAAATCAGATTCCTATCCTTCAGAACCATCCAGATGGATCTCTAAAATCCATGCAATACTGGGTTTTTGATGAAACTACAGCTTCTGCTGTCATCAAACTTGAACATGGATGTATTCGTTTGTATGACAAGAGGGATCTGCTACAGTTTGGAAGGTGGGATATACATCAGCTTTCTCATCATCAGATCAAGGTGGCTGAAGACCTTTTTGAGTCTGCTGCTAAGGAGTACACTTCGATGGTTGCTGATATTATTCAGAAGGAGATGTGGAATGGAGCCATGGGAAAGTCAGACGTGCTGGTGGTTGACAAAGACTGAATTCATGCTAGCACCAAACCAAGGGGGAGATTGAAGGGCCAATATATATGGTTTGGGCTAGGAAACAATGTATAGATGAGTTAGGGCATTTGACATTGTATTTTGGAGTCTTTTGTGTGTTTGGTGTTTTCGGTCTAGGTCATTGTTCTCGGTTGGAAGTGACCAAAAACAGGCTTTCGGTCTGCTGACCGAAATCTGTTTTTGGTCCTCATGAGTATATATAGGCTGTCAGGTTGTCAGTAGAAGAGAGTTGATCAGCAGTTGTACTTTGCTAGTTTTCGGTCCCTGAGTTGTATCCGACATTTCCAAGTGTGAATTGTATGCAAGCTCAAGTTTCATTCCACTTCTACTCCATTTCTTCTTTGTTTTCTTATGCTTGATTGATCATTGGTGAAGATCCTTCCATCAAGGTTGTACTTTGCTAGTTTTCGGTCCCTGAGTTGTATCCGACATTTCCAAGTGTAAATTGTATGCAAGCTCAAGTTTCATTCCACTTCTACTCCATTTCTTCTTTGTTTTCTTATGCTTGATTGATCATTGGTGAAGATCCTTCCATCAAGGACCTTACACTTTCATTGATCGCAGGTACTATGTGACGAGCAATATGATGAGAAATGGTATATCGATAGTGGTTGCTCACGTCACATGACTGGACGAAAGGACAATTTGAGAGATTTTTGAAGCTTGGAGAATGCAGGTGTTGTGAAGTTTGGAAACAATCATAAATGTCAAGTGAAAGGCTATGGAAAAGTAATGAATGGACAGTTTACTGTAAATCGCGTTGCTTATGTCGAAGGTCTTAAACATAATTTGATAATTGTTTCACAACTTTTTGTGGGCACTGGCAATCAAGTTGTGTTTGATGAAGAAGGAAGTATTATCTCAAAGGTTGAAACGAACGAAGTGTTGCTGAAGTCAAAACGTTATGGCGATATGTTTACTATTGATCTAAAACCGATTGTTGGGAAACCTTCAGTTTGTTTACTTTCGAAAGCCACATCTGATGTTAGCTGGTTATGGCATCGTCGTTTATCACATTTAAATTTTCGAAATTTAAATAAGTTGGTAATTGATGATCTTGTTCGAGGCTTACCGATTTTAAAATTTGACAATGATACCTTATGTGCAGCTTGTGAACAAGGGAAACAACATAGGAAAGGACATCCAATTGTGATAGATTCGAAAATTGTGGAACCGTTCGAACTTCTTCATATTGACCTTTGTGGACCATCAACTGTTGAAATTCTCAACAAGAAACGGTACATTTTGGTTATTGTTGATGATTTTTCTTAATTCACTTGGGTGTATTTTCTCAAGTTAAAATCTGAAGTCGCTCAAACAATGATTGATTTTATCAAGAAAATTGAGATGAGTTTGAAAAAGAATGTTCGAAAAATCAAAAGTGATAATGGCTCTGAGTTCAAAAACAATATGATGGATTCGTACTAAATTGAGAAACGAATTTCGCATAACTTTTCGTCACCATATACACCACAACAAAATGGTGTAGTTGAACGAAGAAATATGTCACTTTGCGAAGCAGCCAGAACAATGTTAAAATATGCGAATCTTCCTCAATATCTATGGGCCGAAGCGGTGTCAACAACACGTTTTACTCAGAATCGTTCTTTTATTCATCGACGTTTTAATATCACTTCGTATGAAATTATCAATAACCGAAAACCAAATGTTAAATTCTTTCATGTGTTTGGATGTAGGTGCTTTATCATGAATCTCAAGGATAATCTTTCGAAATTTCAAGCGAAGGCCGACGAAGGAATATTTTTGGGATATTTGCACAACTCGGTGGCATACAAAGTGTTAAATAAGCGCACACGAAAAGTCGAAGAGACATTTAATCTTACTTTTGATGACTATTATGTCAAACAAGTTGAAAAACATCTCGAACAAAAGCCGATTTTTAATGAATCAACAAATGAATCTGAAATTGTGAGTTCATCTGATTTTTATTATGATTTAATTTTTGGTGTTCCTGACAGGGCTGTGTATGCTGAAGTTCATGCGAATGATAATCAACAATCTGAATCTATGAAGCATATTGATGACTCCGAACCCACTCAAACTATTGTTGATAGGAATTCAACATCGAATTCTCCAGGAGTTGGCAAAAGTATGCACAATAATCCAGTGGACGGAGAGCACTTGGATTCGAATACTCTGATTGAGGGGGAGCATTCTTTCCAGGGGGAGAAGGGGAGAATGGATAAAGATGTTGAGGGGGAGCATCAGAATAATAATATGTTGAATATGGACATAATGATAATGAGACGATAAGTCTTGATCAAAATGATGAATTTCACGAAATAAATGATAATCTTTCTGTTGCAGGTTCAGAAAATGAAGAATTATACGAAGATGCACATTTGGATTTTGATCCTGCATATTCACCATTAGATAAATGGACAAGAAATCATCCGAAAGAACAAGTGATTGGGAATCCACAAGAAGGAGTATTGACAAGAGCTCAAATTCGTGCGAAGAATGAGGTATTAAATACTCATCAAGAATTTTGCATGTTTCATGTTTTCATATCGAAAATTGAACCAAAGACAGTTAAGGTTGTAATGGAACACTCAGATTGGGTTGTTGCAATGCAATCTGAACTGGTTGAATTCGATAGAAACAAGGTTTGGAGATTAATTCATAAACGTGAAATTGTTTCGATTGTCGGGTTAAGGATATTCGCAACAAGAAGGTATCGATTAGGAAGAAACCTTTGCCCCTGTCGCAAGACTCGAGGCTGTTCGAATATTTTTAGCTTATGCAGCTCACAAGGATTTCGATTTCTATCAAATGGATGTGAAATGTGCTTTTCTCAATGGTGAACTCGAAGAAACAGTTTACGTTGAACAACCTCCAGGTTTCGTAAATGAAATGCATCCTGATCATGTGTATATTTTAGATAAAGTTGTATATGGGTTAAAACAAGCACCAAGAGCATGGTATGCAACTCTTACCAGTTTCTTAAAACAATCGAAATTTAAACAAGGATCAGTTGACCCCACATTATTTCGAAAGAAAGTTGGGAATCATCTAATGCTTGTTCAAATTTATGTCGATGATATTATTTTAGCTCTACTGACCCTGCTTTGTCTAGTGAATTTGAAAATTTGATGAAAAGCCAATTCGAAATGAGTATGATGGGTAAAATCAATAATTTTCTTGGCTTAAACATTTATCAAAGCAGAGAAGGCATTTTCATCAATCAGGAAAAATATCCAAGGATTTTGCTCGAAAAATTTGGAATGACAAATAGCACGAAGTTAAGAGTACCAATGGCGGTTGGAACAAGGCTATCACCTTCGTTAGAAACACTTGCGGTTGATCTTACCTTATACATGAGTATGATAGGTTCATTGCTTTATCTTACTACAATTAGACCTGATATCATGTTTTATGTATGTAATTGTGCTAGGTATCAAGCAAATCTACGAGAACCACATTTAATTGCTGTGAAGAATATCTTTCGTTATCTCAAGGGAACAATTTCGTTAGGATTGTGGTATCCTTCGAAATCAGGATTTTTTATTCAAGCATTTTCAGATGCAGATCTAGGAGGGTGTACTTTGGATCGAAAAAGCACAAGTGGTGGATGTCAATTTGTGGATGGAAAGTTGGTAGTCAAAGAAGCAAATGTGTGTTTTGATTTCTACTGCTGAAGCTGAATATGTTGCAGCTGCTGCTTGTACTTCACAAATTATTTGGATCCAGAGTCAGTTGCGAGATTATGCTATTAATATGAAAAAGATTCCATTATACTGTGATTCTCAAAGTGCTATACGCATTTGTCATAATCCAGTACAACATTCGAAAACAAAACATATTGCTCTTCGTTATCATTTTATCAAAGATCATGTGGAAGATGGCAACATTGAAGTCCATTTTGTAAAAAAAAATTGATCAGCTTGCTGATATTTTTACAAAGGCTTTGGATGAAAAATCATTTGTTCGAATTTTGACAGGTTTGGGAATGATCGAACCAAGTTCTGTTCCAGGAATGATTTCGAATGTATGACAAAGAAGTGTTATACAAATGTGTTGATTCAAAGGCAGTAATGGTTCATTCAGAGGCTGATAGTATTAACCATTCAGAGGTTACTGTTCACATTCAGCGCTACGACACGCTTAGAATTCGACACATTGCACATTTTGGTTTTGGGGTACAAATTTTCGTTAGTTTGTCAAATTTTCGTTAGTTTAACAAATTTTCGTTAGTTTGTCAAATTTTGGTTAGTTTAACAAATTTTCGTTAGTTTGTCAAATTTTCGTTGGTTTAACAAATTTTCGTTAGTTTATCATGTTTTCGTTAGTTAGTAAAATAGCTTTATTTTCGAAAAATCAAAAACTCCAAAAAGATTTTCTTTTTGTCTTGTCTTTTTATTTTCGAAAAAAATTAAAAAAAAAATTCCAAAAAGATTTTCTTTTGTTAATTGTTTTCTTTTTTGAAAGACTTATAAAAACACAAAAATATTTTCTTTCTTTTCAGAAAATCAAAAATATCAAAAAGATTTTTGTTATTTTTTTCTTTGTCTTTCCTGTGTGCAGATTTCACGAAAGTTTTACAAGGGTAATGCTTGTGTTTCTATGGGAAGGTACAATTTCGACAACTTTGTACTAGTTAGACTGTCCCTAGAAGCATGCTGCAGCATGTCGACCCAAGCCTCTAATGACTCAATGTGTGCTTTCAAAAGCCTTAATGAAATTTTTCGTACGAAAATTTCTTCCCAATCAGGCTTGCATTCACATTAGTCTCCTGAGCTACCTTACTCTTCTCAAATGAGTTAAGAGTTGTCTGTTTGGTCCAATCATAACAGAGGTACAATTAATTTCGTGAACCAATCTTTTTCATCTCAAAATTCTAGCACATTTCACACACAATGACATATGTCCGAGAGGTCATTGATCAAACCAATCATGACTTAGGCATATCAAACTTCTATGTTAATGATCTAACATCATGAGACCGTGGTGAAAGTGAAACCCAACCTTACAAACTCATTTAAGGCATTGACGGGGAACTAAGTTCCAGTTTTAACGAAACATTTGTTTCAGTACCAATTTTCCAAACTCTAGATCATATTCAATTCGTTTGAGTGGTCTTGATCAAATATTCGAAACCCATTATATTTGTTACCCAACAAGATCCAGCACACAAATTTTATTTTCTTGAATGTGATTTCCGTGTGAGTTTCATTTGCTTTCTAAGTCACATGCAAACCAATTCAAAGCATACTTGTCCCTGACTACACTGGTTAAACAGGTAATTTCGGTTACAATTAATCACCTTATGTTTAGGTTGATATGTAACGAAACTGTAAACCACCCACGAAGCCTTGTAAAAGAAGCCCTTCGATACTTCTCTATAAGTATTCGATTGAAATTCATGGGAACATACACAAGGAGTTGATTATCTCTCTTGATAATTAACAAAGCAACCTTTGCCCGGGGTTTATCTGCTTTTGTGTCGAAACTTTGTTTTTCGACATCACAGTTCCCAATTTTCGTTAATTTGATTCTTATCTTATCTTTGGCACACTACACTCACGAAATCCTTGAGGTTCTGAGTACTACCAACTCAGGCTGATGATTTCGAACGTCTAGCAAATGACTTCATCTCTAAATACAAAGACGAAAGAGCTTTACCTCCATCCGAAGGTTTGTGACGGTTACAATTCTATTGGGAGAAACGAACAGACTGTTTGACAAGACGTTTTGTATTCAGTCCGGCATTCAAGGCGATGTGACAGTTACTTTTTGACGCATGGCTACTTTATCAGCAGAGTGGTGCGAGTTTCAAGGTGTCACGTCATATCTCATTTAATGCTTATCCCGCGTTCAATTCAAATTCCAGGGTTACATATAAAAGGGGAATCAGGGGTTCTTTCTCAGTTTACGCTCACAAAAGAAAATTTCACAAAATTGTCTCTGCTCTTCAAAGCTTCAAAACCCTAATCATGGCTGCTCATGATGGTGTTGATTCTGCATCCGGAACAACTGACGATATCACTTCCCAACCGATTATGAAGATTCAAAGCACAAATTATCAAGTCGAGGGGGGATGTTTCACTGTATCCAGAAGAGTTGAAGATGTTGGTTGTCGCTTTAAAAAGCTCTGTTCTTTCGACTGCCATGTTCAACTCGTTTGCTGTTCCTCTTTCATGGCTTTCACAAGCAGGATCCAATGCTACTTACAGCAAAGCAATGGATATTATTACCTGCCAACTGGTGAATGATAAGAAGATACGCTTGACTAAGAAGATATTCTGTCAGATTCTTGATATCCCTAATTCTCCACCATATACTGATCTTTCTTTTGCTCAAGTCAACTACATGTTCAATGAGATGGGTCATCAACCCCCACTCACTAAGATCAGTGATTTCAAGAAATCTGGACTTCCGACTGTTTGGAATTTTCTCTTTGGAATATTTCTACGCTGCTTGACTGGTCGCAGTGTTGGATAAGATAAAGGTCGAATGGAAATTTATGCTATGGTTGCTGGATTATATTATGATATTTCAGTGGATTACTCAACTCAGTTGTGGAAGGAATTTTAGAAAAGTGTTCAGAACACAAATGTGGTTCAAGGAATTTCGTGTGTAAGGTATTGGAGTATGATTCTTTGTTATTTCTATGAAAAAGAAGGGATTGAGGTGCCTGCTGATGAAGAGACTGCTGAATTCATGAAATATCACTTTCCAAAGGAGGTTACTCATGATGCTGAGGTGTTTACACACATTGCCAGGATCCCTGATGCAATCTTAAAGCGGGTTGATCCAACCAATTCGGTGTTGGTTGAGTATTTGAAGACTATCAATCCTGATGATGAAACAGGAAAGTTATTATCCAAAGAGGATGCTAGTCCTTCTAAGAAATCGAAACGTTCGAAGAAGGATGCAAAGGCTACTCCTGAGAAGCATGTGCAAGAATCCAAGCCAAAGAAGTCTCCAAAGAAACAGTCTACGACAGAGGAGCAAGTTTCGCATGTTGTGACAAATCCTGTTGAGCCTGTTGTTGATGATCAAGTTAAGGAAACAATTCCATCTGTTAGAACAAAGTTCTATCATGATCGTTAGATTCTATGCAAGCAAACAATAATTAATGTAAATAAGAACACGAGTATGGCTTTGAATATGTCGTATGATTAATGCTTCAACACCTCAGAAGAGCTCGATTAAGAACTTCGACTGTAGAGGTGTTTAGGGTTACAAAACAATAAACGTAATAATCAACAGCGTATTATGCATACATGCATGCATATTTATAGTATAACCCTACTAGATAATCACGGATGGACAGGCCCAATCCAGATACTAAACAAAAAGCCCATGACGCAACACAATTAAACTCAACAATCTCCCCCTTTGCGTCATTGGAACCGAAAGCTCACTTCGGTTGAGCTGCAGAAGTCTTCTTAACTGTTTTGAACACCTTCGGAATTATAGCCAAAAGATGATGACGGAATGTTATGTACCACCGAAGCATGTCAGTAAAATTCTTCTTATCAGCCTCTGAGTTCTGCTTGCACCGATGTATAATGTTGATGATGTGCTCCAAGCAATCAGTTGAAAATAAATGCTTGTCAACAAGAGCAAACAAAAATCTGTGAGCTTCGCCTTTGGTAAACATCACAGTGAGATGTGTTGAATCTATTTGGCCCATCTTCATTTTGTTCACATCTCCTGGTTTCGGTGTTGGCTTAATGGTCGGTTTCTTGTTCATCACTTTAGCAATTTCTTGATCCATAGCCGCAACCTCATGGATGTAAGAAGCCAACATCCTCTTTAAGTGTTCCAAAATCAACTCATATTCTCTCGGATTTGTGAGCAGAATGTTGAACAGCAAAATCCAATCATGAGGGTTGAGATTTGGAAGGTCTGCCAGTGAGATAATCGACACCGAGTTTGCAGAACCTCGTGTGATTTTGAAATTAACATTCACAAACTTCCCAGCAGGTGTTGGTTTAAGTACCTTGACAGTCATAATTTTCTGGGCACTCCATGTCACGTACTGAGGTTGTCCATACTTCAGATAGAAGTCAATAAGCTCTCGGTCAACCTTGGGATGAGGAAAAGGAACCTCAGCAGTCGAGTCAAAGCAGTGAAATGTAAATGCTTTTCTTGTGATTGGCATGTCGAACTGCGAGTCCTTAGAGTTATCACAGTCAAACGAAGCAACAGGTTCCAACCAATAAACACTTGGAAACTCTATAGCTTGATTGATAAGTGCCTCTTTAGTCCATAAGGGAAACAAGGCCTTCTTGCAGTTCAAGGCGTCTTCTTCTTCCTTGTTTCTCCTTTCCCTCTCCTCTGCTTCCTTCGCAACTTTTAAATTTTCATCCAACTCTCGGTCTCTCTTCTTTCTTTGGAGAGCCTCAGCAATGGTTTCTTCCACATCACTATCACTGTCATCATTGATCTCCTTTCGCTTAGCTTGTGAACCATAACCTGAAGCTACATTATCCTTCAGGCCGGTTGTGACTTTGACTTTCGATTGGGTAGTTTCTGTCTTCACAATCACCTTCTGTGGAACACCTTCTCCCCCTTGTTTTGGAGGTGTGAATGGCTCCGAAACACCCTTCATTTCGTGTAACATGGCAAGGGCAGGAAGAAGTTTTGTAGTGAGATGATTTCTGATTGTCAAAGTAAGAATAGGATCATGAGCACCAAGAAGATTGGTCAACATGTCCTTAACATCCCCTGCACAGCTATGAAATATAGCTCTCTCGGTCTTCAATAAAGAAATTTCTTTCTCTGCTTGGGCAAGCTGCACTTTCTGGACTTCAATGGTGGACGCTTGGCGCGCAATTTCTTCTTTCAAAGCACTCTCTTTTGCCAGATCAGCGTGAAGAGATTCAAGGCGAGAATTCACAGAACTTATAAGGGAAGTGTTGTCGGCTTGAATGGATGAACGCACAGCCTCAAACTTGGTGTGCTCTTCTTGAAAAGACTTAGAGAGAGAATCAATGGAAGCATTCACCTTCGCTGCATTTGCATCAGCATGCCCTTTAAGTGACTCAAGAAACATCTGAGTACTATGGACAATCTCATTAAGATCAGTGGTGGCCTTCTGGTAAGAGTAGGTAGACTCATTAACAGCTTTGGTAGACTTTTCAATAGAGTCCGTGTATTGTTCAAGAGCAGTTTCCAAAAAGGCTTTAAGTACAACACTACTATAAGCTTTGCTATCCTCAAGCAGTTTATCAAGCTTCTCATGAATGCTCTGTAAGTTTTGTCTTGTGACTGGAGCATCATCATCCTCATCAGTAGGAAGCCGATAGGGACTATAGTACATAGAATCAAATTCATCATTAGCCCCACCGAGAGTAGGACCGGAGTCGGTTGAAGGTGTGGGTGAAAGGGGTGTAGAAGTGACTGGGGGTTCTGTTTCAGTAGTAGCCCCCGTATCAGATACGTTGACTCCTACTGTCGGTTCAGGAATGGTAGTTGAAGTTGATTGGGAAAAAATAGGAATTGGAATTGGAGTTGTAGAAATGGGAATAGATGAAACTGGTGGTGGTGGTGGGAAAGTTGTTGTTGTTTGAGATGTGGTAGGTGATGGAATAGGAGGAACCGAAACTGGAATTGTCTGTTTCGGTGATAGAGGTGGAGTGGGAAGTTTATTATGAGGAGATTCGGTTGGAGTAGGAGATCTGGGAGGAGTGTTACCTCTCGGTGAGTCATGACGAACTTCCTCTTCTTCTTCATCCTCCTCATCATGCTCTGAGCTGGGAGGAGTAGGACTCTTAGATCTTTTCGCCATCTTTTTAACTTTCTTCTTTTTAGAAGAGTCCCCCTTCTCAGACTTGCGCTTCTTTGACTTGTCAGTCTTAGGCTTGTCGTCCTCTGCTGGCTCTTTTGGGGTAGTAGTTCTTTTCCCTCGGTTACTAGGCTTGTCTAGAGCATCTAGGGCTGCCTGCTGTTCTGTAGAGAGGACTCTCGGTTCCTTGGGAGGAAGGTTGCGATACTCAGCAAAGAGTTTGCTCTCGTTTGTGACACACCGGTACATTGTCTCTGGGATAGAGCCAATGTGAGGGTACTTCTTTGGATCTGAAATTATAATCTTCTTTGTGTGAAACGTAGCAATTGAAGCAACTAGGGCATCCTTCATGACCGGATTCCAAAGAATTGATGGCCCTTCGTGTGATGATAGTCCAGAATTTTGCACACGAGATTTCAGAATGTCTTGTTGATGTATTGAGGCTTTGAACCACTTGAGACCAAATAATGCTACCATAATCCAGATTAAGACAATTGTAAGGTCCATAAAGAAGGGTTAGAAAACCCTTGCTAGTCCCATCAGATCCACCACTGTGTTCTGCCAAGCTCTTGATGAGAAGTGTGAGCATTCCATTCCATGGGGACGGTAAGCATGACTTCTTGACCTTTGTAATCGTTGTAAGAACGTCAGTGTATCCCATTTCATATAACATTGAGAAAAGTTGAGGAGTGGTGACGAAATCTGGAGAAATCACAGAAGAATCCACCGCCAGGCCCAAAAGAGTATGGATTTGGAAGACATGCGTTCCTTGTTCTTGTCGTAAGAGGCAGTTGAATAAACCTGCGATAAAAGAGACATCGGAACAGCTTCCACCTGCGTTAGGGCAATAACCAATGGTGAATATTTCAAGAATTCAACCACGTGTAGCATATACGCGTCGTACAGGAACGGATTTAGTTCAAGAATCAAGTTCTGATTTGGCTTGATTGAAAGCAAAGAAGACGAAGCAGTCTGATCGTGAACTGATGAAGAGGTCGCCATTGTTGATCGAAGGAAGAAGATGAACAGTTGAACGTGCTTGGTAAGTTTGAGAGAATTTGTTCCTAGTAAAAGACAAATAAAATCCGAAACCCTTTATATACCATTGCCAGGAGAGAGAAAAATCATGATGATAATGACGTGATCACTAAAACGTCGGCTGAAAAAGCGCGATGTGACAGTGTGGTTACTCCCAGGAATACGTCAGCACGTGTGGGTATAAAGACCGTTCAAATTCACGCGCCCAAATCCTTATCCTCAATCATCGTTTGAAATTCTGTGACGTTCCAAAATTCAGGATAACCCCTGTTTAGCCAAAAGATAAACAAAATTCGAACCAACAGCAACCAGAATGTGGAAAATAAAATTTCCGTGCAATAGAGTGACAAAGATAAAGAAATAAATCAAATGTGTATGGGATGTGAGTGATGTCTCATTATAAGACAGAAAGCAGGGGATTCCGGGCAAGAATCGCTTCCTTCAAAGTCAAGATAGACTTGAAGTGCTTGTGTGGTTTCCCGAAAAATACGATCAAGTGTTTGTTGAGAAACATTGAAAGGCTTCTTTTAATTTTTAGGCTTTGGGTAGCTTATCTTCAACCGAACTTCGAGTCTTAACATAAGACCGAACGTTGGAAGAAGTACTTGTGAGACCGATGTGGTCTGTTGAACAAGTAGGTAGGATATATTTTATAATGACAAAAGAAGATATAGAAATCTTAAAAACAAAAATAAACTGGATCTTTATGGGAAGAAAAGCCTTGGTGTTAGACAAATTCATAAAAGATCACTCAAAAATAAAAATAAGATTTCAGTAGGTAACCAGTAAGATCTTGAATGTAATCATTCACCGTCAATTCATTATAGGTGTTGAATTTTGGGTTTCACTCAGCACGTGGTATACGTATCTAAGATCATAAACACAGATTTTGTGCAACCATAAACCTCAGTGGTAAGGACCGAGAGTCTCAAGGGTTACAGTGGTGAACCGAAAGGTGATGGAGAATGTAAGGAGCGTGGCTAAAGAACAGAAAGTACCTTCTGCGATAAAGACGTGACTAAGCAGAAAAACTCTTAACTCATATGAGAAGAGTAAAGTAGCTCTTGACTTGATGTTAGTGAAACAGCCTGATTGGGAAGAAACGATAGGTAGAGATCGAATCATTAAGGCCTAGCTCGAAGTCATAGAGGCTTTGGTCAACATGCAGCAACATGCTTCTAGGGACCCTTAACAAGTTCTTTATGTAAATGATTATACCTGCCTTAGCTCCAAACTCGGTTATACTGGTATACTTGGGACCTATGCAAAAGAACAAGCAAACAAACACACCACAAAAACACACAAAAAATATTTTTTGAATTTTCGAAGGTTTTCTGAAAAATAATAAAAACAGAAAGAGAAAGTATTTTTGGATTTTTGATGTTTTCTGAAAAATAATAAAAATAGAAAAAAAATAAATCAGCATAAAACACTCTTTGAACAAAAAGTACAACCGAAACCTTCTCTTAAAGGAATGAAGCGAAATAGACCGAGCGATCGGTTGATTTCGGTTCCACAAAAGTCCAGAGCCGAAATAGACCGAGCGATCGGTTCATTTCGGTTCCCGAAAATTATAGAGCCGAAATAGACCGAGCGGTCGGTTCATTTCGGTTCCTTAAAATTCCAGAGCCGAAATAGACTGAGCGATCGGTTCATTTCGGTTCTCGAAAATTATGAAGCCGAAATAGACCGAGCGTTCGCTCCATTTCGCTTGACTAAATTTTTAGTTAAAGAGTTAAGGATTCGGTACTGACTCTGCTTCCATCATTCCCAGGCCTTGTAAAATTTTATTGAAACTTGCTTCAGGCAAGGATTTAGTGAATATATCAGCCAGCTGATCAGAGGATCAAACAAAATGAACTTCCACGTTCCCATCTTCTACGTGATCCTTGATGAAATGATATCTAAGTGCAATGTGCTTAGTTTTTGAATGTTGTACCGGATTGTGACAAATCCTTATTGCACTTTCTGAGTCACAGTAGAGAGGAATCTTCTTCATACTTAGCCCATAATCTCTTAGTTGACTTTGAATCCATATGACTTGAGAAGTACAAGATGCTGCAGATATATACTCAGCTTCGGCTGTTGAGAGTGACACGCAGGTTTGCTTCTTGGACTGCCAACTAACTAGTTTCCCATCAAGAAATTGGCATCTACCTGTAGTGCTTTTTCGGTCCAGACCACATCCTCCAAGATCAGCATCAGAAAAGGCTTGAATGAAGAATCCAGATCTAGCAGGATACCAGAGACCGAGAGATGAGGTTCGCTTCAGGTAACGGAAGATATTTTTCACCGCCACCATGTGAGGTTCTCTTGGATTAGCTTGAAACCTGGCACAATAACAAACAGAAAACATAATGTCCGGTCTACTAGCTGTTAGATACATAAGGGACCCTATCATTTGTCGATATAGTGTTATGTCAACACCAGGTTTTTCCAGAGATGGAGTTAACTTGGTGCCAAATGCCATAGGAACCTTCACTTTAGAGTCTCCTGTCATGCCAAATTTTGTTAGTAAGGTCTTTGTATACGCCTCCTGGTTGATAAAGATACCTTCTGGTCCCTGTCTAATATTCAAACCAAGGAAAAAATTAATCGGACCCATTGCGCTCATTTCAAATTTAGTCTCCATCAACTTCCTGAATTCAGCTATTAAGCAAGGATTCGTGGAGCCGAAGATGATGTCATTGACATACATTTGAACTATCATAAGATGTTCGCCTTCTTTCTTACGAAAGAAGGTTGGGTCAACCAAACCTTGCTTAAATTTTGACATTTTCAGAAAGCGAGTTAGAGTTTCATACCAGGCTCTCGGTGCTTGCTTCAGACCATATACCGCTTTATCCAGCACATAACAATGATCATGGAATTTCTCGTTCACGAACCCGGGAGGTTGCTCAACATATACTGTTTCTTCTAGTTCTCCATTCAAGAAAGCGCATTTGACATCCATTTGGAAAACTTCGAAGTTTTTGTGAGCAGCATATGCAAGAAAGATTCTTACTGATTCCAACCTAGCTACTGGAGCGAAGGTTTCCTCATAATCTATCCCTTCCTCTTGGTAATACCCTTTAACCACCAACCGAGCCTTGTTGCGAATGACATTACCCTCTTTATCTAATTTGTTTCTGAAGACCCATTTTAAGCCGACCACTGAAACATCCCTTGGTGTAGGAATCAGCCTCCAAACTCGGTTTCGTTCAAACTCATGGAGCTCATCTTGCATTGCTTGAACCCAATCAGAATGATCAAGTGCAGCATTAACTGTTTTCGTCTCGACCTTGGATATGAACGAATTAAACATACAGAATTCAACTTTAGAGAATAATGCAGTTTGTTTTGCTTTCAATTGTGAGCGAGTGAGTACTTTCTCAGATGATTCTCCAATAATTTGGGCTTTGGGATGGTCCTTGGTCCACTTTACTAATGGAGGATAATTTGGGTCGTATGCTGGATCCAATTCAGCATTCATTTCCTCTTCAAGTTCTGATTGATCACCCTCGCCTTCGTCAGTTGCATTCTCTTTCTCCCCCTCGACTGGCGAAGTGTAACCTGTGGCAGCATCAGAATTTTCATCCTCTGTGGGAGATGGATTTTCCCCCTCAATTGGGCTACTATTGGGTGGGTTTGTAGCAGTATTTTCCCCTTCACCTGGACCTTTAAGAATTGGAGATGAAATTGGATTCTCCCCCTCGAAAGATACTCCAGTTGTCTTTGGTGCTGATGAACTCTCCCCCTTGAATGTTGAGCCGTTAAGCGGAGAGTCAGCTGAGGATGGACCATCTATAGTTGTAGGAGGTTCACTTTCCATTTCTTTGGCAGCTTCATCAATGATCTTTTTGAGATTATTAATTTTGTTATCTGCTACTTTCGCCTCTGAGTGTGCCGCTTTTTCTGGTTCATCGAATAACCGAATGTACTCTTCAAACAAGTTGGATATAGGAACCGAGACCTATCCAGATTCCGGAAATATTTCAGCTAATTCAACTTCACTCCTTTGCACTTTCTTCATGTAATTATCGTCAAAGGTGACGTAATATGTTTCTTCAATTCATTTGGAGCGTTTGTTCAACACTCTGTAAGCTTTTGAAGAGAGTGAATAACCAAGAAAGATTCCTTCATCTGCTTTGGCGTCAAACTTGTTTCGGTTCTCCTTTGAATTGAAGATGAATCACCGTGAACCGAACACATGAAAAAATTTAACATTGGGCTTTCGGTTGTTTATGATCTCATATGGAGTAATTGAGAATCTCTTGTTGAGCAAAGATCGGTTCTGAGTGTAGCAAGCGGCTGCAACTGCATCAGCCCAGAAGTATAGTGGAAGAGATGCGAAACTAAGCATGGTTCTGGCTGCCTCACACAAGGAACGGTTTCGTCTTTCAACAATCCCATTTTGTTGAAGTGTATAAGGGGCCGAAAAATTGTGAGTTATCCCCTTCTTAGCCATAAAGTCCTCAAAGTCGTTATTCTTGAATTCTAGACCGTTGTCACTTCTGATATTCCTCACCATCTTTCTTAGCTGCACTTCCACTTGTTTGATAAATGTCTTCAATTTGGGAGTTGCATCTGATTTCTGTTTAAGAAAGAAAACCCAGGTGAAGCGTGAAAAATCATCTACAATAACTAGAATGTACTTACTACCACCGATGCTCTCGATAGCCGAAGGTCCACATAAGTCAATGTGCAATAGTTCAAGAGCTTCAACAATCTTCGTATTGATTCGTGTAGGGTGGCTCTTTCTGCTTTGTTTGCCCATCTCACACGCTGCACACAGATGTTCTTTGTCAAACTTGAGAAGAGGGAGGCCTCGAACGTGATCACCAAGCACCAACTTATTAATGTCTTTGAAGTTCAGGTGCGATAGTCGTCGATGCCACAACCAACTTTCATCAGTGTTCGCCTTTGACAGCAGACAGATTGCTGGTTTTCCTCGTATTGGGTTGAGATTCAAAGGATACATCTCTCCCTTGCGTTCAGACTTTAGCAGAACCTTTTTCGATTGCTTTTCTATTATTTCAGAACCCTCATCATCAAATGATACTTTCAGACCTGTTCCCACAACTAATTGTGATACACTGATGAGGTTATGCTGCAGTCCCTCCACATATGCCACTTTGTGAATCGAGAAATCTCCATTGGTTATCATACCATATCCCTTAATAGTTCCATAGGAATTGTTGCCATACTTTACACACCCACCATCTTTTAGGGACCGAAACTCCCTCAGTTCTTCCTTCCATCCTGTCATGTGATGCGAGCAGCCACTGTCTATATACCATTCATCATCGAACTGCTCGTCACTGATTACCTGCAAATTTAAGCAGATTTAGGAACCCAAAGTTTCTTGGTTCCTGGTGAGTCTTTCACAGAAAAAGGAATCACAGAAGAAATATCAACCAAATATGTTCTTTTTACTAGAGTGGTTTGATCTTTTCTTTTAATGGTATACACCTTGATTTTAGTTTTATCTTGTTTGATTTTTGGTGTAAAAGTTGGTGTTTTGTTAGATGGTTTAGGAGTTTTCTTTTGAATCCTAGGGTTAGCAGACTTTTTGTTATTATTGAGCTCAGATTCAAGCTTTCCCTTGCCCTTGATATCCTTCACTGAAGTTGATTTTCTTTGATAGTTAGAAGGACCGAAACTAGACTTAGGACCGAGACTTGACTTTCGGTTCTGAGTGCAGTTGTGGGGACCGAAAGTAGGCTTTTGGTTGTTAGCCGTGACATTTGGACGGAAACTTGTCTTTCGGTTCTGTGAGCCCATTTGAGGACCGAAACTTGACTTTCGATTCAGAGAGCTCATTTGGGGACCGAAACCTGACATTCGGTTCTGAGATTTGGAATAATAGGAACTTGGGCTGAAGTTTTCTTTTCCTTTCAGTTTTTCCTTTCCTTTATCCATTGATTCTTTCTTAGAAGGAACATGGTTGGGATTTTAAGATTCCCAGTGACGTTTTCGCTCATTTAGATTCTTTGCGTATCTTTGATTTCTTAAGCGTTTCTGTTCAGCTAATTCCTTCTGTGATTTGTGGATATTGAAGTTGGCCTTTGGCTTCTCCTTTTAACTTTCGGTTGTATTCGCTGGAACAGTTGGTTCTGTCATTGGTTCTTCAGGAATTTCTTTAGTTCCACTTGTGCTTGGTTTGTCAAAATTTGAAGGTTTGTTGATGGGTTCAGCAACCTATCTTCCTTTGACCCTCCATGAAGTCTGCTCTGATAATCCTACAGTTTCATCTGCGTTGTCGATAGGAGCAGACCAGAAATAATCGTCGCATCCTTCAGCATTATCTTTGTCGACCAAGATTTGTAATTCTGCTGTTTGTTTAGCAGTGATTCCTGTAACTGCGTACACCTGATTTGGCACCGTTTGAACCTTTTGGTAGACCATAGCTTTTTCCTTGAGTTTCCTTGTCTTGTCATTTGACAAGCGAGCGAACTCAACCGAATTTTCAGATATTAGGGGTTTCTCTTTCTCGGTTTCGCTTTTCATAAACTCTGAGCAATCAACTACATCCTCCACTGAGATTTCGCTCATCTCACTTTCCTCATCAAATTCAGACGTATTTTCTAAGTTCATTTTATTTTCTGAAATCAGTTTTGCGTTTGACGAGTCAAATGATTTAATAGTTTCGGACTTTATTTTTAACCTATCATTTTCATCTAAAATATTTTTGAGCATACATTTATGTTCCTTAGAGTCAATGAAGGATTCTATTTTGTCCAGTCCAATTTTGTAATGAATGGATGTTTCTTCTGATGATACTTCTGATTCACATTCTGCTATGACCTCATCCTCCTTAAATTCAAGGAAGGGTAAAATCATCTTATGAATCTTCTTTCCTATCTCACAACTTAAATGCAATTGAGAAATGTTAAAGTATAGATGCTTAGCTATTAGACAAAAAAACATTCCTTTGTTTCAAAAACTTTAAATTATCTATTTGTAAGTAAATACTTTCGTCCCTAGCTCTAATTAATTCCGCCTCCTTTAGCTCAATCCACATCCTTCTCTCCTCACTTTTTGAAGACACCCTGCTGAGTTGGTCAGTTAGGTTAGAATTCGCTAAGCGAGTTTGCATGAGACTTCCACTTAAGTTAGAAAATTTAAATTTTAGTTCATTTAATTCTTCTTCATAATCTGTTACTGGAACTTTAAGCGATTCAAGGATGGATTGTACCTTTTTGATCAGCAGGTCGCGGTCATTGATCTTTTCACTCACAGGCTTGGCAGCAAAACACTTGTTCTCAGTCAGGTTCGGTTCCTTACTTGCATTTTTGGTTGATGCACCAGCTGTGACCATCAAGCACCTTCCAGCCGAACCTACTTCCTTTGCCATATAAGCCCTTTCATGAGTGGGCTTTCTCACCTCTTCATCTTCAGAATCGGTTGACCAAACTTCGACGCCACCGAACTCATCTTCACCTGCATTCTCCTGCACAATCAAGGCATTCATAGAACTGTTAGTTGCCTTCTTTTTCTTGATCTCTTCCAACTTGCGCATGTTGTACGCCTCATCATCTTCACCATCTCTTTTCTCAGTCATTTTCCTAAGCATGCAATCTTTGGCAAAATGGTTCTTGCCATGACAGTAGTTGCAGTCGAACCCAGAGTCTCCTGCTAGTTTGCTCTCCTTCTTGTCATCATCCTTTTGAGAAGAGACTTTCGCTTCATCCTTCATCTTCTCAGAGCTGTAACTTCCCTGCCAGTTTCGGTTCTTGTTGACAGGAAATTTTCTTCGTGCAAACTTCTTTGGATTAGTGACCATCATAGCGTATTCTTCGCTTGTAAGATCACACTCAGACATATCAGACTCTTCTTCTTCTTCTGCAATACTTTTTCCTTTTGAGACAAGAGCCAGCGATCCAACACCAGAAACCACTTTCGCTTCTTTGGTTACTACACTTTCATGGGACTTAAGTATTCCCATAAGTTTCGCTAGTGAGTAAGACTTAAACTGTTCGTGTTCTTTCACGGTTGAAACCACAGCCATCCATTCCGGTCTCAATCCATTCATGAAGGTCACCTTCTGCTCGATCAACTTTCTTTCTATTCCATGCTTGATCATCTTACTCAGGAGATGATTGAACCGATCGAAAGTTTGTATGAGTTTCTCCTCTGGTTTCTGTTCGAAAACTCCAAATTCTGAAAGCAACAAGGTTTGAATGGAGTGTTCAAGATCTTCATCAGTTGAATAGAGTTCTTTCAATCTATCCCAAATTTCTTTGGCCGTCGTGCATGAACCAACCAACCGAAAGGTGTCAGATTGCAAGGCGAATCTGATCATCCTCATGGCCTTCACGTTACACAGCAACTTGTCCTTTTCATCTTGTGGTATCTTCTCTACATCTGCCACCAGCTTGTTATATTCTTTTTGTGACTTTACTGTCGTGTTCGTTCCTGAGTGAACAAACGGCCCAAGTGTGATAGCTTCCCAGATGAGATAGCCATTGTCTTCAGATCCAACCACGTAGTCTTCGAAGTGATGTGCCCATACCTCATAGTCTTGAGTGTAGAGAATGGGTATTCTGGTTGTAGATCCAATGCTGTTTGAGATGTTGATGGGATTTGTTTGCGAATCTTCGTGAGACATGGTGAGCTGCTAGAATCAAACCTGTAAACTTGAGATTAGGGTTTTATCAGATACAGAGTTACCGTCGATATGAAGAAGACGGCTTCTATTTATACGATAAAAGCGGAAACCCTAAGGAATTCTGAATACAGAAGGAATGTGTATTTATCACACAGTCTCCTGCTCTGATACCAATTGTTAGAACAAAGTTCTATCAGGATCGTTAGATTCTATGCAAGCAAACAATAATGAACGTAAATAAGAACACGAGTATGGCTTTGAATATGTCGTATGATTAATGCTTCAACACCTCAGAAGATCTCGATTAAGAACTTCGATTGTAGAGGTGTTTAGGGTTACAAAACAATAAACGTAATAATCAACAGTGTATTATGCATACATGCATGCATATTTATAGTATAACCCTACTAGATAATCACAGATGGACAGGCCCAATCCGAATACTAAACAAAAAGCCCATGACGCAACACAATTAAACTCAACACCATCGAAGTCTGGTGTTTTTATAAGAATAAAGCAACAAGTTCGTGGTTCACGAAAGTCTATAGATGGATCTTCTAGGTTTTCTCCTACAATGGTTCGTGAACCACATCTTAATCACCAAAGGGTCCTTATTCGTGAGGTTCCAGCTCCTGTTTATCCTTCATCAAAGAAACGAAGAGCTGAAGATGTGGCAAAACATATTTCCAAGAAGAAGCTAAAGAAACGAAAGTTGGTTATTCAAGAAGATTCGTCCGAAGATGAGAAAGTTCCTGAAACACCCGATGTAACTTTTACAAAAGAAACTTCAACTCCTGAGAAGACAACTGTCATACAACCCGAAGATTCGTTAGCCAAATCATTTAATGAGGAGGTTCGAACTTCAGACATCACTACAAACTTATCTAATACGGATGTACATGTCAATATGGGGGAAGGAGATTTGAATCAAGAAGCTCCAAAATCAACTCAAGGTAATCCTGATTCTTCAGCTATGGATACTTCTGTTTCTTTACCACCGTTTATCATTCCTGTTTCAACCACAACAAATTCACCGACTTACGAAAACATTCTCAATCAACCTTTCACTACTTTGTTTTCATCCCAATCAACCGATCCACCCAAACCTAATGAAGACACTGATACTGACGAAGGAGGTTTTGGGGGAACTTTTGAAGATTTGGAGTTCGATGATGAGGAAGAGAATTTTCCTGATCATATGTTGATGTCCATGAAGCAATTCAAGATTCTGAACAAGAAGTTGAATTCGATAATTCAATCACAAGAAGATATGGGGGGTAGCACTTCTGTCTCAAATATGGAAGTTGATGCCATGCTCAAAGCAGTCGAAGCTAGAGTGATTAATAAGTGTTCTGGATTGATTCAAGCCTCTGAATCAAGAATCATGGATAAAGTGGATCAGAATGATAAGAACAATGAGTTGCTAGTCAAATCTCAATCTTCGAATGTTGCAGGGGAAATTAAAGATTTCAAACAATTGGCGAAGGAAAAGAATGTTTTGTTTGTTCAGGATGTAAAGAAGGTCAGAGAGGATGTTAATATGCAAATTAGAGAACTTTGTGAAGACATGACAAAAGAGATTGCTAGTGTTCATCATGACTATGCATCTCTCAATCAGAAGGTGGATATTATATGTGATGATGTTACGAAGTTTGTCAAGCTATACGAAAGTTTGAGTCCTCAAATTACTCAACTTTGTACGAATGACAGCCAGAGTTTTGTGGAGGTTCTTACTTTGCTAAAGGAGCTGAAAGAATTATCTGTCAAGCCTGTTTCCTCTTCGATCATTACACCAGAATTCTTATCTTAGAAGTTTTCTCAATTCGAAGCTGTTTTGCATAAACAGTTGGCTCCATTGTCCAGGATTTCAAGTCTTCTACCAACAGATGCCCCACCTGTTAACACAGGGGTGCAAGGGGGAGAAAAGAAGGTTGGTGATGCGAAGGTTGGTGTGATTTCGCATGAAAATGTTAAGACTATTAGGAAAGTTTACTCAACAATGATTCCAACAACAAAACAAATTGTTTCATCTGTTGGGCCAGTTACTTCAACGATTGTTACCACGATGCCAATTACAAGGCCAATTTCTAAAGGAATTGTGATTGGTTCTTCTGCTGAAGGTGGTAGTAGTTCGAAGCCAAAAGAAGTCGTTGATAGCTCTTCTCCCAAAGACAAAGGGAAAACAATTGTAGTTGAAAAGACGAAAGAGTAGAAGAAAGCTGAAGCTGAAGCTGAGTTGGAGAAATTAAGAATGGTTCAGAGTATAATGAAACTTCGTGCAAGTGATCCTCCTGGAATGGACAAGGGAGATCCTGCTAAGCATTATAACTATGAAACAATTGAAGCAAAAGTGGCATTCAATCATATGTATACTTTTCAGAAGAAGCCCAAGCAGAGCTATGTGGTTACGAATACAGATATGAGTCAGCTTGACTTTCCAATCAATGAAATGATGTTCATCATGGCTCAGTACAAAATTGCTGAGAAATTTGATAATGATGATGACTACACATATATGAAACTTAGGTTTCATGATGTTCTTGGGAAAGCTCCAGAGGAAATATGGTCACTTGTGAAGATAAAGAAGGTGACAATATTAAGAAGGATGTTATGTTCGAGAACTTGATGCAGAATTTTCGTTTCTTTGTTACAAGGGCGAATGGTCAAGTGTGTGATTTTTCTGTGATTGATTTTCCTTTGATGAACTTGTATGATCTTATACAAGTTGCATTACTTTTGAAAGATAAAGATGCTTCGTATCTTCGAGAAACTGATCCAGAAGTTTTTCGTCTTGGGGTTGCTCACATCAAGATATTCATAGACAACTACTATGAATGTTTGGCACTAACTGATGTGGAGTTAGAAAACGCAAAGGGGTTAGAAGTAAAAGCTCCCATGGAACAAACGAAGCCTCAAACTGAGTTAAAGAAGTATGCAGATGGGGAGATATACTTGAAGCCATTTGGATTGGTCTTCGCAGGGAAAGATTAGAATGGGAAGGCCAAGAGATTTTTGTTCTAGGCATGCGAAGTAGAGAGGTACACTACGTCCTAGTATACGAACTTTATTGTTTGTATGAATAATTGCAAGAAGAATAATCAAGGAGACAGGCAAGAGTTGAAGAGGATTATTTCTTGGTATACGGAAATTCGAAGGGTACTGTTGTATGCCATACATATTCTTACGAACTGAAGAAGGTCGACATTATTACAAAGGGGGAGATTGTAAGGGTCGAAGACCTGTTGTAATAGTCGAACACTTAATGTTATTTTACAAGGCATTTTGTAACGAAGCTTAAATGTTTAGTCCTTGTAATTTTTTGTATGCTTTCATGTTTCCTATAAATAGGGACATTACTTAGAGTTAGATAAGAGTCTTTGTATGAACTTGTCTACATTCTCTCTGTAAGAATTGAAAGCATAATAGAGCTGAAACCAGATTATATTTACATCGTGTGTTCAAATTACGTTCATGTTACTCTGATTTGTTACATACTCGATTCATCACTTCGTCAC
This sequence comes from Lactuca virosa, assembly GCF_052849685.1. Classification (NCBI taxonomy): domain Eukaryota; kingdom Viridiplantae; phylum Streptophyta; class Magnoliopsida; order Asterales; family Asteraceae; genus Lactuca; species Lactuca virosa. Next base: position 214,851,759 of record NC_136426.1, on the reverse strand, counting down.
TGTTCACATTTCGGAATCAAATCAATCAATATACTAGATGTTGCATGAGTTTTAAAGAGATCGAAGAGAGATTGAAGTACCTGTTTCTTGGGTTGTTTAAGATGTTGCATTGAGGGCCGGAGTTGCACACTAAATGGAAAATTGAAATAGGTATATATATATATATATATATATATATATATATATATATATATATATATATATATATATATATATATATATATATATATATATATATATATATATATATATATATATATGCATGCTTTGGCATTGCTTTGTCATCATAAACATCAAGATTAAGATTTTAAGAATCAACTTGAGCATACATTTCAACCTCAACTTCAACAGTAAGGTAATCCGATCAAACATTCCATTCCATTCCTTTGATTCCATCATACCAAAAAATTATAGGAAATGGAGAAACTAACAAAATGAAAGGAATCAAATTTAAAAAAAAACATATTGTTGGGGTGCAAAGTCACTCTTGGATGTCACTTGTGCTTACCCTCTTGTATTATGTAATGAGTTGTCTTTCCTATAAAATAGGAAGTGAGTGACACTCATTTATGTAAGGAACATTTATGAGAGATTAGTTTTGGAGAGAGAAATAGCAAGACCCATTTTTACTCTTTCTAACCAAACTAATGTGAGCTTAAAACTATTTATTTACTCTTTTGTGTTCTTCATGTTCATGATTCTTTTAATGATTCACTAGATCTTATCAAATCCGCATATGTCATCATAATCAACACTACTACACCAAAGCAGATCTAATTTCTTCTGCAGCAGTTTTCTCCGAGGCAAGTAGGGCACACTTTTGGTCAAAGCCATGAACATCATTCTCGAGCTCAGTAGCCCGACGTCTCAGGTCAGCCTCCCGGGTACCACAACCAGCTTGAGCGGTGTCCATCTCGTTAAGCAATTGGACATAGCCTGAGCAGTAACATAAGACATATTATGAGACAAGGCAGGGCTACCCATAGCCTTGATATCAGCGACAACAACGGGAGGAAATGCATGGCGAGCAAATTCCACAGCGTTGGTACGGGCAAACAAGCGAGATTCATTTTGCAAATTCCAAGCAGGAACAAAAACATTAGAACCAGAACCACCCCTAGGGACCCCCTCGTGAGGTGGAGTTTGATGTAGCTCTGCACCCCTGGAATCTCCAGGGGGAGAAATATTAGAAGAAGATGGTGGGCCAGGTTGAACAGGGACAATGGGCTGCTTGATCGTCCCTCGATCCCCCTCGGACTGTTGCACGTCATCATCAGGGATCACAAAAAATGCCTCCGGCGTAGAAGAGATCGAGTTCAATAAACGAGTAAAGTTGTGTCTCGATTGAACCCACCTACCGATGTTAAAAACATCGGTGGAGGTCTCCCCCATGGTCAGGACAACTTTCCTCTTAGAAATGGTCCGTCGGACGTCAAAAAATGATGCGATCCTTGTTATCCTCAACTACCTCCGTATGCCAGAACCGACAGCGAAAGAAGGAGCAATTGTCGAGATGGGTCGGGAAGCCAAAGGTGCTTCTCCAACGGACTCCGAAGATCCGTCTACAACCGGCGATAGCGGAGAAGTAGTCAAGGTGAGCCAGTCATCTCGGAAAGGCAGGGAAGCGTGTCAACCATATCAGTCTCCCGGTACTCCAGTTTCCCTCGATACCGCTTCGGCAAAACCTCGTCCATCGACAGAGGGGATTCAGCGCCTGCCAAAGAAAAGGCAAGTCATATATATATATATATATATATATATATATATATATATATATATATATATATATATATATATATATATATATATATATATATAGTAGAACTACTTACCATTAATAACAGTATAGGAGATGGGAATTTTCCCCCGACACATCCAGGAAGGGATCATACCGACACCGGCAACCAAAACCTCAGAGTATTCCTCAGGTTCAACTTGAATACTCCTGAAGAGATCAACGACGACCTGGTTGTGAGGATATAACTGCAGGGCGACGTAGCAAAGTTGTTCACCCGGTACCGCCCGTTGCCAACCAGATCATGATTGACCCACAACCACTTATCTTGCCAATTCTTGGAGGTCTTGGCGTCAGGAACTAAGGTATGCCCCCTCACCGAATAGAGAAAGTATATTTGTCGCGAGTATCTCAAAACCTAAAGAAATACTTGAAGACGAAGTAATCAGGAAGCATCCCATTAGCTCGACAGATCATCTCGAATGCCACTACTTTGTTAACGGCATTCAGTGTGAACATCTAGATGTTGCACCCATTCTTCTACAAAATCTCCTCCTAAAAGTCAGTAAAAGGAAGGCGCAAACCCGCGTCAAGGGTTTTCAAGTAGACACTCACCTTGCTTGGTGTAGGAGAAAAGATTATCGACTCTGGCGACGGAAACTCAACTTCGTCTGTCGAAGAAAGGCCATAAGCATCACCAAGATGCTTGAAGTCGGCCTCAGATGGAGTAGCATTAGATTAAGCAGCCATAAGACCATGAAAAAACCCTAGACGAAGAGGGAAAAGAAAATAGAAAGAAATGGATTGAATAAGAAACGCCTTTGACTTTATGAAGAATAAGAAAGGGCGGCATATTCAAAATCCCTGACGAGATGATGTAACTGACTGCCATAATAGGAAGTCACGTCGCCGGAAAAATCGAAGCAACGACTGAATCAGAACTTCATGTGTGTACCAAGTAGTTAAGTCCAAAACATCATAGCTAGTCTAGCGACACTATGACTACTGGATTAGGAGACTTGATGACGTGCCCTACTGCGCACAGAGAAGCCGTGCCCGGTCGCGCCATAGAATGCCACAAGGCATGACGCGCCTGACAGGCCAAGCTCGACGGAACCTAGAGCCCGTCAGAGCCCCTCAGGGTAGGGCACTCACGGAGAAAGGCTCGGCTCCGGGCATTACCGCCTGAACCAATCGTTGGCTCTGACAGTTTAAGTATCACTATCCACTAATCAGTGTCCTATACCTTGTCGGGTCTGACGCCTTTGTCCCGTACAGACTAGCAGAAGGGCCTTGTATAAAAGGTAACTCCAGGTGCATAGGGAAGTAAGTAATTCTCTCTCAGTTTACTCACAATACAACCCCAAGTCTATCCACTGAGATGACCGTCTGAGCGTTTTCCCGGGAGCACCCTCTCGGAGAATGGCTAACGGCCCTTTCTTGCTGTGACCTCGCACGTTTGCCGGAATCATCCAAGAATAGAAGCGTAGCCGGAGAGCAAGCATGTCACATCAATATATATATATATATATATATATATATATATATATATATATATATATATATATATATATATATATATATATATATATATATATATATATATATAGATATATATATATATATATATATATATATATATATATATATACTTAAGTTGATTCTTAACAGGAATTGCAATCAATTCAAGTTAGTAAGTGGGATCAAACTTAGTGATGAAGTCAAGAATGACTTGCTCCGAAGAGAGATTGTGATCAGATAAGTTCAGATGATATATGAAGATTAGAGAGTAAGAAGAGATTAAGATAATATGTGAGATTCAAGATGCGTGTATTTCATTCAGAAAGAGAACTCTATTTATAGAGTCTCAAAGGTTACAAGTCTTATCTGTTCTAATGTGGCCATGCAAGACACACTGGATAAAAGAAAGTACTCTAAGAAAATAGATAAAAGACTAAGACTAAGAGCTGATGACTACTGCGGATGCGGTTCTTGATTGCGGTTAACATGCTAACTGCGGAGCTGTTGATGGCTTCAGATCTGTTAAGTTTAAGAGGGTCACTTTATTTTTCAACAATTTCCCCCTAAGTGACCTCTTCAACTTTCTACTAGTCTAGCTTCAAGAATTTGATAAGAATACACAAAAACTTTCTGACTTCACCTAGCCACTTGATTCTTCTGGTGATTTCAAACTTGACTTCTTCTGTGGTAAATTTTGACCTTTGAACCGCAGCTTGAGTAATTTCAAGTTGCTTCCTGGTAAGTCTGTGCATGGAAGTAGCAGGATTGAAATATTTGAGATCGTTGTTGGCCTTTTTGTAGATAACACCTAAGTCTGGGAAGTTGGTTGCTCCTAGAGCCATTTCTTTATATCCTTCGGTGTAGCTTGGTGCGGGTTCGAATGGAGGGAAGTTAAACTTTGGAGCAAGAATGGGGTATATTTCAGCATCGATTTTTCCAAAATCACAGATTAGATCTCGAAGAAAAGAACTTGCCTTTTCATAAGCAATTGCCATCTTTGGATGCTTCCGAGACTTGACTTGGAAGAACCTTGCGATAAGAAAGATTTCTTCCGGATTCATGCAGGGAAAATATGCCTGTGTTTAGATATACTCCATTCCTCTTCGGACCAGGGTATATTGAATGAAGTCAGTCTTCATAAATATCCTGACTTTGTAGCTTGAAACGGCTTCGGGTCTATCATTGGACCAAATCTTCTCAGTGGATGAACCATGTTTGGCATGGAACTGATTAAGTCGCTCAAACTCCATTGGAAGTCTTTGGTCATCTGGAAGATTGAGATCAAAAGAGTCGAATACTGAGAAGTAGACAGAATTGGGAGAGATTGGGACATCCCAATAACCAATTGAAGTAGGTTTGACAAAGGTAATGAATGGCTTGTAGTCATCATCCAGTAGCCTGCGCATGGGATTAACCCATGAATTGATCATCGATTCATCTATAGTTGTGTCAAAACCGTGCTCTCTCCATATCTGTTCAGCAAATTTAGCAGCACGATAATCCTTCTCGCATTGGATTGTGGCTGGAGAGTTAGTTGAATGCTCGGATGACATCTTAGGCTCTAGATTCTTGAAGTGGGGAGGATTTTCTTGACGGAGAGGAGATTGATGATTTGTCTGAACTGGAAGTTTTTGTTGCGGTGAAGGAGTTTGTTGCGGAGACTGAACCGGAGTTAGTTCCTTTGTTGTTTTTGGTGAAGCTTGAGTAGAAGGAGGCTTAGAATGATCCGCATCAAGAATTGATGGGGCTGGAGAAGGAGATTGCTGACGAAACGGACTCTCACTTCCCCCTTTTGAGGAATCAAACACCCGTTGATCCTCAAACCATTGACGTAAACCATCAATCTTTGAAAATGTTTCATTGAATTGATTTTTAATCAACTCAGACACTTGTTGATTGGAGGGAATTTCTGAGTTGAAGAGCATGTGATGAATATCCTTTGTGAGTTTCAGAATCTGAGTGAGGTGAGGCTGATGAGAGGTAGAACGGCTGATAGTTGATTGGAGGACAGCGATGGCAGACTCATAAGCATTATGAGTCTCATCCACAAGTTTCAGAGAATGAGCAGCTTGTTCACCAAGAGTTGATTTTATTTCCTCCTTGAGAGTAGTGACATGTGAAATCAGCTTTTCTGCGGTGGAGAGGAATTGCTTGTGATCCGCAGTTCTTCGATTATCCAGATCGCGGATCCCCATTTTGATTTTGAGGAGAATGTGTTCTGCTGCTAGTTTCTCGCGGGTCTCTAGACGTTCAACCCTGTCGACCAACGATTGTGGTGTCGGATATTCTGGATCTTGAGCAGAAGAGTTGGTGGTGACTGCGGCTAAAAGGCATTGATTTTAGATTGTAAAGACAAGAATTCCTTTCTAGTGACAGCAGCTTTCTTCTTCTTTTTCTCTTTGGGCTTTGAGGTGGAGTGTTGTGAATCACTGGATTCCTCCTCTTCATCGAAGATCATGATGAAATCATTTGATTGGTCGGGTTGGTTGATCTCATTGATGTTGAGTTCATCAAATCCGAAAGTAGGGCCTGAACTGATGGCAACTACGGTTCCGTCATCTTCTGATTCGTGAGCTGTTTTTTTTTGGAAGGGGCTTGGATGAACCTGCGAGATCTGGTGTGGACTGAGCATTGCGGATGGTCTCAGCCATTTTGGTCATCCAGTTCTGGACTTTGAGAATGTTGGCTACGGTATTGGCATTGTTGATTGCGTCTGCCCAATACTTTGCCACCGTTTGAATTTCCTGCTCCTTTTGTTGAAGCTGTTTAGTTTGCTGATCTTTCCTTGCTTGTTTTGCCCAGCGAAAAGCTTAAAAACGTTTTGATACCAGAGTCGGTCGTGGGACGATCACGAGCAAAGGTATCATCAGAGTCATAACCGCCAAGTCCTTGATAACGCACCGAGGTGTCCCTCGGGTTCACGGATCCTGGCACAGTTGTGCTCACCGTGCCTAAACTACTTGTAGGAGATGTAAGCAGAGTAGGATTTCATGAGCTTCCTCTGTCTCCTTGACCCGTGGTCAAGTGTGGCCTCGGCTCAGTTTTGGCATGAGCTGAAGAATTGCCCTGCGGTTGGGATGGTGTTTGACGTGTTTGAGTGACAGAAAGAAGGATGGAGTTCAACTCCTCAGGAATAAATATATGGATACGGGAAGCCCTGGAGACCTTAGGGCGAGAACCAATTAAATCCTCTTGGAATTTAGCTTGGGGTGAGTCTCCATGTGTTGATGAATCATGCACACTTGTTGTGCCCGAGTAGCTGGATAGGGTTGTTGCGAGTGGGCCTGCGGGAGCCCCAAGGACTATCGGAGTCTGTTGAGAAACTGCGGTATATGTCCGGTCACGCATTTGGCTAGGGCTGGGGTTGGTTCTTCGTCTTTTGAGAATCAGAAGTGGAACAGAGTCATCATCAGACTCTTCTTCAACATTAACTAAAGGGATCTGAACTGAAGCAGACTCTTCATTGGAGGATACAATATGCCTAAGCTTGCGTTTGTTGGCTGGTTCTGCTTGCTTGGATGGTTTGTCTAGTTTGGATGATTCTCCTTTCTTGGATTTTCCATGGAAGGTTTTCCTTGAGGACAGCTTCTTGAGTCTCTTAAAAAGTGGAAGAGACACTTAGGTGTTAGAAGTTGGGGGTATGGTACCTGTGGGGCCATGGAGTCCTGTCGAGGTTAATATAGACTGGCTAGGCAGAGGCGGGGAAGAAAGGTATGGGTCAATACGTTCTGTAGCCTCGATGTGATTTGTGACGTCTTGGGTTGCTAGTCCAACAGTATTCAAAATATGGATGGGTAATCGTCTTAAGGGTCCAAAGATAGATTGATCTTTAGAGGATGCGTACCTTTTGAGATCCCTAGTGCGGAAGAAATTGGTGTCGTTACCCATGTTGGCATTGGCATCATTGTGGAGGTCTGAAATGCATAGAGACCAGAATCGTGCAAAGGTAAGCTCGGTGGGGTTGGGTCTCGGAGTTTCCTTAGGAATGTATTGAAGAAAATCATCACATAGGATTTGACCGTAGTTGACATCATGGCCCATAAATATGCTCCACATTAACTCTAGTAGCTTGAGGCCCATGTTATCTGTGCCTCTGGTTCTTCCAGACAAACTACAGATGACAAAATGATAGATAAATTGCCAGACCGCAGGCAGTTTATTCTTCTTGAACTCATCTATTCCCTTGAGCTTTTTCTGGTACCCCATTTGATAGAGAGAAGTGATGATGTCTGTCACACTTGGAGAGAAAAACTTTGTCGAAGGATGCACCAACAGGTTGATTGCATTCAGGAACTTTCTTTGGTCAAGATGACCAAGGAATCATCAACCAAGTTCAAATGAACTTCTTGGAGATTGTCAAGGGGGCGAATGGCGGAGAAGGCGCACTTGAAGAGAGTTGACATTGGAACGACATCAGTGAATGCATCAAATGGTCCAAACAGAGGATGATTTGCAATGAACTTGATCATGAGACGGACTGGCTCGTTGTAGGTGGGGTGATCTTCAAAGACAAACCTAAAATTGCTTGAAGCAATTGATGGAGTAGGGTTCTGCATCGATGAGTCTGACCCAGTTGGGTGTGCAGAAGAAGAGGCTTTGGATTGCTTCTTTGAAATCCCTGATTTCACCATTGTTGAATCGAGAAAAAAAATTTAGGAACTTGTAGAAAGAGTTTTAGCAAGAAGATGTAGAAGAGAGTTCACCGTGAGAGATCAGAAAGCGTAAAGCTTTCTTGGGAGGGAAAAAGGGTTTTTATAGTTCCGGATTTCAAATGAAAATTGAAATTACTTTATTAACAGTTGTTAATTGTAAAAACCCTTGTTTAAGCCATTAATAGTTATTAAAAAAATATTTTGAAAAAGAAAAAGAAACATTTAATGCATGTCAGACCACCATCATAAATCGTGTGGAGAGGAGGTGAAGGATCCGTTGTATAAAGAGGAAGTTAAAACGGATTAGACGTCTTGGGAGAGGAGATGTGACAGAATGGAGATAAAAGATTTCTTAATGATCTCTTTTTATGGGAAAAAACATTTATTTGTCACATAACCTAAAATAGGTCTGACAAGATAAAACAAACGATTTGGAAAAGTACTGAAACGTGTGTGCTATCAAAGGAATGTTTGTTTATTTAATGAAAGAATTTTATTTAATGAGAAACATTAAATAGCACACAATGTTTAGGGAAGGAATGAAGAGGTTGAGATTTTATTAAGTGACTGCGAAATGAGCACTCATTGCGGATTGGTTCATCATTGATGGTTTGTGGGGATACAACTACGGTGGGACAACCTGAAGAATACTTGACAAAACATCAGAGATAACAGACAATAAGGACCCAAGAGATATATGTATGATATATGGTTGCGGTATACATAATATACTAAAACCATCTACCATATATATATATATATATATATATATATATATATATATATATATATATATATATATATATATATATATATATAACCGCAACGGAGACCAGGGATGGTCTGCGGTACCTATTAATTCAAAAAGAATTTTGGATCCGGATTCATCATTCCTAACAATTGCAGGAAGTTGTTGAGTTTTGTTGAATCAAGAGCTTTGGTAAACACATCAGCAATCTCTTCATGAGTGTTAACAAAAATTAGTTCAATGTTACCTTTGAGGATGTGGTCTTTAATAAAATGATACCGTAGTTCAATATGCTTCGTCTTCGAGTGATGAATAGGATTGTGAGAAATAGCTATGGCACTCTCTGAATCACAGTAGATAGGTATCCACAACATCCTGTATCCGTAGTCCATGAGTTGAGTCTTCATCCACAAGACTTGTGAACAACAGCTGGTTGCGACCACATATTATGCTTATGCGGTAGACAATGAAACACAACTTTGCTTTCTTGATGACCAGCTGACGAGTCTTCCACCGAGAAATTGACATCCACCTCAAGTGCTTTTTCTATCCAATCTACATCCAGCATGATCCGCATCTGTGAATGCTTGTAGGATGAATTCGTTCCCTGCGGGATACCAGAGACCAAGAGCCTTGCTGCCTTTTAAGTATCTGAGAATTTGTTTAACTGCAGTCATGTGAGATACTTTTGGATCGGCTTGGTATCTTGCGCATACAACTATTGCGAAGACGATGTCAGGTCGGCTTGCGGTGAGGTATATCAATGATCCAATCATTCCTCGATAAGTTTTGTGGTCTACTGATTCTCCGGAAGGATCAGCAGAAATCTTATATCCGAAGCCCATAGGAACCTTGGCTGAGGAACAGTTGTCCATTGAGTATTTCTTCAGTAGTTCAGAGGTGTATTTCTCCAGATGGATGAATATTCCTTGCGGAACTTGTTTTACTTGAAGTCCTAGAAAGAAATTAATCTCTCTATTCATGCTCATTTGGAATTTGTTGGTCATGAGCTTTGCAAAATCATTCACCGTCCTCTGATCTATTGATCCAAAGATGATATCATACACATATATTTGTACAAGCATAAGGCGATTACCGTTTGCTTTTCTAAATAAATTGGGATCAATCACTCCTCTTTTGTAACCGGACGAGACGAGAAATTCTGAGAGAGTCTCGTTCCAAGCTCTTGGAGCTTTTTTTAGACCATAAACCGCTTTCTCAAGCTTGTAACAGTGATCTGGGAATCTAGGACTTTCGAAGCCCGGAGGTTATTGAAGATAAACCTCCTCTTTCAATTCACCATTTAGGAAGGCACTCTTTACATCCATTTGATGTACTTTGATGTTCTTGTGAGCTGCATACGCTAAGAATATACGTATGGCTTCCATTGTGGCTACAGGTGCCTATATTTCATCATAACCAACACCTTCAAGTTGACTATACCCCTTAGCAACTAGTCTCTCTTTGTTTCTAACGACGGCACCGGATTCATCCAATTTATTCTTGTATACCCATCTTGTACCAACAATAGTGTGACCTTTTGGCTTTGGAACGAGTGTTCACACTTTTTTTCTTTCAAATTCTACCAGGTCACAATAGTGTGACCTTTTGGCTTTGGACCGAGGATAAAAACGCTGCATAGTGATAATGGTCAGATAAATCTTTTGAGGATCGAGTTTGGATACCTGCAGATGGGTTTCCGATGATTTGACCCGGTGGGTGATCCTTTGTCCATACATGAAGACTGCAGATGATCAGCTACTGCAGTGGACTGAATGTCTTCTATATCAGTAAATTCATCGGTTGGAGACTGCGGTTCCCCCTGTACTTGAGAACAGCTTGAAGAATTGTCTTGAACTGAGGGAGTTGGATCAGCATTTTCTTGAGCAGTTAAGGGAGGTTCTGTTGGATTAATGTCTAAGTCCATAACTATAATTGGTAAGACTTGACCCGACCCGGCATGGTCCCTTTGGGTTGCATGGCATCATGCATTTGGATAGACTATAATGAGAGAAATAACACTTAAGGTTTGTTAATATATTATAAGTTATAATATATTAATAAGAGTATTTAATTAGTATTGATCAAGAATTAATCTAGAATTAATTAAGTGATCAAAAGAAGACTAATTCAATATATGGGTTGATTGTGTAAATCACCCATACTTGTATAGTGGGCTAATGCTCCAAGGATTGTCAAGTTGGGCTAAAACCCATAAGATGCTCCATGGATGCTCCATGGTATGTTTGAACCCATGGATCCAAGGAAATGGAAAGCCATGACAATTAGGGTTTACCCTAATTGTCACTAACTATATAAGCATCTTATTGTTGACAAAATCGGCGACTATGAGTGATAATAAGGGCTAGCCGATTTTCATGAAGTGTGTATGTTCTCTCAAGTTATTCCAAGTGTATTTGGTGTTGTGTGAACCATTTGAGGTGTCACACTTGGGGCACTAGGCACTCAAGCTTGATGGAGTCATTCTACATCAAAGAGGTATGTATTCTAACTTGTTATATTTCATACGAATCAAAGTTTTTGTATGCTAGTTAGTATAATGCCTTGGATATTCATATTTGCATGTATAATAGAGAAAACATAGATCCAAGGTATTTAGGGTTGCATGTACACTTAGGAGTGTTAGAATGCTCAAAACCCTACAGTGGTATCAGAGCCTAGGCTTGTTTTCTTGTTATACTTGCAAAAATGGCTGAAAAATCGAATTTTGTTGCTGTCTGGACAGCAGACTCGCCGAGTCCATAAAGGGACTCGACGAGTCCAAGGCAAAATGCATCCAACTCGCCGAGTTGGTTCATGCACTCGACGAGTTGGACCGCCTGACAGCATATATTCGACTGTTTTGGCTAGAAATGGACTAGGAACATTACCATAAGCTGTTTTTGAACTTATAAACTTGTTTTTGATGTGGTAATGTTCATGCTAATCCAATTTCAAAGATAATTGTCAATAGATTCATGTTTTGTATTAGTTTAAGTGTTATGCTAATTACATGAAAAAGTTTGATTCCAATTATCTTGTTCATATGAGTTGCTTAGATTAATAGAAAAGGTTGATTGATTATGTGTCTTTGATCCATTTTAATCTAAGAGTGGATTCTAAAATGTGTTTGTGTAACTTGTCCTCAAGTTACATGAAAAGTCACATTAAAGTTTCTTAAAACTCATAAAAGTTGGCAATGGTTACAAAATGAAGAGTCTTGTTCTCATTAAATGGTTTTATGACTCCATAACTTGTCCTCAAGTTATGGAGGTTCAAGAGTCACTTCATTAAATCATTAAAATGTGTAACCTTAATTAGTTCCATAAGTTATAAAAGAAGAAGTGTTACATTCTTTAATAGTTTAAAGTCTTCCATAACTTGTCCTCAAGTTATGGAACTTGAAGAGTTTTAATTAAAACTACTTTAAACACATAAGTTATGGAATTAAATGGTTTTGAATATTTTCAAAACTTGCCCTCAAGTTTTGGAATTTGTAAAGTTTCTCTCATGAATACTTTAATTCCAAGTTAAGCCCTTAGAATTTTAAAAGTAAAAATTCAACCCTTATACTTTATAATATTATAAGTTAATAATATATATGTGTATAAGAGCAAGTCAGTCTTACCATTAGTAGGCCTCATTCACGAAGCCGGTCTATAAGGGGGGTATAAGGTTGTTGCCTATAAAATTGCACCTTAATGGGTGTCCACTCTCACCCACCGCTTCCTTGACTGGTGGAGGGTCGTTAGCCGAACAGGTAGGACAAGGACTATAATTCTCCCTTCATTAAAAGTATTAATGATAAATACTAAGTAACTAAACCTTTTATTAATTCTCAATCTTAGTTACTTAGGAAAATGTGAATAAGGTGCTAATCCATGAAATTACACTTTGCACTTTGTATAAACCGTTAGTGGAGCTCGTGTGGTTAACCGGCACACTAACCTGGATTTAACAAGGTAGGCAAAGGGTAACTTAATATTTATCATAGTATCGGTGGAGCTCGTGTGGTTAACCGGCAAATCGATTGAGGGGTAAATATTAAGGGTACCAAGTATATGTGCATGGTTACTTCACACCTTGTTTTGTGATCCTCGGCATCCCAGTCACAAAACCTGAAGGGCACACTCGAGATTGAAACATGCCATTGAAAAGTTCAATGAATCTCAAAAGATCTAGGAGTTTCAAATCCAATTAAAAACCTAATTAAATTATTTCGTTTTTCATGGTGGAAATTGGTAAATCGTCATTTACCTACCTTCAACTATTTTATAACTCGGATTACGGCATCCCTCTTCCAGTTATAAATAGGTTCTTGGATCCTAGCCTTAATATTTCATATTGGGTGTTATATTAAGGACTTTAGATCAACTATCTTGAATATCTCCCAAAAGATGTCTAGTTCAGACATCTATGATCTTCCCAAATCTCTTGGAACTTTACTTCCTCCACCTCCTCCAATTATTCTCCCTCACCCACAAGTTCAAGGTCACTCAAGCCCTAATGGCAAGCAAGGTCTATGTGTGATCACATCTTAGATATGAAGTCACATATTGACAAGCCGGGAGAGTTGGGTGTCAAAGTCTTGAGAAAGTTGGATGTTCAATCACTTTCTAAGTCACATAGTGAGTTCCTTTGGGACTACTATGAAACAGACTATGACATGAACCTTAATGATCATATCTATTTGTTTGGTGCTGCTGAATCAGCAATGATTTGGAATGATAGTAAAGCAAATTTGATTAGAAGATCAACTTCCCAAAAACTTTACGGACAGTGACAATGGTGACACTGGAAATCCAGAAAAAGCATTCTCTTCCCAATGGAAAGGGATTGGCCATAGTCAACCCGGTTGACCAAATGGTAAAGAGAAAGGCTAAGTCTGAGATAGTCCCATTACCAAAGGGTCCATATGTTTATTTTGCCAAAGGAAGGGGCGTTGATTGCAAAGCTGCCAAATTTACCTAAGGATGTTAAAGTCAATAAGTTTGACTCCACATCAGGTAGAGCCCATTATCTAACTCTGTTAAGTTCTATTCTGAGATCCTCATTACATGATGTGACTGGGTCACATGTTGATGTTTTAAGAATCAAAGAATAGAGAGAAATCTTAAAGGAAGTATATGCTGATTCTGATCGCGAAGGTGGATTTCGATCGCATTAGAATTTTGAGCAGTTGCTTAAGAAGTTATGATATATTGCTAAGGAATAGATAACAACAATTTTCCATGTGGATTTTAAGGATAAGTTTTTCCGCAAAGTTTTAAAATAAAAGAAAATTGTTTGATTTTATTTATTTGAAGTATCCTTACAATGGTATTTGTGGAAAATTGTTGCTTATATGATTCCACTGACAGCAATATTGGAAAATGGATTTGATTCTTTCATTTGTGGTAGTGTCTAAATTTACCAAATCAGGAAAGTTCCTCATCGCCCTAGTTTCAATTGGACCGAAACTTGAAATCATGCAAGTTGAATAGTATGATGAATGAGAACTTTCAAGCATTGGAAAATCAAGACTAATTACTTGTTCACATGGATGTGTGAGTCAAGTGAAGGACTAAAGGCATCGAGTACACATTCTTGTGCACTGGTCATGTCCACCACAAAGCTCGTTAAGACTATTTGATTTACTAAAGTTTAGTAAATATGGTTATACTTACAAGTTTAAGTATAATTCTGAAACATTGGAAAAGTCTCAATGTATGGCAGAACGAATGGGAAGAATCAAATTAGGCAGAAAGATAAAAGTTTCGCAAATCTGAAAAGATGGTAGAGTACTTTAGTATCATGTTTGTGATCATCTTAATGATTTAGAAATCATATCACATTTAGTCCTCTAAAGGTCATCTTAGTGCATTCTTATGACTAAGAAGAGGAGTCATGAATTGTTGAAATGGTTAGATCAGGAAGATGAGTCATACTTCGTTCCAAAACAATTCTTAGAGTCATACTCCAAGATTGTAACTTGAGTGACATATCTTAAAGAAAGGTTTAAAACACTTGTCAAATATAAGAGTAAAAGTGTCCTACTCTTGTACATTTGAAATTGGTAAGTTGTGATGTTTTGGATAAAACAAAGACCAACTAAGGCCAATTGTGTGAAGTGTTTGTCTTGATAAAGAATCCACACTATCTCTTGAATATTTGGAAAGATGGTCTTATATGTCAAGAGGATAGTGGGAGTCTTAAAGATCCTAAAAAGAATTTCAAGAACTAATCAAGAATAAAACCTGAGGTTCTTCACTAGCACACAACTTGAGGTTTATAACCTATCGTGTTGACATATTCTGTGCCCATTCCAGTTAAAGTTGGCTTTGCATAGGAGTTCTGAAAGTTCTCAATTGGTTGCATAACAACTTGGAAGCAATGGCAGGCCCTGTACTTCCAGGTGGCAAGAAGTTAAGATTGCATAAGTTCAGTCCATATGAGTTTGGATTTGTCATTATCCTTGTCTTGTGACTATGGTTTTGACGATTCACATGGATAAGAACACATACACCATAAAATCTAAGGGTCATAAGGTTTCTCTCCGATTCATGAAAATGATGGTGAGGAAACACTTCCACCAAGTAGATTTGAAGCATATGGCAAAAGGTATAAGCAATTGAGACTATGATTACGGCATCCCTTTTCATAGTTCTGAAATTGTTTAGACACACATGCATGCTATCTAAGGAAAGGTGTATGATTTTGATAAAGTTTTATCAAAGCATCTTGTATCAGAAATCTGAACTTTGGTAAGAAAGTCAATAAAGTATTGATTTCTAGAAGTCCAACTGATTTCTGAGTACATGTCAAAGCTAGTGGGAGCATAAGTGTTATGCTAATAATCATCATGTTAGTGGGAGCATGATAATTATTGTTAGTGTTGCAAGTTAGCAATGTTAATTATAGAAAACAAAAGTTTCAATTCGTGAGGCTGCAGGGATTGAAAAAGTTGTTTTGCTATAATTAAGGGAGAGGATATACTTCATTTCAGTTCTAAAGGCTTAGATTGAGACCTTAATCATCTTTAGTCAAGAATATATATGAATTTCATGTTGGATTGGTTCAACTTAAGGAAATTCTATATATTGCGTTCTAAAAATTCGATTATGATTACGACATCCCTCTTCATAGTCAAATTTTGAAAACATGGCAAATAAAAATATTGTAGCAAAAGACTGGTCTAGAATCATGTCTTTATGTGAGACATCATGAATCGTGTACCATTTGCTTTGGGTACAGGATCGATTGCATGTGCTATAATGTTTGTCATTTCTAAATTTTTCCAAATGCCAAGAGGCATTAAGAAGGGAAAAAGTCTAGAATTAGATATGACTAAAATTATTAAGCAATTGTCGAGGACAATCTGAGGTTTACCGAAGATTGGTTGCTCAGGGACAGTGGGAAGTATAGTGCTAATTTTGGAAGGACCATATTGACATATTCTGAAAAGAGGCATCTCTTGTTCAGAAGTGATAGTCAAAATGAGAATATGGAGTTGTCTCCATAGGTGGAAGTTATATGTGTAAGATTAGAAAACTTAATGCAAGAAGCATGTCCAAAGCAATGTACTTTGAATATGAGACTTAGTTTCCATGGAGTTGATCTCCATTGGAATACCTTATAATGACTGTTGACAAGTCTTTGTGACTTTGTACATATTCATTACAGGAGGGTCAGTGCATATAAGTTTAAAATCTAAATAGATTTCGATAAATGTTAGGAATTCTTACATTTACGACAAGGATTTGGAAGTGTGAAAAGAGAATCATTGAAATTATGTTCAATCGATCTAGTTCACAAAGTAAGGATCATAGATAAACATAGAGTGCATACTTGGTGTATGGCAAAGCTATTGTTTAGAAAAACATAGTGTACATGCTTGGAGCATGGGACAACTAGTGTTTTTAATTCAGGTATAAAGTTGATAAAACCGAAACAATGAATAATGAGTAATCAGTATGGTGATAAATAAAAGTGGTCTATTTATATTCATAGGGTTTGATACCATATTTGATTCATTTATTCTTGTGTTTCACTTTGCATGTTTTGACTTCCATAATAACTAGGTTATTCTTCCGGATTGACTAAGTTATTCAAACCATCCACAGTCGGTCATATGTTGGAAGTAGATATGAATCAAGACTGTCATGGGTTAGCTTGTAGAGGTCCAAGTTGGTGGACAAAGTTGTGCTACAACACTCATGAGTGCTCATAAGTTCTGAGTACTGGATTCAACCCCCGCTCATTTGAATCACTTCATGGATTTTATCACGAGTGATCATGAGACGATATTATCTTATATTCTTAAAACCTAGAGATATGAGTTGTTACTATGAGTTGGTTATACATTGATTGCACGAAAACGCATTGGTAACTCGATGTTATAAAACGTGTCTTTGTGTATGATTCAACAAGTAGTAGAACAAGCCATATGAGTCAAAGTTTATCCATTCCTTTTACCTTCGGGATAAAAGCGATATATGTGGGCCCCTCGATGATTTGGCGATGACACATGTGAGTGCTTGGCCAAGCCAGGACTGATTTGATTTGTTCAATCAGTCAGTCATCATAAATCGGAAATCGGGAAACAACAGATGGACAGAGAGAATGATTTATAATCCATGTCTCAGTCCATATGATATCTAGAATGGAGGAATATATGATCACTTATCTAATGGACAAGTCATTCATAAAGGTCAGTGATCATCGGCAAGGTCAGAGTTCGACGGAAGCTTTTGAGAGCTACGATTGCCAGTCAGTTCTTGAAGTCATACGCAATAATAGTTTTAGACTTATCCAAGTGGGAGACTGTTGGATTAATGTCTAAGTCCATAACTATAATTGGTAAGACTTGACCCGACCCGGCATGGTCCATTTGGGTTGCATGGCATCATGCATTTGGATAGACTATAATGAGAGAAATAACACTTAAGGTTTGTTAATATATTATAAGTTATAATATATTAATAAGATTATTTAATTAGTATTGATCAAGAATTAATCTAGAATTAATTAAGTGATCAAAAGAAGACTAATTCAATATATGGGTTGATTGTGTAAATCACCCATACTTGTATAGTGGGCTAATGCTCCAAGGATTGTCAAGTTGGGCTAAAACCCATAAGATGCTCCATGGATGCTCCATGGTATGTTTGAACCCATGGATCCAAGGAAATGGAAAGCCATGACAATTAGGGTTTACCCTAATTGTCACCAACTATATAAGCATCTTATTGTTGACAAAATCGGCGACTATGAGTGATAATAAGGGCTAGCCGATTTTCATGAAGTGTGTATGTTCTCTCAAGTTATTCCAAGTGTATTTGGTGTTGTGTGAACCATTTGTGGAGTCACACTTGGGGCACTAGGCACTCAAGCTTCATGGAGTCATTCTACATCAAAGAGGTATGTATTCTAACTTGTTATATTTCATACGAATCAAAGTTTTTGTATGATAGTTAGTATAATGCCTTGGATATTCATATTTGCATGTATAATAGAGAAAACATAGATCCGAGGTATTTAGGGTTGCATGTACACTTAGGAGCGTTAGAATGCTCAAAACCCTACAGGTTCTCCCTGGACTGCGACTGGGAGTTCCCCTTGAATCTGAGATGGTTCCCCCTGGATTGTTGGGAGAGTGACAACCCTTGAATTGGTTCTTGTGTCAATCGTTTCTATGTTGTCATCGTCTGAGTCTGAGGATACATTCGAGGGGAGAGATCCTCTGTGGGGAGAAACCGGAGCCACTTCCTCAAGTACTGGAACCTCGATAGTTGTCACCTGATCTGGAGTGGAACTTTTTCCTTCAACTGGTAGAGTGGAATTATTGAGTGACACTTCATCGGATAGAGTGGGACCAGGGACTTCGGCATGTTGTTGTTGAGCTTCCGGAGTCACGAGAACTTCGGATAGTTGAGATGTCTCTACTAGGTCAAAAAGATCATCATAGTTTATTTCAACTATGTTAAGGGGGCCCGAGGAAGATGGGATATCACTTTCCAAGATTTCTTTTGTTTCATTGGATGAAGCAGTGTTGCGGACGTAATAGTCATCGAATTTGACATCGAAGCTTTTGACTATTAGTCTTATGTGTCTTATGAGAACTCTATAAGCTACTTTGTTTGTTGAGTAGCCTAGAAATATGCCTTCATCTGACTTCGGTGCAAATTTGTTCAGATGATCCTGGTTGTTGATCACAAAACATCTACACCCAAAGATGTGAAAGAATTTGACATTTGGTTTACGGTTGTTAAGGCCCTCATATGTTGTTTTGTTGAGACGCTTGCAGATGATGCTTCGGTTTTGAACGAAACAAGTTGTTGCCACTGCTTCAGCCCAGAAGTAGAGAGGAAGGTTTACGAAGTTGAGCATAGATCTAGCTGCTTCCACCAGAGTGCGATTCCTTCGCTCTACAACTCCATTCTATTGTGGTGTGTAAGGAGATGAGAAATTGTGACTAATACCCTTTGAGACCAAGTAACTGTTCAGGAGTTGATTTGTGAACTCGGTTCCATTATCACTTCGGATGCGTCGTACTGGTAATTTGATCTGCAGTTCAATCTCCTTGATGAAATTGATCAGGACCTGCGGTGTTTCAGACTTGAGTCTCAAGAAGAAGACCCATGTGAAACGAGTGAAGTCATCAACTATAACCAATATGTATTTCTTGTGATGGAGACTGGCTACGGTAGATGGACCGCAGAGATCAATGTGTAAGAGTTCAAGAGGTTCAGAAATTGAAGAATCAATCACCATAGGATGAATTGCTTTGGTTTGTTTGCCACATTCACATGCAGGGCAGAGAGTGTCATTGTTGTATTTGAGAATCGGGAGTCCACGGATAAGCTCTTCTGTGATAAGATTGTTGATGTATCTGAAGTTGAGATGTGCCAGCTTGTGGTGCCATAACCAGCTGACTTAGGACACGGCTTTGGTCAGAAAGCACAGTTGTGGTTTGCCAATGATTAGAGAAACATCCAAAGGAAACAGAGTACCTTCGGATTTGGACTTGATTAGGCATGTGCTTCGGTCGCTTGTCATGATGTAGCAGTATGCACTGTTGCATTCCACTCGGTGACCATCCTTGCAGAATTGACCAACACTAATCAAATTGTGTTTAAGTCCTTCAACATAAGCGACCTTTTGTATAGAGAAGTTGCCCGTAGTTAAGACACTATAACCTCGGATTGTACCATTAGGGTTGTTTCCAAACGTTACGAATCCACCATTACATATAGGCCTGAAATCACGAAGGTACTCTAACCTTCCTGTCATGTGCAAGGAGCATGCATTGTCTATGAACCATTCATCTTCTTGTTCCTCCTTTCACATTTCCTACAAAATTAATGGGTTAGTTTGGGCACCCAAACGAGTTTGAACCCCGGGGCTACATATGGATTTTTCAAAGATGCATGAATCGAGGTTGTAGGGACAGAGTTTGTGTTAACTTTTAAACCTAGACCTGGGTACTTGTGAGCTTTTGTATAGTTATGAGACTTCTGAAAAGTGTGCTGTTTTTGAAAAGTATGAGATCTCTGACAAGTACAAGGTTTTTAAAAAGTATGATCCTTTTGGAAAGAGCGAGGTGGGGCTTGAGATGACCCCTTTTGATGGTGAAAATCAGATGATGATTTTTTGACATTTACCCTGACATTACTTCTGGTCAGCGGTCCGAAGGAGGTGGGATTAGCCTTATGACCAGTCTGAGTGCTTTTTGGTTTTGAAATAGTGCGATTTGCACATGTGAATCTCTTAGGATGTGACTTTGCAAAATGTTGATGTGACTTGAAAAGTGTTGGTGTCGGCAAAATCCCTTTCCATTTTGGGTGGTCTAAGGAATAGATTATAAAACCATTGCTTCGAAAAGACTTTACTTGATTTTTGTGTTTTGTTAGAGGATTTTGAAAAGGTTTTAGGAACTGTACACTCCTTTTTGCTTGATTTCCTGTCTGTCGTGATTTTAGAAGGAAAGTTTGAGAAAACAGGCTTTTCTGGACTCTTGGAATTCGAAATTTTGACTTGTCTTTTGTTTTTTGAAAAGGTTTTCAATTTTTTATCACGAGATTGAAATTCTTCTTTGAGAGCCTTATTTGCCAAAGTTTTTGGAGAACAGCAGTCTGTGAGATTTAACTGTGGTTTCTTAGATTGTTTTTGAAAGCGAGGGCTAGACTCATCTGAGCTGGACGATTCAGGAATCATGGAACATTGACCATACTCAAAATTTTCTATAGGAAACTCATGATGGATTGGCTAAATGATTACTGCACTTTTAACGGTGGTCTGCGGTAACGAGGATTGGACTACCACATAGTAGGTCTGAGTCGCAGGACATTTGATTGGAGGCAATGGGTCAGACTGCGGTTCAGGACTGCAGTGAGAGGAACTGCGGTCTGAAGGCCGTGACGGAAAGTTCATAAGAAGCTCGGGTCCTTCCATAAGAATTTCTTCATCAACTGATGAATTCTGAGATTTGGGATCAATTGTGTCAATGAAAGGGATTTGATCACTTAGGTGATTAGAAAATTCAGGAAGAATTTCCTCAATAACACAATTATTGCTCAGATTATGAAGTCGACCAAAGTGGGCTCTGATGTCTTCTGGTAAGGTTTTGTCATTGACTAGGTAATGGGACTCTCGGTCCGGAGGGACATAGGGATGGTCTTTGTTAAACCGGGGTGATGAATCCTTTGCGGTAGAATACCCATTGGACCAACCCCAATTATAAGTGTTATCTACGGTTCCATTATTCACAAGATTCTCAATAGCTTCGCTTTCATTAAACAACTTTTCTATTAAAAGATTTAAACGTACATTTTCAGTTTGGGCTAAATCCCTTTGATTCAAAGCTATTCCTAACTGCGTTTCACATAACATTCTAGCATTTTTTTCTAACATTAGATCCTTTTCTAACACAGCTACTTTGAGCCTCTTGTCTTCCAGTAGTCCTCTTACATGAAACATCTCTTGGGACGCTATATTCTTCTCATCTAAGGCTTTGTTATAGTCTAAAAGGACGGCATCACATGTATCATTTAGGTTGTCTATGAATGGTTGACAATCATGTATGCTATAATTAAGAGTTTGGATCATGAGTTTTACATGTTCAACGATGCTCAGAGTTCCATCTTTAGCCATGTAGCAGTAGTTCTTTTCCAGCTTGGTTGACCCATCCTCATCCGCAGTTGCCATCATGCAGATCTTGCCTTTTCCTTTGAAGTTGTTGACATCTTCATCTTCATCTCCAGATGACCACACTTGATGGTCTCTCTTGACTTGGGCAACGTATGCCCTTGATTTCTCTTTTTCCTTCATTTCTTGAGCCATTCTAAGGTAGAATGCTCTGTCTTTCACCACATTGGCTTTGCAATCTTTAGCAAAGTGATTTTCCTTGTTGCACTTGTGACAAATTATGACATCAAATTTGTCTTCATTTGAAGTACCGGAGTCATTCTTGATAGGTTGTGGTACCTCTTTGGATTGGATGTTTTGGGGTTGCGGTGATGGGTGTGAGTTTTTGGGATATCGAGAGTGATTATTTTGAGGATTGAAGTTGCGGTTAAAGGGAGTTTTAGTAAATTGCTGATTTTTGCGGAAAGATGAGGGTGGTAGCCTATTGAATTGTTGGCTTACCAGGGCAATGGCGTTTTAGAATTGTTCTTCATCATCATACTCTGAGTCAGCTTCGTATGACTGCTGAGAGTTGTCATACGCAGGAGAGTAACATTGAGTATGCAGTGCTTGTGTTATGAGAGCGAGTGGTCCTCCGAAGTCAGCACATTCCTTGAGTACGGTTGATTCTTGTGATTGTAATTCACTATAGAGATTGTACAGAGATAAAGAGTGAATTTTTCTATCTCCCTGGACTATCATCTTAGCCGTAGTCCAGTGTCTACCCAAACCATTTAGAAACTGAAGATTTGTCTCATGGTTACTTCTGACGGTGCCAGCATTTGATAACTTTGTGACAATCAGGTTGAACCTTTTGAAAGAGTCTTCCAAACTTTCACCAGCATGAGCTTTGAGGTTGTTGAATTCATTGAGTGCGGTTGTGAGCTTCTTATCTTGTGCTTGCTCAGAACCTTCATACAAGTTCTTTAGAACATCCCAGATTTCTTTGGCTAATTTGCAGTTGATGATGATGTCGAAGTTGTCAGGAGCAACTCCGCAGGATATCTTATAAAAGGCAATAGCATCATTTTCCATTTTATCAAGATCATCTTTGGTGGGATGATTCATGGCTGGTTAACCACCTCCTAGTCTGACTTGAGCGTCGTCGGTTTGAACTGGGGTAAGAATAGGAATATGAGGTCCTTCTTCTACAGATCTCCATACATCTCTTCCAAGTCTCCTTAGATATCTTTCCATTCTTTCAGACCAGTGATGATACTCGTTTGCCACTAGTATTGGGGCTCTATTTGAACCACCAACACTGTTGGAAACATTTAGAGATAATGTTTGTGCCATATTTCCTTGTTTTTGAAAAGTTTTTGTTTTTTTTAAGAAATTAAATAAGCTTCAGTGGTATAGAAGGCCTTTTAAAATCAAAGTTTTTTGTTTAAAAA
Organism: Lactuca virosa; assembly: GCF_052849685.1. NCBI lineage: Eukaryota > Viridiplantae > Streptophyta > Magnoliopsida > Asterales > Asteraceae > Lactuca > Lactuca virosa. The sequence goes on along the minus strand of NC_136426.1, from coordinate 214,828,545 downwards.
GCAACCACTTTGGCTCTGATACCAATTGTTGAGAGAAAAACTTGAGCAACACACTTGAACAAACGTTAGTACAAGTAATATTACGGAATAAAGTTTAACTCAAAGGATCATAAAGCTCAACAATAATAAGTTAGAGGTTAGATAATTAGATAATTAGATAGTTAGATGCGGAAATATGAGGAAATATAAAAGACAACAAGTATTATATCAAGTATACACTTAAGTTGATTCTTAACAGGAATTGCAATCAATTCAAGTTAGTAAGTAGGATCAAACTTAGTGATGAAGTCAGGAATGACTTGCTCCGAATATAGATTGCGATCAGATAAGTTCAGAAGATATATGAATATGAGAGAGTAAGAAGAGAGTAAGATAATATGTGAGATTCAAGATGCATGTATTTCATTCAGAAAGAGAACTCTATTTGTAGAGTCTCGAAGGTTACAAGTCTTATATGTTCTAATGTGGCCATGCAAGGCACACTGGATAAAAGAAAGTACTCTAAGAAAACAGATAAAAGACTAAGACTAAGAGTTGATGACAACTGCGGATGCGGTTCTTGATTGCGGTTGACATGATAACTGTGGAGCTGTTGATGGCTTCGGATCTATTAAGTTTAAGAGGGTCACTTTATGTTTCAACAAATAGACCATAGTCTAACTCCAAAAACGTTCTCAGAATTTCCATATGAGGTGTGCAAGTGCCTCAACGGATCCAAACGGTTTATGAAGTTTAAAGAAAATCAGTATTATACAGGTTTGGTTTCTTATAACGGTCATATCTTTTGCATACGAGCTCCAAGTTAAACCGCTATCGCGCACGATATAAGAAAATAAAATACCACTGCTGGTTGCACTTGTCGGTAGCATAAGGAAGCAAGGTCGAATCCTCAGGGACACAGCCTAATGGTCAATGCTTCTTTGCCTATGGCACATACCAGTTACTTAACAGAAAATAATAAAAAGAGGTTTTTTTATTTAAAACTAAAACTAAAAATTATATGAAATAAACTAAATGAAATTTGTAATAAAAACGAATTCAGTTATGCTGTGACTTTCCTAATCATGCAATCAACTCAGATCTGGTTATTCAAAATGTGTTCGATCTAAGCTGGTACTGAGAAAAACTAACAAGCTCTAGTATAATCTCTTTTACCTAGTTAAATTAACCAAAAAACGCTCTTCAGATGACCTCATCTTTTTACTGTCTAATATAACAAACTGTTAATTAAGATCAGAAAAGTCAGCAATACCCAATACATCTAACAAGCTCAAAAGCGTAAAGGTATGAAATTTCTGTTTATAACAAAGTCAAAACCAAACATAGAACCAATTTATTACTTGTTACTTATTACCAAATTATCAAAACAATTACGAATTTCAACAACTGGTTAACTGGAATGATTAAACCCTAGCTAGGTGATCAGACTAATAAGAATTAAAGTCAAGAATTCATTAAGCTCAAAACTGAAGCAACTAGATATAAGCAGTCAATGAAAACCAAATCTGATAATTGATCACATGAAAAGTACTAGTCTTTTGCATAACTGAAAACTAGGGTTTTAGCCAGACATGGCTAATATTTGATAAAAACTTGTAAAAAGTGAAACTAAATAACTAATCTTACTAAACTAAATGTAGGAGATGATTCATAGCCTTAAAATCTTTAGAAAGTTATGAAAAGTAACAGAAAATTACCTTTCGAAGAGTTTTTTGTCGTCTGGAACCGTCTCTAGTTCAACTGAGACAACATCTGGTATTTATATATAGAATTTTGGGTAGTAAACAAGGGTTCTGGCAATAAGCACGACCCGTACTTGGGGGCACGACATGTGCCAAGTCATCGCAACTTGAGAATCCAAAAGAAATCAAAGAAAATCAAAATCTGGTGAAGCACGGCCCGTGCTTGGGCTTCACTTGTTAAAACACCCAAAATAATGGCATATGGAGGTAGAAACGACCCGTGTTGGGACTCACGATCAATGCTTCATGAATAAAGTTTTAAAATGCCTTAAAAAAATCAGAAATCTTCCGAATTATGTTTTGTAAGTAAAGAGCGACCCGTTCTTGGTGAGAAATAGCATGTATTAGTTTTTTTTTAGCATTTTGGATCCATATAAGATCCATATATGCTCCAAATACAATCAAACTACTGCTCCATTTCAAATTACCTGAAATAGACACCAAAACATGAGAAGTATGTGAATTCTTACGAAATACATGAGCTGAACGTTATTTAAACAAATGACATGCAAATATTTAGAATATGATGCTAAATGCTAATAAAAACTAACCGAAAAGATGCATAAAATGGATTCTATCAAATCTCTCCAAGTATGAACCTTACTTGCCTCAAGTAATTAAAATATTAAACATTAAAACCAGATGGAATGACTTAGATGACAATTTAAAAAACACTAAATAAAAAAACTAAAACAACGTTAAGTAAAGAATAAAAACTTGAACTTTAATAAGTAAAACACTTCACTCTTTTTTTCTTATTTTCTATTTTTCTTCTTCTTCACATAATCAAACCTTACATCGAGGAAGCTCCAATGAAATCACTGCTTAGGCGACCTTCCCAATACCTCCCATCTTTCACAGACTCCCAAATTGAGGAAGAAGCTCGACGATGTAAACCAATTGTAAATTTTATATAAAATTAATACCTTAATTATCTTGCAAGCGAAAACAACACATTTCGGAATTTCATGTCCTAAAGACTAGATAATTAAGAACCACGCTCGACGCATCCTTAAGAAACTGTCATGTCAAATTAGCTTTCGTTGAAGCAGTGGTCCCACCCGTAGGGGCCCAACTCCTATGCTTTCACTTTTTCGAGAGAAACAAATATCATATCACACAATTCTTTATTCGTGCCAGATTTGTCTTTGAGATGGCTTCAGATTTGATTGAACTTGATTCTTTGTATTTTTGCCTTCAACTTTGGGTTCTTCAATCTTCTTTTTGAATTTCTTGATATTTCTTCGATTATGTGCTTGAACTTTGACTTGGATATCAGATATGATAGTTATTACCCTTCTTTATTTTTTTACTGTGTGGCTTTGATATAAGGCTCTCTGTTACCACAAATGTAACGAATGTCAACAAATAGGTATGTGTTCTATGGGTCCAAACTTGTGAAGCAAGGTACTTTTTAAACATTAATAAGCAAATAATTCTGAAACTGTTATTACCGTCCACGTAGAGTTTCAGTACTCTATTTTTTTAGCGGTGGGCGTCTCAGATCACGGTGTTTTGCGACCCTTAATTATGAGAACTATTACTGAATTTACGACTATTGATCTGATCGTTTTAGACTTTCATTTTCCATTTATACAGAGCTATTGAATGCAAGAATATCCTCATCTCATGTAATTTTTAATGCAAAGAATAAAATAAAAATGTTTCTGTTTTTTCTTTCAGCTTTTTTAAAGCAGAAAAATAAATAAAGAAAGGAAATATTTTTGGATTTTTTTTTTGATTTTTTTATGCAAATGCAATGCATAAAATAAAATTTAAAATGTTAACTAAAAAAAACTGAAAGGTAAAATTTTTAACAAAAAATGAAAAGTTTTAACACTAACCCACTTCCCAAGCTTAAAATGATACATTGTCCTCAATGCTCAGACAGGAATGAACAACTCAATTAAACATGTGCAACTAGGAATGAATGTAACTGATAAGCTTACATAAATTTCTGATTTAGATGATGATGTTAGTGAAAAATCTGAATTTTAGCAAGTTTGAAGATCCTCTTATTTCTCCAAGCTTCCTTGGGATTACGACCATCTCTTTATTGAAAGCGTAAAAAACTAAAAACTATTCATCAGGTTGCCTCTTGGAAAACCGCCCATTTTTAAAGTCGTTGGCTTGATTTTGCCTAACCAGATTTGTTAATTGGTGTGGTTGGGACATCTTTAAAGCTCAACTCATTTCCTTGTTACTCCAAATACCTTCAAATATGGAAAAATTGGCGGATCTAGAACTTGCTCAACACAGAAAATTTTCAGATTCTTATCAGATAAGTCATTTTTCCTTATATTTTAATTCTCTTTCTTTTTATGATTTTCTTCTAAACATCAACCTTCCAACTCCTTCTTTGATGCTTCTTCAACATAAATTATCTTCTCCTTTTCAGGTTTATTTGCTTCTGTCAACTTCTTTTCAGCAACCATTTGCTCTCCTTCTTCCCCAAGCTTTCCCTTTTCCAACTCTTTTGATATGTCAGATAATTTTCTTTCTATAAATTTTTCTTGCACATAAACATTAGAAAACTCACATCAGTCCTCAGACAAAGGACTGTTGGTACCAAAAACATTAATAGAAATAGAATAACTTGGAAAATCATCATCATTCATTTTAAAATTAATAACTTCCTCTTCAAACTCCTTTGGAAGTGTGCCACTAAAAACATCTATTTCCGTTTTTGTAATTTTCATCAATGGTCTGCCTAAAATAATAGAGTTTGTAACACCCTGTTTATTTAATAAATAAATAAACAATTAATGAATGAATAGTATCCTAAAAAATAATAATTATATAGCAAGGTGTTGGCCTCGAGGAGTCAATTGCTACTATTTTAGAAGTTGGGGGTTAAAAGTGTAAGTTTCAGATTGATTTTGTAAGTATTTATGAAGGCAGGGACTAAATGGTAACTTCTACGACTTCATTTGAAGAGATTTTGGAGGCTAAAGGGCTGTTTGGTAAATTAAGGATTGAATTTGAGAGGAATTATGGAAGCAAGGGTGTTATTAATAAATATTGTACCTAAATTGTAATGGATTTTAATGTTGAGGGTTTAAATGGTAAATTGAGGACTCATTTTGAAAAGAATAATGGGAGGAGGGGCTGGAAGTGTAAAATCATATGAAATTGTATGGGATACGGGTGAACCCGTCACCCCCCATTGGCCTCCATATATATGCATACAATAACCCATGTAAACCCTAAACCTAGTTATGTCCCGGCCGCCACCCCCCACTCCACTCGCCCTTCAGTCGCCGCTATCGATCACCAAAGTCACCATTGCGAACCACTATTGTCGGCGAAGATGTTTTTGGTTCCTATTCCATGGCCGCCGACGACGACGGACCATAGATGTCGTTGTTGCCGTTCGTGGCTAAAAAAGAATGATTTTGGTGTTTCGCCATTGCTGCGGTTCCGACGATCATTCCACCACCGCCTTTCGCCAGCTATTAACGCGTTCCTCCGCCCCTTCGGCCTAGCCATCGCCGATTTCGCTGTTCTTGGCTGAAGACGCGTCGCCGCCGTTCCTTACGGTGGCTTTCTGCTAAGTCCGTTGCTACCATTCTTTTGGACGTCATCGCTTCACCAGTGATACATGTCAGCCCCGTGGGTGTCGCCGCTGTTGTCGCCTTCCTGTCCTAGTGCTGCCGTCGCTGCCGTATCTTGACACCGCCAGCCACCATAGGAGGTGACTGTAAGTTTGTGTGGGTGTGTGATTCTGTTTTTAACGTGTGTTAGTTTGTGTAGTGTGTGTTAGTTCATGTATGGGGTGTTTTGTGTGGCTAGAAAACCAAGGAAGCCACCACCACCACCTACCACCACTGGCCACCACAAGGGTGGTTGTGTGTGTGTGATTATTTTAAGTGTGTGTGTTATTTTAGGTTATTTCATTGTAAAATTGTAATAGTGGCTAGAATAATGAAAAGAAAACTCTTAACCACCACCGTAGGGTGGTGGCTGCCGCCACCAGGCTCCGTGTTGGGTGGCGGTGTGCTTGTTGTGTTTGATTTGTTTGGGATGCTGGGACAAATGGACTAAAAACCTAATGGGCCTAATAAACCCTAACGGGCCTGATAAACCCTAATTGGTCTAAGGACTTTGTTTTAGGTCTATTGGGCTATGAATGGGTTGGAAACCATAATTAGGGTTTAGAAAACCCTAACATTGGATTTATGGGCCTTGGACTTATCGGGACCCACATTTGGGCCATTGGAATGGAATTGTGAATTACACCCAATCACACCATATGACTTGTCTAGTAGAGTGATGAACTTAATGGATTAAGTCCTTAATGGGTGTTAGGTCATATTTTGTTGGTTTGAGCTAGGCATCTATCTGTATAGGTCTGAATAGGGTTTTGGTCATGTAATGTATGAGTTTGCGGTTGTGTTTGCGGCCATGTAGGTGTTCACGGCCGTGGGCCATGAACGTGTTTGCAGTTGGTGTTCCATATAAATAGCATGTCAGTCTTGTCAGATAGGAATCGATTGTATGTGTGTGTTCTAGTGTACTCGACGTTTACGGCCTTAATAGAAAACATGTGCATGGTGGAACTTCCTTGCTTCTACTCCTTGTTCTTATGGTTTACAGCTTGATTGTGTTTGATCACTGGTTGGTTCACGTTTTGAGGGACTTAGAATTCATTTGTAGAAATTTGGTTTGTTCGTAGAAGTCAGTAATGCATCAGAGTCTGAAAGCTCCCCAGATGATGAAAAAACTGAAGATGATGTCATCACTGCTTCTGAACATGAGGAAGAACCTATTACTCCAGTTGTAATCGTTGCCGAGGAGCATGTGCCGGTAACAGATGAAGAAGAAAATGAAGATGAAGATGCGGATGATGATGATGAGAGCGATTTTGAGGTGAATTTAATGGAGAATGTGGTAAATGAAGATGATGATGGAGATGATATGGATCTTGGTGGTGATCTCTCTGGATATGACAACGATGATTTATTCTTCGACTTTGAGAATAATGAAGATTTAGGGCTAAGTAATAAGGATCTCGATCCTTTCTTCGCAAATGTACATGATGTTGCACAACCTGCAATGGAGACAGAGGATGTTCGTAATGTTCTCAAAGTGACACCTCCTTCTTCTGATCAGATGGTCGACCCTTCAGTGAATACGGATACAACTTCAAGGATTCCCCCACTTCCAGTTGCTACTCCGTCCTCTTTGCCATTTGAAAGTGATCCTTCGATGACACAAGCCTCCCAGCCTCCTCTTAAAAGGAGAAAAGCCGATCCGAGGCCGGGAGTGCTAGTAAGGGAACAAGCTCCACCAGTCCAACAACCTTCCACAGCTGCTACACCAATCTAATCAACCCAAGAAGGACCAAGTGCTGCTAGATCTTTGTTTGAAGTCGGGAGTTCTTCTCCTCCTGGGGGTTCTCCTCCCCAACCTGTGCATGACGCTGCCTCCGAGAGGCTTGCCAGGTTTCTTGCTCAACACGACTCAGACCCTTCTCCACGAGGAAAATGAATATCCATAGGGAAGAAAGTTCAGCGGGAGCAGACCCATCTATGTCAGAGCTCAAGGAAGAGATCGGTGTACTAAATCAGAAACTCATCGAAAAAGATGTTTTGATTGGAAACCTCGACATCCGAGTTTCCGAGCTTGAAGAAGATAATACTCAAAAGTCAAAACAGATCTATGACTTGCAGCTTCACCTTGGAGCATTAACCGCTTGCTACTTCGACATAAAGAACAAGCTGACTGTAGAATTTGGCGACAAGTTCAAATCATCTGTCAGAGAACCAGGCGAAGCCAGGACCTCTACTATTGACCCTGCCCAAACATCTCATCAAGATCCCATTGTCAATCCTCCTACCGTCAGAACCACTCGAGTTGTTGACCGATTCAAAAATGAACCTGAACAAGCTCCTCCAGGAGTTACCTTAAAGCGAGCTCGGCAACAGGAGTTTACTTAAAAGGGAAAATGGATCTTCAAGAAGAATTCTGACCAAAATCTTAGTGGAGACTAGCCTCAACTCACTGTGACAGAGCTCGGCAAGAAGAGGTTCAGATCCAAGTATGGTGATAGGTCAGGAATCTAGATGTGGGGCTTTCACGACAAGCTGAATTTATGGGTGGTGAAGCGGAAAAACAGAAATGTGGAGTACTACAAGGACAAACATGATTTTTTCTCTTGGACGAGGGTGGATCTGTCTGAACTTGCTGATGCTCCATTCTCAAATCCATCTAATGATCCAAAAGCAACAGACTTCAAGCTCTTCCTTGAAAACCAAGTGAAGAAACAATTTGATGGAATGAAGACTGCGGAATCCTTCATTAAGCACTTCAAAGATGTGTTGGATCCAAAGACCAACTTGCCATTCAAGACTGTGATGTGGCCTCTGACAAAGCATATGAAATATATTCCTATTGTCCATAGCTTTCGTGATGGATCTCTGAGAAATATGCAATACTGGGTTTATGATGAAGCCACAACATCTGTTGTCATTAAATTCCCAGATGGTGTGTTTCGTATGGTTGACAAGAAGCATCTGCTTCAATTTGGAGAACGGGACATCCACACGTTGGCTCAACATCAAATTCATGTCTCAGATGAAATTCTGGAAGTTGCTGCTAAAGAATTTATCGGGATGATCGTCGAGATCATTGATAAGAAAATGTGGCTAGGGGCGATGGGGAGGTCAGACGTGCTCATCATGGAAAAGACTGAAACCATGCTAGCCTCAAATCAAAGGGGAGACTGTTAGGTTATATTTTGTTGGTTTGAGCTAGGCATCTATCTGTATAGGTCTGAATAGGATTTTGGTCATGTAATGTATGAGTTTGCGATTGTGTTTGCGACCGTGTAGGTGTTCACGTCTGTGAACGTGTTTGCGGTTGGTGTTCCATATAAATAGCGTGTCAGTCCTGTCAGATAGAAATCGATTGTATGTGTGTGTTCCAGTGTACTCAACGTTTACGGCCTTAATAGAAAATGTGTGCATTGTGGAACTTCTTTGCTTCTACTCCTTCTTGTTCTTATCGTTTACAGCTTGATTGTGTTTGGTCACTGGTTGGTTCACATTTTGTGGGACTTACAATGGGTTAAGTGAGAAACACTTAACCCTAATTGTCATTATATGTGCAACCCCAATTTCACTTGGGCTTTGAGTTGGGCCTTTCTATTGGGCCTTGGTGATTGGGCTAATAATGGGCCATCCAGGAACAATCAAATGGACTAGAATAATTGGTTGGGCTTTAGGGTAAGGCCCATATGAAGCTTTGGTCCCAATTTGGAAAATTAGGCCATAGATGGGCCATATTTTGGGCCTTAATGGCTATATGAAATTGGGTCATATGTTGGGCCTTGAGCCATAGTTGGAATGTTGGGCCTTTTGATTGGGCCTTGGGCTTGAATCAAACTAGGATTGGGGTAAAGCAGTCTTTTACCCAAGTATGGACTTATGATTTTCGTGATGGAACCCAATTATTAATTGGGTGTTATTTTGATGTTGACAGTTCGGGAACCTGTCATCCAGCAGATGCGGTTGGGTCTGCGGGACTTCAGCAGTGTGAGGTGAGTTACCTTCCAGTAGAGGTGGGTCTAAGGCACCAATGCCGGCCTACCAGTAGGTGATTATGTATGAGATGATTGTCTTTGTGATAATTGTCTGGTTTGCCATTATCTGATATGATTTAGGTGCTAGGAGGCTCTGCTATATGTGTTAGTAGTAGTAGGGGTGAAATAGTCCCCGGATACCGGTTGCAAGATACCGAAGGGGTAGTTAGTACCCATGCATGCCTAGCAGTATGTTTATGTTATGTTATTATGTGGTAGTGGTAGGGGTGAAATAGTCCCCAGTAGTCGGTTGAGATAAACCGACGGGTAAGTCAAGCACCCCAGAATGGATTGACATGGGTAAGTCAAGCACCCCAGAATGGCTTGACATGGGTAAGTCAAGCATCCCATAATGGCTTGACCTGAGTAAGTCAAGCACCCCAAAATGGCTTGCCATGGGTAGGTCAGGCACCCCAGAATTGTCTGGCAGTATGTTATTGTATGGTGTGTGGTATGATGGGGGAACTCACTAAGCTTCGTGCTTACGGTTTATAGTTTTGGTTTCAGGTGCATTGTTTTCAAAGGAAAGGAGTCGGTTCGATCGCAGTGCATCACACTATGTTTTCCGCACATGAGATCTTTAGGATTATACTCTGATATTATTTCATTATAACATGTTTGACTATTGACACTTTGGTTTTGACATGAGATGCTATTATGGATGTTTTATTACATATGGTTTTATAATAACTTATTTAAAAATGAAATTTTTGGCCTTGAATTTTGGGATGTTACAAGTTGGTATCAGAGCCTTAGTTTGAGAGATTCGGGCACACTCTCGGGTGTGTCTGGACTCAAACTGAGGACTTGGTATGAAAATTTTCAAAAGAAAATCATTTTTATAAAAAGAATTTGGAAAGAGAATAGAACTTTGAAAAGAACAAGGTGTGTGATGAGTGAAATCAGCCGAGCTCAAGTAATTTTTCCCCAAGATACCCATACATGTTATGATATGTCATGTTATGATATGATTATGAGAACTACATGCTAGATTAGGGCTAAGGATCTAGGAAGGATGCCTTATATTCCTATTGTATGTGCTTGTAGACTTGCATGCTAGTACTGATCAGTCAGTGATAGGATAGCCTGTTTAGGTTATGCCTGATTATATGAGCCTTTAAATTTCATGTACAGAATCCTGATTAGAGGATAGAATGGTTTGATTGGAATATGATGGTTAGATTTTCCATTGTCTGAATGTTGCTTGCTTTGTGCTTTGTGGGACTCCTAGTAATGTGAGCTAGCTATTAAGTGAATAAGCTAAGTCACATGTGGCACAGGCTGGATAATCTCAAAGTGATAGATTTGACCCTATTGCGCAGCTATTGTTTGAGTCCAACTGTTCTAGGGATGGTTCTGTTACTCGAAGGATTATCTGATCTCTGTTGTACATGGCTATATTCATAAGGTAGCTAATTGACATTATTGGGAATCTTTCAGCAGCTGAGGACTGGGTGGGTTCGGGAACCTAGGAAAGCATAGGATATGTTTTAGTGGGTTAGTAGTGAGATTTAGTGAGACTTGGATGTATTATTTTGAGGATGTGGCTTGGAGGATTCAGGAGGATTGCCGAGGAAAGTATGGATATGTGTGGAAGGTAGTATTGGGCCCGTACTACTGAAAGCACGGGATCCATACTCGAATCGGTGAGCGTCTTGGAGAATCTGAGAAGCTTCAGGGAGGATTTTATGACCCGTTTTGGGGGCAGAGGATGTTCCAAATGTTGCAGCTCAGCAGTTGGCAAGTGAGCAAGTGAACGGGACTGGGCGCCAGACCCTGGAGAATACGACTACTAAGTCCGAGGATGCGAGACTGATTGGGAGCACTTTGAGAAGAGAGGGTCGTGCCAGGTGCATATAGTAGGGGGTCTTGGGGAGAGACCCAAGACTTCTAATCATCGGATGAAAGGCCGGAAGGGTCGGAGTCAGTGCAGCACGTGCAAGAAAGTACATAACGGATTTTGACATTCCAAGGGTTTAGGCTGCTACAAGTGTAGCGGGGTTGGTCATGTCAGCAGAAGGAGTCAGTCCCTGCAGTGTCAGACAGGGGAAGTTAGAACTCCAGCAGACAATGTTTTGGGTATGTAACCTTGCCTTCTTTCAGTTTTATCTACACATTGTTGTGGAAATTGTGATGTGCTTGGGATACTGTGGCAGGATGAGTAAGTGTATCCCTTGTTTGATTCTTTGCTTCTGCTGGGTCAGATCATCAAATATTCTCATATGTCAATCGCATACCGTGAATTACTAGTGGTCAGTGTAAGATTGTCTCCCTTCTGCTGGTTCGGGGTGTTCAGTGTTCTCTCGTTTCATAGTACAAATTTGGGCTGCTTTGGAGTTTCTTTTTCTTCCACATTTTCAGTCACCACCTTTTTAGATTCCTTTTCAGCTTCTTCTCTATCAGGTTTAGATCTGCTTAGGCCTTCATAATTCTTCCCACTTCTTAAGGAAATTGTTCTCACATTTTCTTCAAATTCTGTTTAGTTTTTATAGTTATTTTTCCTTGAGACTTCAGTCAAATCGCAGAAGTGGCAAGCTGAGACATTTCCTGCTCTAGATTTTTTATGCTTGCTCTGGTTTCATTCTGAAATGCATGAGTGCTGGAGGCAAGGCTCTTCACTATATCTTCCAAGTCCATGCTAGAACTACTGTTTTGCTGATTTGGAGGCTGGTTCTGAAGTTGATGCTGATAATAATTTTTATGAAAATTCGACTATTGAAAATTTCGTTGCTACTGAAATCCGGGAGGATTCTGATACTGCTGTCGTTGCTGAAAATTTTTCTGATAATTCTGTTGAGAGCCTCCGACAACATTTACTGCAACTATATCCTCTTGCAATAATGGGCACATGCCAGTGGGATGATCAGTCTTCAAGCATATCCCACACTGCTTCTTCGCAACTGCTTTTTCTTTTGTCAGTTGCAATACTGCTTTCATGAGTTCATAAATCTGGGTTTCAAGGTAAGCATTGGTGATTTCTTTTACTCATCTTAGCTGATTCGAATACCATTCTTCTCCAGTTACTGAATGTTGACTCTATCGCCAGCTTCTCGATCAGTTCACAGATTTCTGTTGGTGTCATATCGCCTAGAGATCCGCCACTTGAAGCATTTATCAAACGCCTTTCCATGGGTGTTCGACCTTCACAAAAATAGTTGTAGAGCTAGTAATCACTTATTACATGTTGTGGGCACCGATTCTGCAACTTTTTGAAGGTATCCCGGTAGGTGTGTAGAGCTTCTCTTCTTCCTTATTTGATACTAAGGATCTCTCTATGAAGGCTTGAAAATCACTTTTCTGGAAAATAGTTTTCTAAGAATGATCTTGTTAGTTCAATCCATATGGTTATCGATCCATATGGGAGTTCAGACAACCATTCCTTCACTTAGTCTTGAACAGAAAAGGGAATGCCCTTAACTTTAACTGGTCTTTCATAACAAAATGTGGCTTCATTCCTAAACATACCACATAAAATTTCTTTAGGAATTTATGTGGTCTTCGTTTTCTAAGCTTCAGAATGTAGGAAGAAGATGTATCAACCCAGATTTGAGATCAAAGTTTTGGGCTTCCAGAAATGTGATGCAAAGAGGCTGCTAATTAACCACTTGGGTGGCCCATTCTCTGAGAATCTTTTCTTCTTCATCTCCTGATTGACTAATAGTTGGTTCTTCATATTCGGTTTCTGAAGAATATTTGGTTTCAGATTTTTCTGAAGGTGGTGGAAAGTATTTTTATAAGGGCTATTGGAAGGTAAGGATGAGGTTACTTTTGGGAAAAATAAGAGACTCGGATCTAGTTCGTTGCACAAGGGATTGCCTTGTGGTGTGATGATTTCTGGTGGTATAGAGGATGATGAACCAAAGAAACTAGCTTATTACTTTTGTTTTGTTACTTCTTTCTTTAGTTTTCTTGCAGTTTTCTCAATTTCTAGATCAGCAACTAGAGGTGTACCTGTATGAATGTAACGTCCCAAAAATTACAATAAATTTAAAATTTTGAAAACATTTATATTTATAGTAAAAACCATTAAATCCATTCTTTAACCAAAACTGTTAAGTTTCAAGTATTCAAATAACATTTCAAAATCAAAACATACTTCCAACAATATTAATCAATTTATACTTCAAAACAACAACGGAAAACTAATATTCTTAAAATCTCATATCAAGAGTTTGTGACAAGGACCCAATCTACAACCGCGCCAGTGTATAGTCAAGTTAAAGCCTCATTCATACCATATGTAACTGTAATAACCATTTTATAAAGGAAACGATAAGCACGAAGCTTATTGAATTCCAACACAACATAACAATAGAAGTATTACACCCTACTCCTATATTTCATGCCATCAACAAATATGCAAGCATACATATAATATATAAACATCAAGATCATACATCTCGTGTCTGTTTGGGAACACATCCCAAACAACACCCAAATAAAGACTCGATATTCAGCCGTCGAGTCCACGAACTTGACGTTTCCGCCTTTGGTCCCCTGACTTGGCACAATGGCCTTCGGTCAGTCGGCTCGGTATTCAGCCGTCGAGCCCAAACATATCGACTTGGTATTCAGCCGTTGAGCCCAAACATATCATGCATATACATTCCAGGTAACAAATAAATACATCAAACATAACTAATACAACAAGTATTACTTTAACTATCAACCATATAGTTCCTAGTCTCACCCGACCTAACAGTAGGAATATAATACCCTAAGGTTATGAAGTGAGGAACTTGCCTCGAATAGTCAAACACCCTTCAAATAATCCAAACACCCATTCACACCAGATCAACCTTCAACTTCCTTATAATGACCACAAAGAGTTAAGTTATGGTCATGTGATATCTCAAAAGTACAATGACTCATGGTTTTTTTTTTCAGATTTATACATAGAAGTTATGGTCTGTTCGGGACTAGTTTTACCCTAAACACCTTATTTTTCAAAACTTTTTTATACGCGTGAAGTTCAGGTTCTTAGCTATAAATGTATTATTCACACACCTCTGTACGATTTTTGTACAATTGTTGACGATTTTTACAAAACTGCCTCGCAAAACGGTTCATTACGAACCGGTCTGGGTAAATGGTCGATTTCACCATAGTTATAGGAATTTATGGCCTTCGGTCAAAACTAATGAATTGTAGAGGACTCAAAAACTAAAATTTGGGCTTTGGTTTCGACTCTAAAGGGTTTTCCATGACCGACATATGATATCTCAAAGATCTGGACAGATTAGGGCAAAATCCTGAAATCACAGCTTTGTCATTTTAGGGTCAATTAGCCTCTTAACCCATTAAGTCATTATGAAAATGACTCAAATCTGGGAAATAACTGAATTAAAATATACTACAACATATTTAGTCAAAGAGACAACTAGAATTTCAATTCCCATTCCAAAGTATGATGTTATAAGAAAACTACAAAGTGCATCGCCATTTCGATAATTTAATTAGGGTTAGATTTCCTCCAATTCATGAACTTGAAATCGGAAATCAACACCACCCATTTCCACGCTAGAAAGGAGAATATAGGTGGCTGAGAATGGAAGCCATGGATGAAGATCGTGGTGTTCTCGATTAGAGAGACAAAACCGAAAAAAAAGGAAAAGGAAACCGCATACCCTTAGCCGATCTTCCCGCCAAAGCTTCCTTCAAACTCAACCTCCACAACCCTTCTTCCTCCTAGGATCGACACTCTACACTTATTGCATCCTTATTGATTGCAAGAAATCCCGCTCGCCCTCCTTTTTCTTCACTCGAACACAACCAAAAACGTACGTATCCACACCAAAATAGGTTTTGGGCTTCTCAAGTTTAATTAGTATATATATATATATATATATATATATATATATATATATATATATATATACACTAGGAAACTTAAATGGGGCCGTGACTAGTGAATTAATCAGTAAGCTATTTTTACATGATTTTTTAAATAAAATACATTTTTAACATTCTAAACTTTTATTCAAATGAAACATTATATTTAAGCTAATATCCGTAATTTGAAAAGAAAATCTTATACTTCAGGTATATATATTTATTGAAATATAGATAAATACATTTGAAAGGAAAAAGCAATAATATTTTTAGTTAAAGGGCATTAATGTAAATATTTATTCAAAAAGCGCACTCACATAACTCTTCTGAGTATGATGCAGTCAATTCATGTACTCAATTCATGTTTATTTAGTTTGTAGGTCATTTAATAAGTATACTATGTTGAGCAAAAAGTTTCATGTCAACAATTTGTATTGTTGAAGCATGACAGAAAAGAAAACTACGTTGCTATATGAACATACAAAATCAAACTTCATAAAAAAACAAAGCATCATTTGAAAACTGCCAAAATAAGGTGACTACATAAAACAACACATTTATATACCAGTAATCCAATATTAAATTTTAATGAGCATAGTTTCTGTATATCTAACAACAATTTTGATAATAATAAAAGAACTTGGAACAAAATGGACTTGTGATATGGAAATATTAGCCAATTAAATTTAAAACCCCAAAAATATTGCCAAAATCCGATGAACTGAAAACATATATTTACTTGTTAGTCTTGTACATCAAGTCATAAACACTTGTATTAAAATCCAAGTTTATTGGTCAACAGTTTGATGTGAATAACATGATTAAGGCATATAAAGCACTTACGATCTCAAATCCTGAAATAATAGACAGAATTTACAAAACAAAAACCATCCCTGACTCTTGCAATTCCAGTAGCACCTAAAAGACACAAATTAGATCTAGTAAAGACTCTTAGTTAACTAACATCATCTGTAAAAAAATCAGAAATTACCTCTGTGATATCCAGTCAAGCAACATATCCAACAGTTGGTTGGAAAATGAAAATCCAAAACAAACTGCAAACAGTAAGAAATTGATACAATCAAAGATATTAAGCAAAATAAACACAAGTAGTTAAGCTTCAGTTGCATACGAAAACAGATTAATCAAATGAAATTATTTCATCTGGGAAAAAGAACTCGTCTCCTAATAACTGGTATCATTTCTCCAGCAAAGAGGGGAGAAGGCGTAGTAAAAAATCACAAAGAAGTGAGATTCGCTTCTTTCTCTGTTCATAGAAGTAGCATCATCCCCATTTAATAATCTTAAACACACTTGTACACTATAAAACTTGTCCCTCTAACCATCTGATCAACTATTGATCTAAAAAAATATAATATACTCACATTTATCATGTGGTTGAATTTTAAAATTAAGATTCTCAAATATGATTGTAGATTTCATACTCCCATCATCTCCCATGAACGAACACCACTTTTTGTGTTGATACGTGCCTTTGTCAGCTGTCCGAGTTAACCTAATCAATCATAAAGAACTTTTATTGAATAACATCCATCAGGTTCACTATATTGGGATGATTCAACATTTTCAAAATAAAGATTGTATAACAGTTAAATAGAACACCATAAACCCATAAAATAAAAGGTTGGTAGATCATAAAATGGAAAACTTCAAAATCGCGCAAATTCAAACAAAATCACTGACAGTCAGGCATTTCATCAAACACTTACTATGTACAAGAAGCATTAGCCATATCATCTGATATTATTTCAAAGCTTGGTCAGAACCTGCTTCAAATGTAAAAACCAGATCAGGTTC
Organism: Lactuca virosa; assembly: GCF_052849685.1. Classification (NCBI taxonomy): domain Eukaryota; kingdom Viridiplantae; phylum Streptophyta; class Magnoliopsida; order Asterales; family Asteraceae; genus Lactuca; species Lactuca virosa. Next base: position 214,811,571 of record NC_136426.1, on the reverse strand, counting down.
TTTTTCCTTCAGAGCATTAATCGCTCTGTCCACAGATTGCATAAGTTCAGGGATGATTCTTTTTGCACACTGGAATGAACGAACAAAACAACTTAATCATGTTGTGCAATAGCTCAACTAAGAACATACTTCTAAAACAGGTTCTACAAAGTCAAGTGGTCTGGACGCCCCTAACAAATACATGATTACACAGTCATTTAGATTAAAAAAAGACCATCATAAAAAATGTTTACTATCACCTACCTAGAACCTGGCCATGAGCAATATTAGGGAAAAAATACATGATTCCTTCAAAACCAACCAAGCCCACAAGAAATGAAGAACACGAGATTGTTATCCTCTTTTTTTACATCATTACCCTTCGATTAAACCCTATTTACATCATTGTCGTTTATTTTTATAAAGTAGAGTGAGAGTGAGACCAGAAGTAAGTAACAGTAGAGAAACCAAAAGCATACCTGGGATTTGTAGGAGAGAAAGAACAGGGAAGACGGGAAGACGTGATCTATATCAGATAAGGAGCGAAAAAGAGGAGCAAAAACAAATCAGTCAAGATCTTTTATTGATCATTCACCATTAATTTGAAACCTATAAAAAAAATCCAAAATCAATTTCAAGAGTAAAAAATTAGGGCGAGAACCCTAAATTTAAAACCCATGAAACCAAAAACAAAAACAAATGGTTATAGCGTTGTATTGAGTTAATTTCAATTCATCATTTCTGCTACAAATAAGAACTAAAAAGATAGAACCTATTACCTGGACCGGAAACGTCAACGGTGGCTGAATCAGGGACGTCTACCCACAACGTCAGCTGTTCCGAGGGAACATAAGGAGGCGGTGGGAAAATCTAAGTGGTTGCTTCTAAAAAGGAAAGAAAGAGGAGGAGAACAAAAGGTTTTTATAAAGCAATGTGTTTACTCTCCTAGGCTGAAGGGAGTGGTGCCACAGGAACCGCACTCCCTCCTTTCACACATAGGAGCCACATCATTTTTACCACACAAAGTGTGGTTCTTTACCACACCCAAGGAGTGGAAACCATGGTAGAGAAAGAGAGAGGTGAGAGAAAGGAGAAGAGAGAGAAAGACACATGAATAAAGAGAGAGAAGAAAGAGGGTGCGGCCATTTCTAGCCGCACTGCGGCCAAGACCGCACGAGACCGCACCTAGGGGGCGGTGTTTGCGGTTGACGTGGCACATTCGCGGTTTGGAACCGCACTCCACACCCTCCAGCCTTAAGGATAGAGATAAAAGAGAAATATAAGGAAGCGATCTGGAACACAAAACGAAGCAGTAGGGGGCGCCAAAGAGAATGAGCATGAGAAAAGAGAGAGTGACTCACCTTAAGACGGTTAATTGAGGCGGCAAACAGCTTTGGGGGAAACGTTGACAGAGAAGTAATTAAGCAAACCTGCCTTTGAAGTCTGTTGTGTCAATGCAAGGATGACAAACAGGCAAGTAATGCAGGCAGCCAAGCACCTAACGGTAGGAATGTAGGATGATGTTGGGCATAACGGAAGAACATAGCATACCTTAAAGCATCTGGCAAGGCTATAAACCAGGAGGTGGCAAGTCTAGGAGGAAAACCCCCCGTCAAGTCTTTTGTTAATGATCGGAAGAGTATGATGGAAGCTATGGGCGGCAGCAACCCTCTAATTGGAAGATGATGGTAAGCAAGCATACACATTGGTGACACAGGCACCCAAGCTGCTCACTGTCGTATATGTTAAAAATAGCCGACTCCGGTCTTTCTATTCTATTGGGGAGATAAGCAGGGAGAGAAACAGCTCATCAACGTGGAAAAAAGCAAAAATCTCTTACATATAGGGGTTGGCTAAAAAGACACCCCGTTTTACCATATGGACACCCTAATTAATTTTTAAAATATTTTTATTGGTTGAAATTGCATTGTTTTCCGAAAAAGCTGATTATAAGTAGTTGATTATAAATTGACTTTTTATAAAAGTGATAATAGGGTGTCTAAGGGATGTCTTATTAGCAACACCCCATATAGGTAATGATATATATATATATATATATATATATATATATATATATATATATATATATAAGCATTTAGCATGTTTTGTTGAATTTTAAGAGGTATAAGACCAACTGCAATATGTACAAACCTTTTATGCATTGAAAAAATTAAAATCTTATTAGGTCAACATACACCGGTTCGTTGACCCATTCCCGTCCAAACCGGTCAAACATTTGAAAAAATCAAAGAACTGTCAACTGTGTGTATTGTTTCACATCTCTATTATCATATCTTGACCTAGCCTTTAGTTATCCCAAATTTATCGCTTTTTCAAGTCACATCTATTATGACTTCAACACCAAAATCGATGCTCCTTTCTCAATTTACACAATTTGAAATCTACATAAAAACCCTAATTGATTTCTAGCCCAGCCGCTCCTCCTGACCCACATCGTTTCTTCCATTAAACCTCTATCACCCGTTTTCTAATGCTTCGATTCCCATTGGTAAGTTTCACTGCTCTCTCTTCCTCTCTATTCGCCTTTTCTGAATCTGTGTTTTTCACAAGCAAGCTATCGACCCTCCGACCTTCTCCATCCCTGTAAATCTACATCTAAACCTTCACACCTTCTCTTCAATAACCTCAATTCCTCATTTCCAAAAATCTCACTTTAGAACCTTCGTTCAAACGATTCTTGAAACTGTGGCGATTTAAACATGTACTCCTCACTCTTTGTATTGATTTAGAGGTAAGCATCATATCTATCTATTCTTTTTTATATTTTGGTAAAACAATTCAGATTCCAAGCGTATTTGTTTTTAGAACCAGCATCGATTCCAAGCGCTAATTTTCACTCTCCATTCTGGTTTGAAGGTAAGCAACAATTCTATCATTCTTTTGGACCCTTTCCATGTATCTTTTTATCTTTATTAATCTAGGGTTTTTATTTGTTTTTATTATGTGTTGTTGCATTTTTAATTGTTCTGATTTCCGTCTCAATGACCATTTTACATAATTTTGTTGATTTTTATCCAGTAGGTGGCAAATCAATGATATGTTAAAAGTTGTAGAAATAGCCAATTTATCTGGTTTAATGATCCTTCTATCAATAACGAAGTTCAGGTTTTGGATACGATTCTAGCCACCACGACCTTCAAACCCACTCACCACGGTTGTGAATGATAGTGTTTGTGTTCTTGAAGATGGTATTTTGTATGATAGTGTTTGGAGCTTCCCAAGGAGGTAATGATACTATCAGACCCTTTTAGAATGGTGGTGAAACTTCACTTGAGTTTTACACAGCTAAAACTGATTGGAGCTTTTTTTGGTAATTAAAATAAATGTTTTGAACAGTTTTGCATTATTGTATCTGTTTAATCTTTGTGTTTAATCTAAATAAATGTTTTTGTATATAAACAGAGTGACAATTACAAATACAGGTCTGATAAAACATTAGGGATTCATGTTACTCAAACATTATCACGTCAAGGGAACCTGCTACTCAAAAACAAGCTGAAGCCATCAATTCTTTTTTCTTTTTTTTTTTACATATGGTTATTCTTGTTAGGAAAATATAACCCAAAACTGTGCGAAAGAACAAAATCCAAAAAATTCCTGACTGAGGCCTGTGTTTAACACAGTTTCCTTAAAACAAATTCGCACTATATGGGTGTTTGTTTCCCACGATACAACAGTAGAAAGCAATTCTTCTAGATTGCCTGAACCCTCACTTGGCCCGGATGATACCTTGGTTGCAGCAGGAGAGAAAAGATGGAGCAGAAGCGTAAGAGAGGAAGAGGAAGAGAATGATTTCGTTTCATTTGGTGTAATGAATCAGTCATATAGGCGTTGTATATATACTACCCAATGTAACCGATGTAATTAAAACGAAATCATAACTGTCACAATTAAATAAGAAAATTAATCAAGAAATCAAAACCGAAATCTATGATTAATTGCTCTTAATTCGTTTTTGTAAATGTTAACCAAACGGAAAAAATGCAAAAAACGGTCCTTGAACTTTTCTAGTCGACCAGTGGTGCATTTGTGCCCGCATGACGCGCGCTCGCACACAAGTTCAGTGGCCCGAAGCCAATTTGGCTCGCATTTGCACCCCATGCGTACGCGCGCAAGAGAGAGCCTTGGTTCTAATAAGTCTTACACAGGTAGCTAGTCTTTGTAGTTATAAACCAATTTCCTTTTCATTCTCCCACCAATGTGGGATGAGTTTTAAAACCCACTTAACTCTTTTATTTTCTCTTCCAATTTCCCTACTTTGACAAGTAATTTCTCATTCATTTTTAATCCGTTTTGGACATGTGATATATCAAAACGAAGATATCACGGAGGAGAACACGGATATATAATCAATAACTTGTTTTGATTATATTTAGAGTCCAAAAGTTGTGCTCAAAAATGGAGAAAATCCATTTTTGGAAATTAATAAAATTAATTTTCCAACAATCACCCACATGAATGAAAATTGCTTCAGCATCCGCATTTCCAAGCTGCTTTAGGTAAAATCCAACAGTTAAATCATGCACAGGATAGGTAGGTGTGACCCTTTGAACCTTCCATTAAGATACACATTTATTTTACTAGCGGACCAGTAGACTCGATGTCCTTGAACTGTTCTGCCATTTGTGTAAATAATTAATACATGTTTCACATGATTCTCCCTGACCTAGTTAGGTTCTCATTGATGTATCCGTTTTGGTCGTGGACACTTGCCTGGTTCTGTAAGATCTCTTAGGAACTTGCCCATTCAATTCCCTTTGAAGCGAACCCACTTCTCTCTCACATAAGTGATTATATCATAATCATTAAAAGCTAAAGCTTGATGATTTCCAACTTATCACCAACTACTATAAGCTTAAGTTGCATCACTGTTATTTATAGGAATGGGTTGGGGTTGACCCCCACAATGATCCACATATGTTATATGTAAGTAGGTTGTCCCATTGAACCTAGATCTTGGGATCTCCAGTCTATTAGGTTGGGCTTTCCTTTTCCATAACTTATTCATTCATGGGTTTTAATCCCATTCCTTTTGATGATTTTGCAACTAACTCCCTGTTTAACCCTTTGGTTAGTGGATCCGCAATGTTATCCTTGGACCTTACGTAGTCAATTGAGATAACTCCAGCTGAGAGTAGTTGTCGAATGGTGTTGTGTCTTCGACGGATGTGTCGAAACTTACCATTATACATACCACTTTGCACTCGTCCAATTGCCGATTGACTATCACAATGGATTGAGATTGCAGAAACTGGTTTAGGCCAACTTGGTATATCTTCCAAAAATTATCGTAGCCATTCAGCTTCTTCTCCACTTTTATCAAGTGATATAAATTCATATTCCATGGTGGATCTAGCTATAACTGTTTGTTTTGAAGATTTCCATGATATAGCTCCACCTCCAAGTGTGAACAAAAACTCGTTGGTTGACTTGGAGTCTTTAATGTCAGATATCTAATTTGCATCACTATACCCTTCTATCACCTCGGGATATCTTGTATAGTGCAACCTATAATTGCGAGTGTACCTTAGGTATTGTAATACTCTTTTAATACTTTTCTAGTGTTCAGTACTTGGATTACTGGTATATCTACTTAGTCTACTTATTGCAAAAGCTAAGTCGGGTCTGGTATAACTCATAAGGTACATCAAACTACCAATAATTCTTGCATATTCGACTTGTGCAACTCCTTCACCTCTATTTTTACTTAGATGATGACTTGTATCAATCGGTGTCCTAGCTACAGTAGTATCACCAGAGTTGAACTTCTCAAGAACTTTATCCACATAATGGGTTTGATTTAAATTAAGTCCATTTGCAGTCAAGGATGACGTCTGCCAGACCCATATCATTCATGTCGAATCTTTCCTATAGCAGGTTCTTTGTTGATTGAACCATTTTATCGTTGCTACCAAGAATAAGCATATCATCAACATAAAGGCACAAGATAACATAACCCTCACTTGTGTTTTTAACATAAACACACTTGTCACATTCATTAATCTTGTATCCATTTTCCAACATCACATGGTCAAACTTTTGATGCCATTGTTTTGGGGCTTGTTTCAACCCATATAATGACTTCACTAGTTTGCAAACCTTTGATTCTTGTCCTGGGGCAACATACCCTTCTGGTGGTTCCATGTAGATTTCTTCTTCTAAATCCCCGTTTAGAAAAGTTTAAAATCCATATGATGTACTTCAAGATTTCTTATAGAAGCGATTGCAAGTACCAATCTAATGGATGTAATACGTGTGACAGGAGAGTACGTATCAAAGTAATCGAGGCCACTTTTCTGTCTATAGCCTTTTATTACTAGTCTTGCCTTGTACTTGTCAATGGTTCCATCCGGTTTCATTTTCTTCTTGAAAATCCATTTATAGCCTAGTGGTTTGCAACCTTGAGGTAAATCCACTAGCTCGCATGTATGGTTTTGCAAGATGGAATCCATTTCGCTTTTAATTGCCTCTTTCCATTGAGGTCCTTCGGAGGAGGCGACTTCCTCTTTGAAATTTTGAGGCTCTCTTTCAACCATGTAAGTGTTGAAATCATCGCCAAATGACTTCTCCACTCGTGCTCTTTTAATTCTATGGGGCTCTGTTTCTACCTCTATTTCTTCTTCATAAGAGGATTCATTATGCTCAATTAATTTTGAATCATTTGTTTCAACCTTATGAAGACATGGAAACACATTCTCAATGAACGATGCATTTCTTGACTCCATTATTGTGCCTTTGTGAATTTATGGAATTTTTGAGTCATGCACAAGAAATCGATACACACTACTGTTTTGTGCATATCCAACAAATATGCAATCAACAGTCTTGGGTCCTATCTTAACCACCTTTGGTGCAGGTACCACGACCTTTGCAAGGCACCCCCACACTCGAAGGTATTTGTAGGATGGTTTTATACCTGACCATAACTTGTATGGTGTTTTATCCGATTTCTTTCGTGGGACCTTATTTAAAAGGTAGTTAGTTGAAAGTATAACTTCAACCCACATTGAGGGTGACAGCCCAGAACTTAACAACATGGCATTCATCATTTCCTTTAAGGTCCGATTTTTCCTTTCTGTCATGCCATTTTGTTGTGGTGAATAATAGGCCTGGCAATTGGGTTGGGTCCGGGTTGGCGGGTCACGGGTTGGCGGGTTGGCGGGTTAGAATATGTTGACCCAACCTAACCCATATAATATATGGGTTGGCGGGTCATGGGTTGACGGGTTGAAAACATCAACCCAACCCAACCCATATAACCCGTATAAGTATATGGGTTCGTGGGTTCGTGGGTCAGTGGGTCGAACCCAACCCGTATAAGCAATTTAATAAGCAACACATTTTAAAATGAAATTGAAAAATACAAATAAAATGAAGTTATAAAGTCTTAAACATTCAACATAAAGTCATAAACATAAATTCATAAAATTGAAAATCAACACATCCATGCAAAGTGTAATTGTTCAAACATATCCAAAAATCAAATGCGATAATTTGTTCATGCTACAATTTCCATTTCTTCCTCCAACATCGACTTCTTCAAGATGACCTTCAAATAGAAACAATATGCAAAATTAAATTTATGATCTTTTAAAAGCTACATAAATAATTATAAATAAAAAAAATTAAAAAACTCACCAAATGACAACCTAAAGTATGTTGGAATTTGTAGCCTCAGTATTGTCTTTGTTGATGTTCAAATTCATTACATTTTGGGTTAGGTTCTAATTCCTTCATATTCAACGAAGGAGAATGGCAAGTCATGTCTAACAATAGCTTCAATCAACAATTCCCTAAGTCTTTCCTGACTAAACTTTGGAGTTCTCATATTCATTACACCTTTGCTAGCAGAAATCATATATTGACCAATTTCTCTAGAGATTTAGGCTATCACAATGTCACTTACCGGAGGAACCGAGGATGGAGGTGGGTTAGCGATTTAGCGTCGGACCGCAGGAGCACCGGAGGACGAGAGTAGATGACGGCCCTGTCTGCGATTGTAGTTTATAGATGAGTCAATGCCGCCAATCGATTGAATCGAGTGATCGATGGAGACGGGACATGGGAGACACGAATTCGTGAGCGGTATCGCAGTCGGTGAGTTTGGAATTTGCCAATTTAGAGTCTGATGTCTGATTAGGGGTTAGGGCACGCACACGCTAAGTCGACTAGAAGTCTTGAATATTCAAAAGTGATAAATAATTAAATATATTTTTTAAACCTAATATATATATATATATATACATATATATATATAATCGGGTTGGCGGGTTGGCGGGTCAAAAATCTCAACCCAAACCCGTTTATTTTCGTGTTGGGTCAGTGTCGGGTTACGGGGTGGGTCGAGGATTGCCACCCCTAGTGAATAAGGTGCAGTAAACTCTTGTATGATACCATGAGTTGAACAAAATTCCTCAAACGGTGATACATATTCACCTCCACGGTCACTTCTTAGTACTTTAATTTTCTTATTAAGTTGATTCTCAACTTCACTTTTATACACTTTAAACTTCTCTATAGCCTCATCTTTACATTTAAGTAAATAGACATAGCATAATTTAGTGCAATCATCAATAAAAGTGATAAAGTACTTATTTCCACCTTTAGATGGAATTGATTTCATGTCACACACATCGGTGTGAATTAATCCAAGTGGTTCAGTTGTCCTTTGAATGGACTTGAAAGATTGTCGTGTTGATTTTGATTCAACACAAGTGTTGCATTTGTATTTTGAGTCAATGTGAAGGTGTGGTATGTGATTGAGTTTAATTAAATGACGAAGAGTATCAAAATTAACATGTCATAATCAAGCATGCTATATATTTGAAGACTCAAGCAAGTAAGTAGAAGAGTTATTCATTTCATTATCATTGTCACTTGGCTTAAGAGCCATTACACAAAGTTTGAACATACCCCTATCAACATATCCCTTACCCACATACACACCATTTTTGGTTAACAAAAATTTATCTGACTCAAACACCAAGCGAAAACCATGCTTGTTCAACAACCAACCCGGCACAAGATTCTTACGAATTTTGGGTACATATAACACATCATTCAACTTCAACTCTCTTCCTGATGTCATCTTCAACACAATCTTTCCAACACCTTGGATCTCAGAAGTGGTCGAGTTTCCCATGAACAGCTTGTCACCATTATCCACAACCTTGAAGTTTCTGAACCATTCTCTATTCGAGCAAACATGACGGGTAGCTACCGTATCAATCCACCACTCCCTTGGATTGGACTCCACAAGATTAACTTCAGAAATAACCGCTGCAAGATCGATGCCAGAAATATCTTTGGTTATCTTCTCCACAACATTTGCCTCCTTGGCCTTCTTTGGAAGCTTACAATTTGCAGCCCGATGACCCCGTTGGTCACAGTTATGGTAGTTTCCTTGAAACTTTTTCTTAAAAGTTCCACCTTTGGCTCCTAAGTTTGAACCCTTGCCTTTCTTTTGGAAGTTTCCCTTTCCAAATTTGTTATTCCCAAAAGTTTGACCATGCTCCACCACATTATCTTTCTCAGAAGTAGGGGTATAACTACTCTTTTGAGCTATCTTATTGTCCTCTTCAATTAGAAGGCGGACAATAAGGTCCTCAATGGACATCTCCGTTCTCTTATGTTTCAAGTAATTCTTGAAATCAACCCAACTAGGGGGTAGCTTCTCAATCATGGAAGCAACAGAAAAATGCTCATTCAACCCCATAACCTCGACATGCATGTCATGTAGGAGGACTTGTAGTTCTTGGACTTGGGACATGACAAGTTTTCCATCGACCATTTTATAATCAAGAAACTGGGCAACCACAAATTTCTTTATCCCGACATCTTCGGTTTTATACTTTTTGTCCAATGAGCCCATAGTTCTTTAGCTATCTTTGTTACACAATACACATTATAAAGTGAATCACAAAAGGCCATTAAGAACATAATTCCTACACAAGAAATCAGAATGTTTCCAAGCATCAATAGCAGTCAAAGCTTGCACATCTCCTTCTCCTTCGGGCATTTGAGGAGCCTCTTCAGTTAAGAATCTAGCAAGATTCAATTTGGTAAGATAGAAGTGCATCTTCTGTTGCCACCTTTTAAAGTTCAGTCCAGAGAACTTCTCAGGTTTCTCAGCATGATTGACCGGCATGGTCACCATTGGAGCTCCTTGAGCATTATGAGTACCATTAGGATTTGGTGGTTGGGAACCTTCACCAGTAGTCATGCTACAAAAAGAAGCAAATGTTAAACTGTAAAGATTAGAATTCAAAAACAACAAAACTATTAAGTATTGTCTTATTTCCAGAAACAGGTTCTGAAAAGCTGTAAAACAAAAGAAAGAATCCGGAAACTGTTTTAGAAAACAGTTTCTGAAAACAGTAACAAATTATCGATGCAATAAACTTAAACAGTTAGATATGTGTAAACAGAAAATGTCTTAGAAAACAATTTCTGAAAACAGATTCTGCAAGTGTGAGGGAGAAAAAAAATTCGTTCTTTTAAGCACTCTAAGATGAAACAGAAACAATTTTTTTTTCTTTCAGGTTCGTTTCGCACAAACGATTTGTTTTAAGACTGTTAGGAAAATATAACCAAAAACTATGCGAAAGAACAAAATCCAAAAAATTCTTGACTGAGGCTTGTGTTTAACACAGTTTCCTTAAAACAAATTCGCCCTATATGTGTGTTTTTTTCCCACGATATAACAGTAGAAAGCAATTCTTCTACATTGTCCGAACCCTCACTTGGCTAGGATGATACCTTGGTTGTAGCAGGAGAGAAAAGATGAAGCAGAAGCGTAAGAGAGGAAGAGGAGCAGAAGCGTAAGAGAGGAAGAGGAAGAGAATGATTTCGTTTCATTCGGTGTAATGAATCAGTCACAGAGGCGTTGTATATATACTACCTAATGTAACCAATGTAATTAAAACGAAATCATAACTGTCACAATTAAATAAGAAAATTAATCAAGAAATTAAAACTGAAATCCATGATTAATTGTTCTTAATTCGTTTTTGTAACTGTTAACCAAAAGGAAAAAAAATGCAAAAAAAGGTCCTTGAACTTTTCTGGTCGGCCGGTTGTGCATTCTTTCCCGCAGGACGCGCGCTCGCACACAAGTTCAGTGGCCCGAAGCCAATTTGGCTCGCATTTGCACCCCCCTGCGTGCACGCGCAAGAGAGATCATTGGTTCTAATAAGTATTACAAAGGTAGCTAGTCTTTGTAGTTATAAACCAATTTCCTTTTCATTCTCCCACCAATGTGGGATGAGTTTTAAAACCCACTTATCTCTTTTATTTTCTCTTCTAATTGCCCTACTTTGACAAGTAATTTCTCTTTCATTTTTAATACGTTTTAGACGTGTGATATATCAAAATGAAGATATCATGGAGGAGAACACAAATATATAATCAATAACTTGTTTTGATTATATTTAGAGTCCAAAATTTGTGTTAAAAAATGGAGAAAATCCATTTTTGGAAATTAATAAAATTAAATAACTATTTTACCCATTTTTGGAGAAAATACTTTTCATCCTGCTAATCCACAAACAAACATTAAATAACTATTTTACCCAAACACATTTATAACCAAACTAGATAACTCCAATAAAACCCATAAGTTTATGAATTATGATGGATAACAATGCACAAAAGGAAAATGCAAACAATCAAACTCAACAGAATCGAAATAGAGAAAACAAGGCATAAAGGAGAAACATATCAAACCAAGTAAGTGATTACAAAGCGTATACATACATTTTTAAGGTATAAAGGTAAGAGAAGCACTTGAAATAAAGGAGAAGAAGTCGGAAAGAGACACTAAATGGAAGAAGCTGATGTGAAATAGAGCAGAACATCCATTAAAGAATACTTCCATTCTTTAATGGAAGAAGCACCTCAATTTTGGAGCTCCATAACCCGTTGAAAAGATACCAGACAGAAACAAGTTACAACAATCAGATGATCATACAAACTATTTGCAAAATACGAAAAGGACTAGTGATTTTAAGAGACAGGCTTCACAGTAAGTAACGTGTTGCAATCAAATACATGTGTTTTAAAGACTTCTCGAAAAGTAAATTATTTATGGATTAAAACCTAATCTTTTTAAGAGTGACTAGTGAACATCCATATATAAATCTTATCATTGATTACAGTAGTTAGAGTTGGTAAATAAGAATATTAAGAGTGGAGTGAAGTAGCATACCATAAACATCAGAGATCAGAACAACGACAATCTTCGAATCAGTGTTCCCGGTAACGTAAGAATTGAGAGAGGTGATCTGCAGGACATCGCCGGATTCACCGCCGTAGGAGAGTATAGGTGGGTTATCGCAACATTCAGGGTCATGCATTGTGGACAATGGAGCAGCTTGTTTAATGCATGATCTGGAACAAATTCCACCATCACATCCATTCGGTTTTCTTTTTCTTCATCTTCGCTTACATGTCTGATCGGCAAATCGGAAACACGGTTGTATAAAAAAAATCAGAAATCAAAATCGATTTCAACCCTTCGAAAACCCTAGGTAGCTACTCTTTAATAAAATCACCATTGGTGAGGAATGTCATCGATCTGTCAATCCATAACACAACATCAGTATATTGTTTCTACGATTTATTGTAAGAGGTGGAATGAAGGGTAGAGAGAGGTGGGATGAAGAGAGCGAGAGAGCGTAGAGGTTGATGTGATTCGGTTCGATAAATGGGTATGACTTTTTTTATCCTAAAATACCCCTGATTCGTTTCAAAAACATGCCCCCGTGTCTTTTTTCCCACGTACTTACAAAAATGCCACAAAACATCCTAACCATCGTTTATTTTGATCTAACGATCATCGTTTGGTTCTTAGGTTCTCGGAAAACTATAGGTTCTCAAACGATCCTTCCTATATATATATCATTATCATCATTATATTATATACTTATAAAGGAAGCATTTTTTTCTTTCACCACATTCATTTGAAACTCCCATGACTTTTGAATTTCTTTCTAATAATGATTATTACTTGGTTAATAAGGTTAAATAAATATCAAACCTAAAGTGTAATTATATACTATATAAACTAAATTTCAACATTAAAATAATATATATTCATCTACTTATGAAGTTATGTTTTTAACATTTAACATATTATACTTAATTTATTATGCCTAATATATTGTTGTAAGTAAACTATTATCATTTTAAAGCTACAACTTTTGAACAATTTGTATAAAATACTTAAATTGTTAATTTAAATATAACCTTACAGGATGAACTTAAATATAAATTTTAGTTCAACTTAAACAACCCAAAGAATATTTTGTAAATAATTAAAAGTGATAAATTGTAGTGTCTTTCTAATAATGATTGGTTAATAAAGTTAAATAAGTATCAAAACTAAAGTGTAATCATAAATAAACTAAATTTCAATATTAAAAAAATATTTTTACTTCTACTTATAAAGTTATGTCTTTAACTTTTAACATATTATAGTTAATTTGTTAGATTTATATGTTGTTGTATGTAAACCATTATCAGTTTAAAGCTAAAACTTTTGAACAGTTTGGACAAAATATTAAATTATTAATTTAAATATAACATTACACGGTCAACTTCAATATAAATTTCAGTTTCACTTAAAAAGCCCAAATAATATTTTGTGAATAGTTAAAAGTGATATATTGTAGTGCTAAATTCAAAAACTAAATTGTAATATCAATTTAACTAAAATATTTCCTAAAGATATTTTTATAATCGTTAAAAAATTTCAAATAAATAGTTTAAAATAAATTATAATAACAATAGTTAAAAATAACTCTATATAAATGATTATATTGTTACCTTCAAAATAAAAAAAAATGTTTGATGTTTTAAATAATTACAATGATAGAAATTAAAAAGTTAAGCAGATAAATTTTAAAAAATTAATTAACAATAACAACAACTATAAATAACATTAAACCATATATTATATTTAATTTTATTCATGAGTAACCCGCGGGTAGAGTTTATTCAAAAGATTGAGATTATGCAGTTATAATAGATGTATATATATTATCATATAATTCAAAATAGTCAATATATTATATCAACTTAGTATACAAATTATTATATCAAATTTAACAACAACATTATTGTTATATTTAAAACAACATATATTTGTAAATATTTCAGCTATATACTTCTAAGCAACGCGCGGGCATTCACCTAGTATACTTATAAAAGAAACATTTTTATTTTCACCACATTCATTTGAAACTCCCATGATGTATTTTACTCAAACCATATTCATTTGAAACCTCTTATTTGAATGAATACCACTCAAAAGTCTCTTAATAATGATTTACCATTCAAAGGTTATATAACTTATATAATATGTTTAATAAATAGATAATGGCTAGTCTACTATAAAATGCCAATCTCTTTGAATATACACACAAATACCAATCACATAAAAAATTCACAAAGAAAACGAGTCTAAAGGTTTTTGTGTTGGTTTAAGGGATTTGGACCATTTTTCAAGCCATGTTATTATGTTAAAGTTTTTAATTTGTAAGTGTGTTATATACTAATTCTTTTTTTTTCTTGGTTTAACACAATCAATGTATGTTGTGGTTGAAATTTTAATGTAAATTAGATTAGATTCATGTTATAAATCATATGTTATGGAATTTGATATAGATGATATTTAATTAAATATGGTATATATGTTTGTACGTTTGTGTTGCTTCAAAGCAATAATTAATTAAAAATCATGGATATGTCATATTATCCATATTATTCATATAAGTCTATTTTAAAATGCAAATTGTCTGTCTTATCATTATATATTTTAGTATTTGTTTAACATTTTAAGTATAATATAAAGTGTTTTTTAAAAGTTTTCTTTCACTTATTAATAATAATAAGTGGTTTTAAAATTAACGAAAAATAGTTATAAATAATAAAATCAAATTATAAAAATCATGGATATTTCATATTGTCCATGTAAGTCTCTTGTGAAATGCAAATTTTCAATCTTATCACTTTATTATTTAGTATATGTTTCATATTTGAATAATAATATTAAGTGTTTCTTAAAAGTCTTCTTTAACTTATTAATAATAACAAGTGGTTTAAAATTAATGGATAATAATTTTAAATGATAATAACATCAAATTATAAATTACATAATGTTAGCTACAAATAAATTGTATTTTAAATGAACATCATTAATGAAATTAGAAAATAATTGCATAAGTAAAAAATTTTAATTAATCAATCATAACAATTGTTAAAATTAATATTAAATAGATAATTATATTTAATTTTGTTAATGTGGAAGGTTGTTTGATGTCAATGATTATTGTTGTTCAAAATAGTTGAGATTATATATATATATATATATATATATATATATATATATATATATATATATATATAGAGAGAGAGAGAGAGAGAGAGGTAGATTCAAATGTTTCTCACATCTATTGTGTGCTAGAATGCACCAATAAAAATTTAGTATTAATTATATGTATATTAAATGTTATCCATACTTATAATTCATTTTTATGGAAACTAATTAAATTTGTAATTAATGTTAACAATAATATTCTTTCAGAATGAATTTATATGTAGAAGAATGAGAGTGTATTCCATCAGAATGAAAGTGTATTCTAGTAGAATACACTCTCGTTCTTCATATTCCATGCAACTTTATTGTATTTTAAGTGAGTGAGTCCTAAAACAAAATACGAACTCATATATAAAAACCTAGATGCGAATTTATTCTGAAAAAATGTTATTGCTGACATTAATGACGGATTTAATTAGTTTCCATAAAAAGAGAATTATAATTATGGTTATCATTTAATATGCATATAATTATAGAAATCATTTAATATCTATATTTTTTTAATTAAATAATTATTTAATTAACTAAATTCCTATTGGTGCATTCTAGCACACAATAAATGTAAGAAACAAAATAACCTAGCCCTATATATATATATATATATATATATATATATATATATATATATATATATATATATATATATATATATATATATATATATATATATCAGATTCCTATATGCGAAACCCTTTTCTACAAGATTAACGTACTTATGTCGATGAGCAGCTTGCCTGCTTAAATTCCTCTCAGCCCCACATGACGGCGGGATTCGAGAAACGGCGCGTTTGATGGAAGTTGCCTTCCTGCTTACTTCCGGTCAGCCTGACGTCAGGTTTTCCTTCTGGTGGGGTTTCCCCCAAGGCAGCTGTAGCACCTGGTTTCTGGTATGTATTTTATTTAAGTAATTTTGCATTTTTTGCCTGGGACTCGGCGAGTTGAAGGCCCAACTCGCCGAGTAGAAGCGGGATGAGACGCGGGATTTAAGTGATGGACTCGTCGAGTCGGGTCCCAGACTCGACGAGTAGGCTCTGACTGGACAAAACCCTAATCTGAGGGTTTGCACCCTATTTAAACAACCTTATACAGCCTTCATCGCCCCTTTATGCTCCCAGAAACCCTCCATAGCAAACCCTAAGTGTTTTGGTGCAAGATCTAAGGCTTTTGAGTGATTTTTGTGGGTTTTGACCTCAAGGAAGGAGGAAGAACATAGAAGGATCAAGAGGAGACTGAAGGATTCGAGTTTGGTTCATCATTTGCAGTCTTTGAAAGGTATAAAGTCTGTACCTTGCCTGCTTGTTTGTTAGATCCCTTTTTAGGGAGGATTTAGGGCTTTTTAAGCCATATGAGGTAGCCAACCATGATTGCAAACATGGTTGGGGGTCAAGACTTCGGATCTAAGTCGTGGGAGGGGTCACAAGGCAAATTTGGGTTGCTTTTGCACTCAAGGAAGGCCCCATGCAACATAAGAGCCATTTTAGAGCCTTTTAGGCTCAAAAGTCCCATGCATGCACGTAAAGTTCGAAACTTTACGTGCTACATCGAGCTTAGGGGCTTGGATCTATCTTTTGGTCAAAGGTTGTACATCAGAAATCGAGGATTTAGGGTGTGGACGTTATCGACTCGGCGAGTCCGTTCTTGGGACTCGACGAGTCCAAGGCATAAAGTCCCATGTCTGTTGAGGGTCAAAAGAACTCAGTTGGGTGTTAGAAAGGTTGTAGAAGGTCCGAAGGAGTAACCCAATGTATTGGACTTAGCCTTAGACCTGGAGTTCATGGGACTCGACGAGTGCTAGACCAGACTCGGCGAGTCCAAGGCAATCTCCTTATGATTGAAGATGAACTCAACGAGTTGTTCATACAACTCGGCGAGTCAAGGTCAGAACTTGTTCATCAGATGAAGGTGAACTCGACGAGTGTTCATACAACTCGGCGAGTCGGATGAAGGTTCATTCGATGTTCATATCGAAGAGGAACTCGTCGAGTCGTCGCTAAACTCGACGAGTAGGGTCGTGGATGAGGACACTTGAAGAGATAGGGACTCGACGAGTTGGCGGCCCAACTCGGCGAGTCGGGTCAACTGGAAGTTGACTTTGACTTTGACTTGGACTTGGTCAGGGGTAAAATGGTCATTTTACCCTAAGAATAGATATCAGACTCTGATTGAGTGTTTTGTGGGGAATATAGCCGGAGGATTTCCGGAGCAGCAGCAGACAGAGATTTCCCGCACAGATTATCAACAGCTACTTGTTCGAGGTGAGTTACCTTCCAGTAGTGGTGGGTCTACGGCCAAAATGCCGCCCCATCAGTAGGAGTTGTATGATTGGATGATTGTCTTTGTGATATTCATCTAGGTTTGCTACTACCTGATATGTTATATGCTAGCACGATATGTATATGTGACAGTAGTAGAGTCCGGTTGTTGGGACCGGAGGGTAGGTTAGACACCCCATATATGTCTGACAGTATGTGATGATATGATTATATGCTGGCATGTTATGTTATATGTGATAGTGGTAGTAGGGAGGGAATAGTCCTCAAGTTCGGTTGTTAGGACCGAAGGGTAAGTCGGACACCCCAGAAACGTCTGACAATATGTTTACGTTATGATATATGTGATAGTAGCAGTAGGGGGTGGAATAGTCCCCGAGGTTCGGTTGATAGGACTGAAGGGTAGGTCAGCACCCCAGAATGGCTTGACATGGGTAGGTTAGCACCCCAGAATGGCTTGACACGGGTAGGTCGGCACCCCAGAATGGCCGTACTGGGTAGGTCGGGCACCCCAGAATTGCCCGGCAGTATGAATGCGATATGTCTGTATGGTATGTGGTATGATGGGGGAACTCACTAAGCTTTGTGCTTATAGTTTTAGTTTTGGGTTTCAGGACCTCTTCATATAAGGGGAAGGAGTCGGCAGTGTAGCAGCGCATCACACACACACATGATTTCCGTATGGAGTTTTCAGGGATTGTACTCTGATATGTTATTATTTTATGACTTGGGTTTTCAGACATGATGCATTGTTTATGGGATGATGTGTTTTCACAGTATTTTCTTATGAATATTTTTATGAGACAGTTAATTAAAAAGAAAATTTTTAAACTGGAAAATTAGGATGTTCCAGCAGCTTTCCACTCTTGCATCTCCTTTTACCGCCACCTCCCTTGATTGCGGCTGAGTCACCTCTTGACTTTCTCTTCACGCCGACTCCTCTGCACGCCGACTCGATGTTGACTCTAAATCTATTAATATTTGTAGCCCTAAAACTATTTTCCTGGTTGATGTATTGGAGAGCATCTGTCTTCGGCGAGAATTAGCAAGGATTCAAATTCAAATGACTTAAAAGATGATTGTTCATAGAAATTCTATTTGGGGATTTTGGGATCATAGTAAGATGAAAGAGGTAAGATACCAATGTGGTGGAAGTAAACCATTCACTTCCATCAGATGACTCACCACCATACATCAACAGACACAGTCGCCTGGTCATATCTCCTTACACCACCTAAAGTTTCGTGAGTTTTTTATATCTCAGGAAACAATACAAAGCGATTCACCAGTCTCTTATCTTTCAACAAGGTAGTTTTTAGTTTTTGATTTCTGTTTTTTTCTATTTTACCTCCGTTGCTTAAAGTCTTCTCTTTAAGATACTGCTTTATATGTTGTAAAGAGTTTATGTAAATTTTGAAACTCAATTTCATATGTTCTGTTTTTGCCTAAATCATCATGGTTTTTATTTTATGTTTCTTGTTTAATCAGAAACGATGGCATGGAAGCCAAGATCACGGTCTTTCTTGTTTCTCATGAAGGTAATCGTTGACTTTCTTGCTTAATTCCCTGCTCTCTCTTTTATTTACATCTAATGCCTTCTGCTTGCATCTCATGCCTTTTGCGGTTTCCCGGTTTCATTATCGGTATGTTGTTCGTCAATTTACACAAAATTTCCTTTAAGCGGAAGCCAATACCCATGGGTTTATTTCTTCTTCACCGACTTATTTAATTTTCTCAAAATCCTTCACCATCCCATCGATGAATCAACTTCATTTCATGTTTCTGAAATTGATAACTTATAACTGATTAATAAGATATTTTGGGACTTTTTCTCCTATGACCGACGACCATGCCACTTTATCTCTCTTACTCTTCTATAACAGGTATTTGCACCTCTTCCTTCTCTCAAGTTTCCCAATTTTGCTCTTGTTAATTTCATATCAGCATCTATCCACTTTACTTCACTTTTATGCAGGATGATACCAACCTAAGTGTACCAAAGCTTCTGTCATCTCCATTTTATTCAATTTTATTTTGTAGCAAATAACAATTCATGTGGTTTTGGTAGTGGGTTTTTGGGTTGTCAACTTTATTTAATTGGTCGACATGTTCTAGAATTTGGCAAAAATCAGCAACATCCAGACAGAAAAACATGGAAAAGATTGGATTTTCTTTAAATTTTCTCTGTAAGTTTTGTATCTTCTACGTACGCCAAGTGTTTGTTGTAATGCTTGAATGGATACTTCAGTCATTTATTTATGTGGGTTTCCCAAGTCTCTTTTGTATGTTTGGAGTGAATACATGGTTAAGCATTTTTAGGGAAGAAGATAGAGATATATGGCCATTGAGAGGTTTGTTATTGGTGGTGATAACCCAGAGTTTTGTAGTGATGGGAGGGGATCAAATGGAGAGTAATTTGTTGTCAACTTTATTTAATTGTTTTTAATATGACTATTGTTTTGATGTAATTAGTTTGAAGTTGATGATTTGAATTTCTTTTTTTAGCTACAGTTTTTGACAAAGGCGATCTTATCATAGGTAGGTGTATAAAATAATATCTTAGAACACAAATCAGTTTACATCCATGTTCTATGTTGAATATAATATTAAAACGTCTTGGTTATTGTGTATTCAATTTATAGAGTTATAGTTATTAGCAAAGGAAGTTAACATCAGATATGAGCAACATGCATGAATGTAATAATATTTTTAACATGTATTTCATCATTTTATTATTCTTCCGATACTTGTTTGTTTTTTATTTTTATTTTTTTGGTTAATTTTGTGTAAAATGATTACTTCAGGTTGTTTTGCTGAACTTGAGCTTCGAGAACTAAGTTTCTTCCTTCTTATCTATTTACTTCATGATCCACAATTATAATCACAAAAATATCAGGTATTTTTTCCCATTTAAGCCGATGATTGTGGTGTTACGATTTTGGATAATATCTAAGATTGTCATACCTGGTGATTGCATCTCTAATAGTTTGGCCCTCTAAAAAGCAATCTATTAGCATAGTGTGTATTTTACCTAACTACTTATTTCCTTGACTATTGAAATATAATTTCAATTGTTGTTAAAATCTCATCAACATTTAGATTTCCAAGAAAATTAATCAATATGAGCATTTGGAAAAAGCATTTTATTTATTGTTTTTTTTTATTCGGTTATCATTGTTTTTTTGAGGAGAATGATGAACTAGAGTCGAAATTGAAGAATTCTCAATCGGATAAGAGAAATAAC
This sequence comes from Lactuca virosa, assembly GCF_052849685.1. Classification (NCBI taxonomy): domain Eukaryota; kingdom Viridiplantae; phylum Streptophyta; class Magnoliopsida; order Asterales; family Asteraceae; genus Lactuca; species Lactuca virosa. The sequence continues at coordinate 214,790,681 of NC_136426.1, read as the reverse complement.
AAACTGGATAATAAAATCATGAATCTGACACTTGATTTTGATTTTTTGAAGTCAAAGTTGATGAATATGTAGATTTAATTGTTTTTTGTTGGTTCTAAAAGTGAATTGTTTGTGAAGCGTGAAGCTCAAACTGAATGACACATTATAAGGAAGCTTGAAGCTGAAACTGGAAATCAAGAAAACGGGTTGTAATTGTTTTTTGTAGGTTCTGAAAGTGAATTGTTTGTGAAGGTTGATCCTTTTTTATATGGTTTTTTATGGATCAGATCCAAAAAGGACCTTGCGATTATGCTCCTTATCACTTTTCATCATGATTTTGTCCCATACATAAACAATAATACCTTTAAATCCTTTTGAATGACCATTTTAAACATGTTATATTTTATTTATGAACTTTGTTTTGTATTTTATGAACAATCATTAGTAATACACTGGATAGCATGCAAGTAATATTTTTGTCATAACGTTGTACATCCATTTCTTATTATTACTACAATGTACATTCAAATGATTTTTTTTTATAAAAAAGCATTATACTTGAGCAATCAACAAAATTACAGCCGTAGGCAAGTAGTCGCATTGTACTTTTCAAGATTATCTTTATTATTCAAAATTCTAGAAAATTACAATTTTAATCCCTCTTTGTAGTTGCTTTTTTAGAATTAAGTCCAAAAAGTTTTTGTATTTTTTTTTTATATATTGTAATACAGACAAGTATCATCAAATGTTTTGAGTGTATGTAAACTTTATCTAACATAAACAATTATCATCAAATGGTTTGGTAAAACAAAATTTCACTTCCTAAAATAATTGTTTAATTAACAAGATACAACTCATTGACATGAAAAATTTTCAAAAGAAAACAAGCAAACAAAATAATCATATAATAATAATACCTTTTATAATATGGTTATAACCTATGTAACTATACAAACATTGAGAAAGAAATGATATATTACAACACAAAAATTACACAAAATGGTAACATACTTCAAAATCACACATTGTACGCCATTTTTAAATTTCTAATTTTTTTTCGTGGGCCGTGCATTCACTAGTATATATATATATATATATATATATATATATATATATATATATATATATATATATATATATATATATATATATATATATATGAACGTAAATATGGTTTGTAGGCCAGCAGCGCCTCAAGCCCCAAACTCACGTCATAACATGGCCTAGAATTCGATTGTAAAGAGGCTATTGCGCCCTTTTTCCATAATTTCTTTTCAAAGGAGTTTTCAAAAATGTTCTTTTTGACCCCTCACATAGAAAAATCTTTAGATTCCGCTGATTAATTGTTTTTAATTAATTACTATTATATTTCTTATATTACTTTTGTTAGTTATTATTAATCATATTCAATTTATTTGCATTTATACCTATTATTCTTTTATTAAATAATTAAATAGAAAATGGATGTTACAATGAAAAGTTTTTGGCATAAAACTATTAGAAGCACTGTGTTCCCGGCGACAGCGCCAATTTTTTAAAACCCTGTCGCTCATGATTTAAGAAAATAAAATATCATTGTTGGTTGCACTAATGGGTAGCAAATGGAAGCACGATCGAATCTTCAAGGACACAGCCTAATGGTCATTGCCTCTTTCCGTAAGGCGCATACTAGTTGTTTAACAGAAAATAATAAAAATAGGGGGGGGGGGGGGGTATTTAGAACTAAAACTAAAAGTTGTAGTGAAATAAACTAAATGAAATTTGTAATAAAAGCAAATTCAGTTTTGTTGTGACCTTCCTAATCATGCAATCAACTCAGATATGGTTATTCAAAATGCGTTTTATCTAAGCTACCACCGAGAAAAACTAACAAGCTCTAGTATAATCTCTTTTACTGTCACACCCCCAAACCAAGGATGGCGGAAACGTCCGGGGGTGGAGGACTTCATGTATGGTATCACAACAACGAGTATAATAGTGCTCAAAGTAAATACAACCATCATAAATATAATTGAAAAGGTTACACCATAGTATATGTTTACATGTTTCAAAATCAATTACATTATGATGACAAAATGAACTGTTTGACGATTTAACGTATCCTCAAAATGCTGTTGGTTTCCTGTTTCACTGATTTCCTGAGAATACAAGTAGTTTTGAAAAGTGTCAACAATTAAGTTGGTGAGTTCATAAGAGTTTTGTTTGAGAAAGAAATTGTTTTCCTTGTAAAAGCGACAGAGTATGTTTCCAGAAAATCCAATATTTTCTTAGTTAAGTGTGAAATGAATGCTCCTATGTTATGCGATAATGAACCCTAGAAAGACCCATAGATTCCTCCTATAATCGCCCAGCGTATATAAGTTATATAAAATTTAAGTTAAATAAACCGTTGAATATAATGGGTCTGCCCTAGGTCCACAACCAAACAAGGAACAGGAGATAAGGCGGGCCCACCAATTCTAAGTCGATTGTGACTAGATTCTTATATAACTCTAGCATATACACTTAGCAATTATAGCTGGAGTCTAACAATTCTAGGTGAAAAGTAGTTTTAATAGAAATATGTTTCCAAAGAAAATCCAATATTTTCCTTATAAAAATCATGTAGTCCTAAATCCCAGGACCGAGAATATACAAGTATTTTTCCATACTTAAAGTAATTTATGCAAGTTTAAATCGACATAAACTCGTTTAATTTAGAAGTAAAACCCCTTTTTAAAGTAGAATTTTCCCTGTAAACTTGAAAGATTGTTAACTCCCTATGTGAGTCGCTATAACCATACTATGACGAGAAATAACATGCACAACGTTTTTCTGACGTTAAGATACTATGACTCTTGTCACCCGCAGACCTGCCGGTCCGGCTGTAGCTAGCAGCGAGGTGTGGGGTGTCAATCCCAATATAGATCTATACACAATTATCACGCTCTCCCTACAAGAGACTCTGATTATAACTTACAGGAATTGGGATCCCGTACTCTAAGTGTACGGGGAGAGATAGTCTCACAACTTACGTTAACTAGTTTACATATAGTTTGAGTATTAAATCCCTTCCGTGGAGGAAGTGAAATCACCTTTTATGAAATACATTAGTGCTATGAATCCATAAACTATTACTATTATAGTTTATCAAGTACTATGTGAAAACCCCATTTGTTTTGAGAGTAAAAACCTTTTTCATGTAGTAAAAACCCATAAACCATGCTTATAGTAGTTTATTATATGTGTTTGAAATGAATGAAGGTCCTTACCATGAATGACTAAATTTCAGTTTATGATGATAAACAAACAAGAAAAATACATTCAATATTTAGAACTTATTGTTATACACTTTGCTCAACATACTACAAAGTGTTATGAAAGTTATAAGCTGTTAACTAGTTTTAACCTTTCTGGACTATTTTAGAAAAATCATATAAAACTCATATGAAGTCGAAAACTAAATCCGTAAATTCTGAGAGTTCATAAAATGTGTCTAGTTTATTCATAATTTTTATTATGATTTTTGGAAGTCTTTAACTTGTGTTAAAATGTTAATATTCACAGACTGGTCCGGGTTCGTTTCTGAAATGATAGGCAGTTTTGTAAAAATCACCATAAATCGTAGAAAATCGTATGGAGATGTGCAAGTAGTCATTTTAAAGGTATGAACCTGAAATATTTTCATATTAAACAGTTTTGAAAGATATTAAGTTTAAGATAGTCAAAACAGTCTGTGAATAAGACTCAACGTTTCTGATGAAAGTTGTTGTTTGAGTTTAGTTAAGTTTTTGGTGTTTTAACTTGTATTCCCCCCCCCCCCCCTTAAAACTTGAAGAAAACATGAAAATGTAGGGGTATGAACTCACCTTGAGTGATCTCAGTAGATGGATGATGGAGAAAAGAAGTGTTCAACTCAAGAACACTTGGGAGATGCTTGAAGATTTGAAGATCTAACACAAATATGACGATATTTGTGTAAGCAATCTATGATTTGGATGAAGGATAGTAGAATATCTAAGTGTAGGAGGAAGATACTTACCAAATGTGGGGGAAAAACCCAAGACCAGCCTTTGAATCTCGAATTTTTAGAGAGAGAAAGTGAGAGAGAAAGGAGTTTGTTCTTTGGTGGAGAATGAGAGAAATGAGAGTAATATGGAATGACTAGGTATGGTGGAAGGACAAGGGTGGTTCATGGAGTACTATGGAATGACTAGGTATGGTGGAAGGACAAGGGTGGTTCATGGAGTGGGCATGGGTGGTTGCTTGTGTCATACACTAAAGCAAAGTCAACACTCCACCTCTAAGCCATACCCATTAGATTTTTATTCCTAAGCAAGGATTTTCTTAAAAATATAATTAAATATGAATATTTAGGGTTTTATATGTCAAAATATAAGTTTGGGTGAAAATCCCACGTTAAAATAATTAAAAACGGGCTTAAAACGAAGTCGTGGTCGAAAACCAGGCAAAGAGGCGAAGTCTGCGAGGCTTCTCGGATTGGGGCCGAAGGTGCGAGGGGGAGGGACCGAAGGTCCGAGGTCTCGGTTCGGTCTGCTGAGCTTCGGTCCGAGAGGGTGTAGTTCGCTTCTGACATCTTCGCTTCTGACAAGTTCGGTTCCTAAGAGGTTCGGCTCCTTAAGAGGGTTCAGCTCCTTAAGAGGTTTCGGCTCCTTAAGAGGGTTCGGCTCCTTATGTGACAACCCGAAAATCATTGTCCTGTAAAGTTCAGCTATGCAACTCAGCCGAGTGTCAGCCTTCGTTTTGCTATCTTTTAACGAAATTGTGGGTCTATATGAGTGTTCTAGGCTTAGTATAACCTAGATATGAGTCTTGGGAAGGGTTAGAAAGTGTGTAGCATCACAAAATCGGGCCAAACACACCAAAGAAGGTGTGTGCGGCCGCACACCCGCGTGTGCGGCCAGCCAACCGCACACCCAGCCGCACACACCCTCTAGCCTCATACCCGACCCTATATATTGGAGGAGACCCCCTTCATTCACTCTTTTCCTCTTTTGGCTACACTCTACTTCCTCTCACTATTTTCTCTCTCTAAAAACTTCATCCAAGAACACTCTAAAGGCCTAAAAAACGTGAACTACTTCATCATTCAGCTTGTTATATTGGTAAGACACCTGAATCTAAGCCTAAAACTCATAGTGTTCTTCGTGTTCTTCATCCCTTGAAGGTGTACGGCCGCACACCTTCATAAGGTGGTCGTACACACATTAAAGCTCTCCAAAGTGAAGAGTTTGGCCTTCATTCACTAGTAGGACTTGGTATTAGCACTAGAACATCTAAAAATCGACATTTCGGGCACAAATGAGGAGTGTACGGTCGCACACTCCTGTGTACGGCGGCACACACCCTCTGTACAGCCGCACACTCCTATGTGCAACCGCACACACAGCCTGGCCGCACACCCTGGCCGTACACCTGGCCGCACACACATAAAAGTCGAGTTTGGTGGCCTTACACTCAAATCTAAGGCCCTACACTCATTTTGGGACTTCAATAGGTGTTTGTAACACTTAATTCTAAGTGTTTTCATGTCCCTAAGGTGTGTCCATGTGTCTATTAGTGGTTATATGCCCTAAGTGTATTCATATATGTGTTATTACATGTTGAACTAGGATCCGTTTGTGCTCACGACTTCATTCGGCACCCGATGATCCTATATCAATCTTTCTTTCGAGTTACTCACTTCAGGTGAGTTCATACCCCCTTAATCAACCTTTGAAATGATTTTAAATGCTTTTATGGGGGGAATAGAAGTTGAACTATTAAGTTATTACATCAATCACATATGATTAATAACTGTCAATCAAATAGATTTTTGATTGTTAAACTGTTTTATTCAGCTAAAGGTTTTCATATATTACTTTCAAATCCCTTTTAAAGTACTATAATCTCTTTTTAAATTACTAAACTTTTATCAAAGTCTTTTAAACTTATATTCTTGTTAGATTCATGTATATATAGATATAGTTATATAAGTAGGGTTTGAAGGACTTAGGACTGATAGCCCGCTTTATTTCCTGTTCCTTGTTTGGTTGTGGACTTAGAGTATCTGGTTATTTGTCCGAGTGTCGTTGAAGTCCTAGTTATATATTATGTATATCTATTTAGATATTAAAACTCTTACTCCAGTTCAGCGCCTTTGGGTAGCAAAGGTACCTAGGTAACCTCTCAAGTAAACTATAGTAGGTATAGTTTAGAAACCAACAATAACTTTTATGAAGAGAAACTAGCTATATCAATATTCTAAAACATGTACTTTTAGTAAAAAGAAATATATATAGCAAAATCAGAGCATGAGATACATCCTCATGATGCGGATTTCACCGTTGTCGAGTGGTAACCAGAGTCTCCTGGAGGGAGAGCGGGCATTGTGTGTATAGATATATACGGGACAGACCATCCCACATCCCGACTGCTAGCTACAGTCCCGGCCAACCAAGCCAAGGGGTGACAAATGTCACATTTATTTCGACGCCAGTAGGTCGTCGTGTTTACATCCGTCAATCAGTATGGTTACGAGTATCTTCACATTTACCTTATAATTCATGGCCTTAAGGTAATTAGTACCACAGAGTTTCTACATATAAAACTATGGTACTACAATATTTTTCCTTAATACATTAAACTTGGAACGTTTTTGACATAAAACGATAATGTAAAACTATATTTTGATAATGATAGTAACATTTGGGAAAAATGCTCTTTTAAACATGAAACAGCCGGGTCTTAGTAGAATACTACTTTTAGTAGAGACACTATTTATTTTAAACATGAAACAGTCGGGTCTTGGTAGAAGACTACTTTTAGTAGAGACACTCTTTCTTTTAAACATGAAACAGCCGGGTCTTGGTAGAAGACAACTTTTAGTAGAGAAACTCTTTCTTTAAACATGAAACAGTCGGGTCTTGGTAGAAGACTGCTTTTAGTAGAGAAACTCATTCTTTTAAACATGAAACAGTCGAGTCTTGGTAGAAGACTACTTTTATCAGAAAATATAGGATTTTCTGGAAGGAATTCAAATACTTTATAAGCTTTTATCACCATCATCTAATGAGATTATTTTGAGGAAAAACATGTATTTATATCAATGTCATTAAAATACTTATGAACTCACCAGCATTAAAATGTTGATCCTCTCTTTCAAAATAACTTGTATTCTCAGGTCGTCCGTAGACAGGTACACTCCGGGAGCTTTTGCGAAGTCAGCCTTGTACCGAGCTGCACCTTATGTTATTCTGTATATCTACTTCTGATGTTGTTGCTAAATGTAACCTATGTAAAAACTTATACTATTAATGCAATGGTTGTACTTTGATTACTATACTGCATGTGTTGTGATACTTGACATGACGTCCTCCACCCAGAACATTTCCGCCGTTCCGGTTTTGGGGTGTGACAGATTGGTATCAGAGCATTGTTTATAGTGAACTCAGTATATCAAATCATAAAAGATATACAACCTATAAATACAATGGGATAAAAACACTCTGACCAAGAGTTATACTTTAAAATATAACCATATTTTACAGAAGTATAAATACATCCAGAATATAAAATCCCGAACAAGTATCACAAGAAGAACAAGAATAAAAGTCTTTGGATGTTGAGCATTACCGTCAAACCTGGGCAGTTATGTAATCGTAGCTGGAATAAATATAGCCTGATCAACTATATTTATTCGAGATGCAACTAACGTGTGTTTGGGAGTGATGGTGGTGTTGCAATGAATCTGAAACTTACCATATAGGAATGCTAGAGCCGAACATAAAGTTTAAAATACTATAGGAGTATTTTATGATACTAAAAGACTAACAATAAACCCAAAGCATGTTCAGAAGTTCTAGAATCAAACATGTAATTAAAATACTATAGGAGTATTTTAGGAACCATGAATAACCTTGCGTAAAAACTAAAAAGACCCTTATGGATCGGTCTATGATTACAGAGTGTATGCTCCCAAGGTTATATATAGTGAGGATCTCATAGGCTAAGAATGTGTGGTTTCGTTCTACTTCCTTTTCCTTGTTTGGATGTGGATATAGAGTAGTATCACATATTCGAAGGTCTATTAGATCTAAGTTATATATGATTTGTGTACACTATGTAATCATAGAAGGACTCGATATGGATCACACATTAAAATGTTTTAATAATCCCTTAAGATTCTCTAGACATTCGCATTCTCGCATAGACTCCTTTAGAAAACCTTATCCACTTCAATAATCGGCAGAGGAGTCGATAAAGACCCAGAAGTGGTTCATTGAGAAGATTTCCAAGTAGGAAATAAATGAACAGTGATGAAACTATTGAAATCACCATGTGCCTATACCTTTTATGGACATCGGTGGGAAATTCGCCTGAATTTTCGAGATTCCAGTCATCCATTATGAAGTGATGACGATCAGAGTCAAAATCGGAAGTGAGGCAGAGCAGAAATTCAATATGTATACAGGAGAAGAGAACCCTATATAAGTACCCGAAGAAAACCAACGTTTATTCCAGTCAAGAGTAAACGGAGAACAGAAGGAACCAATGTATGAAACCCGAGAAGTGTTCTACCCCTATAAAGTCACACTAATAACCCCTAAATTAATACAACTTAGTGAGTTAGTGGTTACACTACTCACACTATGTGTTAGGCAAATCGTCTTTCCTGTCGCGATTAATATAAATAGATCGGATCACAAAATCTCAATTGAGAGTGATTAGCCCTTAGCATTCATGAATCTTTTCTTGTGTAATCTTCGTTCCGAAGTTCTTTCAAATCTTTTCAAAGGCGGAGAGTGAACCTCTCCAATATAAAGATAACTTAGTTGGAACGACACCCATTTTATGGCTTTCCGATACGTTTACTCTACCCTGTTACCTGCATCATAGGGATGTAGGTCGACACTTAGATAACCATAACTCAAAGCGCGGGAGAAATTTATCCCTATTATAGTAAAGAAAGATACGTCTAGGGGTAACCATCGTTTCTCATCAACTTGTGCTCCTCATCGTATAGGAAAAACCATGCCTCCGAAGAAACGTAACCAACCCGCTAGCAAGACACCGACTCTTCAGATCGATGAAGCTACGTTCCAAGCTGTAGTTTCAGCAGCCGTAACAGCTGTCATGGTTCACCTGAATGCTAACAACGCAGGAGCCGTAACAGCTGTCATGGTTCACCTGAATGTTAGCAGGAGCACTATCGGGAATCCCGATCATAGCAATGGGCAGCAGCAACCAGCACCAGGGTGTAAAGCCACCCAAGAACTCCAACCTAATCCCCTGAAGAGAAAGTTTGGGAGCAAGAAGGGGAGTACCTCGACTCAAGGACCTTCCGAAGGGCAGCAAGCTGAGGTAGTCAATACCCCTGTCAACCCACCTGTGTCGACACCAAGAAGGCCATACCTAGGAAATTTCCCCCACTGCAGCAAGTGTAACTACCATCATTATAGAGACTGTCGAGAACCCTTTGTGTTAGGTGCAACATGAAAGGGCATACTGCTCGCAACTGCAGAACCCCGGTTGAGTTCATTACATCAACCACAAATGTTGGGACCAGTCCAATATGCCACCTATGTGGTGAAATTGGGCATTTCAAGAGGGACTGCCCAACTGAAAGAAATGACAAAGACACAGGAGGAGTTTAACCCTAATACCTAGAGGAACATCAAGGAACCCGGTAGAATTTTGGTACGCTTCTCAACCTTAAGTAGCTAATCGAAAACTTTAAATAATCAATTCTAATTGTAATTACTCCCTCGTTAAGGCGAAAGTCGCAGCACTGTTGTAAAACTTAAAAACCCATCAGGTAAAGCTATGATGGCTTAGTATATACGTTAAGGCCATTTATAATTAGGATTGATAGACCTCGAGTGAGTTATGCGGCCTTATCTCATGTTCCTTATTTGGTTGTGTATTTAGGGCGGAGTCGCTCAGTCAACGATCCTTTTAATCTTAATTATACATGACTAGTGTATACTAGGCGATTATAGAGAGGCCTCGTGAGAAATCTATACATGAAAAGTACATCTTTCCAAAGTATCAGGACCCTAGCGTCCAGAGTCAGTCATGTCGGTCCAAGTATTCGCGGTAATAATACCATGGACGAACCCGAAACGCTAAGAACTTGTGTGCTCTATTCAGCACATGGTCCTATCAATCTCCATTCCATATCGTGTCGATGTTCGTTAATTTCGACATTACCGTCAGCCATGGTTCGACTTGGTTCGACCATGCGAGAATTCCAAGTGTTATGTAAAAAGAACTTTCACCTTATCCTAAGCGTCAAATAAAATTCATTTCGAACCTAATAGAAAACCTAATGCGAACCATCGGTTGTCTCTCTCATTCAACCTTTAGAAGTACCCAGGAGGGGGGTACCACGCGTTGTTGACCAACCCCATTAGACATTAAAAAGCGAAAGGCACTGCAGATATCCCGGAAGACAATAACCGCCCGAGGCCTACTCAATAGATCCTCCAGAAAGGCCACTTGCACCGCACGATCAAGTTCGTGAATCAAGAGAAAGAACTCGTGGGATTAACTTACTACTACTGAGTATATGCATTAGAGTGGTATATAATTTAGGTCAATAAGATTTAAGATGTGTGCTTCCTCCCTACTCCCTGTTCCTTGTCTGGCTGAGAGTCTGGGGTGGGACCACACATCTGAACATCCTGTCAGTCTCAATTTTATACGACTCATATACACTGAGTAATAGTGTTGAGCCAAGTATGAGGTCTACCACGAACCTTAAAATAAAACCCTTCATCATATACCCATAGGAATGGAGCTGAAGTCAAGAGAACAATTGTGGGTTGAGCTACTAAAATGACTACAAATTCGAAATTTGTTGTCATCCCGGTTAAGCCAACATAGTAGCTGACACCCTCAGTTAGGAAAAGTAACTCAAGTCGTAAGAGTCAAAAACATGGACTACGACCATCCATTCACGCCTGATCCCACGAATTAAGCATCTCAGTAGTGAGCCAAGAAACCTGGAAAGCTGTGACAGGATAAACCCTGATAAGAATGGATGAAAAAATTAGAGGTGCTGAGTGGCAGAGTCTGATGCCATCTAGATTTAACCTAGATAGAGAAACTCGGTAACATCGGAAAAGTAGTTGCAAGGGATGCTCGCACTACTCAAGCACTTCTTTCATCCAGATACAGACGAGAAGTGCCTAGGTCGAAAAGAGTTGTGATAGTGCCTCGTCATGTGAGAAAGTTACCGTCGCCCTATAGGTGATAGTCTGCATTCACCAAAGTTAATACTAGGATGCTAAGAACCGCATAATTACCTTCGCGACCAAGAATACTTGAGTAAAGTAGGCAGCGAGTTGCGTTAAGCTTTATAACCCAGGTCATAAAGAGATTGTGGACTCGACACCAGTCTTGGTGTTAGTCGACGGGTTATACAAGACCGCGCGCTTCCTACAAACTAGAGGAAACAACCATAATGGAGAAACTAATGGAGCATGTCTTAGAGATTTGTTAGACTACTAGGTGTTCCAAGGAATATTATCTCTAAGAGATAGTAGAACCACCTCCCGAGATAGTCAATCACTTCAGAAAATCTCTACAGGCGAATCTAGCCCTGATCACAGACTGCTATCCATGAAACAGCGAACCGAATGAGAGAACGATTCCTTCCGATTAGGGATTTTGTTGTGAAAGCATCTATTAGTCTATGATGAAAAATTTGAGTTATCTGTCGATGTGCTTGGTTTTGGAATGCTGAATAGGATTCTTGGCAATCTGGATTGCAGCCTCATTGTCACAAAAAATAGGGGTTTCTAGAAAGTTCAAACCGTAATCCAACAGCTGATGTTGGATCCATATGACTTGAGAACAACAGGCAGAAGCAGCGACATATTCCACCTCCGTCGTTGAGGTTGAGACTGTATGTTGTTTCTTGCACTGCCATGACACCAGCCGATCTTCCAGAAACTGACATGCCCCAGAAGTTGACTTCCTATCAAGCTCACAACCTCTGTAATTACTGTCAGCAAAAGCATATAAATCAAATTTAGAATTTTTCGGATACTAAAGACCCAATTTTGGGCTGCCTTTAAGATACGGAAAATTCTCTTGACAGCAATTAAATTGGAGTGTTTAGGATTAGCCTGGTAACGTGAGCATTGACAAACCACGAACATGATGTCTGGCCTGCTCGCGGTCAGATACATCAACGATCCGATCATCGATCTGTATTCAGTCTGATCTACGGATTCACCTTCAGGATCTGAAGTCAACAAGGGTCGCTCAGCCATCAGCGTCAAAGCAGGTTTTGCTTCTCTGAACCCGAACTTCTCTAGCATATCGTCAACATACTTGGCTTGATGGATCAGGATTCCGGTTGAATCTTGTTTGACCTGAAGCTCCAAAAACATGGTCATTTCTCCCAGAGAACTCATCTCAAACCTCTTCTTAATCACAGCTTCGAACTCCTTGCACAGTTGTGGACTCGTTGATCCGAAAATAATGTCATCGACGTATATCTGCATAAGAATCTGATCGGTACCAATATGCTTAATGAATAAGGTTTGATCGATTTTCCCCTGTGTATATCCATGCTCGAGCAAGTGCTTCGTAAGAGTTGCATACCACGCCCTTGGAGCTTGATGTAACCCATATAAAGCCTTGTCCAACTTGTAGACGTGATTCGGAAATTTCGAGTTGACAAACCTAGGAGGTTGATCAACGTAGATTTCTTCCTTCATAGTGCCGTATAGGAAGGCAGTCTTGATGTCTATTTGGTAAACCGTGAAATTCATGTAAGAAGCATACGCAAGGAAGATACGAATAGCCTCCAAGCGAGCAACCAGTACATAAACTTCGGTGTAGTCTAGACCCTCTATTTGTCGGAATCCACAAACGACCAATCGCGCCTTATTTCGCACAATAACTCCTGAATCATCTTGCTAGTTGCGATAAACCCAGCGCGTGTCGAGGGACTTCTTGCCTTTAGGTAATTCGACCAATTTCCAAACCCCTAACTTTTCAAACTGATTTAGCTCTTCATGCATTGCATCAACCCAGTTGGGCTCATTCAGTGCCATATTGACATTCTTTGGCTCTATTTGAGATATGATGCAAGAATAGAGACATGTGCTGACGTCTCCACTCTGACTCCGCATTTTAACACCTTCGCCCAGCTGACCAATGACGTTTTCGATCGAGTGATCACGTTGAAGTCTGGTGGGAAGCTCCTGGCAGATGTCGTTGAGCATTACGGGAAGGTTGTTGATGTTGATGTGTTCGTCATCTGCTGTATCAGACACTTCAGATGAGCTGGAATCACTAGAAGTGCTGGCCACATACTCGTTAGCAATCGGCTCAGGAAAGAGTAACTCCATGAAAGTCTGAGTTGCAGTGGAAGTGTCTCTGGTCTTGAAGTCTCTTTCCACAGGAGTAAGAGGAGTGGCTTCAGCATCTGGATCAGTTCTTTGACATGGCGAACCTGAGGAAGTACTTGTAACAGCTTCATCTACCGCAGGAGTCGTAGAGGGCACCATTGGTGGTTTGTACACAACAACATCTTCTTCTTCTTCAATAACTTCCTTCAAGTCGGAGCAGGAACCAGATAAATCATCTAAAGGCACATTTAACGATTTGAAAAGAGATGTGTAATCAAACAACCAATCTGGACCAACTCGGGCATCCGTCTCGTTCTCCTCCAACCAGCGCATGTCGAAGGATTCTACAATTTGTTTTGTCTTCTTGTTGTAGACCCTGTACGCCGTGCGAGCAGCATAACCCACAAAGTAACAATCATCAACCTTGGCGTTAAATTTGGGGTTGGATTCCAGATAAAAGAGGGTGCAAGGACAGCCAAAGATACGGAAATGACTAACAGATGACTTGTGACCGTAGAGAATCTCGTACGAGGTCTTCATCTGAGCTTTGTTGATCAGAACGCGATTTTGAATATAGCATGTCGTGTTGATCACCTCGGCCCAAAAGAAAGCTGGAAATTTAGAGTCACATAACATCGTCCTTGCAGCGTCTTGAATTGTACGGCTCCGCTGCTTAGCAACACGATTTTGTTGCGGTGTGCGAACAGCACTGTATTGACGCACTATCCCTTTTTCGGCACAAAAATGATCAAGAACGACATTCTTGAATTCCGTCTCATTGTCAGTTCTAAGCGCCTTCACTCGGTGATTGGTCTGATTCTCTATAATTACAATAAGCTTCTTAATCAGGTCAGCAATCCCAGCCTTGTTGGACAAAAAGAAGACCCACGTTAATCGTGAGAAATCATCTATCACTACCAAGCAGTATGAATATTTGTTGATGCTCAGGACGTTAACCGGACCAAATAAGTCCATATGCAACAATTGGAGCACCCGGTTGATCGAATTAACCTGTTTTGGCAGATGTGGCTTTCTGTGATGTTTTCCTTGAGCGCAAGCCACACATTTTTCAAACGTGATAAAGTGTTTAACAGGAAGCCCACACACTAGTTCATTCTTTGCAAATCAATTCAGGTTCTTGGCGTTAGCATGTCCAAGTCGACGGTGCCACAGCATAGCATTGTGCTCAGAAACCTTTGAGAATAGACAGGTGACCTGTTCAGGGAGATTGTTGTTCATGTCAATGATATATGCATTTTCGTCCCGTTTCGATTTCACAAGAATCCATTCATCTGGGATGACAATGCCTAGCTTCAAAATTAGACATTCCTTATCGGTGAAATGCGTAGAATATCCCTTGTCGCATATCTGAGAAACGCTTAACATACTGTGCTTCAACTCGAGCGCATAGTTGAAATTCTCGAAACTTAGCACTCCATTTGAAACTACTCCCCTTTGAGTGATTTTACCTCCATCTCCTCCCGCAAAGGAAACATAACCCCCATTAAATTTTTGAATGTCATGTAGTTGGGAGATGTCTCCGGTCATGTGCCTGGAACAACCGTTGTCGACATACCACGGTCTGACGACATTCCTAAGCGGTTGTTCCTACACAATGAGCGGGATTATTTAGATTTAGGGACCCAGGTCATAACAACCGTGGGTTTACCCTTAACATTCACAGACTTTTCCTTTTATTTTTCTAATTTTGAATTATCATCAGATACAGGATTAGAAGATGACGATGATTGGACAGGAGTTGATTTGGGCACCCACTGATAATTAGGTTTTCAAAGATTCACATGTCATTTAGAAATATTTTTCCTTTTCTTTAATCGTTTAGACTTTCAACTGGGATTAGTCGAAGATCCAGACGCACCCTTTGACGAAATTGACCTTGGCTTAGCCGTATACGATTTCGGCAAGGCACCTGTGGCTGGTTTAGTGAAAACCTGTTTGTTCATTTTAAGATCAACCCTTTTCTTTTCATTACTAACTTTCCAATCAGCATCACGAAAACGATATCTTGAGGACTTTCTCGTTAAAGACCTTCCTCGAGACTCATTTTCTCTCCTCGGTGTGAAAAATGTAGAAATGCCCTATTAGGACAATTTCGAGCAATGTGGCCGGCAGTTCCACAGTTAAAACAAAATTGTTTTTTATCATGAAAGCTGGTACTGCCTTTCTCTGATTTATTTTCTTTAATGACACCCTTACTTTTCCCACAAGTACATGTGCAAGGATCAGGTTGTGTGATTGGTGAGGGTGAAGTGGATGTGCTTGAAACAGGAACATCAATATTATCAAAGAAATCATCAAACATATCAAATAAACTTGAGTTATCAGACTTTGACGCAGAATCATCACAAGACACAACATTAGTTTTAGAATCAGAAATAAAAGTAACATCATTTGAAACAAAAACATCAGGTTCTGAAACAATATTATTATCATACACACTTTCTTCAGCTTCTTGCTTGAGTTGACTTAATGGTTGATCTGCATAGGAAGTAGAAATATTAGTATTTTCAACCTGAGGACCATTTCCCGACACAAATACATCAGGTTTGCTATATTTGAGATGTGTCTCTCTGTTTATTTCCTCTTTTATCAAAGGGTTATATTGATAGGTGTGATTAAAAGGAGGAGGAACTTTATCATATCCTAAACCCTTTTGTTGATTATCTTTGAATCTCAAACTATGTTCTATCATGGATGCAACTACTTCACTTGACACATCAAATTTTCTGAAATTAAAATCCGCATTTTCAAACTTATTTTTCAATGTGTCAAGTTCAGCAGTTAACTCCGCAAGTTGTTATGTCACATATCTATAGTTTGCACATTTATTGTTGTATTCTTCCTGAAGTTTCCTAAAATCTTTTGTTTTGGCTTCTAATTGTGCTTGTAGAGGCTTTTGTCCTTTCCTAAGTTGATATTTTTCGTATTTTAGGTCCTCGTTCTCTCTACGTAACAATTATATATGCTCAAGTAAATTTTTAACATTATCAATGCATGTTTGAGAACAAGAAATTTGACTTACCTCTTTCTTCTCAGGCTCTGGAGTAGTGGATACCATGAATGCAAATTGCAACTCCATCATTTCTTCCTCTGGGTCCACCTCAACTCTCTCTTCAGGAGTGTCATTGGCCTGGGCCAAGTAAGTATTTTCAGGTCCTGAAATGTTTAAGGCTTGAATCTGGTCCTCCCAGTCAAATGACTGAGCTACCACTGCCAGATTAGCAGTCTCATTGATAGCAGCAGAAGCTCCTCGATTGTTTCCAACTGGCACCATCGTTCAATCATTGTTTACCCTCCTGTCAGGCTTCGAACAATCATGTGCAAAGTGACCAGGCTCGTGACAGTTGTAGAAACGAAGCTTTCCCTTGTTAAAACCCACCTTCTTATCAGCATTTATTCCCCAATTGTTCTTCCCTGTCTTCTTTGCAAACTGCTTCGCCCTGAATACTGCCATCGCGATCTGCCATGTGATATCCATCTCTTCAACATCTTCAGGATGTATCTGATCAAGGTCTGCAAATGAAATTTGAGGAGGCAACTCTCCAGCAACAAAGGTGTTGTAGCAATTAACCAATCCAGATGCAAGAGCCATATTCTTTTCAGCATTTTTTTGGAGCAGATACTGGGGTAGGAGCTTTTGAGGAAGAAACAGCTTGTGTATAGGGCATTGATGGTGAAGCAACAAAAGGTGATGGTTGTGGAGCAAGAAATAGTTGACTTTGTGGTTGTTGAAAAACAAAGGCTTGACTTGGAGGAGAGGTAAAGGATGAAAAGGTATTGTTTGTGGAGATCCCGAGATTAGCAGCTGAGTAAGAATTCACATGATTGATTTCCCTTTGTTTGTCATCGAGATCACAAGCTTTGATGATTGCCATTGTTTCAGCCAGACTAAGTCGGTTAAGATCTTTTGTTTTCTTGATGACAGCAACATTCATATCCCATGCCTTCGGAAGAGAATTTAGAAGCTTCTTGTTGATTTCTGATCTAGGCACATAAATTCCGGCTGAACTCATTTCAGTAGTGAGTGTGGTAAATCGCTGTAATTGAGCTTCCAGGGTTTCTCCAAGAATATGATTAAACATATTGAACTTTTGTCTCCAGATCCTTATTGACCATTGTTGACTCTAGATCCTGAAGGTGAATCCGTAGATCAGACTGGATATTGATCGATGATCGGACTGCTGATGTATCTGACCGCGAGCAGGCCAGACATCATGTTCGCGGTTTGTCAATACGCACGTTACCAGGCTAATCATAAACACTCCCATTTAAGTGATGTCAAGAGAATTTTTCGGTATCTTAAAGGCAGCCCAAAATTGGGTCTTTGGTATCCGAAAAATTCTGAATTTGATTTATATGCTTTTGCTGACAATAACTACGGAGGTTGTGAGCTTGACAGGAAATCAACTTCTGGGGGATGTCAGTATCTGGGAGATCGGTTGGTGTAATGGCAGTGCAAGAAACAGCATACAGTCTCAACCTCAACGGCAGAGGCAGAATATGTCGCTGCTTCTGCTTGTTGTTCTCAAGTCATATGGATCCAACATCAGCTGATGGATTACGGTTTGAACGTTCTAGAAACCCCTATTTTTTGTGACAATGAGGCTGCAATCCAGATTGCCAAGAAACATGTCCAGCATTCCAAAACCAAGCACATCGACATCAAAGTGCATTTCATCCGAGATTGTTATGAGCCTTCGCTCATTCTGTTAGAACAGGTTCCCACTGCTAATAATGTGGCAGATTTGTTCACAAAATCGTTTAACAAAGCTTGATTTGATGTGTTGGTTGGATTTTTGAAAATGACTCATTTTGAGGACTAATTTTTATTTTAGGTAGTTTAAATTTGCGCATTTACCTTTCTTTTCTCTCCTATGCACAAATTTAGGGGGAGAAATAAAACAAAACAAAAATCAGAAAATTTTCAAAAATCCAAAAACATTAGAAAATCAGAAAAGCCAAAATTATGTTGCTAATGGTACGTGCTTGCTGGTAATGTGTTGGGAAGTGAAATCAACAGGTGATAAGATGCAATCTGAATTTGTGTAAGGTACCAAAGTTGAATTGTCTAGGCTCTGTGTTCAATGCATTGGTAGGCACGAAAGACTTAATTGGACTTGACTAGGTACAGATAAATTTAAGGAATTTAGAGACTTGATAAATCTTGACCTAGATAGATCCATTTAGCCTGACAATACGACGCTCGGGTAGGTTGAGCAGAGAGATATACATGGGAATCTGCGGATTACATAAATTAATCTGTATCTAGAATCGTGGTTTAACTTTTCCTCGATGTACGGACTCTGTCCTTAATTCCGGTATTGACGAGGCGACTGGGGAATTCCAATAAATTAGGTATGTAGAAGGGTATTTTCTTTCTTTCTTACTGTTAGCCATATGTTGCTTCCTCTGCTGATTGGAAGAGATCTGACATGGAATGCAACATATGCAACTTTGTCTCTCTGCATCTTCTTCTATGCAATTCTTTCTACCTATTAGTCATATGTTGTCTCCTTTGCGCGATCGAAAGATTCGACCTGGTACACAACATATGAACCAATCTACTTCTCAATCCCTCTAAATTCTGGTTAGTCATATGTTTCACTCTCTGCGTGATTGTAATAGATCCGACCTGGGTGTACAACATATGCATTCTAAATCTGTCTTCTCCCATAATAATTGTCTGCTCATCTAAAGCAAGGAGTATTTTGGAAGTCCCTGATTATTGGGGTATATCAGGAAGCGGGAAACATGTTCTAGTACAACTAAAACTGAACAATTAAGAGGTTGTCTGTAGATCTCGCTGCTCGATTTAGGTGGACAACAATATCCTTGGTCGTCGTCAGCTGAATGGTCCTTAGGAATTTTGTCTAGGAACGTAGGGTCATTCAATTGACTGATCACTGATAGAATGTCCTAATTTTGTCACAAATTTTTCGTGTTTAAGTGGACCACAATACCGACGATTGACCAGATCTATTCATGAAGATGGAGGTACCGAAAAACAGATTGAGGCTGTGTAATAACTTTGATCCCAAAATCACAAAATTATTATCTGTAACTGTGAAAAATAGAAATTAGTGTTAATTCATTTTAATTTCAATTTTTAATTTTAATTTTAATTTTATTTTGCTAAAAAACACAAATTAAAATATTTTTAGTTTAAATTTTTAGATTTTATTTTATTTTTATTATTTTTATTTTATTTTAATTTTGAGTCTTCAAAATGAATTATTCTTAAATAAATTGATGTATTGGGCTAGGACTTAAAGCATCTTGGGCATGTAGCCCATTAGAGATGGACCGGGATGGGTCCTGATATAAAAGGTGGAGTTCTCAGCCGTTAACCTCTTTACTCCCATTATCTGACCACGGTCGTGAACTCATACCACCGACTTTCTCTTTAGATTTTCTGATTCACGTCTTTCTTGTGTTTTCACCCGAAATTGCTTGTTGTTCTGTGTAGGTACCCTCAAAACGATCACATTCATGCTAAATCTAACTAGAATCGACATGATTTTAAGGGTTTATTGAACTGAAAATGGATTTTCGGCACTGTGGAGCGTTCACGGCCCTTGAAGGGTTCACGGCTGTCAACCCGTTTACGGCCGTGAACCCCCATTTTGAGCCGTGAACCCCATTTTACTCTAAATTAAATTTTTTACTTAATCAAATCAAATTTAAAAGCCTATAACTGTTAAATGAGAAAAACTTGGTGTTTATGGTTTAAATAAAATGTTTTCTCACTTGGCTTGGTTGGTGCAGATCAAAAATGGCTGAATTAAAGTTTGTTGAATTAAAGTTTGCTGACATTCACAACTTAGCTAGTTTCTTGGTTGATCCACCAGCAATCCAAACTGAATTCAAGTCCATGGTTCTTGGATTGAGAAGATGTCGTCTAGCTACTGCTCTTACAACTAGTCCTGTTATTTACCAAAGATTGATCAAGGAGTTCTGGAGCAATGCGGCAGTGCTAAAAGATGAAAATGATATAAAATCCATAGAAGCAGTTGTCAAAGGAAAGAAAATCTTAGTGACGGAGCACATCATCCGTGAAGTACTACAAATTAATGACAAAGAGCAGATCAGACTGAAGAAATCATCAAACAAATGGGCTACGAAGGGGTGTTTCCTCCAACTATTAAGAAGCTTCTACCCCCTTACTGGATATTTTTAGCTCATGCGTTCGTGAGCTGCATACTGAACGATATTCGAGTTTTCGATCTTGAAGCTGAAAACTCTCAGAAGTCTAAATATATCTACAACCTTCAGCTGAATCTGGGTGCTCTATCAGCGGGTTATTTTGACTTGAAAAACAAATTGATTGCCGAGTTTGGTGATAAATTCAAGACAATAGTCGAAGATCCAAATGTCACTGAAGTTTCTCCTAGCACCCATGCTCACCCTCAACAACAAGATATCATTGTGGATTCACCACCCACCAGAACCACAACGATTGTCAATCGTTTTGAAAAGGAACCTGCCCAGGCGTCTCCTCGGATTACTATCAAACATGCCAAAAGGAAGGTAACAACTGAGAAGAGAGAGGGTTGGCTTTTCATGAAAAATTCTAATGAGAACCGTTGTGTAGACAAACCCCAACTCACTGTGACCGATCTTGAAAAAAGGAAGTCTGGCGACAAGTTTGGCGATCGTTCAGGAATAAATATATGGGGATTTGATGATGAAACTAAATTGTGGGTGGTGAAGAGGAAATCCGGTAACTCGGAATATTACAAGAGCATTCACGACTTTTGTTCCTGGACGAGGGTCGATCTTTCTGAACTCTCAGTTGCTCCGTTCCACAATCCTTCCCACAACACTAGTGCCTTTAACTTCAAATGATTTCTAGAAAGGCATGTCAATGAAGAGTTTTCTAACATGAAGACAGCAGAATCACTCATTAGAAGAGACAAGGAGGTGCTCTATCCCAAAACCAATGAGCCAATGAAGATAGTGTTGTGGCCTGCCACAAAACAATTGAAAGAAATTCCTATTCCTTTACATTTAAATGAGGGATATCTTGACCGTATGGAATTTTGGGCTTTCAATGAGGTCACAGCCACAACAGTGATCAAGTTTTTTCGTCTTGTCAATGCTAAAGATCTTTTGAGTTTTAGGGAGCGAGATGTTCACACCTTGGCTCAACATCAAATTGTATGCAAGTCGGATTTACTGGAGCCAGCTGCAAAAGAGTTCACTTCAATGGTTGCGACAATAATTGAAAATAAGCTATGGCTGGGAGCAATGGGGAAATCAGATGTGATGCTGTTTGAGAAGTGAAGACAATAGAAGCCTTGAGTTATGGCTAGCCACAAACCAAGGGGGAGATTGATAGGTCATAGCTTTGTGGTTTGGGCTAGTCATTCATCTTGTATAAGTCTTGATAGGGTTTATGGTGTTTTTCTCATTTTGTTTTGTGTTCACGATTGTGAGGGTGTTTACAGCCGTGAACATGTTCACGGCCGTGAACCCTGTTTGCGGTTGGTCTGTTCCATATAAATAAGAGTCTGTCAGTGACGTTGTCAGCCTGTTTGCGGCCTATGTATGCATGCTCAAGGTGTACCTGACGTTTTTATGATATAAACGTGTGCATGCTTGATTTAATCCTTTCTCTACTCCATTATTATTCGGTTTGATTGTTGTTTGTTTGATCACTGGTTAAGATACTTGGAATCGGGACTTTACAAGCATGAACCAGAACAAGCTCCTCATAGAGTATCTTTAAAGCGAGCTCGGTAATCATCGTCTTCTAATAAATCGAAATGGCTATTTAAGAAGAATTCCGATCAGAACATTCGTGGAGACCAACCCCAACTCACAGTAACAGAACTTAAGAAGAATAAGTTTGATTCCAAGTATGGAGATCGTTCAGGAATTCTGATGTGGGGATTCCATGACAAGCTGAATATGTGGCTTGTGAAGCGTAAAAGTATGAATGTGGAGTACTACAAGGACAAACACGACTTTAGTTCATAGACGAGAGTTGATCTGTCTGAACTTGCAAGTGCTCCCTTTTCTAACCCATCCAATGATACACGAGCAACATATTTCAAGCTTTTTCTGGAGAATCAAGTGAAGATGAATTTTTCCAGGATGAAGAATGCAGAATTATTTGTCAAGCACTTCAAGGACGTATTGGATCCAAAGACTAACGAGTCGTTCAGAGCTGTGATGTGGCCCCCTACTGACCAAGTGAGACAGATTCATATAGTACAGAACTTTCAAGATGTTTCACTAAGAAATATGTTTTACTAGGTCTATGATGATGCCACAGCTTCTGCTGTCATCAAATTTCCAGACGATGTATTTCGATTGATCGACAAGAAGGATTTGCTTCAGTTTGGTAAATGGGACATTCACACTCTGGCTCAACATCAAATACATGTTGCTGATGAAATTTTTGAGATTGCTGCTAAAGAGTTCACGACGATGATTGCAAAGATTATAGAAAAGAAGATGTAGTTGGGTGCAATGGGAAGGTCGGATGTGCTCATCGTTGAAAAGGACTAAAACTATGCTAGCCTCAAACCAAGGGGGAGACTGTTAGGTCACATTTTTTTGGTTTGAGCTACTCATCTATCTGTATAGGTCCAATAGGGTTTTTGGTCATGTTACTTAGTGTTTGCGGTTGGGTTTACGGTCGAGTAGGGTTCACGGTCGTGAACCTGTTCACGGTCGTGAACCTGTTCACGGCTGTGAACATGTTTGCGGCTGGTATTGGTATAAATAGCGTGTCAGATGTAAGATAGACGTGTATGTATGTGTATTCCAAGTGTACCAGACGTTTACTGTCGTGAATATAAACGTGTGCATTTGTTGGAATCTCTTTGCTTCTACTCCTTCTTCTTGTTCTTATTGTTTTGATTACTTGATATGTGTTTGATCACTGGTTGGTTCCTGGATTTGGGACTTACAGATGTTCTTCTCTGTCCATTTCTTCCTGGGTCATATGTGTAGCAAAATAGTTGTGATTGAGAGGAGGAAGAACGCTACTATAACCTAGACCTACTTGTTTCTTATCCTTCCACTTCATTTGTTTTTCTATCATCGTTGCAACTTTCTCACTTTACACATCGAATTTTTTAAGTTAAAATCAGCATTTTCAAAACGGATTTTCAATGTGTCAAGTTCGTCAGTCACAGAGGCAAGTTGTTTCTTAATGAAGTTGTAATTCTCACATTTGTTACTATAATCTTCCTGCAACTGCCTAAAATCCTTAATCTTGGCCTCTAATTGTTATTTTAATGGTATCTGGCCTCTTCTAAGGTTATACCCCTCATACTTCAGGTCCTCATTCTGTCTACGCAATAATTTTATCTACTCACGTAAGAATTTATTAGTATCAATACATGTTTGAGAGCAAGAATTTTGACTGACCTCCTTTTTCTCCGGTTTAGGGGTTGTAGAAACCATGAATGCAAACTGAAGCTCCATCAATTCTTCCTCAAGGTCCATCTCAGCTCTATCTTCAGAAATGCCATTGATCTGGGCCAGATGGGCATTTTCAGGTCCTGAAATGTTCAGGGCCTAAATCTGGTCCTCCCAGTCAAATGACTGAGCTACCACTGCCAGATTGGTAGTCTCATTCTTAGCAGCAGCAGCTCCTCGGTTGTTTCCTACTAGCACCATCGTTCGATCATTGTCCACCCTCCTGTCAGGCTTCTGACAGTCACAAGCAAAGTGACCAGGCTACTGACAGTTGAAGCAACGAAGCTTTCCCTTGTTGAAACCCACCTTCTTTTCCGCATTCATTCCCTAATTATTTTTCCCTGTCTTCTTCGCAAATTGCTTTGCCCTGAATACCGCCATCGCAATATGTCATGTGATGTCCATCTCTTCAACATCTTCAGGGTGTATCTAATCAAGATCGGAAAATGAAATCTGAGGAGGCAACTCGCCAGCAACAAAAGCGTTGTAGCAGTTCACCAATCCAGATGCAAGAGCAATATTCTCTTCGGCTTCCTTTGGAACAAATACTGAAGCAGGAGCTTTTGAAGAAGAGGCAGCTTGTGGATAAGGCATTGAAGTTGGAGTAACATAAGATGATGGTTGTGGAGCAGCAAACACTTGACTTTGAGGAGTTGTAAAAGATGAGAAGGCATTGTTTGTAGATATCCCGAGATTAGCAGTTGAGTAAGAGTTCACATGATTGATTTCCCTCTGTTTGTCATTAAGATCACAAGCTTTGATGATTGCCATGGTTTCAGCCAGACTAAATCCATTAAGATCTTTTGTTTTCTTGATGACGGCAACATTCATATCCCATGTCTTTGGGATAGAGTTTAGCAACATTTTGTTGATTTCAGATATTGGCACAGAGATTCCGGCAGAACTCGTCTCAGTAGTCAGTGTGATGAATCGTTGAAGTTGACATAAACAACATAAAATGAGTTATAGAATTACCTCTTGTTGTAGCTTGTAGTTTTGGCCTTTAAGAACTTAGCACCTCAAATATGATGCCTCAAATGGTTCACAAACACCATGAAAAAAGGAATTTTGAGAGAGAATATGGAGCACTAAAATTCGGCTATGCTTCTCCAAGAATGCATGTTCAACCAATTTTAGGCCAAAGGGGTGTCATATATATAGTGTAGGAATTCAAGGGTCATGGGTAAACCCTAATCCATACACTTAGGTTATGATCCATATTTCATGTGGGCTAACTCTTCATGGATACTTACATAAACTTAGCCCAACATGGATCAATAGCCCAAACAATATATATATATCACTGATTTACACAATTAGTCCTCATTAATTCAATTAGTCTCTTTTGATCACTAAATTAATTCCAAATTAATTATTACGTGGGGGTCGGATGCGACAATTTTTTCCGTTGTTTGTTTATACTTTGAACACTGTTATGTGGTAGCTTTTTAACATAATAGGCAGTGTTTATGATGATAAAAAGAACTAATCTGTAAATATTCTTTCATGAACTATTTGTTTATACTTTGTTTATACTTTGAACACTGTTGTGGGGTAGCTTTATTCCGATTGTTAAACATGTTATTGATTAAATATATGATAAAAAAAAGTATTTTGCCACCCTAAATGCATGCACAAAAGGCGAAACTGGAAACATGTGGAAGCATTAGTATAATGGACATGAGTTGAGGTATTTGTTTATTGTTTTCGATGATTTTGCTATTACAATGGACATGCTTTTACATCTTTCTGTAGAAAAATATTGCATTCAAAAAGAATACATGACACACCCGCTTTCCAAAATGCTTCAAAAAGTACATGGGTCACTGAATCTGGATAATCCAGGATTTAGTTCCATCTATAGATTTTGGCCATTAATCCCTTTGCGACTTGGGTACAGCTTTTCTCGTTGGCAACCATGTAAATGTTAATGGATTTGGAAGAAAAAAACAGGACAAATAGGTAAATACATAGTATCTTAATACATTAAGCCGAGTTTTTGGCTTAACCCATTAAATAAGTCATTTACTCCGGATTAAGTCAAAAACAAACAATAAATAGATTGCATACCAGTTTATTTATCAAGATTTTTAATAGAAAAAGAAATCAAATATTCGTCTTCACTATATAACATTACTACATAACAATAAACTAAGTTAATTCAAATAAATACACATGTTGTATACGGCTTCATTTCAGGAGGGGCCACTCATTTGAAACTTTCATGAACTTCTTAATTTGAGCAAACATATGTGGTCTGTCTAAATTGCATGCATTGGTCCTCTGCTTAGCAGGCTCCTATATCACGCAACAACAGAAAGAGAAAAGATTCAATTATTGAATTATTGGGTTATAGAAAATTATATATTATAACTTATAAAGATGTAAATTTTCAGGAAATAAAAAAATAGAAAAAAAGCGTGTTAATTTAAAGTACATTGTTATTTACTGCGTTTACCACCTAAATATGGGAATTGCACCAAATGGCAATGTGTTTTGGCTTTTAGTAAAAAAAGAAAAAAAAAATGCAAAAAACAGAAATAAAAGTAAAAGATTACTAATAATCCTATTAAAATGGCAACGCATTTTGTAGATTAACCTTAATTTTTTTTACTAAAAAACATTTACATATTTGTCTAAAACTAAAAGATTACTAATAAACCTATTAAAATAGCCAAACAAAAAAATAGACTTTGTTTAAAAATAAAAAAATAAAATAAAAAACCTAAATCGACAATAAAGGACCTAAGACAAAGCCATTTGATATGGTGCAAATACATTGCCCATGTAGTCATGATTTCCCAACACTACAAAATAAAAAATAAAATCATTATATATTTATATTATAGAACAATTTTATCCTTTTACTATTTTCTCTATTTAGTTTCATAGTAAACAAAATTACCTGAGTAGCATTGTTTTTGTAAGCTCTTTGTTGTATATATTTCACTAACTGATTCAACAAACAAAGGATCTTTATTCTATGTTAATCCATCGTCGTAAAAGTCGTCACCAGTTGATATGATGAAGTCCACATTCAATTTCTCTCCCATTTTCCCCATCTAAAATGTAAAAAAAAAAAAAAAAAAAAAAAAATACATGTTTTAATATAACTGCTTGTTAAATGTGTAAATTATGATATAATATCATAAAAATTAGACCGAAGGAAAATACATGTTGTAGAAGAAAATATCATGATACACGTTTTAATATTACTTATATATGGCATATCTACAAAACTGACCATACCATAATGGAAATTAAAATAACAAAGGACCCAATTTCTTTGTGTTTACCGAAATTACACTAAAGCAGCTCCAGAGTTGATTGAAATTAACAATTCTCCAAATTCAAGAAAAGCCAGCACCGTTGTTTAAGTATTAGAATAGCCAAACAGGTTTAATGAAATTACGTTGAAAAGGAATCATCTGTGTTGATTAATATTTTTTGGAGCGTCACAGTAGTCATCCTTAAGAAAAAAATTACCTTTTGACACTTCCAATAATTTCTTCCCGTAACCTGTATGGCCATGTTTTTAGGTCATCTTCTGTTGATTTCAGTAAAAGATCTGCACTTTTATAAATTCAAGAATAAGATAAAATAATTATAAAATAAATACATAAATCTGAAAAAAGAAAAGATCATTTAAATACCTATAATAAGGGGTTATTTTTTTCTCATTAAAAGGCGATCGACCAATATGGCTCTTTGTGCGTCTACCGAATGGATCAAATGCTTACCTCCTCTATTCATAAAATAAGCAGCAATGAAAGTAGAATTTAAAATTGAAGCAAATATCGAAGGAGCACCACACAGGAAAAGAAACCCAATTCCATATGAGCACAAAACCTCTACCACTGCCTCCTTTGTGACCCACTCTCAAAGCAAGAAAGAATCAAATTCCATAATGGCGGAAAAGCAATCGTGCAACAGAGGACTTAAAGCAGAGAATGAAAAATATAGAAAACGGATATAGAAATATTATGTTACCTGTACCATCTTTGTTCTTCAAAATACTAATGATCTCCATCTGTGCTTCACATTCTGTTTACGTTGTTCGCTTAATTCTCTCTCCCCGCCAAAATTGAAATTGGAAATCAAAACTTGAAATCGGAAAACTGAGACAATGGAAAAAGACAACACTTAATGGATAAAACATATCAAATACTTGGTCAAAGCCTGTCCAAAAACTGTATAAAATTCAATCTTTTTATCATATGTTATATCAAGGTCAAGGTAAAAAAATATAAATGCTCAAGAAAAAAAGTCACAAGAATGTAAACAGAATGTGAAGCTGGCGACCTAAAACAGACAAAGGAATCGGTAAGACTCACTCCATCATAGTTAAAACTACGTGGGGAGTCCCCGCGTTGCGGGGTCGGATTTCTGTTGTTTGTTCTTTTTGTAAATGTTGTTTGATCAACTATTTGTTTATAGTTTGAGTATTGTTATGGGGCAGTAATATTGTTTCGTCATGGATAATTTTTTTGTTGTCGGATAAGCTATTTATCGAAATATATACTTCATGGGTTTATCCTTTGGTTGATGGGATCGAACCGAAGAGCCGGATTCCACGGATCAAATACTTCATGGTTTTTTCCTCATTAAGTGTTGTCTAAGTATAACATTGGCTAGCTCAAAAAACATTTGATAATATGACAACACACGTATCTGATAAAAGCAAAGTCACCACAGCAAAAAAAAAAAAAAAAAAACAAAATCAATTTGTTGATTAGTGTGTGTTCCAGTATGTTAATAAGTTCAATTGTCGGCTTTCTTAGATTCCATAAGTCCTGAGAAAAGAAAAGAAAAAAAAACATATCAAAACTTTGGGATGTTCAATCGTCGGCTTTGTTAGGTAACTTCTAAAATTGAAAATTAATCTAAAGTTCATGCATAACTTAAAAAATAAATAAATAAATAAATAAAAATTATTCGGATGTTCAAGTATGGTTTATTTACCTGATTCTTAGTTGAAGATTAGGCATCGAACAATATCCGTTGTTGCCCATGTGGCGAAATCTGTTGTAATAGTGGAAGGCAACTGCAAACATTATATTTCAATGAATTACCAAAAGTTCTATTTAATTAACTATTAAAAAACATATCAATTAGCTGATAATAGTGGTTAAATTTGTAACAAATAGGAATATATTTTTCCTTTTGGTAAAAAAAATGAAAACAAATTGCATAAACCAAATAAATGTGTAAATTCAAAGTACGTTGCTATTTAGTGTAGCTGTCAATTAAAAATGGAAAATTGACCAAATGGCAATGTATTTTGGTTTTTAGAAAAGGAAATGAAAACAAATTGCAAAAAACAAAAAAAAAAAGTTCAAATAGAAAATTTGCTGCTATGTACTGTTGTTGCCACCTAAATTTGAAAAAAAAAACCTAAATCTAAAAAAGAATTGAAAGTGAGCCACTGTTAGATATGTATGAATCGAAAGTCAACCAAAACTTGTCATACTTTGCCTAAAAGTAACATCTAATATTTTATTAAGGTTATTCTAATGTAATTCTATTAAATTTGTTTAAAATTTTCAAATTCAGGTATTTTAGTTAAACTGTATACACGGGAAATTTTCGTTAAAAACTCTTCAAGTCAGTAACTTTTACCAAAGAAGCTGTATGCAATGGCAGTTTGGTCAAAAACTATGAAATCATGAAGTTTTTAACCCAAAAAAGAGTATGCGGTGGTTACCAACTTCCTTTGCCATTTTACATATTACATAAGAAAAATATACTGCACACGTGTCATCAATGGAGAAACATCTTTGCAAACAGAAATACCTCTCTCCAAGCATTGTTCAGTGACCTGTCATCAATGGAGAAACAGAATTCAAAAAACTAAAAATAAAGATAAAAATTCTATTAATTTTAATAATCTTCATCAATTTTAATATGAGGTGTACCTCTAGAAGTCGTTTTGTGGCTTCATCAACATTTCTACATAAAAATGTCTTTGAGGTATCAGCATGATAACCCTAATAAAAAGATGGATAAAAAAATATATAATATTTCTATAAAAAAAGAATATGATAATCTTACATCTAAGTAAACGGTGACATCAATATTTATAATATCTCCATCCTGCATAAAAGAGTAACACCCAAATTGGAAGCAGGTGGAGAAAGCGAAGGAAGGCAGACGACAAATGCAGAAGAACAACAGGCAGAATCAGTTAAAACACATAACCAAACCATTATAGCAGAATCGAGCAAAATTAACAATAAACAATTTGTGTTCTTAATATTGAATCTCAAATTACTAATCGAAATCAATAATTTTCTTACTCCTAAATTCAATAGAAAAAATTAGTTAAAGATAATCCTAAATTAATCACTCAAAATTGGAAACAGTAGATGTTTTTTACCTGCTTGTCCTTTTCTATCCCTTGATACCATTGTTGTGTCGAATCAATTGCTGAAAGTCTAGCGATTCGTAGTTCTGGAGTAAAAAAAAACCTCGACACAACCGTTGTGTTGAATGGAGTAGCCAAATTTGTAGGGTGCTTCAAAATACATCAGAAAAATGTTACAGATAAAGCAAAACAATGACATAAAAATAATAGTATGTCACCTCTGGTTTGGAAGTCTAACCTAAAGCTGCAATTTTGGAAGTCGGTGTCGGTGGGGGATTTAGCTGGTCGATTTGAGAGATATGCAGCAACTAAGAAGCAGGCGTGGAAATTTTTATGGGCTTTTAAAAAGGAAAAAATAATAAGATTCGGTTCAGGCATTTTATCGAGCAGGTGGTGTGCATAAATATTAGTTTCAAATTCCTGTGAAAATTAGATACATAGAAGAAAACCCCATTTCAGCTAAAGAAGAATATGGAAGAAAAAAACAAAGAAAATGTGAAAAATACAGTCTAGCATCATCCTCTGATGTTATTTTAATATGTGCACATTCATGATTTCATCAGAATCTATCAACTTAATCACAAAGCTAATAAAATAAGGATCTGAACGGGTAATATAATATGCAAAACGTGAATAAAGTGTTGATGAAAACAATGAATAAATAATTGAATCTACGTATGAGTTTGATCTGAATTGGTATGTATATAAGAATATACCAACTACATGAAGCATCAAGCTGTTATTTATTTCCACAACCGGGAGGTCTACCCCTTCGTCTCTTCCCTGAAGACGGTGTCGAAGATGAGAAGTCACCGGATTGTCCTGCCGCTGGACCATGCGCGTGCCTGGGAGGAGAAAGAGGATGAACACAAACCTGAAAATAAAACAAACTAACAACGATGGATTGTACAGAAGAGAAAAACGAAGGTTACCAATTACCACTCCACGCCAAACAAAAATCTATGCCCGAATCAGTTCTTGGTTGATGTTAGAACAGAGAAGGTGAAAATCGAAATGAAACACTAAAAAAAATGTACAGCTGGTGAAGATGTCGAAATTTTAAATCAAAATCGACGACAACGGTAGGCAAAGCTAGACTTCACTTCGTTTCTAATACCCTGGATGAACGCTAAATCAGCAACAAATCTGAAAATCGAATTGTATTAAAAAGCTGAAATCAAAGATTGCTTACCTGCAAAAGGCGAATTGACAGTGGTATAGAGGTTGAACCCTAAATCAGCAAGAAATTTGAGAAGAACGATGATAAACATAGCAGAAGCTGACGGTGGAAGGAGAAGGTGCAGGGACGTCGTAGAAAGAGAGCAAGAAGGTTGATGAAAACATCGGTGTACATACCGGATTTCTTTAGCTCCTTTGGTGCTTCAAAGTCATCCATGGAGTCTTTGGCTGTGGCTGATGGCGGTGATGGAGTCCGAAAATCGACTTTGGGAAGTGGAATAAACCGACAGATAGATTCTAAACCGAACCACTACCCCCAATCGTGGAGCGCTGGGGTCAGGAGGTTGAAGAAGACGCACCAGACAAAACCTGATGAAGAAACGTAAGCAACGGTGGTGGTGGCTGAATAGAAAAGACTGAAACAATTAGAAAGCGGTGGAAGCGGCGGCTCACCTTCTCTAGCACCTCCGAAGGAAGAAAGAGAACGGAAGGTTTGGATGCTCATCTGAAATTTCGAAGATATGGACGCAGGGGAAATATCAGGAAGCGGATAAAACCAAACGATCATCAACACGTTTATAAAAGAATGTGAATATTTCCATAAAATGCCCAAACGGAAACAACACATCCATAGACTATTCTTGCCAAAAAGCACACAACTTCACTATTCATCTTGCAAGCCAAGTTTAATATATATATAATAATGTGGATCATCATATTAAAATATAAATCTAAATAAAATAATGAGAAAGTAATTTCATTTATGGAATTCGTAGCTGTTATGCCTCTTGAAAAAAAAACAAAATAATAATAATAATAATAAGTAGAACGTTACCGAATACAATAGATCCATCCAATCCCATCCCATCTGTTTAAGCATCATAATCCTAGTTTTTACATAGAACATAAGGAACAGTATATGTAGATTTTTAGATGCACAATAAGAAAAAAAGTGAGTTTATCATATGGAATCACGGTCCAAGAATAGAAAAGCGAAAGGAAGAAGCTCGTAACTCTTTTACCTTGTTAAGATAGGATAAAGGGAAACAAACATCAGACCTTTGTATTGTGACTTTTTTTACAATGTTTCATCGCCAACATTTCCTTTCGAGCCTTCTATGAAAGGAAAGCATATCAGGAGGTGTCCATTCATAATCAACTGAAATGGTTGATTCAACTATCTGTTAGCGTATCAGATAATTTGAAGGAAATTACCAAAACAACAAAATAAATGTGATAGGAAAAAACACAAAAGATATCAAAGTGGTGGTGAGGTGTGGAAAAAGTAACCTGAACACTTGAATTACCTGTTAACATAACAAATTACTTCCAATTATCAATTATGACCACGACAAAATATTCCAACTAATGAGAGAATTGTGAAAAAAGTACAAAACTAACCTGTTCCTAGTATGGTATAGGATTTAACAGCAACACGTGCTGATGATATATGGTCCACTAGCATGGCATAGACAGCTCCGGCGCGCCAGCCTCGCCTGGCGCTCCCTTGACAGCCTTGCTGGGGACTCCCTTGCCAGCCCTGCTGGGGACTCTCCTGCCGGCTCGGCCAGACGCTCCCTCGCCTTGCACTCCCTTGCCATCCTCTCCTGGTGCGCGCCCGCCAGCCCCGCCCGGCGCCTCCGGGCGACCTCGGCCAGCTCCTTGCTAGCTGGGCCTAAATTGGGCTGGCCCAAGGCCTGACCTAATTGTCCCCTATATAATGAACAGTACCTCCTCCATGGAGGGGGCTCTTCCCCAAGTGGTTCAGCCGCCACTAGATCCTTCCATTTGGCTCAGCTGCCACTATACTCCGGCCGGGTGGCTCAGACGCCACACGCCGCCGTCAACCACCATACACCACCACTAGCACCAAGATGGTTCCCTCCAGCTATGGAGAACCATCTCAGATCTTCTAGCTGATCTAACTTGACCGTCGGAGTCCGCTCCTGGGGCACAGTCCCTGGGACGGCTCTAACGACTTTGCACTGTGATATCCAGATCTCCGCCGCAACAGAAGACCAGAAGAGTCGCCGGAGGTCGATGTCGCATCATTTGACGCCATCCCGAATTCGAGCAAGTAGAAAAAGCCTCAGGTTTCCTCAGATCTGATTATTTTCTAGTATCATTTGTTCAGATCTGTTTATTTTTTTGCCAAGATCTGTTCAAACTTGCTTCACCATATCTTAGATCTGTAGATCCATCATATTTTTTAGTTCAGATCTATGGATCTATATGATTTCCTTCACTCAAACACTCCCCAAGTGTACACAAATCTTCTTAGATTTGTTCTTGGTTCATATTTGGGGGTTTTGTTGAGAAGGATGAAGAGAAAATAAATTTTTATGAGCTTTTCGTTCAGATCTCTTGATTTGTTGAGTTTTTCCCGTTCAGATCTTCAGATCTGTTGAGTTTCTTGCTCAGATATCTAGATATGTTTCGTTTTAGATCATTTGAGCAACACTCAGGTTTTAAAAGACATCATAAGATCTAATTTTCGTCTATATTTTGATGGGTTCTTCAGCAAGTAGTGAAGAAGGAATTTCTCATGAGTTCTTAACCCATTTTCGTTTTTATTTTGGTGTTCTTTCTAAGAAATCTGAGAAGAAGAGAAGTTTCTACTCCATGTTTAGTGTATATGTTTACAAAAAAAAAGAACGATTTTTTATTTTTGTATAGAACTTCAATTTCTGAAACATTTACTTGTACATTCAGCCATATGGCTTGTACATTTTACAAAACCCTCATAAAGAAAAAGAGAAGGGATGAGAAGTTATGATGGGTCTTAACCCACTTTCAGTTTATATATTTTTCAGAAAATCCTATTTGGTTTAGGATTCTCAAGTATTATTCAAGTTGTTTGCAAATTTGAAAGAAGAAATAAGTTTCTATTAATTTCTTATCTTCTCAATTCCAGAAAACTCATTTTTCATTGTGCTGTAATCCTTGAACATTTTCAAAAGCTAGTAAAGTTACTTTTACCCCTATGGTTTTACCATTTTAATTAATGGTTAGTCAAAAAAACGCATATACAAGCTAGAAGACAAATGCATAAAAAAAAGCAAATATATATGCGCAGAGAATATTTTACAGCTCACGTTTACAGTGAATTGTGAAAAATATTACAACAATGAGTTGTCACTAGTAAGCCTTGTCACTCTTAAGCCGACAAAAAAAAAAGGGGGGGGGGGGGGGGGGAATTACCATGGCTTACAGTTTACTGGTTCGTCAAAATAAAAAAGAAAAAAAGCGGGTGTACGGATGATACAAAAAGTAACCAATATAAAAGAAGGGAAAAAGAGATAGTATACAAAATGGTGATTCATTTTCATATCAACAAAGAAAAAACCAGATACAGCAGTTGTATGGCTCTTTGTCGTTACATGACCGACCAAAAAAAAGGGAGAGGGGTATGGGTGTATACAGGCTGTA
Source organism: Lactuca virosa (assembly GCF_052849685.1). Lineage (NCBI taxonomy): Eukaryota > Viridiplantae > Streptophyta > Magnoliopsida > Asterales > Asteraceae > Lactuca > Lactuca virosa. Next base: position 214,755,932 of record NC_136426.1, on the reverse strand, counting down.
CACCATAAGCCAAAAGTTAAAAATGTGGGTGGGACCCATGTGGTCCAATCCTCAATGGACAGAAAAAGCAAAATCGGGCCCCACTTGGCTCTCACAAACCACCGGCGACGAGCCAGTCAAACATTACCGGAAAGTTGAAGTCCGGCCATCTCTCACCCATCCGAAGGCAAAACCCTCAGTTGACCCCACCTAGTTCACACTCCTTCGAAACCTCCATGGTGGTGGCCTGGGTTCTTCGTGTCTTTCTCCCACCAAAAGTAGCCCTTGAAACCACCGCGTCGACCACCACTCCCTCACTATGACGTCACATTTCCGATCTCCTCTCTCAGATGGTGTTTTCCGACGAGAAATAAAAGCAGGACCATCCAATAAACCAACACAGCTGGCGGAGACGCTGCTTTGATCCCCGGTGTCTGTCAAATCCGGCGCAAACCACCTGCCTGCTCCGACTTTCCTCCATAGTGGACGCCTTCCATCGAGAAACCTAAGGTCATCGATTCGCCTGACTACCTTTAAGCGACGACCAGATATTTCGTTGTCACATTCCGATCCCTTTGCAATCAACGACGGTCACTGACGAAGGAAATACCAAGACCAGATATTTCGTAAGTTCGCCGCCTCTCAACACCTGTGGGGTTTTCCAAGATTGATAGTTGATGTTGATTCATCATCATCTATTATTGTTGATACCTACGATCCAAAGCAACACAACGAAACCCTAGACAGAGAGATGAAAGAGGACACAAAAAATCCAAAACAGAACCCCCCCCCCCCCCATTAGACGGAGCATCTGTCACACCCCGATCATTGTCGGAATCGATCAAGGCGTGATATATTGTTCAAAGTCTCACGACAACTATGTTATAATATGATTAGATTCAATTAAGTACTAAGTATGCAAACAAGATCCACAACATACAAATACAAATCCAAATACGAACAACATTTATTACATCAAATTTAAATAGTCTTGTGGATTTCTAAGGCACAACCTATTTTTCATCAACTTCATTCTTCAAATCTGCATCATGGGTAAAAACAAGTCAACTACGAGAGTTGGTGAGTAATCTAATTTTAGTAGAGAAAATTGTGAAGTTGAAACATTTATAATTTGAAATTTGTTTTCTTTTGAAGTCGGCAAACAATTGTATTTGAAATAACGGTTTATAAATCAAAAATTGATTAACAAATGATAACAACAACAATAAGTCCTCACCCTATATATACATATGTATATATATATATATATATATATATATATATATAGGATGGAACATCTAATCATCATACACACTCAACCACGTGCGATCAATCACCTTAGCGTCCCAAGGCGGGGTGGTCAACCCAATAGCACTATTATTGTCCATAACGTACCTCAAGAATACGGGCATAGTCATGGAGATTAGACTAAAAATGGTAATGCACTATAAGTACATGTAGCGTAAACAAACAATAGTTATACAATTAATGACTCACGTATAAATGTCCCAACAATGTCTCAATTGTGATAAAACAATAAAATGAAGTTGGAACATATTAGAACCACATGATACACCCCAAAAGTATTGAAAATTATAAAATATGGGGTAGATTACTCACATTAGTCCCAAAACGAAATGCGTGTGTCGTACGATACACGGTTCGGGTCAAAATGGTGTAGAACCTAATATAATTAATAGTTTTGGTTTAGGAACTGCTAAACGAGAATGGAGAATTAATACAAATAATTAGACACATATTCTTATATTAGACGAATTAACAATAATTCATTTTGATTAGAATATTAAGGTATTCATTTGTTAAATGAATTTTAAATTGAATTAATTACGTTGCATAATTAATTTATATTTTCAATTTAGGCCAGATTTTAATAATTTCTTATTAAAATAATAACTTGCCAAATTATAATTATTTACATATTTTAACAATTATTTATATGAAATAATCATTAAAATGCATTTTTACATGCTTAAATACTTACGAAAATGGTTTTAAATAGTAAACAGTATTGAAAAATTATGAAATTATTAGGAAATCATTATTTCATACAATATTAATTACTGTAAAATTTTTATATTTTTCTGAACTGTTTTAGTATTTATTTAATACTTTAATGATTAAACAACAACAAAATCCGAGAAAAATAATAAATGATTCCCAAAAATTCTGTAAAATTAACCATAGTTTTATAACATGATATAGAGCCCATTGTATAGGTTTCGGATATTTGTGACTATGGGAAGTATTTTTTATATATTTCATTATTAATTAATCAATAAATTCATAAATAATAGTAAACAGTAATATAAATGCATGAAACTTCATAAATTATGTTTAATCAATATATGGGTCATCCCAGAATTTTCTCAGAATTTATTGAATGCAAAAAGTATTTTATGTGAATTATTGTCCTACTTTATTGCAATAATTATAGTAATTCAATAAAAATAAGTTATTTTCTGAAAATTTCCAGAACTTCTTATTTTATTGATGGGATTCTGGGAAAAATCAGGTTTATGCATAAAATGAATTTTAGATAGTTTGGTGGATTTAATTTGTTTCTTGTATGAATTTGAAACTTTTAACAACATACCTTGATGAATGCTTCAAGAGGGATGAAGATTTGAGTATAATAGATTGTACTTGGCTGGAATATGAGTATATCTTAGATGAATTTCGAGATTGAGAGTGAGAGAAAGAATAGAGAAGGTTTAAGTGGTGAAGAGAATAATGAGTTGGGAGAAAAAGGAAAGGAAAGTGGATGGGAGGTGTGAGTGGGAGACCATGGGAATAATCTTTTTGCTTTTGGTGGTCTTCATAATTTCCCACTAACACAAGCATCTTTTACATAATTAATATAAGAGTTTTATAAAATTTAATGTAAAGTTTATAAAAATAGAGTTTTATAAAATTTAATGTAAAGTTTATAAAAATGGAGTTTTATAAAAGATAGGTTATTATTTGATTATAACAATCTACTTTGATTTGAAGTTTAATTATAGCATTCAAGTTTGATTCTTTTAATTTAATTAGAGCATTATACTTTGATTTGATTTTAATATGGTATCATAATTTAATTTGATTATAGTTATAACGTTGTACTATACTATGTTGCTATTAACGTCAATTTATATCGTAGTGTATGAGTTTTGATCCTATTAGCGTCAAGTAATTTTGAGTAGGGTTTATTAAATTTCCAATTGGGTTGGGTTGACCCGAATCCATTTTAGGCGGATGTCACAATCTCCCCTACTTTAGGAAATTTCGTCCCGGAATTTAAGAAGAGAGTACCTTAAGAGAAAAGTTATGGGTATTTGGTACGCATAAGATCCTCACGCTCCCATGTATACTCAGGTCCACGTGCCGACTGCCACCTGACCTTAACCAGGGGAATGCGACTTCTTTTGAGTTGCTTTTCCTTTCGATCGGCAATTTCCAAGGGTTTCTCGGTAAATTGCATTGTCTCGTCGATTTGGATATCCTCGAGAGGAACATGAAGGTTCTCGTCTGCTAAACACTTCTTGAGGTTGGCTATATGAAATACTGGGTGAACTTTCTTAAGCTCTGTTGGTAGATCCAACTCGTAGGCTACTGGTCCGATCCTTTTTATGATCTTAACGGGCCTACGTAGTGTGGTGCCAATTTACCCTTGCGTCCAAATCGAACCACACCTTTCCATGAGGACACTTTTAACATGACCATGTCACCCATGGTAAATTCAAGCGGTTTGCGTCGCTTGTCGGCATAACTCTTTTGTCGGCTACAAGCTGCGAGAAGGTTATCGCGAATCTGAGTGATTTTGTCGGTTGTTTCCTGGATAAGCTCAGGACCAACGATTGGAGAATCCACTGTTGCGCGAATCACGTGGGACTCACCAATTTCATGCCAGCAAATAGGAGATCGGCATTTACGGCCATACAATGCCTCAAATGGTGGCATCTTGATGCTAGAATGATAACTGTTATTATAGGAGAATTCCACCAACGGTAAATGAGAGTCCCAGTTTCCTCCGAAATCCAAGACACACGCCCTCAACATATCTTCGAGTGTTTGAATTGTCCTCTCAGATTGACCATCGATCTGAGGATGATAGGCGGTACTGAGATCGAGGCGGGTTCCCATGGCTGTTTGAAGTGATTGCCAAACCCGAGAGAGAAATCTCCCATCATGATCTGAAATGATGCTGAGAGGAATGCCATGCCGACTAACTATCTCGTTGATGTAAATCCGAGCAAGTTTTTCGACTTTGAAATTTTCACGGATGGGAAGGAAATGAGCGGATTTGGTCAAACGGTCAATGATTATCCAAATGCTGTCGTGTCCTTTTGTGGTACGGGGAAGTTTGGTTACGAAATCCATGGCGATCGCTTCCCATTTCCACCTGGGGATTTCTGGTTGGACCAATAGTCCAGAGGGTCGTTGATGTTCTACTTTGACCCTGGAACATGTAAGACATTAGGCCACGAATAAAGCAATATCCTTTTTCATTCCCGACCACCAATAATTGGTTCTCAGGCCATGATACATCTTGTCAGTGCCCGGATGAATGGAATATCGGGTTTTATGGATTTCTTCCATCAGGAATATACGAAGATTGTCACGATCTGGGATCCAGATGCGATCTTGATAATAGAAAATACCATCAGATTTAATTTCCAACTCCCCATCAATTCCCGTGGGCATGTCATTTTCGGTAATTGCCGAGTGTTGGGCTCCTCGAATTCGGTCGCTGAGATTGGACAAGATAGGAGAACATATTAGATGAAATGCATGGGCATGTTCTTTCGACTTAACGCGTCGGCTACGACGTTTGCCTTGCCCGGATGATAGCGTATTTCACACTCGTAATCATTTAGGAGCTCGACCCATCGTCTTTGCCTCATATTGAGTTCCTTTTTATTAAGAATATGTTGCAAGCTCTTGTGGTCGGTGAAAATTACGCATTTAGTGCCGTAAAGGTAATGCCTCCAAATTTTAAGAGCGAAAACCACGGCACCGAGCTCCAAATCATGAGTCGTACAATTCCTTTCGTGGATTTTGAGTTGTCGTGATGCGTAAGCTATAACCTTTCCCCTTTGCATCAAAACACAACCTAAACCGAGATTGGAGGCATCGCAGAATACCACGAAATCTTCGGATCCTTCAGGGAGTGTAAGAATCGAAGCGTCACACAAACTTTGTTTAAGGGTTTGGAAAGCGTATTCCTGCTTGGGTCCCCAATCAAATGGTGTACCCTTGCAAGTGAGAGAAGTAAGCGGTAAAGCAATCTTTGAGAAATTTGAAATGAAACGCCGGTAATACCCGGCTAAACCGATGAAGGACCGAATTTCCTTGGGGGTACGTGGGGCTTTCCAATTCTGGACTGCTTCAACTTTTGCGGGATCGACTAAAATACCCTTATCACTTACAATATGACCAAGGAATTGTACCTCATTTAACCAAAACTCGCATTTCGAAAATTTGGCGTAGAGTCGATTTCCTTGCAACGTTTGGAGAGTTAGGCAAAGATGTCTTTCATGCTCTGCCTTTGTCTTGGAGTAAATGGGGATGTCATCAATAAAGACGATAACAAAACGGTCGAGATAAGGTTTAAATACCCGATTCATCAAGTCCATGAATACGGCAGGGGCATTTGTTAGGTCGAAAGGCATAACGGTGAACTCGTAATGACCATAGCGGGTTCGGAAAGCGGTTTTGGGGATGTCTTCTTCCCGTACTCGAAGTTGGTGATAACCCGAGCGAAGGTCAATTTTTGAGAAGCATGAAGCTCCTTGAAGCTGATCAAAAAGGTCGTCGATCCGAGGTAACGGATATCGGTTCTTGATGGTTAATTTATTTAACTCCCGATAATCGATACACATACGAAACGAACCATCTTTCTTTTTGATGAAGAGAACCGGGGCTCCTCAGTGGGAAGTACTAGGGCGGATAAATCCCTTATCGGTTAATTCTTGGAGCTGACTTGCCAATTCTTGCATCTCGGCTGGAGCCAACCGATATGGAGACTTGGCTATGGGAGTAGCCTCAGGAACAAGATCGATGCGGAACTCTAGCTCACGTACTGGAGGGAGTCCAGATACGTCATCAGGAAAGATGTCGGGAAAGTCTCGTACTATCGGAATATCTTCGATCTTCTTTTCTTTGACCTTTGTTTCCACCACATGGGCTAAGAAAGCCATATATTCTTTTCGTAGATATGATCGAGCTTGAGTACATGACATAAGACTAAGCTTTTTCGAATGAGTCTCGCCATAAATACGAAGACTTTGACCGTCGGCGAGAGGAATACGAATGAACTTATCGTAACATACTATTTCAGCATGGTTTTGGGATAGCCAATTCATTCCTACGATGATGTTGAAGCTACCAAGTTCCATAGGAACTAAATTGACAGAAAATTTATGACCGCAAAAATCGAAAGTGCAATCTTGGATGACTGCATTGAGTGAAACGTATTTTCCATCGGCGACTTCTACGGTAAAGTACTCATCAAGAATCGTGCGAGATGTGTGAAGTATGGGCTCAAATTCCAAAGACACAAAACTTTTATCGGCACCTGAATCAAAAAGTAATGATGCATAACAGTCATTTATGAGAAACGTACCATTTACGACCTTGTTATCGGTCTTTGCTTGGGTTGCGGTAATGACAAAGGCTCGGCCTTTGGGAGCTGGAACCTGCATTGTTGGATTTGCCTGGGCTTGGGTGTTGATGATATTGACTAGCCTAGGATACGCGTTTCTGAAATGGGTGGGGTCACCACAGTTGAAGCATGTTCTAGTTGGATATCGGGTTTGTGTTTGCTGATTTGAGGGTAGATAGAGTGGTCGCTGAGGTTTTGGTGCACGACATGTGTCCGCCAAGTGGCCATAGCGACCACAATTCGTACAGAGGCGACACGGGCTGGTGGTCATATGGTGATAGTTACAGTGGTTACAGAGGGGGTGAGGTCCGGTATACGGCTTTTTATTCGGTTGGGCTTGTAGGGTGACTTGGGTGATAGGAGTACCAAGGGTAATAACAGCATGGTTGTGGTGATGACTATTCCGCTTCTTTTTGTCATGTCGGTGGGAGGACTCGGACTTGACAATTAGGGGGGTCTCAGGGGTCGGCTTTTCAGTTGACATCTTTGAACCCTTGCGTGGGAGGACACCATCGTTCATATTGTCCTCGTTGAGTTGACCTGCTATTTCAATGGCGGATTCTAGGGTAGATGGCCTGCTGCTGGTCACCGAATCACGGATCTGGCGTGGTAACCCTTTGATGTAGCGGCGTATTGCAATTTTCATTGGTTGAACCATGTGAGGTAGGAGTCTCGAGAGATCATGGAATCTATTGGTGTAGGTCGCGTTGTCGCCTCCCACCTGTTTCAGATTCCAGAATTCATCCTCGAGAGTTTGCAATTCGCTGTCAGGGCAGAACTTCTCCATCATGCGTTCCTTTAGTTTTGACCAGGTCATTCCCAAGGCAACAGCCTCTCCCTTTGCCCGTTTTTCTAGGTTCCACCATGTGAGAGCATGACCTTGGAGGCACCCTGTAGCATGACGGACCATCAGGTCCTCAGGACACTCGCTATGGATGAAAGTACTCTCCATTTCTTCAATCCATGTGAGGAGTGCGGTGGCACCATCGATGCCTTTGAAGTAAGGCGGATTGCAGTTACGAAAGTGCTTGAACGAGCAACGAGGAGTGGTTGCTGGAGCTTGTGGCTGAAGAGAATGAAGTTGGGTTGCAATTGTTGGGATGACGTTTGCTACCTCCTTGGCGATAAGGGCAGCTAGCCTTCGGTTGTTGCGAGCAGCGTATGGGGGTCGTAATGCCATCTACGAGAAACACGCATATGGACTTGTGAGTTATTTGTAAATTGATTATGGAAATAAAGTTTTTAGACATTGTTGGGTAAAATAATTGTAAAACACTTGTTGGCCCACACAAGTGCTACATGTTTCACATTTAGTAACCATGGAAAGCCCAAAAGGTGCCCAACACTCCTAACCATGGCCTAACAAGTGTTTTACAATTATTTTACCCAACAATGTCTAAAAACTTTATTTCCATAATCAATTTACAAATAACTCACAAGTCCATATGCGTGTTTCTCGTAGATGGCATTACGACCCCCATACGCTGCTCGCAACAACCGAAGGCTAGCTGCCCTTATCGCCAAGGAGGTAGCAAACGTCATCCCAACAATTGCAACCCAACTTCATTGTCTTCAGCCACAAGCTCCAGCAACCACTCCTCGTTGCTCGTTCAAGCACTTTCGTAACTGCAATCCGCCTTACTTCAAAGGCATCGATGGTGCCACCGCACTCCTCACATGGATTGAAGAAATGGAGAGTACTTTCATCCATAGCGAGTGTCCTGAGGACCTGATGGTCCGTCATGCTACAGGGTGCCTACAAGGTCATGCTCTCACATGGTGGAACCTAGAAAAACGGGCAAAGGGAGAGGCTGTTGCCTTGGGAATGACCTGGTCAAAACTAAAGGAACGCATGATGGAGAAGTTCTGCCCTGACAGCGAATTGCAAACTCTCGAGGATGAATTCTGGAATCTGAAACAGGTGGGAGGCGACAACGCGACCTACACCAATAGATTCCATGATCTCTCGAGACTCCTACCTCACATGGTTTAACCTATGAAAATTGCAATACGCCGCTACATCAAAGGGTTACCACGCCAGATCCGTGATTCGGTGACCAGCAGCAGGCCATCTACCCTAGAATCCGCCATTGAAATAGCAGGTCAACTCAACGAGGACAATATGAACGATGGTGTCCTCCCACGCAAGGGTTCAAAGATGTCAACTGAAAAGCCGACCCCTGAGACCCCCCCTAATTGTCAAGTCCGAGTCCTCCCACCGACATGACAAAAAGAAGCGGAAAAGTCATCACCACAACCATGTTGTTATTACCCCTGGTACTCCTATCACCCAAGTCACCCCACAAGCCCAACCGAATAAAAAGCCGTATATCGGACCTCACCCCCTCTATAACCACTGTAACTATCACCATATGACCACCAGCCCGTGTCGCCTCTGTACGAATTGTGGTCGCTATGGCCACTTGGCGGACACATGTCGTGCACCAAAAACTCAGCGACCACTCTATCTACCCTCAAATCAGCAAACACAAACCCGGTATCCAACTGGAACATGCTTCAACTGTGGTGACCCCACCCATTTCAGAAACGCGTATCCTAGGCTAGTCAATATCATCAACACCCAAGCCCAGGCAAATCCAACAATGCAGGTTCCAGCTCCCAAAGGCCGAGCCTTTGTCATTACCGCAACCCAAGCAAAGACCGATAACAAGGTCGTAAATGGTACGTTTCTCATAAATGACTATTATGCGTCAGTACTTTTTGATTCAGGTGCCGATAAAAGTTTTGTGTCTTTGGAATTTGAGCCCACACTTCACACATCTCGCACGATTCTTGATGAGTACTTTACCGTAGAAGTCGCCGATGGAAAATACGTTTCACTCAATGCAGTCATCCAAGATTGCACTTTCGATTTTTGCGGTCATAAATTTTTTGTCAATTTAGTTCCTATGGAACTTGGTAGCTTCGACATCATCGTAGGAATGGATTGGCTATCCCAAAACCATGCTGAAATAGTATGTTACGATAAGTTCATTCGTATTCCTCTCGCCGACGGTCAAAGTCTTCGTATTTATGGCGAGACTCATTCGAAAAAGCTTAGTCTTATGTCATGTACTCAAGCTCGATCATATCTACGAAAAGAATATATGGCTTTCTTAGCCCATGTGGTGGAAACAAAGGTCAAAGAAAAGAAGATCGAAGATATTCCGATAGTACGAGACTTTCCCGACATCTTTCCTGATGACGTATCTGGACTCCCTCCAGTACGTGAGCTAGAGTTCCGCATCGATCTTGTTCCTGAGGCTACTCCCATAGCCAAGTCTCCATATCGGTTGGCTCCAGCCGAGATGCAAGAATTGCCAAGTCAGCTCCAAGAATTAACCGATAAGGGATTTATCCGCCCTAGTACTTCACCCTGGAGAGCCCCGGTTCTCTTCATCAAAAAGAAAGATGGTTCGTTTCGTATGTGTATCGATTATCGGGAGTTAAATAAATTAACCATCAAGAACCGATATCCGTTACCTCGGATCGACGACCTTTTTGATCAGCTTCAAGGAGCTTCATGCTTCTCAAAAATTGACCTTCGCTCGGGTTATCACCAACTTCGAGTACGGGAAGAAGACATCCCCAAAACCGCTTTCCGACCCCGCTATGGTCATTACGAGTTCACTGTTATGCCTTTCGGCCTAACAAATGCCCCTGTCGTATTCATGGACTTGATGAATCGGGTATTTAAACCTTATCTCGACCGTTTTGTTATCGTCTTTATTGATGACATCCCCATTTACTCCAAGACAAAGGCATAGCATGAAAGACACATTTGCCTAACTCTCCAAACGTTGCAAGGAAATCGGCTCTACGCCAAATTTTCGAAATGCGAGTTTTGGTTAAATGAGGTACAATTCCTTGGTCATATTGTAAGTGATAAGGGTATTTTAGTCGATCCCGCAAAAGTTGAAGCAGTCCAGAATTGGAAAGCCCCACGTACCCCCAAGGAAATTCGGTCCTTCATCGGTTTAGCCGGGTATTACCGGCGTTTCATTTCAAATTTCTCAAAGATTGCTTTACCGCTTACTTCTCTCACTTGCAAGGGTACACCATTTGATTGGGGACCCAAGCAGGAATACGCTTTCCAAACCCTTAAACAAAGTTTGTGTGACGCTTCGATTCTTACACTCCCTGAAGGATCCGAAGATTTCGTGGTATTCTGCGATGCCTCCAATCTCGGTCTAGGTTGTGTTTTGATGCAAAAGGGAAAGGTTATAGCTTACGCATCACGACAACTCAAAATCCACGAAAGGAATTATACGACTCATGATTTGGAGCTCGGTGCCGTGGTTTTCGCTCTTAAAATTTGGAGGCATTACCTTTACGGCACTAAATGCGTAATTTTCACCGACCACAAGAGCTTGCAACATATTCTTAATCAAAAGGAACTCAATATGAGGCAAAGACGATGGGTCGAGCTCCTAAATGATTACGAGTGTGAAATACGCTATCATCCGGGCAAGGCAAACGTCGTAGCCGACGCGTTAAGCCGAAAAGAACATGCCCATGCATTTCATCTAATATGTTCTCCTATCTTGTCCAATCTCAGCGACCGAATTCGAAGAGCCCAACACTCGGCAATTACCGAAAATGACATGCCCACGGGAATTGATGGGGAGTTGGAAACTAAATCTGATGATATTTTCTATTATCAAGATCGCATCTGGATCCCAGATCGTGACAATCTTCGTATATTCCTGATGGAAGAAATCCATAAAACCCGATATTCCATTCATCCGGGCACTGACAAGATGTATCATGGCCTGAGAACCAATTATTGGTGGTCGGGAATGAAAAAGGATATTGCTTTATTCGTGGCCAAATGTCTTACATGTTCCAGGGTCAAAGTAGAACATCAACGACCCTCTGGACTATTGGTCCAACCAGAAATCCCCAGGTGGAAATGGGAAGCGATCGCCATGGATTTCGTAACCAAACTTCCCCGTACCACAAAAGGACGCGACAACATTTGGATAATCATTGACCGTTTGACCAAATCCGCTCATTTCCTTCCCATCCGTGAAAATTTCAAAGTCGAAAAACTTGCTTGGATTTACATCAACGAGATAGTTAGTCGGCATGGCATTCCTCTCAGCATCATTTCAGATCGTGATGGGAGATTTCTCTCTCGGTTTTGGCAATCACTTCAAACAGCCATGGGAACCCGCCTCGATCTTAGTACCGCCTATCATCCTCAGACCGATGGTCAATCTGAGAGGACTATTCAAACACTCGAAGATATGTTGAGGGCGTGTGTCTTGGATTTCGGAGGAAACTGGGACTCTCATTTACCATTGGTGGAATTCTCCTATAATAACAGTTATCATTCTAGCATCAAGATGCCACCATTTGAGGCATTGTATGGCCGTAAATGCCGATCTCCTATTTGCTGGCATGAAATTGGTGAGTCCCATGTGATTCGCGCAACAGTGGATTCTCCAATCGTTGGTCCTGAGCTTATCCAGGAAACAACCGACAAAATCACTCAGATTCGCGATAACCTTCTCGCAGCTCGTAGCCGACAAAAGAGTTATGCCGACAAGCGACGCAAACCGCTTGAATTTACCATGGGTGACATGGTCATGTTAAAAGTGTCCCCATGGAAAGGTGTGGTTCGATTTGGACGCAAGGGTAAATTGGCACCACGGTACGTAGGCCCGTTTAAGATCATAAAAAGGATCGGACCAGTAGCCTACGAGTTGGATCTACCAACAGAGCTTAAGAAAGTTCACCCAGTATTTCATATAGCCAACCTCAAGAAGTGTTTAGCAGACGAGAACCTTCATGTTCCTCTCGAGGATATCCAAATCGACGAGGATATCCAAATCGACGAGAACCTTAATTATGCAAAGTAATTAATTCAATTTAAAATTCATTTAACAAATGAATACCTTAATATTCTAATCAAAATGAATTATTGTTAATTCATCTAATATAAGAATATGTGTCTAATTATTTGTATTAATACTCTATTCTCGTTTAGCAGTTCCTAAACCAAAACTATTATTTATATTAGGTTCTACGCCATTTTGACCCGAATCGTGTATCGTACGACACACGCATTTCGTTTTGGGACTAATATGAGTAATCTACCCCATATTTTATAATTTTCAATACTTTTGGGGTGTATCATGTGGTTCTAATATGTTCCAACTTCATTTTATTGTTTTATCACAATTGAGACATTGTTGGGACATTTATACGCGAGTCATTAATTGTATAACTATTGTTTGTTTACGCTACATGTACTTGTAGTGCATTACCATTTTTAGTCTAATCTCCATGACTATGCCCGTATTCTTGAGGTACGTTATGGACAATAATAGCGCTATTGAGTTGACCACCCCGCCTTGGGACGCTAAGGTGATTGATCGCACGTGGTTGAGTGTGTATGATGATTAGATGCTCCATCCTATATATATATATATATATATATATATATATATATATATATATATATATATATAGGGTGAGGACTTATTGTTGTTGTTATAATTTGTTAATCAATTTTTGATTTATAAACCGTTATCTCAAATACAATTGTTTGCCGACTTCAAAAGAAAACAAATTTCAAATTATAAATGTTTCAACTTCACAATTTTCTCTACTAAAATTAGATTACTCACCAACTCTCGTAGTTGACTGTTTTTACCCATGATGCAGATTTGAAGAATGAAGTTGATGAAAAATAGGTTGTGCCTTAGAAATCCACAAGACTATTTAAATTTGATGTAATAATTGTTTTTCGTATTTTGATTTGTATTTGTATGTTGTGGATCTTGTTTGCATACTTAGTACTTAATTGAATCTAATCATAATATAACATAGTTGTCATGAGACTTTGAACAATATATCACGCCTTGATCGATTCCGACAAGGATCGGGATGTGACATTGGATAAGGAGGCTGTGGGAAGGATCCGAAAGCCGATAAACCAAACAATGATCAACACGTGTATACAAGAATGTAAATATTTCCATAAAATACCCAGGTACAAAAACAAAACGCAAACAACACATCCAAGGGCCATTCTTGCCAAACAGTTGTCAACTTCACTATTCAAAAAGATGGTCATCTTTAATATATATATATATATATATATATATATATATATATATATATATATATGAATTAAATCATATGAATTCATATTAATATATTAGAACTTATAATATATTAATAAATCATAAATAATCTCTTTTCAAAAGTTCATCATATCAAATTGCTCTCCTGAAGACAACCCAAATAGACCATGCTACTATTGTGTCAACTACATACCAATTATAGTTATGGGCTTAGACATCTAATCCAACAGTTAGTCCATATTAGTGTGACGGTTAACCACACACGCTCCACTAACGACTTGGCAATGTGCAAAGTGCAATTTAATAGAATAACATCATTTTCACATTTTTCCTAAAGTAACTAAGATTGAGAATTTATGAAAAACATTTAGTTACTTTTATAATTATCATTATACTTTTTAATGAGAATTAATGTCCTACCCTACCTTTTCGGCTAACAACCCTCCACTAGTCAAGAGTGTTGTGGGTAAGAGTGGATACCCAATGGCGGTAATTTATAGGTCCCTTCCTTAAACACCACCTATAGACCAGTTTCGTGAATGAGGTCTACTAACAGTAAGACTGACTTGTCTTATATATGTATATAAGTATTAATCTTTTAATATTATAATAGTATAAGGGTTGAATTTTAAACTTTTAAAATTCTAGAGTTCAAAATTTAATTTTTCATAAATGAGACTTCTCAAATTCCAAAACTTGAGGACAAATTTTGAACTCTTCAAAACCTCTTGGATTTTAGAACTTAATGTTTCATAAATGAGACTTTTTAAATTCCAAAACTTGAGGACAGTTTTTGAAACTCTTCAAAACCATTTAGATCAAATTTTACACTAATAAAATAATCATATAATTTTATCTTTAACCAATTTTACCTAATACCACTCATATAGCAAGATAATTCAAATTCTACAAATAATTAGTTTTTCACAAAATCAAGTAATTATCTTATAATTTGACAATCGTCATTTAATTGGATGTGGATAATCATTACCTTATCAATAAAATCGAATTTTATGAATCAAAACAATTTGGGGTAATGAGCCTAGTCCAAATCTGGCCAAAAACCCAAAAAAACTGCAACCTGATTTTGTTGTATCTTGTAGAACTTGGCCTTATAAGAGCTTAGCACCTCAAATGTGATGTCTCAAATAAGTCACAAACACCACCAACAATTGGAGGACAATGAGAGAGAGCTTGGAGGCACCAAAATCGACTAGCTTTCTACTTGGAATACCCTTGTGTACTGATTTTGGAGCTAAGGGGTTACATTTATAATGTAGAATTCCAAGGGTCACTTGTAAACCATAATTCATCCACTTAGCTTTTAATCCAACAACACTTCATAAACTCTCATATAAACTTAATCCATTACTAATCAATCATGGATCATTAGCCCAAATTATATATATCACTGATTTACATAATCAATCCCTTTTAATTCAATAGTCTCTTTTGATCACTAAATTAATTCTTGATCAATACCAATTAAATAATATGATTTCTCAATTAATATATTATTCTTATAATATATTAATAAATCACAAATAACCTCTTTCTCAACTATCCATCCTATCAAATTGCTCTGGTGAAAGCAACCCAAAAAGACCATGATACTATCGGGTCTTCAATCATCACCGGGTCTTCGGTGACTTTGGGGTCTCAAGTGACATTCTTCCTTTTCTTGGAGGGTCTGCCTCCTTTGGATGCAGACTTTGTTGGAGTCTTCCTTTTGGATGTTGTCTTGACTTTCTTAGATTTGGGCTCCGGTACTGGACCAATGGTCTGCGGTATGGAGCTAGGCAAGCTAGAACGATATGTTGCTTTATCATTCGTAGCCTTGATATGATCAGTGACCGTAGATTCAAATAGTCCAATTGAGGTCATGATATACATAAGTAACTGTCTAATGAGACCGAAGATAGATTGGTCCTTATAAAGAGAAAACAAATAAGTCAATGATATTCTTTAGTGAAAACAAAAAATATTAGCAATTACTTACACAACATCCAAATGTCAAATGATAGAAAAAAACGCAATGCAAGAAAAGTAATTAATTGAGTTATGAATATTCATCACACACTATACAATCCTAGTATCTCTTGTCCCCTCAAATGTGATAACAATAACACCTTTGTTTTTTATTTTCTTCTTTTGGTGATCCCATTTAATTTTTTCTATGTCTAAGTGACAAACAACATGTAAGACGCATGACGGTTAATAAGGGATGCCCATTTCTACAATCAAAAGCACCCCACTACAAATACATTTCCTTGTATCTTCGAAGGACCGATTCCACTGCTTCCATATCCAGTAATCAGTTTGAGTCTCAGTAAAACTGTAGACTAAAATGATTAAAGAGGATCGAAAACCAAAAGTAATGTGTATCTCTCTCTCTCTCTCTCAATGCCCATGGGTTTGTTCTAAGGGTTGATATACTAGCTATTGACACCCATATTTGCTTCACATGGCCATGACATGGAACTCAAGCTAGCTTGTTTTTTATACTTCATTTCAACCTGCTCACTTCATACATGCTTAGTATAATGTGTTAGGTTAATAATAAAGGCATCTTAAGGATTCAAAAGTGAATTAGAAAACTCTCAAGTAGCCATTAATTTACTTAATAATAGCATGTATAATGTCTTAAGCTCTTCTTAACTTTTACAAAAAAAAAAAAAAAAAAAAAAGAAAGAAAGAAAGAAATTTGAAGCTTTTAATCCATTAGGCTCTTTGTTTAAGGTTTAATAATATGTTGTAGTTTAAATATTAACTCAGTGGTTGTCCATTAACAGTTTAAATTTTGATTTAAAAGGACTAAAATGTCAATTTATCTAAAAAACTACCAAATTTTTACTTATGACCCTTAATTTTGTACTTTGACAATTTACACCCCAACCGATTTTTCCTTTACAAATTTGATACTTTCAAAAGTGACCAAATACCCCTTCAAGGTTCTTGAGTGTATGCATGACTCCTATTTACAATATTTCTTACAAATAGGGTTTATATATTTTATATCCTTTAAACTAAATGTCATGGTACTTTTTTTTATATATAAATTTTAGATATTAATTATAATTCCTAATATTATTTATACTTTAATAATCTTTATTTAAATATGAATCCTTTTGATGGTTAAATGGTGGAACCTCTCATGTTGAAGAAAATGCTAAGGATGAAGCACAAAGTCCATCAGGTGAGCAAACTCAAGAGTTGTTGGAAGTATTTGATCTTAAGGGAAAAGGTTCATCACCCGAGCAGACTCAGGAGTTGGAATTTCATGATTTAGTTTAGCAGACTCACGAGTTGTTGGAAGTATTTGATCTTGAAGGAAAAAAAAGGTTAATCAACCGAGCAGACTCGGGAGTTGGAATTTCATGATCTAGGAAAAGGTCTAGTATCTAAGGGACAAAAGAATCAAGATCTTCCAGGTATGTCAGAGCAAGAACCCAATGTAGATAACGATTTTGTTTTGTTTTTGTTAGGAGGTTTGTCACTGTCTAATAGACATAAATAAATATGTGTGTGTACATACAAACACACACTGACTGTTGATATTAATACTAAATGTCCGGAATGCGAAATTTAAAAATAAAATGACCGTTAATTTACACGAGCTACGTATTTGTGAGGCATTGTGGAGGGTAAAAGATTACCTTAATTTTGGTCAAAGGGGTAGCGGTAAATATTTATTTCATCATATATATATATATATATATATATATATATATATATATATATATATATATCCGGTAGGAAATGAAAAAAATAATAATAATAATGTTAGAAAGATTTATATCAAAATGGTAGAACTATAAATATATAATATCAGTTTTTTAACAGATTTTATAATTTATATGATAATTGAGGAAATCATGTTTTGAATTATATAACTAAAAGTCCATTTTTCTTGGTAATTATTCCATAAATGGAGAAGAAAAGATAGAAACCGTAAAGGATATTTGTTGAAAACATAAAGAACTCATCTTTAATTAAGTGAATCTATTAAATGGGAGTTTAATTGCTTGATTTAATTTGTAGTTTCATTTTGTAATTTTTCATAAACAATCAACACTTTAGTGGATACTTAATTGATGGAATCAACGACTTTTTAAATCAAGCAGTTAAACTCCCATTTAATAGATTCACTTAATTAAGGATGAGTTCTTTATGTTTTCAACAAATCTCCTTTATAGTTTCTAACATTTCTTCTCCATTTATGGAATAATTACCAAGAAAAACGGACTTTTAGTTATATAATTCAAAACATGATTTCCTCAATTATCATATAAATTATAAAATCAGTTAAAAAACTGATATTATATATTTATAGTTCAACCCTTTTGATATAAATCTTTCTTACATTATTATTTTTTTTCATTTCCTACCGGATATATATATATGATGATGAAATAAATACTTACCGCCACCCCTTCCACCAAAATTAAGGTAATTTTTTACCCTCCACAATGTCTCACAAATACGTAGCCCGTGTAATATAACGATCATTGTATTTTTAAATCTCGCATTCCTGCATTTAGTATTAATATCAACAGTCAGTGTGTGTTTGTGTGTACACACACATATGTATTTATGCCTATTAGACAGTGACAAACCTCCTAACAAAAATAAACATAATCGTTATCTACATTGGGTTCTTGCTCTCACATACCAGGAAGTTCTTGATTCTTTTGTCCCTTAGATACTGGATCTTTTCCTAGATCATGAAATTCCAACTCCCGAGTCTGCTCGGTTGATTAACCTTTTTTTTTCCTTTAAGATCAAATACTTCTAACAAGTCGTGAATCTGCTTAACTAAATCATGAAATTCCAACTCCTGAGTCTGCTCGGGTGATGAACATTTTCCCTTAAGATCAAATACTTCCAACAACTCGTGAGTCTGCTTAACTGATGGACTTTGTGCTTCAACCTCAACATTTTCTTCAACATGAGAGGTTTCACCATTTAACCATAAAAAAAATTCATATTTAAATAAAGATTATTAAAGTATAAATAATATTATGAATTTTAATTAATAACTAAAATTTATATATAAAAAAATACCATAACATTTGGTTTAAAGGGTATAAAATATATAAAACCTAAATGTAAGAAATATTGTAAATAGGGGTCATGCATACATTCAAGAACTTTTGAGGGGTATTTGGTAACTTCTGAAAGTACCAAATTTGTAAAGGAAAAACAGGTTGGGATGTAAATTGTACAAGTACAAAATTCAGGGTCATGATTAAAACTTTGGTAGTTTTTTTAGATAAATTGACATTTTAGTTCTTTTAATTCAAAATTTAAATTGTTAATGGACAACCACTGACTTAATATTTAAACTACAATATATTATTAAGCCTTAAATCAAGAGCTTAATGGATTAAGAGCTTCAAAGTCAAGAAGAGCTTAAGGCATTATATTTGCTATTATTAAGTAAATTAATGGTTCCTTGAGAATTTTCTAATTCACTCTTGAGTCCCTAAGATGCCTTCATTATTAACCTAAAACATTATATTAAGCATGTATGAAGTCAGCAGATTGAAATGAAGGATAAAAACAAGCAAGCTTGACTTCCATGCCATGGCCATGTGAAGCAAATACGAGTGTCAATAGCTAGTAGATCAACCCTTAGAACAACCCATGGAGAGAGAGAGAGAGAGAGAGAGAGAGAGAGAGACGCATACACATTAATTTTGGTTTTCGAGCCTCTTTAATCATTATAGTCTACAGTTTTATTGAGACTCAAACAGATTACCGGATATGGAAGCAGTGCAATGGGTCCTTCGAAAATACAAGGAAAGGTATTTGTAGTGAGTTGTTATTGATTGTAGAAATGGGTATCCCTTATTAACCGTCATGCGTCTTGCAAGTTGTTCGTCTCTTAAACGTAGAAAAAATTAAATGGGATCACCAAATTGTAGAAGAAAATAAAAACAAAGGTGTTATCGTTATCACATTTGAGGGACAAGAGATACATGGATTATGTAGTGTGTGATGGATATTCATAACTCAATTCATTGTTTTTCTTACATTGCGTTTTTTTCTATCATTTGACATTTTGATGTTGTGTAAGTTATTACTAATATTTTTTGTTTTCACTAAAGAATATCATTGACTCATTTATTTTCTATATATAACACTTTTTATGACTTGCAATAATATTTTTATACAAAAAAGTATTTCGATAACATTAAAAAAATATAATTTAGACAAAGAGTAAAAATAACCATCTTTTTCACATATAATATCCCAAAAGATTCAAATTTCTTATACTTTGCTAGAAACTAGAAACCTATAGAGGTTTATTTATTTAGTGGTTATTAAATTGTTTTACCATTTCTTAATAGCAAATAAACACACGTAGTACCCCTGATATAAGGTGGAAAACTACTACAATATATAAAATATTTTGAACTCAATTTGCAATTGACCAAATTTCCCTTAAGCCCTTTTTGTCTAATAAATTGTTAAATGTATTTAATAAATACCGATTGGCTTCCTATATGTATAGTTAATAAAATGGTTAAATAAGATAGAAATATTTACTTGACAATCAACTACAATGGATGTCATTTACATGGGGTATTATAATGGAAGGGATAAATATACAACAAATTTATATTTTAGGGACAACGACGTAGCACATCCTGCACCATCGTGATTATATACCGACGCACCACAGTAGCCTCCTTCTCTTACACCATCGTGATTGAAACCATTGCCACGGTCGTTCCGATGTCGTGTACCACTGATGTGAACACTACATTCCGCCACCCCGCCACCGTGTCCCACCACAGGATATCGTACCCTCTAACATTCATTTTTTGTACGCTACCATTAAACTCTTTATCAGATTTGAGAAAAAAAAACGAAGCAAACTGATAGAATACGAAGAGGAAGGTAGGAGAGAGAGAAGAGAGGGGTTGGGGGGTGTTGTTCCTGGTATGGAAAATTGTTCAAGATCTTATTTTTAGAAGAATTTCTCATGAAAAAATGTTATCAACTCTGTTCATTCTTTTTTCTTTGTGATATAAAGTTAATTTTCTTTCTTACTTTGTGGGTTTAATGTATTTGTTTCATGATTTTCACGTGTATTTGTATGCATCTGTTCCAAGGTATCTCTATTATAATTTAAATTTTATTTCATACGTATTTTTTTTCGTTTTGTAACAAGTTTTGCGAAAATCACTCTGTAGTTCATCTTTATTTCAGTGAAAAGACATGTGACCTTTGTAGTTGTTTCAAAACAGTTAACATGGTGAGTTGAGTTTTGTAAATGTTATTGTTGGGTTTCTAATATGTTTTTTGTTTAGTTATTGTTAATCTTTTAGATGAAACCTGATAAAATAAAAATTAAAATATATTAAAAAATATTAAGAGCTCAAAAGTTTTCCATTATGACTAACATATATTTTTGTCAGTTTAAAAATACCCATGATTTATAATAACGTTGCGTAAACGTATGAGATAAATGATGGAAAGGGGCAAAAAAGACAAACAAATTATATTTTGATTGCTAGACTACTTAAAATACATAAAAATAATGTCTTTAGTTTTGAAAAAAACTCAAAACTAAATAGGTATGCATGAACAAAAATTATTATTAATCTAATTAGGTTTGCAGTAAAAAGTCCTACTAATATATATGAAGAGACCTATTATATCACTTTTCCTTACATATTCTCTCATCTACTCTCCCACCATCATTTCACTATTCCTATCAAAATCTAATAAAACTTAAAAAAAAAAAAAACTAATAACTCTTAATTTTCTTATTTTATTATTTGATAAACAATTTAATATAAGTGTTATATTTTCAATCTTTTATATTAATTAATTAATTACATTTAAAGATTAGTTTATAGAATATAAATATAAAAATAATGAGATAGTATGTCTTCCATTTTAATGAAGTTGCGCAAATTACATATAATGGATTACATGATGTTGATTTTATAAGCTATTTTGTTTATCTGTCAATAATATTGGTCATGGCTTAATTTTACTTTAAATGTAACAAGTTTATTAACTTTTATAACTTTAGCTTATGTCTATTACATCAAATGCTAATTTTATGTATAAAATGAAAACATATTGAATTAATTCTTTGATATGTAATAAAGATATTAATAACTTTGATTATATTAATATAAAAAAACACGAGACGCGGACATAGGGCGTGTTCGGAAAAATTAGCTGGTAGCGGGTAGTACGTAGCTTGTAGCTTGTAGCGTTTTGTTAAACACGACATGAAGTAGCATTTGGATTTGGAGCGTTTTGTTTAAACTAAACACCAGAAGCTTGTAGTGCCGAACGAGACTTTCTGTTCAAAACGGAGCGTTTTGTCAAACGCTAGAAACTAGAAGATCTCAAACGCTCCGTGCCGAACACGCCCATAATGATTTTCTATAATATATGGATTTAATCTAAAATTTATCGTGTTTATCCGTTATTTTATATTTACATTTTACTAAATATGATTAACATTTACCTAATATGGAAAATAAATGATAAGTTTAAATAAGAAGCAACTCTTATATTAAAGCATACTAGACAACAGTAAAAATGCAAAAAATTTATAAATAAATAAATAAAATAATATTAGTTGTAGCGATGAAAACCGAGATTTTGACAAATTGTACAAAGACCAGGTGCGAATAAGTTCAAATTTATGAAAGTTTCTTTATTAGAAAGAAAAATTTACGTGATAAGTCGATGATTTTGATAAATTGTATAATGACCAAGTGACCGACCAAATGTGTTTGATACATCTAATTTAACTTTGGCAGGTTTGGTCATTTTCTTATAAATCTTCAAAACTCCGATATTTTTTTGACAGTTTTATCCCCTAGACAAAAACATTTCACACTTTGGTCCCTATCTTCAAATAATTTTTCACTTTGGTCCACGTCTTAAAATATTTTTGTATTTGAGTCTTAATCTAATCGATGCCTGGAAGATAATTACATGTCGTTAGTGCGTTGCACGTGTAAAACTAATCATGCAACTAACGTCGATGCAATAATATAATGATGGTCGCACAACCTTTTAACTATGATCTTCCGGAAAGTAACCGATGAAAAGAAACAAATCGTCGAGCCCGCTTTCAGCATCGCGCGAGTATCCTATTAGTATATATATATATATATATATATATATATATATATATATATATATATATATATATATATATATATATATATATTCCGGATCAAATAAGAGGAAAATATTTGGTAAAAAGTGAAGAAGTAATATAAACACATTTAAGCCGATATCAAAAACTTCTATTGAATCAAATCTCTTTAATTCTCTAATATTAAATATAAATTTTCATTTCCTAGTCAATTATTCATTAGAAATGAAACAACAAATTTAATTAGTCAATTAAATTCCAATTGAATCAAAACAAATTAATGCTCCAGTATTGAATATAAAAAGTCTCAGTATCCACTAAAGTGTTGATTCTTTATGCAAATTACAAAATGGAATTACATAAACTCCCATTTAATAGATTCACTTAAATTAATTAAGGATGGATTCTTTATGTTTTCAAAAGATCTCCTTCACAGTTTCTAGTTTTTCTTCTCAATTTTTTGGAATAATTACCATGAAAAGCGGAGTTTTAGTTACATAATTTAAAAAATGATTTTTCAATTATCATATAAATTATAAAACCAATTAAAAACTGATTTTATACATTTATAATTTTATTCTTTTGATATAAATCTTTCTTACATTCTGATTATATATATATATATATATATATATATATATATATATATATATATATATATATATGCGCGCGTGTGATGATGAAATAAATACTTACCGCCACCCCTTAGACCAAAATTAAGGTAATCTTTTACCCTCCAAAATGCCTCACGAATACGTACCTCGTGGAAATTAACAGTCAGTGTATTTTCAAATCTCGCATTCTTGCATTTAGTATTAATCATCGTTTTAAAACTCGTCAGAAGCGTAGGCCTTGAGGCGCGCCTTAAGGCGAAGCGGACCATGGCCGCTCTAGGGCCTCCGCCTCTGTGGTTGGATATGAGACGTACGCTTCGTCCAGGTGAATCGTAGATGAATCGGTAGAGGCGGTGCGTTTTTCAGAAGCGTACGCCTTGATTTTTAGTCTAATTTCGACTTATTTCGACTTTTTTTTCTTTTCCAATTGCACCTGGTCTGCATCGCATCTTGTAATTCTTCCTCAATTGATGAAATTGATGTTCCATACATTCAATTGAGTCTACCAGATGTTGTTTGGATATCTAATTTCTTGGTTCCCACAAACAAGCATTCTGACCCTTGGAGATTCAGTTATATATTATTGTAGTTTCAATTATATGTTTGGTATTTTATTTTGTATTTACTTTTCAACTATATGTTTGGTATTTTGTATATATATCCGTTTTTATACCTTTCAATACATGTTTATAACTAAAATAAGCTTTCAAACCAATAACATTTCAAACCAGTACATATATCCGATGTATCCACAGTGTCATTGATCATGTCCTCCGGTCCTCTTGATTGATTTTTAGGCATCAAAAATTTTTACCAAAAGCAAATGAACTTTGAAAATCTAATTACTGAGATACAAAGGCAGAGGTAGATGCATCTTGTAATTCTTCCTCAATTGATGAAATTGATGTTCCATACATTCAATTGAGTCTACCAGATGTTGTTTGGATATCTAATTTCTTGGTTCCCACAAACAAGCATTCTGACCCTTGGAGATTCAGTTATATATTATTGTAGTTTCAATTATATGTTTGGTATTTTATTTTGTATTTACTTTTCAACTATATGTTTGGTATTTTGTATATATATCCGTTTTTATACCTTTCAATACATGTTTATAACTAAAATAAGCTTTCAAACCAATAACATTTCAAACCAGTACATATATCCGATGTATCCACAGTGTCATTGATCATGTCCTCCGGTCCTCTTGATTGATTTTTAGGCATCAAAAATTTTTACCAAAAGCAAATGAACTTTGAAAATCTAATTACTGAGATACAAAGGCAGAGGTAGATGCATCTTGTAATTCTTCCTCAATTGATGAAATTGATGTTCCATACATTCAATTGAGTCTACCAGATGTTGTTTGGATATCTAATTTCTTGGTTCCCACAAACAAGCATTCTGACCCTTGGAGATTCAGTTATATATTATTGTAGTTTCAATTATATGTTTGGTATTTTATTTTGTATTTACTTTTCAACTATATGTTTGGTATTTTGTATATATATCCGTTTTTATACCTTTCAATACATGTTTATAACTAAAATAAGCTTTCAAACCAATAACATTTCAAACCAGTACATATATCCGATGTATCCACAGTGTCATTGATCATGTCCTCCGGTCCTCTTGATTGATTTTTAGGCATCAAAAATTTTTACCAAAAGCAAATGAACTTTGAAAATCTAATTACTGAGATACAAAGGCAGAGGTAGATGCATCTTGTAATTCTTCCTCAATTGATGAAATTGATGTTCCATACATTCAATTGAGTCTACCAGATGTTGTTTGGATATCTAATTTCTTGGTTCCCACAAACAAGCATTCTGACCCTTGGAGATTCAGTTATATATTATTGTAGTTTCAATTATATGTTTGGTATTTTATTTTGTATTTACTTTTCAACTATATGTTTGGTATTTTGTATATATATCCGTTTTTATACCTTTCAATACATGTTTATAACTAAAATAAGCTTTCAAACCAATAACATTTCAAACCAGTACATATATCCGATGTATCCACAGTGTCATTGATCATGTCCTCCGGTCCTCTTGATTGATTTTTAGGCATCAAAAATTTTTACCAAAAGCAAATGAACTTTGAAAATCTAATTACTGAGATACAAAGGCAGAGGTAGATGCATCTTGTAATTCTTCCTCAATTGATGAAATTGATGTTCCATACATTCAATTGAGTCTACCAGATGTTGTTTGGATATCTAATTTCTTGGTTCCCACAAACAAGCATTCTGACCCTTGGAGATTCAGTTATATATTATTGTAGTTTCAATTATATGTTTGGTATTTTATTTTGTATTTACTTTTCAACTATATGTTTGGTATTTTGTATATATATCCGTTTTTATACCTTTCAATACATGTTTATAACTAAAATAAGCTTTCAAACCAATAACATTTCAAACCAGTACATATATCCGATGTATCCACAGTGTCATTGATCATGTCCTCCGGTCCTCTTGATTGATTTTTAGGCATCAAAAATTTTTACCAAAAGCAAATGAACTTTGAAAATCTAATTACTGAGATACAAAGGCAGAGGTAGATGCATCTTGTAATTCTTCCTCAATTGATGAAATTGATGTTCCATACATTCAATTGAGTCTACCAGATGTTGTTTGGATATCTAATTTCTTGGTTCCCACAAACAAGCATTCTGACCCTTGGAGATTCAGTTATATATTATTGTAGTTTCAATTATATGTTTGGTATTTTATTTTGTATTTACTTTTCAACTATATGTTTGGTATTTTGTATATATATCCGTTTTTATACCTTTCAATACATGTTTATAACTAAAATAAGCTTTCAAACCAATAACATTTCAAACCAGTACATATATCCGATGTATCCACAGTGTCATTGATCATGTCCTCCGGTCCTCTTGATTGATTTTTAGGCATCAAAAATTTTTACCAAAAGCAAATGAACTTTGAAAATCTAATTACTGAGATACAAAGGCAGAGGTAGATGCATCTTGTAATTCTTCCTCAATTGATGAAATTGATGTTCCATACATTCAATTGAGTCTACCAGATGTTGTTTGGATATCTAATTTCTTGGTTCCCACAAACAAGCATTCTGACCCTTGGAGATTCAGTTATATATTATTGTAGTTTCAATTATATGTTTGGTATTTTATTTTGTATTTACTTTTCAACTATATGTTTGGTATTTTGTATATATATCCGTTTTTATACCTTTCAATACATGTTTATAACTAAAATAAGCTTTCAAACCAATAACATTTCAAACCAGTACATATATCCGATGTATCCACAGTGTCATTGATCATGTCCTCCGGTCCTCTTGATTGATTTTTAGGCATCAAAAATTTTTACCAAAAGCAAATGAACTTTGAAAATCTAATTACTGAGATACAAAGGCAGAGGTAGATGCATCTTGTAATTCTTCCTCAATTGATGAAATTGATGTTCCATACATTCAATTGAGTCTACCAGATGTTGTTTGGATATCTAATTTCTTGGTTCCCACAAACAAGCATTCTGACCCTTGGAGATTCAGTTATATATTATTGTAGTTTCAATTATATGTTTGGTATTTTATTTTGTATTTACTTTTCAACTATATGTTTGGTATTTTGTATATATATCCGTTTTTATACCTTTCAATACATGTTTATAACTAAAATAAGCTTTCAAACCAATAACATTTCAAACCAGTACATATATCCGATGTATCCACAGTGTCATTGATCATGTCCTCCGGTCCTCTTGATTGATTTTTAAGCATCAAAAATTTTTACCAAAAGCAAATGAACTTTGAAAATCTAATTACTGAGATACAAAGGCAGAGGTAAGGCTTACCTGATATGAGAAAGGAAGAGTTGACAAACAAATCGAAGGTAGCTTTCCAAATCTGACTGTATGCAAGATTTAAAAATAAATAAATAAATAAATTTGATTATAAACCAATTTATAGTTTCATGAAATTAGAATATCCCTATCCAACAACAAATCTGAGTTTATGTTAGGGATAAATGAGGTCAATGCAATATGCCACCATAAAAACAATGAATATTAAAAAACGTTGGGGTTAATCTCATAAAAAAAAACCTTAGATTTTGTGTTTTTTTTCCAGATTAAACCTCATCTTTAATTTTTTCATGAAATAAACCTTATATTTTTTCATTTTTTATGAAAAAACTCTCAACCTTCTAAATGTTTTCAAATATATCCTCAACTTTTTTAATTTTTCCAGAAAAAAAAAACCCTCATATTTTACAACTTTTTTTAGAGAAAAATGACTAAAAGGGCCATATCGGAAATATGAAAAAATGCAATGTCTTTTTCATTAAAAGAATAAAGACGAGGTTTAATCCGGAAAAAAGAGAAAATATAATGCCTTTTATGAGATTAACCCAAAAATTATACATATTTGGCATAAACTGTAGCTATGTTTCTGAAAGATTAAACAAACGCATGTGTAACTACCATGCAATCAACCATTGATGTGCATAACAAAGAAAACACAAGGGAAACATAAAATCTTGAAGAACCCTAAAAATTGAAAAGTTAATTGATTTTGTTACTATTAATCGTTAAGAAATCAGAAAAGACAGCATTTTTAAGGCATTAGAGAAGTAGTGGTTTCAACAGGAAAGGATTATGATGAACATTAAAAGAATGTTGTGAAAGAAGGGTCCTATATCCGCCTTACTCTACTTTATAACAGTAAGTTGATAAGGTCCACATTTTTTATTTATTTTAAAATTATGTTTAATGTTAACTATGATCAGTTGATTTAAATCAATCTTTCTATACAACATCACTTTTCAGTAAGTTGATTTAAAATTATGTTTAATGTTCACAAAATGATGGCTCGTGAACGGGAAGAAGAAATAGCATTCCGAAATGTGATGTTGACTTGGATGAAGCAACCGGATCCTGAGTTTTTTCCAGATTCGATCGTGACGTTACTAGAACCTGTGGCCGATGATGCTCCTAGGGATACTTTTTCTGGAATTTCAGATTCAATTCCTATGAGTGAGGGTTTTGTGTGTTTCTCCCGTGACGTTACTAGAACCCGTGGCTGATGATGCTCCTAGGGATACGTCTGTACTTCTTCGGTCACCCATTGATGCTCCTAGGGATACGTCTGTACTTCTTCGGTCACCCATGTTCCTATGAGTGAGGGTGTCACCCATGTTCCTATGATCCTATGAGTGAGGGTTTTGTGTGTTTCTCCCGTTACTAGAACCTGTGGCTCATGTTCCTATGAGTGAGGGTTTTGTGTGTTTCGGCAATTCCACTCTGAATACATCACAAGAGGTGGAGCGTTTTCCATGGGCAGTGAAGAATAAGAAATTAGCAGAGTTCAATGGCTTTGATACTTCTCTAGTCACTTCTGAACCGATGATCAAGTGTTCCGAGTGTTTATCGGATGACAATTCCATCCCGAAATCATCAGAGGTGGTGGAGAGCTTGCCAGGAACAGTGAAGAAGATTGCTTACCAAGAGCAGATTCAGAACACGAATCTCCACTTCAAGATTAATGGTACTTCTCCTAACTCTCTTCTTCGTCGTCTCCAATTAAGCGTAACAGGATTCAACATCTCCATTGGCTTTGGGTGATGACGATCAGGACTGCCTTGACACAGAGTTGGAACAGGATTCCAAAACACCACCGCCGTTTCTGATACCACCATCACCACCTCCATGGTTCGAGACTAGTGTCAAGGGTACAGGTCTGAAACAGGAAAAACCAAACAAGTTTTTGAGCTTAATCCTCCGTGACGGGGAGAATTCCGGTGGGGAAGTTCCGGGAGCAGAAAAATCGGTGATAGAAGAGCAGCGTGCAACGGATTTCCATGTCGAGAGGCTGACAGAGCATCAACGGAGCACATGGGAGAAAGCGGCTCCGTTTAACAACCGTTTAGAATAGGGTTATCTAAGTTACCCTTCCAATGGGCTTGAAAATGACAATTGGGCTGCAATTGATTCATGGGGCTCACAATTGTTGAATGGAAATATGGACTTGGTTTTAACTTTTAACTAGCAAACAAATTATAAGCCCACTAGTTAATCAGGCCTCTAATCAACGCATTGTTAATTGGAATGAAAATAACGACGTTTATCCTAATCAACTGCCATCTCCGTCCCCAAGTCGCGCAGAATGTTAGGAACGGAAGAAGAAGGACCTAAGTTTTCACGGTGGTCCTCAAATCGGCTTGTCTCACAAATGTCATAAATACAAAGAAGACTGCAATCACTATTCGTGGGATGCTAATCAGGTACTAACTGGTCAATTGTCAAGGAAAGCTTCTATTGGATCGTGTCAAATTTTGGAGTTCTTTGGAGTTGTGGCTAATTCTCAATCAAAAGGTAAAACTGTGAAATTAAAAGGAATCAATTGTGATATTACAATGGTCATTGTGGTAATTCTTGTAGTTAATAGGGCTACCCACATTTTAGTTCACCCACAGAGAGTAATTGCTTTAGAGGTACCTGGCTTTGTGTTTAGTGGGGTTAAAATCACATTCTGTAAGAGACTTGTGGCGTTGATTATTGAACAATACATGAATTCAAACATTCAAATGGGTAGTTGTTCAGATGTGATGAAGACATTAGTTTTGGCACCCGGGTTTCTAGCTATGGACTTTCAGGGGATCAATAATATGAAAATGAGAGATAGACATCTTGTGTTTAGGGTAAATGAATCAAAGCTGCTACAGGATTATTCTGGTTCTGGAAGAAGTAATAAGGGTAAATATGGAAAATGGCTAAGATCTGTTAGAGAGAGAGAGAGAGAGAGAGAGAGAGAGAGAGAGAGAGAGAGAGAGTAATAAATAGGTAGGAATGATTTCATTTGGAGGCATGGAGATATTTTGGTAATAGTGATACTCTTGTATAGGCTCAAGTCTTATGGCTGTGAGAGAGGGGTTTCCCCTGGAACAATCTCTTGATTGTGTTTAATTTTCATAATCTTTCGTACAATTCTTCTTTGTATTCGTTCAATTTCATTAAATCCTAATTTCAGTTCTTCATCATTATGCGTATGGCATTGGAAAAAATATTATTGCTAATAATTTTGACAAAGATAGCCAAACAAAAATGGAATCCAGGGGATTAAAAATCGTGTGTGCAGAGCTTCAAAACGAAGGCAGAAACTTCAAAATCGTGTGTAGAATTTCAAAATCAATCCTACCTTCAAAAAAATTCTTTATGAATTATGCTTCCAATTTGTTTTCTTATTACGACATTATACTGAATACTCCATCCAATTATATTTATAGCAATGAAATTTGGTTTGTATTTGCGTTTCCATTCCTCTGGGAATATAAAGTTTTCATGAGGCTGATTTTTTTAAGTACAATAATGTAGTTAGTAATAGGAAGTAGGATGTAAAAATAAACAAGACAATGGAAGTATGCTGCTATTTAGTTATAGTCAGAAGCAAAGATTGTTTTTCTAATTTTGCAATTTTTTTTTCTTATTTGTTGGTTTTATACAATTATAGCAATGTAAAATATTGCTTTGTATTTGGATGATAATAGATTTTTCAAAGCACAATGAAAGTAGGATGTTATAAGAAACAAATTAATGAAATCACATTGATATTTCTTGCATGTAACATAAAATATAATATATTTTGGTAAAAGCCAAAAGCAAAGATTGTTTGGACTTTGGAGTTGAGAACCTGATAGGGCTTCTGAGACTGCAAGTGTGTACTGTGTAGCAACCAGGAAAATATTAATTTGCCTGCAAACCAGAAATCTCAGGTCAACAAAAAAAAATTCTTCTAGACTTGAGTCAAGGAACTAAAAAGTTGGATAATTTTATACAGAACCCAAAAAATGCTATTCGGACTATGCTTTTTAGGGTGTAAATCATTACCCTGTTAAATTAGGGGTAGTGCAATCCGTGACACGTTCATGATCCTCCTCCATCTTGAACAAACTACAGTTCTCACTTCGTGATTCTCGAAACTACAGCTCAAAAAATGCAAATGGCTCAAAATTACAAAGTACAAATGGTTAACCTCAAAACAAACCAAAATCGGTAATACAAAACCTTAGATGGAATTTTAGGGCTAATAGATCAACGATGTTAGGGAAAATGAGTAGCGAACCTGATTGTGCGTTTTCACCAGCGGCAACGAAGACATTCTCGAAGTTCATGGCCGAAGCTCGTCGGAATTTGCGCGGCGCTCGTCATCCTTTACCTCTCTTTGTCCGGCGCTTTCTTGAAAGACGCCGGTGGATTGAATGATATACGTAGAGAGCAGTGAAAGTTTATAGGCAAAGAGGAGGGTGAAAAAAAATATAGCTAAATTAAAGAGGTTGGTGGGCGAAGTAAATGAATATTAAAACTAGCTTTTATTATCTAGCCTAACAATTCAATTGTAACCTATATCCCTACGTTGACTACATTTGAGTTTTGACAACAAATATAATTGGGTGTTTTTCATTTTTCAATACAATTACATGGTACATTAAGTTTAAATCCCGAGAAATAACCGATTAAAGGAAAAAAAATACTTATAAAATAATTACAAATTGTAATAACTAATCAAAGATTTGAAAAAAAAAATTTAATTTACAAAGATGGAAGTTTTTTTCGTAAGTTTTATAATGATTAGTTAAAACTGATATATAATACATTATTATGAATATCCGATCTATATTTCGCATATATAGATATTTGATAAAAAAAATGATTTTGTACGATACAATAAAGAGAGTGTTTGGGATTGTTTTTCAAATGATTTTTTGATTTTTGGTTTTCCAAAAAGCTCAAAAGATGTTTAGTAATTAAAAAAGTTATTTTGAAATTAACTTTTTGTCAAAAAGAAAAAAGTTATTTTGAAATTAACTTTTTGTCAAAAGAAAACCATTGTTTTTCAAAAATCAATAAATATTGTTTTTTTGTGACTTTTAATTTCTTAAAAGGTAAATTACATTTAAACCCTTACAACTACCCAAATAATGACATTCAATTCACCCAACTCTTTCAAAACAGATATGTTCATGGTTCACTCCATTCCACTGTATCAATCGGGGTTCACCACTTCCAACTCTCGTTTTTCTCCCACCGGCAATCCTCCTCCAATCAACCACCGTTGTTGGCGTCGCCTACCTCCATCTTCGATCTGGTAAGCTTCAGCTCCAATTTGATTTGTTTGTTCCGATTTCCAATTTTTAGTAAGAATATGATATGTACCTGTGTTGATCTGTTTATCGTTCACTCCACTGTATTGATTTGTTTGTTCCGATTTGCTTCTAATGCAGCTCGCAGCTCACCAGTAGTTAATTTATTATACTTTTTAATATTGTGTGTATAGAGAAATCGACATGTATCTATCTTGTATTATGTTGTGTTAACATGTGTGGTGTGAACAAGTACATATAACACAAATAACAATTAGAGAAATTAATTATTGTTTCCATTCTTTCTGTTTTGATGAACTAGAATTCGTGAAAGATTTAGTGGAAATTTGTAAAATTGGTCAAATATGTTAGAAAGGTTAATGAAATTGATGAAATTAGTGAAATTGCATATAACGTTTACATTTTTTTCTGGTTTGCAGTCTCTTATTTCTTTGAATTGGTATTACTTTGGTTTGATGTTAGCTTGGTATTTAGTTTGTTTAAATGTTGATACTATGTAATTCTCAAATAATGGACGAAAACAACACTAATGTTGTTGATTGTGAAACATCTTTAAAAAAGAAAAAACCAAAATTCGTATAGATAATCTTACCTTCATGGTGTTTGTCGATGCGTGCTTGATTGAACTAAGAAAAGGCCATAAACCCGGTACCCACTTCAATAAGGTTGGGCGGGAGAATTTACAAAAACACATGAAGGAGAAAATAGGCTACAACCTTGAAAAAAAACAACTAACAAACAAATAGGAGAACATGATAAATGAGTGGAAACTTTATAACCGCTTAATGAGGCTTGAAGTCGGACTCGGTGGAACAAGAAGCCTAATAGAGGCATCGCCTAAGTGGTAGGAAGAGAAAATAAAGGTATGATTTACTATTCTTTTTAATTATTTTAAGTTATGATTCCATAGGGAAATCGATGAATTAAACATTATCTTTTTGTCTTGCAAGAGAATAAAGAATATGCCAAATTTAGGAACATAGATTTAAGCACATTTGAAGAGAAATATGCTCTTTTGTTTTGGGTTTCCGTTGTCATTGGAGATCAGAATATGTCTCCATTACAACTTCAAAACAATACAAATCCAAACGAAGAAAATATGGAGGGCAAAGAAGATAATGATGAAATCAATTTAGATTATGATGAGCCTATTTTCCTACTTTCCATGAAAGTAGTTCAAGTAAAAGAAAGAAGTCTAAGATTGGTTCCAACAACCGTTCAACCAAGAGTGAAAGTTCAATTTATGAGGAAAAAGTAGATGCTTTATTGGATGACATATCAACAAAAAGCACACAAACTTTTCCACAAAATAATCAATCCCCAACAATAGTAGATTGCATGGTCATTGTCATCAAGTTTCTGTATTTTCATGAAGGGTCCAAAGAATTTTCACAAGCATTGCTTGTCTTCACCAAAAAGAAAAATCATGAAGCTTTTATGTTTCCAACGATTGATGAAGCCAAGATGGAGTTCCTTAAGTTACTTATGAAATAATAATTTGTCATTTGACATCATGTCTTATCGTTTTATGTGTTACGCTTTGACATTATGTGTTGTCCTTTGACATTTATGTATTTGACATTATATAATATGTATTATTGTTTGTCGTTATGTAATCGACATTACATATTATTTGTTATTGTTTGACATCTTTTTATTTGTATTATGTAGGATGGATAGTGATGATTCTAATTCACCCGATGATAATGAAGAATGTTGGGTGGAAGAGGATAGAGAATTTGAAATGTATGTGAATTAGCTTTGAAAGGGGTAATACTAGCTCCTAACATATGTACGCCGTGTCAAAGTTCAGACCAGACCACACAGGGCACATGTTTATTAATAAAGTTCTAAATGGCCACCCTAGACAGTATTATGACATGTTTAGATTACACGTACCAAATTTTAGACAGTTATGCATATATCTTGCTACAAATTACGGACTGCAACAAACATGAAATCTTTCTATTGAGGAGTCTGTAGGAATGTTCTTGATGGCTTTGGCACATGGGTGTAGCAATAGATTTGTGTAAGAATTTTTTAATCATTCGGGAGAAACGATTCATAGGAATTTCCATACAATTTTGGCAGATGTGCTAAAGATGAGTGCCGACATCATCAAGCCACACGCAAACTATAATGATTATTTTCCCGAATATATATTTATAACCCTCGGTATCATCCAATGTTCAAGGTATTATCTAATGTTCAATTACATGGTAGTCATACTTTAAAAAATGATTTATTTGTGATATCTTTTTTGTATTTGAAGGATTGCATTGGTGCTATAGATGGGACACACGTTAGGGCATCAGTTCTACAAAAAGAGGAAGCAAAGTACATTGGTTGAAAGGGATATGCAACATAAAATATAATAGTTATTTGTGATTTTAAAATGTGTTTTACATTTGTATGAGTCTGTTGGGAGGGGACTGCACATAACACAAGAATTTTCAATGAAACCTTACATAGACCAGATCTTAAGTTTCCATATCCAACGGGTGGTTAGTATAATTTTTTTAGTAACACAAGTTTTATGTTTTTAATACTTGTTAGAAACAAATAACAAATGTTTGTTTCATTTACAAATAATTAGTACGTTGTTGATGTAGGATATCCAAATACCAAAGGGTATCTTGCTCCATACATGTAACATCCCAAAAACAGTGATAAAATTTTTCATTTTCAAAATCATCAATTCCATACATCATAAGTCTCAAAAACAACCATGGTACAAACTATTCAAAACATCAGAGTAAAAGGAATCACAATTGCGGAAACGTGAGTGAAGAATTGTTGTATCATCACAGTGGGTCATTCCCTTTCGTACCGGAAGTATCTAAAACCATAAATATAACTGTAAGCACAAGCTTAGTGAGCTTCCCCAAAAACCACATACAACCTACACATAAAATAATATAACAGCATGCAGCCGTGTCAGGTCTGTATTAACCCCTGGGTCCGAATCAACCCCAAGTAACAACGAGTAGTTATGTCAAGACCGTACCAACCCCCAGGTCCGTATCATACCCAAGTCCATAATGACTCTGAGCCGAGATTGGCTCCATGCATATAACATAAAATCATAGCTGTAATAGCCATATAGTCACATACATCCTACGCATGCAAATTATTTGGCCGGTATTGGTGCCTTCGAGCCACTAGTATAGCGAGGAGACTCACCTCACAAAAAATGCTCAACTACTACAACTCTTACTAAAATAGTACCGATACTACACACCACCTAATCAGTCAAACCAAAATAAACCTTAAGCTCTTGCTCAAAATTAGGTGTTTGGCTAAAAGTCAACTCAAGTTAAGAGTCAATGGTCAAAGTCAATGGTCAACGTTAACTTTAGACAACTGTCACATCATGGCCACCCATTTCCATTTCATGGCCCTCTAGTAACAGCCATTGTGATTTTCCCCACCGCCACATCGTGGAGACCCGAGCCACGCCATGAGCACTAGGTTTCAGCAGCTTAATGGATTAAGCTGCTTTCTTCGATCCAAGAGGCTCCAAATTTCAGATCTGGTCAGAAACAAAGTCTAAAAGGATAAAGTTTTCAACTTTACCCGATAAGACCATCCAAAAAGGTAGGGATTACATGGAAAAAGCACAAATTACATGGAAAAAACATTATAGCTTGAGAAAACCATGAGCTTCAATAGCTTTACGTCGAATGTTAGTGATTACAACATTGGTCAGTGTTTAATTGAGTCGTGTGCCTCCTAATAACTTATTGACACGTTCATGTAGATATATTTAATCGTATCGTGGTCCGGTCATATGTTTAATCATTAGATTTAATCGATACGTAGATATTACAAGCAAAAAATTAAGTCGATGAAAACCAAACACAATAAACAATTTTAGAAAAAGTTTTATACCAAGAAAACATTGCACATGCACGCATGCATACACACACACACACACACACACACATATATATATATATATATATATATATATATATATATGTGTGTGTGTGTGTGTGTGTGTATGTGTGTGTGTGTGTAAAAGATAAAATTAAAACCAAAAAAGATTAAGAACCCTAGGAACCATCATTTTTAGCTTATAACTAAGGGTATATTTGTCATTTCTCAAATACATGTTTATAAAACTTAAAAGGGCCATTTTTGTCAATCTTACTTTGAGTTTTATGTTCTTTTTTTAATTTAATTTAAAATATCTTCTTTGTAAGCATTGTAGAATGTTTTAACTGTGCATGTTACTTTGAATTCTATTTCCTTTTTTTAATTTAATTTTAATTTTTTTTCTTTTTAAGCATTGTACTTTGAAAATACAAGGTTATAGTTGTGTGAGTATTTGATTGTGTGTGTTTCAAGTACAAAACCGTTCGAGAAAAACAAAAAAATAATAACAATGTAGTTTTCTATATTTGTGCATTATATCAACCTACTTTCATTTTATGTTTGAAAGTTGAAATAAAAAAGGAAGCAGAAATAAACGATTAAACGTTTGATGCAATGTATCTTCATTTTTATGTCTAATATAGCAACTGTACGTTGAGTTCTATTTCCTATATTCCGTTTTGTATTAATGTTTTTAAGCATTGTACTTTGAAGTACAACGTTATAATTTTATATGTATTTGACTGTGCCTTTTGTCATGAACAAACAAAGAATAGCATTTAGTATTTTCTTTGTTCATATATTACAACAACCTACTTTTATTTTTTTTCCAACAAAAAAAAGCATTTAGTCTTTTATTTATTTTTACATTACGACAACTTAATTTCATTATCTTTCCGACCAAAAAATAGCATTTAGTCTTTTCCTTATTTGTTCATTGCAGCAACCTACATTCATTGTCTGTTTAAAAGTTGAAAAAAATAGGAAACATAAATGAAAGTATGATGCTATATTAGACAAAAACAAAATGAAAGTAGATTGTTTTTTCTTGCATTTAGTCCATGAGTGGGTTAAATGCAAGAAATGACACTTTACTTTCATTTTTTGTCGAATATAGCATCATACTTTCATATTGCCTATGAAACTATAATATGTTGCAAAATATATTTTTTGTCGAAAAAAAGTATTATTACATAATTACAGTGTTTTGATATAATTGGAAAGAAACAGCTAAACAAGTGACTAAGTAGGCGTGTGAAAGCACATTGCTATTCCTCTCAGTTTTCCAAATCAGTGGTGAAATGCAAGAAATAACAATATACTTTCATGTGTTAGTGTAATATGTAATCATAATTTCATTTCATAAGTTATTGTGTGTATGTTATTATGTATGTGTGTATGTGTGACTTAGTATGTTATTGTGTGTGATTTTGAGAAACTTGTGTGTAAAATGTACATGTTATTTCTTGCATTTTTCCTAAATAGGTCTAAATGCAAGATATCACAATGTACTTTCTTGTGTTTGTCTAATAAAGAATTATAATTTCATTTCATTTTCTTAGCTTTTTTTCAAGATAATTAAATTTTATAGAAAGAGAATTAAAATTAAATAATAGAAATAGAATTAAAACTAAATTAGCCACTACATGGGCTGAATTCAAGAAATAACACTGTACTTTATTATCTAATATATCAATGTATTTAATGTGTGACTATGTTTCAAAATTTGTATTTTCGATTGAGTTTTGGTGAATTAAGTACTGTTGGTAGTATTTTCATATTTGGTTTCATTACTAAGTATTTAATATTTTCTTTATTCAACATGTGTAATACCCGGGTTTCTAACATAATAAGAATTGTAAAACTATTAATCTCTAAAGATTTTGATGTATTTTTATGACCTAAAGATTGCCATCAAAAACGAAAAACATATAACGCTATAAAAAAGGATTTTCAAACCAAAAATATATGATGTTTAATATATGTCCAATCGAGCTAATTCATATCCTCTAATAGATAAAAATGAGACAATCTCAATGGCATATTCAAATTATATATATATATATATATATATATATATATATATATATATATATATATATATATATATATATATATATATACTTATATTTATAGGTATATGTGTGTGATGTAGGGATGATATTAATCTAATGGATGACTGTGATTTACAATTTTACAATTCATTAATGCGGAATTGTTATGCAACAAGTGGGTGAACCTTTAAAATGAAGTGGGTTAATAGGAAATTGCATTTAAAGTAGAATGCTGCAATTTGTATTTTCAATTATAATTGAAAATACGAATCATATAGATTCTAATCTATAGATTGAACTCTAATTTGTATTTTCAATTATAAATGATAGATATTGGTTTACATGGGTTAATCAAATCATATATATATATATATATATATATATATATATATATATATATATATATATATATATATATATATATATATATATATCGTTTTAAAACTCGTCAGAAGCGTATGCCTTGAGGCGCGCCTTAAGGCGAAGCGGACCATGGCCGAACTAGAGTCGCCACCTCTGTGGTTGGATATGATACGTACGCTTCGTCCCGGTGAAGCGTAGATGAATCGGTAGAGGCATTGCGTTTTTTAGAAACGTACGCCTTGATTTTTAGTCTAATTTTGACTTATTTTGATTTTTTTCTTTTCCAATCGCACCTGGTCTGCATCACATCTTGTAATTCTTCCTCAATTGATGAAATTGATGTTCCATACATTCAATTGAGTGTACCAGATGTTGTTTGGATATCCAATTTCTTGGTTCCCACAAACATTCTGGCATAAATTGGAAGCATCGAACCAAAATTTATAAAAATATATGTTCGGACCCTTGGAGATTCAGTTATATATTATTGTAGTTTCAATTATATGTTTGGTATTTTATTTTTTATAAGATATATAATTTTTATATTTACTTTTTAATTCTGCATCGGGCTTACGCATCTTGAGGCAAAGGGAAAACGCCTCGAGGCGTGATTCCGTTCTTTTAAACCTTGGTATTAATATCAACATTCAGTGGGTTTCACACACACATATGTATTTATGTCTATTAGACAGTGACAAACCTCCTAACAAAAACAAAACAAAATCGTTATTTGCATTGGGTTCTTGCTCTGACAAACAAGGAAGATTTTGATTCTTTTGTCCATCAGATACTACTAGACCATTTCCTCGATTATGAAATTCCAACTCCTGAGTCTGCTCGGTTGTTGAACCTTTTTTCCTTCAAGATCAAATACTTCCAACAACTTGACAAGTCTGCTCAACTATATCATGAAATTCTAACTCCTGAGTCTGCTCGGGTGATGAACCTTTTCCCTCAAGATCAAATACTTCCAACAATTCGTGAGTCTGCTCAACTGATGGACTTTGTGCTTCAACCACATCATTTTCTTTAACATGAGAGGTTCCACCATTTAACTGTCAAAAGGATTCATATTTAAATAAATATTATTAAAGTATAAATAATATTATGAATTTTAATTAATTTCTAAAATTTATATATAAAAAAAAGTACCATGACATTTGGTTTAAAGGGTATAAAATATATAAAACCTAAATGTAAGAAATATTGTAAATAAGAGTCATGCATACATTTACGAACCTTGAAGGGGTATTTGGTAACTTCTGAAAGTACCAAATTTGTAAAGGAAAAAACAGGTTGGGGTGAAACTTATCAAAGTACAAAATTCGGAGTCATGATAAAAAATTTGGTAGTTTTTGAGATAAATTGAAATTTTAGTCCTTTTAATTCAACATTTAAACTGTTAATGGACAACCACACAATTAATATTTAAACTACAATATACTATTAAGTCTTAAACCAAGAGCTTAATGGATTAAGAGCTTCAAATCTCATTCTTTTTTTTTTGTAAAAGTCAAGAGCTTAAGGCATTATACTTGCTATTATTAAGTAAATTAATGGCTCCTTGTTATTTTTCTAATCCACTCTTGAATCCCTAATATGCCTTCATTATTAATCTAACGCATTATACTAAGAATGTATGAAGTGAGCAGGTTGAAATAAAGGATAAAAACAAGCAAGCTTGACTTCCATGTCATGGCCATGTGAAGCAAATATGGGTGTCAATAGCTAGTAGATCGACCCTTAGAACAACCCATGGACAATTAAAAAGAGCGTATATGCACTTATGAATAGACGTTGTAGAAACAGAGAGAGAACTGAAAGAAATTATCGAGTTTAGGGCTCATACTTGCTATAATTAAGTCTTAAAACTTCCCTGTATACAATCATCCAAATAAATCCCCAAGTGTTGTAAAAGGATTAACCAAGCAATTTCAAACAACAAGTTGGTATGATTTAATAGAGTGGATAAACAGATGCAAATTATAAATCTTAATGATGCGTTTTTTTCTAATTAGTCACATAGCGTGAGAAATGTATGGAAACAACGAATGAAAAATAACATTAAGTCTAACTTACGCAGGAGAAAGTAGAGCATTGAAAGAAAAAAATGAGGGAGATAGAGCGAGAAAGGAGAGATAGATGAAGAAATAAGAGCAAAAACCCATTAACATGGCAATAGAAATCGTACAATTTTTTGTCCTGTATCAAAATAATCAATGAATATAAAAATGAAAAAACATTATAAATGGTTCTGTTGGAGCATGGAAATGCTCTACAAATAATGAGTGGTAGTTAGGTTATTTATTTCTCTTTATTGTATTTTAGGTGTTTTATCTCTCCCTCCTATATAAAGGGAGAGGTGGTCATTTTCTTATCACTACTTTTCTCAATGTAATTCTAGACAGAGAGAATTGGTGGGATTTCTCCCACCTAGGGAGAGTTTCTCTCTCCCACCAATGTTCTTCATGAATATTATTTTTATCTCTCTTTCTTTTCTTATCTAAGAATTTACTCATCATGTTCTTTATATATTATATTTTTATACACGATAAATCTCGTGATTTTTCTCTTCCACATCCACCGTTTATACAAAATTGGGTTCTATCAATTGGTATCAGAGCCAAAGTGGTTGCTTTTTGAACAAAACTCTGATTTCTAAAAGCCTTCTATACCACTAAAGCTCATTCCTCTTAAAAAAAACAAAAAAAAAACAACAAAAAACAAGGAAATATGGCACAAGCATTATCTCTCAATGTCTCCAACAGTGTGGGTGGTTCTAACCGGGCCCCAATACTGGTTGCAAGTGAATATCATCACTGGTCACAAAGAATGGAAATATATCTTAAGAGATTTGGCCGAGATGTATGGAGATTTGTGGAGGAAGGACCTCATATTCCTGTTCTCACTCCTTCTTAGACTGACGATACACAAACCAGACTAGGTGGAGGCACAGCAGCTCTAGGCCGACCTACGAAAGATGATCTTGACAAAATGGAAAGTGATGCCATCGCTTTCTATGAGATCTCATGCGAACTTGCCCCAGACAATTTCGACATCATTATCAACTGCAAGTCAGCCAAAGAGATCTGGGATGTCCTAAAAATTTTGGATGAAGGTTCAGAACAAGCTCAAGACAAGAAACTCACAACTGCACTCAACGAGTTCAACAACTTCAAAGCTCATGCTGGTGAAAGTATTGAAGACTCTTTTAGAAGATTCAATCTCATTGTCACAAAGCTGTCCAATGCGGGTACCTTCCGGAGTAACCATGAAACCAATCTTCAATTTCTCAACGGTCTAGGAAAACACTGGACTACGGCCAAAATGATAGTTCAAGGAGATAGGAAAATTCATACACTATCTCTCTTCAAGTTGTATGGATAACTCCAAGCACAAGAATCTATTGTGATGAAAGACTGTGCAGACTTCAGAGGTCCACTTGCTCTCTTAGCCCAAACCTCGTAACCCAGAGTCACTCAATCATATAAACCTTACCCCATTTCGTATGACAACCCACCGCAGTCTTATGAAGCATACACAAAGTATGATGATGAGGAAGAGTTCCAGAATGCAATTTCCCTAGTCAGCCAACAGTTCAACCGATTGCCACCATCCTCTTTTCATAAAAACCAACAGTTCACAAAACCTCCTTTCAACCGAAACTTCAATCCGCAGAATAATCACTCTCGATATCCAAAAAATCCTCACCCATCCCAACCTCAGAACACTCATCAACCAAAGGAGGCACCGCAGTCTTCCAAGCCTAGTGACTCTAGTACCTCAACCGAGGTTAAGGATGATGTCATTATTTGCCATAAATGTAACAAAGAAAATCATTTTGCTAAAGATTGTAAAGCAAATGTTGTGAAGGATAAAGCATTCTATCTCATAATGGCTCAAAAATTGGAAGAAAAGGAGAAGGCAAGGGCCTATGTAGCACAAGTCAAAAGGAATCACCAAGTTTGGTCCTCAGGAGATGAAGATAAAGATCTCCACAACCTCAAAGGCAAAGGAAAAATCTGCATGGTAGAAGCTGCAGATGAAGATGGCTCAACAAAGCTCGAAAAGAACTACTGCTTCATGGCAAAAGAAGGCACTCTAAGCATCATCGAACATGTAAAACTCATGATTTGCACTAATAATTATATTATGCATGAATGTCAACCCTTTTTGGACAATCTTAATGACACATGTGATGCCGTCCTTTCAGACTATAACAAAGCTCTAGATGAGAAGAACATTGTGTCCCAAGAAATATTTCATATGAGAGGAAGACTAGAAGACCAGAGACTGAAAGTGACTATGTTAGAAAAAGATTTAGTGTTAGAAAAGGATGCTAGAATGTTATGTGAGACTCAACTAGGAATAGCCTTGAATCAAAGAGACTTACCTCAAAATGAAATTGTATGTTTGAATCTATTAATTGAAAAGTTGTTTAATGAAAGTGAGGCTATTGAAAATCTTGTTAACAATGGGACGGTTGACAACACGTATAACTGGGGTTGGTCTAATGGTTATTCAACCAAAGAATCC
The DNA here is from genome assembly GCF_052849685.1 of Lactuca virosa. NCBI lineage: Eukaryota > Viridiplantae > Streptophyta > Magnoliopsida > Asterales > Asteraceae > Lactuca > Lactuca virosa. The sequence goes on along the minus strand of NC_136426.1, from coordinate 214,712,460 downwards.
TCCCCTCGGTTCAACAAGGACCGACCTTATGTCCCTTCGGATAGAGAATTCCATTTCCCTGTCAATAGCAAGACTTTTCCCGAAGACATTAGAACTCACTTCAGTAGACTCCATAATCTGAGCAATAATTGTGTCATTGAGGAAGACATTCCTGAAAATTAGGATCATTCAAATAATCAAAAACACATACATGACACAACTTCTACAGTTGAAGAAGAAATTCTTATAGAAGAATCTAATGACTGCCCAAAATGAAGTCCCATGAACTGCAGTTCCGGACCGCAGTCTGTCCCACTTGTCATAAAATGTCCCACCAATGAACCATCGTGGACTTCTTCTGCGGTAGTCCAATCCTCTTTACCCCAGACTGAAGTCAAAAGTACTGTATCTGTTCAACCCATTCTTCATGAGTTACCCATAGAAAATTTTGAATATGGTCAATGCTCTCAAAGTCCAATATTTTCCAGTTCGGATGAATCAAGTCCACGTTTTCAAAATCAGTCAAAGGCTTCCTGGAAACCGCAGTTGAACATTGCTGACTACGGTTCTCCCAAAACTCGAGCAAAACAGGCTTTCAAAGAGGAACTTAGAAATAATGTTATACAACGAAAAATCAGTTTCAAAAACAAAAATCACCAGTTTTAAAAAATTTCTAAACAAAAATCTTTTGACAAACCTGCAATCTAAAATCAACTTTCAAAAATCTCTCAAGTCAAGGATTTAGACAAAAAGGAGTTTCCACAACTGAGTAGATCTGACAAATCCCAAAAGAAAGTTAAATCTTTTCAAAGATATCGATTTAAGAACTATTCCTTGAACAACCCAAAATGGAAAGGGATTTTGCCAATCCCTAAGACTTTTTAGTCACATCAGCTTGTCAAAAGTGACAAACCTAGGAAGATTTCACGTGTTCAAGCTTTTCAAATTTCAAAAACCATTTCTGTCAATTTACACTCTTGGACTGGACACAAGCCCTCTACTACACCCTTTAGACCGCTGACCATGAACAGTGTCTGGTTGAATGACTAAAATCTCACCTTTGGATTTTATCATCGTAAAAAGTCAAATCAAGCCCAATTTTCTGAACCTCGTCTCACTAAGAAAGGTCATGTTAGATCAAAATCTCACAAACACCCATGATTAGGTCTCAAGGTCAACACTCAAACGGTCCCAAAAACACACGTGCATACATTCAGTCACAAAAGATCTGTTATGTCTCTGGGCTCCAAACTCGTTTGGGTGCCCAAACTAACCCATTAATTTTGTAGGCAATGTGCAAGGAAGAACAAGACGAAGAATGGTTAATTGACAGTGTCTGCTCCTTGCACATGATTGGGAGGTTAGAATACCTTCGAGATTTTAGGCCTATATGTAATGGTGGACACGTGACGTTTGGTAACAATGCTAATGGAATAATCCGAGGCTATGCTATTCTGACCACTGGCAACTTCTCAATACAAAAGGTTGTGTATGTTGAAGGTCTCAAGCATAACTTGATCAGTGTCGGTCAATTGTGTAAAGCTGGTCATCGAGTTGAGTTTGACAGTGAGTAGTGTTACATCTTAACAAGTGATAGAAGTGTTGGGTTTTCAGCATTCTAACACTCTTATGGTGTACATGCAACCCTATAAACCTTGGATCTATGTTTTCTCTATTATACATGCAAATATTAACTATTCCAAGGTTTCATCCTAACTAGCATATTATGAAGCACCTATACTACAAAGTTCTAGTTAGATGACATACCTTTTGATGTAGCTTGATGTCTTCAAGCTTTAAGAGCTTAGCCCTAATAGTGTGGAAGCCTCAAATGGAATCACAAATCACCAAAACACCTTGGAAGAACTTGAGAGAATATGTATGCACACTAAAATCGGCCCACTCTTATTTTCACACACTTGTGCCAATTTTGTGAGCCAAGGACCCCTTTATATATTATGGAGGATTAGGGTTACATCCATGTAAACCCTAATACCCATGACCTTTCATTTACATAGGATCCATGGGTTAAAAGCTCCATGGACCATCCATGAAAGCTTAGCCCAACCTAAATGAACTTGGCCCATTCTATATATATAAGAGTCCATATTTAATTAGTTCTTTTTGATCACTTAATTAATTCTAAATTAATTCTTGATCAATACTAATTAAATAATATGATTCCATATTAATATATTAGAACTTATAATATATTAATATAAATCATAAATATACTATTCTCAAAAGACTATCCATATAAATTGTGCCGGTGAAGTGCAACCCAAATGGACCATGACGGGTCGGGTCAAGTACATACCAAATATAGTTATGGACTTAGACATTAATCCAACAGTCTCCCACTTGGATAAGTCTAAAACTATTATTGAGTATGACTTCAAAACCTAACTGGCAATCGTAGCTCTTAAAGCCGCTGTCGAACTCTGACCTTGTCAATGACTTGTCCATTAGATAAGGGATCATATATTCCTCCATTCTAGATATCATATGGACTGAGACATGGATTATAATCATTCTCTCTGTCTATTTGTTGTTTCCTGATTTTCGATTTATGATGACTGACTGATTGAACAAATCAAATCAGTCCTGGCTTGGCCAAGCACTCACATGTGTCATCACTAAATCATCGAGGGGCCCACATATATCGCTTTTATCCCGAAGGTAAAAGGAATGGATAAACTTCGACTCATATGGCTTGTTCTACTACTTGTTGAATCATACACAAAGGCACGTTTTATAACATCGAGTTACCAAATGCGTTTTCGTGCAATCAATGTATAACCAACTCATAGTAACAACTCATATCTCTAGGTTTGAAGAATATAAGATATTATCGTCTCATGATCACTCGTGATAAAATCCATGAAGTGATTCAAATGAGCGCGGGTTGAATCCAATACTCAGAACTTATGAGCACTCATGAGTGTTGTAGCACCACTTTGTCCACCAACTTGGACCTCTACAAACCAACCCATGACAGTCTTGATTCATATCTACTTCCAACATATGACCGACTGTGGATGGTTTGAATAACTTAATCATTCAGGAAGAGCGACTTAGTTATTCTGGAAGTCAAAACATGCAAAGTAAAACACAAGAATAAATGAATCAAATATGGTATCAAACCCCATGAATATAAATAAACACTTTTATTTATCACCATACTGATTACTCATTATTCATTGTTTCGGTTTTATCAACTTTATACTTGAATTAAAAACACTAGTTGTCCCATGCTCCAACCATGTACACTATGTTTTTCTTAAACAATAGCTTTGCCATACACCAAGTATGCACTCTATGTTTGTCTATGATCCTTACTTTGTGAAATAAACCAATTGAACATAATTTCAATGATTCTAATTTCACACTCCCAAATCCTTATCCAAAAATGTGAGAATTTAAAATTCCTATCATTTATCGAAATCTGTTTAGATTTTAAACTTATATGCACTGACCCTCCTGTAATGAATATGTACAAAGTCACAAAGACTTGTCAACAGTCATTATAAGGTATTCCAATGGAGATCAACTCCATGGAAACTAAGTCTCATATTCAAAGTACATTGCTATGGACATGCTTCTTGCATTAAGTTTTCTAATCTTACACAGATAACTTCCACCTATGGAGACAACTCCATATTCTCATTTTGACTATCACTTCTGAATAAGAGATGCCTCTTTCCAGAATATGTCAATATGGTCCTTCCAAAATTAGCACTATACTTCCAACTGTCCCTGAGCAACCAATCTTTGGTAAACCTCAGATTGTGCTCGACAATTGCTTAATCATTTTAGTCATATCCAATTCTAGACCTTTTCCCTTCTTAATGCCTCTGGGCATTTGGAAAAATTTAGAAATGACAAATATTATAGCACATGCAATTGATCCTGTACCCAAACAAATGGTACACGATTCATGATGTCTCACATAAAGACATGATTCTAGACCAGTCTTTTGCTACAATATTTTTATTTGCCATGTTTTCAAAATTTGACTATGAAGAGGGATGTCGTAATCATAATCGAATTTTGAGAACGCAATATATAGAATTTCCTTAAGTTGAACCAATCCAACATGAAATTCATATATATATATATATATATATATATATATATATATATATATATATATATATATATATATATATATATATATATATATATATTCTTGACTAAAGATGATTAAGGTCTCAATCTAAGCCTTTAGAACTGAAATGAAGTATATCTTCTCCCTTAATTATAGCAAAACAACTTTTTCAATCCCTGAAGCCTCACGAATTGTAACTTTTGTTTTCTATAATTAACATTGCTAACTTGCAACACTAACAATAATTATCATGCTCCCACTAACATGATGATTATTAGCATAACACTTATGCTCCCACTAGCTTTGACATGTACTCAGAAATCAGCTGGACTTCTAGAAATCAATACTTTATTGACTTTCTTACCAAAGTTCAGATTTCTGATACGAGATGCTTTGATAAAACTTTATCAAAATCATACACCTTTCCTTAGATAGCATGCATGTGTGTCTAAACAATTTCAGAACTATGAAAAGGGATGTCGTAATCATAGTCTCAATTGTTTAGACCTTTTGCCATCTGCTTCAAATCTACTTGGTGGAAATGTTTCCACACCATCATTTTCATGAATCGGAGAGAAACCTTATGACCCTTAGATTTGATGGTGTATGTGTTCTTATTCATATGAATTGTCAAAACCATAGTCACAAGACAAGGATAATGACAAATCTAAACTCATATGGACTGAACTTATGCAATCTTAACTTCTTGCCACATGGCAGTACAGGGCCTGCCATTGCTTCCAAGTTGTTATGCAACCAACTGAGAACTTTCAGAACTCCTATGCAAAGCCAACTTTAACTGGAATGGGCACAAAATATGTCAACACGATAGGTTATAAACCTCAAGTCGTGTGCTAGTGAAGAACCTCAGGTTTTATTCTTGATTAGTTCTTGAAATTCTTTTTAGGATCTTTAAGACTCCCACTATCCTCTTGACATATAAGACTATCTTGCCAAATATTCAAGAGATAGTGCGGATTCTTTATCAAGACAAACACTTCACACAATTGGCCTTAGTTGGTCTTTGTTTTATCCAAAACATCACAACTTACCAATTTCAAATGTACAAGAGTAGGACACTTTTACTCTTACATTTGACAAGTGTTTTAAACCTTTCTTTAAGATATGTCACTCAAGTTACAATCTTGGAGTATGACTCTAAGAATTGTTTTGGAACGAAGTATGACTCATCTTCCTGATCTAACCATTTCAACAATTCATGACTCCTCTTCTTAGTCATAAGAATGCACTAAGATGACCTTTAGAGGACTAATTGTGATATGATTTCTAAATCATTAAGATGATCACAAACATGATACTAAAGTACTCTCCCATCTTTTCATATTTGAGAAACGTTTATCTTTCTGCCTAATTTGATTCTTCCCATTCGTTCTGCCATACATTGAGACTTTTCCAATGTTTCAGAATTATACTTAAACTTGTAAGTATAACCATATTTACTAAACTTTAGTAAATCAAATAGTCTTAACGAGCTTTGTGGTGGCATGACCAGTACACAAGAATGTGTACTCGATCCCTTTACTCCTTCACTTGACTCACACATCCATGTGAACAAGTAATTAGTCTTGATTTTCCAATGCTTGAAAGTTCTCATTCATCATACTATTCAACTTGCATGATTCCAAGTTTCGGTCCAATTGAAACTTGGGCGATGAGGAACTTTCCTGATTTGGTAAATTTAGACACTACCACAAATGAAAGAATCAAATCCATTTTCCAATATTGTTGTCAGTGGAATCATATAAGCAACAATTTTCCACAAATGCCATTGTAAGGATACTTCAAATAAATAAAATTAAACAATTTTCTTTTATTTTAAAACTTTGCGGAAAAACTTATCCTTACAATCCACATGGAAAATTGTTGTTATCTATTCCTTAGCAATATATCATAACTTCTTAAGCAACTGCTCAAAATTCTGATGCGATCGAAATCCACCTTCGCGATCAGAATCAGCATATATTTCCTTTAAGATTTCTCTCTATTCTTTGATTCTTAAAACATCGACATGTGACCCAGTCACATCATGTAATGAGGATCTCATAATAGAACTTAACAGAGTTAGATAATGGGCTCTACCTGATGTAGAGTCAAACTTATTGACTTTAACATCCTTAGGTAAATTTGGCAGCTTTGCAATCAACGCCCCTTCCTTTGGCAAAATAAACATATGGACCCTTTGGTAATGGGACTATCTCAGACTTAGCCTTTCTCTTTACCATTTGGTCAACCGGGTTGATTATGGTCAATCCCTTTCCATTGGGAAGAGAATGCTTTTTCTAGATTTCCTGTGTCACCATTGTCACTGTCCATAAAGTTTTTGGGAAGTTGATCTTCTAATCAAATTTGCTTTACTATCGTTCCAAGTCATTGCTGATTCAGCAGCACCAAGCAAATAGATATGATCATTAAGGTTCATGTCATAGTCTGTTTCATAGTAGTCCCAAAGGAACTCACTATGTGACTTATAAAGTGATTGAACATCCAACTTTCTCAAGACTTTGACACCCAACTCTCCCGGCTTGTCAATATGTGACTTCATCTCTAAGATGTGATCACGCATAGACCTTGCTTGCCATTAGGGCTTGAGTGACCTTGAACTTGTGGGTTAGGGAGAATAATTGGAGGAGGTGGAGGAAGAGAAGTATGACTTCCATGAGCCAAACTCGGGAAGTCATATTCATTAGGAAAGCTTGGTTTGGGAAGATCATTGTTGTCTAAACCAGACATCAACAATGGGAGAAATTCACGTAAAGTTGATTTAAGTCCTTAATATAACACCCAATATGATATATTAAGGCTAGGACCCAACAAACTATTTTATAACTTGGAAGAGGGATGCCGTAATCCAAGCTATAAAATATTTGAAGGTAGGTGAATGACGATTCACCAATTTCCACCAAGATAAACGAAATGTATTATTAGGTTTTAATTGGTTTTGAAACTCCTAGATTCTTTTGAGATTCATTGAACTTTTCAATGGCATGTTTCAATCTCGAGTGTGCCCTTCAGGTTTTGTGACTGGGATGCTGAGGATCACAAAACAAGGTGTGAAGTAACCATGCAAATATACTTGGTACCCTTAATATTTACCCCTCAATCGATGTGCCGGTTAACCACACACGCTCCAACGATACTATGATAAACATTAAGTTACCCTTTGCCTACCATGTTAAGTCCAGGTTAGTGTGTCGGTTAACCACACATGCTCCACTAACCGCTTAAACAAAGTGCAAAGTGTAATTTCATGGATTAACACCTTATTCACATTTTCCTAAGTAACTAAGATTGTGAATTTATAAGTGTTTAGTTACTTAGTATTTATCATTATACTTATAATGAAGGGAGAATTATAGTCCTTGTCCTACCTGTTCGGCTAACGACCCTCCACCAGTCAAGGAAGCGGTGGGTGAGAGTGGACACCCATTAAACTGTCATTTTATAGGCAGTAACCTTATACCTCCCTTATAGACCAGCTTCGTGAATGAGGCCTACTAATGGTAAGACGACTTGCTCTTATACATATAATATATTAAACTTTTAATATTATAATAGTATAAGGGTGTATTTTAGACATTTAAAATACTTGGTGGTTTAATCTATTAATTAAACTATACTCTTAATTTAATTAAATTTAAACCATGTCATTATGGAATTATTAATTCTCTTTTAATTAAACACGTTAATTATCTATTAATAAAGTCCATAAGAGTTAATTGAATTATTCAATAAAAACATCATAATTCCAATTATTAAATTCAAAATTAAAACCATTTAATTAATTGTTTAAGTTATGAACCCAAGAGTTTTAGAATTCAATTCTTTTTTTTATCATAAAAAAACTTTTTCCAAATTCCAAAACTTGAGGGCAAGTTTTGTAACTCTTGAAAACTTTTGGATTCCATAACTTATGGAGTTAAATACTTGTTTTATGATGAAACTTTTCATGTCCCATAACTTAAAGAACAAGTTATGGAATTCTCTAAAACATTAAGACCAAGTTTTGTAACTCCATAAAAAGCTTTGAATCAATTTTTTTAAAAACCTTTTCATATTCATAACTTATGGAGGTTTCAAAAAACTCTTTAGATCAAACTTTTAAAACTAATAAAATAATCATATCATTTTATCTTTTACTAAATTTGACCTAATTCAACTCATATAGCAAATGATTCAAATTTTACAAATAATTAGTTTTTCACAAAAACAAGTAATTATCTTAAAATTTGACAAACGTCATTTTTTTTTTCTTTTTTTTCAACTTTGAAAATAAAACATTTGCATCAATATAACAGAAAACAACCTGTAAGGTCCAAATATGGATCTTTACTAGTAGTTAAGCAACAATCAATCACAGAATAAGAATAAGATGAAAAGAAATCAAGCTTGCACACGATTATATTGAGAAAATCGTCTGGTACAACTCGATAGGACTCTATGGCATCAACAACCACTAAAAGACTAACACCTCCTCTATATATACAAGACACGACCATAAACTGGGTTTGCGACCGTAAACAGAGTTTACGGTCGTAAACGTGTTTATGGCCGTAAACACAGTTTACGGTCGTAAACACACAAAAAGTTCAACAATCAACAAACAACCCATAAACACTATAACAGACTCATTCTGAACACAAAACAATGAAAGCCTAGACCAAACCATTTCCAGGGTCCTTCAATCTCCCCCTTGGTTTGGTTCTAGCTTAGACTCAATCCTTGTCGACCACCAGAACATCCGACGTTCCCATCGCTCCATTCCACATCTTCTTTTCAATGATCTCAGCCACCATCGCCGTGTATTCTTTCGCCGCGGGCTCGAATATTGTTTCAGCCACCTTAATCTGCTGAGTAGCAAGATGATGAATGTCCCATTTGTGAAATTAAAGCAAGTCCCTTTTCTCATAGAGACGGATGCAATCATCTTTAAGCTTGATGACAGCGGCATCTGTTAATTCATCATATACCCAATACAACATGGATGCAAGAGAACCATCATGGTAGTTTTGAAGAACAGGGACTTGTTTCACTTGTGCGGTAGCTGGCCACATCACTTGTTTAAGTGGCTGATCAGTCTTGGGATCAAGCACATTGGGGTGAACCTTAACGATTGACTGAGCAGTCTTCATCGAAGGAAATCCTTTGGCAACTTGATCTTCCAAAAACGATTTAAACTGGCTCGCCCTGGGATTATTTGAAGGATTGGAGAAAGGAGCCTTAGACAGCTCAATAAGATCAATCTTGGTAAAAGAGTCAAAGTCGTGAGCGTCTTTGTATAGTTCATTTTTTCCGCTCTTTCTCCTTACCATGAACATGTTCATCGTGTCATGGAATCCCCATGAGATGATTCCAGACCTGTCACCATAAATGTCTCTGAAGCGATTTTCGCCCAGATCCGTAATAGTAACCTGTTGTTTATCCCAGGGCGCCTTATGATCTGCGCTTCGTTTGAATAGAAGTTGACCCTTTTCAGATTCCTGGGTCGACTTCTTGCGTTTTAAGGACTTCCCATGTGGAGCTTGCTCTGGTTCCTTTTCAAAGCGGTCTACGACGGTGGTGGTTCTGATAGTTGTAGGAGCAATGGGAGCATCTTGATTAGGAAGATAAATCTGTGGCTCTTCAACAGATGACTTGAATTCGCCCCCAAACTTATCTTCCAGCTTTTTCTTCAAGTCATAGTAACTGGCGGTCAGAAGGCCAAAATGAGTCTGGAGATCTGTAATTTGTTTGGTCTTCGCAGCATTTTCTTCATTAAGTTCTGCCATTTGAATACTGAGCTGTGTGTTTTCAGCTTGAAGGCCTGCGACTTTAATGTCAAGCTCAATATTCCTCTGATCCAACTCGACATTTATCTGACTCAGAGCATTGACCTGCTTCTGAAGACCAAAAAGTGTAAGACCTTCTTCTCCTGTGTTATTACCCCCTATATAAATTCCTTTGCCACGCAAGGGTGATGTTGAAAATGGTTCTCTGGCCAAGAGCGTTGCTAACTTGACAGAGGTAGCGTCGTGCTCTGGCCTCGGAGGAGAGAAGTCCGTTGGGAAGGACGAGCCACCGGTTTCGTAGAAGGTACTGGGACCTTCACTGATTGGCTCAGTTGAGACTATGACTGGGGTTGTTGTTGGTGGAGCTGAAGCACTTTGAGTCACCAGTCTTGGGTCAAGTCTTCGTCTTTTGCTAGGAGAAGGTGTAGTTTGAGTGACTGGAGGATCACTTTCCATCGGCGCAGATGTAGGTAAGACAACATCAAGGGGAGGAATCCCTGACGTCACCACCATAGGAATTGCTATTTCCGCCGATGTTTTGGTTGGTGGAGGTGTAGCTTCAAGAACATCTTCTTCTTCCCTTGTCTCAGTTGCTGGTTTAGCAACTTCATTGACATTGTCGAGCAACTCATTGAGGTTTACCCCTGTCAGGAAATCCTCGTTACTCCCAAAATTAACAGGAATTTCATCATTATCAAAACCTGTGAGATCCAGGTCTTCATACAAGTCAGTTTCTGACCCCCTGTGAGAATCTTCTTGAACCCAAGCGGATGTCAATTCATGTTCCGAAGCTACATCAGCATTAACAGCTGGATCTTCTTCTTCTTCATGATATGAGACAGTGATGACATTTTCAGAAATGACCCTCTCGGAGGAAGTTGGCTCAGATGACATTTTCTCTGACGTTCCATGCGACTCAGAAGACTCGTCAATTTTAGCAAATTTTCCAAATTTGACCAGAGGATGCAATCCTTGAAAAATGACTTTGCCCTTTCTATTTTTCTTGATAAGACCAACTGTGTGAGGGCCTAAGGATTTGATATCCAACTTGTCACCATCCTTGACCATTTCTGGAAACTGATCGTCGACAAACACTTGGATAAGCCTTGGATAAAGTAGAAATGCATCTCTGGTCCCCCGGGTAATGGCATTAATGTTCACCGAGAACTCATCAAGAATGAACTTTGAGAAATTAAACTTTATGCGAGCAGCCAAGGAGACAATTGCCCCGATGTTTCTGAGAGAGATCTCATCGGCTCCTGATCTCCTGCCAGAAATGCAGCTCACGAACACGTGTGCCAGGAATCGCCAGTAAGGAGGCAGGAGCTTCTTCACTGTGGGAGGGTAGATACCCTCGTATCCCATCCTCTCAAGAACCCTTTGTACATCTTCAATTCCAATTTCAGTAGGGAAATTAGATTCATCAACGACAAGCAAAGTATTTCTGATGTACTCCTCCGTAATAGTGATCTTGCAACCTTTGACTATGGCTTCAATTGTTATCTCTCTGTTGACCTTTTCCATTTTTACAGTTTGCCAAAATTCCTGGATGATGTTTTGATAAATGACGGGATTTACTGTGATGGCATAGGATAAGCAGCACTCCCTTAGCCTGTAGATCATGGATTTGAACTCCACATGAGCGACTGGAGGATCATCCAACACGATCGCCAAATTGTACATATCCGCGAACTTAAGATTGGCCATTTTTCTGCACTAAACAAGCCAAGTAAGAAAACACAGGATTTTAACAAGTTAAATCATTTAGTTTTCTCAATTAGACAATTTATTTTGGCTTTTAAAAATTAGTTTGACTACAAAATATTGGAGTTTATGGTCAAAATATTCAAACATTGGAGTTTACGGTCAAAGGAAGTCAAGCATGGGTTTACGGTCAAAGATGGTCAACAGACCGTAAACTGAGTTTACGGTCGTAAGACCAAAACTTGGGTTTACGGTCGTAAGACCAAAACTCGGGTTTACGGTCGTAAGACCAAAACTCGGGTTTACGGTGGTAAGACCACTTTGGGTTTACGGTTCTTGAATGATCCGAAACCGTAAACTCCTCGTGAACAGTAAACGCCGATAGAACTTTAAACATCGATTACTCCTTCGTTTTTGGTCGGAATGGCGAATAGAGAGCATATCCTTGGTCGGATTCATCATACCTTCGAGATGTACTAGGCCGATTTCTCAAAAACTTCAACAAAAATTTCGATGAGAGAGAGTAGAGAGAGAATGTGATTGCGGCTGTAAAGGGAGAGGAGGAGGTGGAAAAGGGTTTACGGAAGTAAACTCTTTGTTTTATACTTCCTCGAAATAACCAGTCTCCCACACAGTGTAAAACCCAGTCTTTTATCCCGATAAAATTTTTAAGAATAAATCTCTTGAGGATTTATTTAAAATAAAAATAAAATAAAAATAAAAATAAAATAAAACAAAGGAAAATTTAAATTTTGAACAAACAAAATTTATTTCAACACTACTAACAAGATCTTGTGACACTAGGATCAAAGTTGTTAGACAGCCTTAATCCGCTTGTCGGTACCTTTCATCTTCACATCTTTATCTGGTCGATCGCCAGTATTGTGGTCTACTTAAACACGAAAAAATCGTGACAGATTTTGGACATTACTATTTGTTACAAGACAGGTGAGCTTAAGTTCCTAGATACTATATCTTAAGGACCATTCAGCTGACGACGACCAGGGATATTGTTGTCCACCTAAATTGAGCAGCGAGATCTATAGACAATCTTTGAGAGTTCAATTGTTAATTGTACTGGAACATGTTTCCTGCTTCCTGATATGCCCCCGTAATCAAGAACTTCCAGAGTACTCCTTACATCGGGTGAGAAGACAATCATTAAGAGAGAGGATGAATTCAAACTATTATTAATTATAGTTTTTTAGAGGGATTAAGATGTAGAAGGGTGCATATACTGTGTACCAGGTCGGATTATGAGTCACGCAAAGGAGACAGTATATGGCTAACAGATGGGAAGAATTTCATAGAATTAATATGCAGAGAGATAGATTTGCATATGTTGCTGTCTAGGTCGGATCTCTTCCAATCACGCAGAGGAGGCAACATATGACTGACAGATAGGAAGAGAAAGAAAACAATTTTCTACAGACCTAACTTATCGGAATTTACCAGTCGCCCCATCAATACCGGATTTAAGGACAGAATCCACACATCGAGGAGAAGTTAATCCACGGTTCCAAGTACGGGTTCATTTAATGTGACGAGTCGATTCCCATATATATCTCCATGCTCAACCTATCCAAGCATCGTATTGTCAGGCTAAACGGATCTAACTAGGTCAAGATTTGTTAAGTCTAAGAATTTATTAAGTTCAACTCTGCCTAGTCAAGTCCATTAATAATCTTTCGTGCCTACCGACGCATCAGCCCAGAGTAAAGACCCTTCAATTTTGGGTACGTTACGCAGACTCAGATTGCGTGTTATCACTTGATAATATCACTTCCCAGTCTTTTATCAACAAGCAAAACTGTTAGAGACAATATTTTTGATTTTTCTGAAAATTTTAATGTTTTTGGATTTTTGTTTATTTCTCCCCCTAAATTTGTGCATGGAAGAGAATGAAATGACTGAAATGCTCAAATTTAAACTAGGAAAAACCTAAAAAACAATCCTCAAAACGAATCATTTTTAAAAATCCCACAAGCACATCGAATCGAGCTTTGTGAAAAGGCTTTGTGAACAAGTCCGCCACATTATTATCAGTGTGAACATGTTCTAGCCTAATGAGCGAACGCTCATAGCAATCTCTAATAAAATGAATTTTGATGTTAATGTGCTTGGTTTTGGAATGTTGGATAGGAATTTTAGCGATTTGAATAGCAGCCTCATTATCACAAAAAATTGGGGTTTCTAGATAATTCAAACCGTAGTCCAACAACTGATGTTGGATCCATATGACTTGAGCACAACAGGCATACACAGCTACATATTCCGCTTCTGCTGTTGAGGTTGAGACCGTATGCTGCTTCTTGCACTGCCATGAGACCAGTCTATCTCCAAGAAACTGGCATCCTCCTAAAGTCGATTTTCTATCAAGCTCACACCCGCCATAGTTGCTGTCTGCAAAAGCATAAAGGTCAAATTCGGGATTTTTCGGATACCAAAGGCCCAGTTTTGGGCAACCTTTGAGATACCGAAAAATCCGTTTAACAGCAATTAGATGAGAGAGTTTAGGATTGGCCTGGTAGCGAGCGCATTGACAGACCGTAAACATTACATCTGGGCGGCTGGCAGTCAGATACATAAGCGATCCGATCATTGATCGATAATACGTCTGATCTACGGATTCGCCTTCAAGATCAGGAGTCAGTAAAGGTCTCTCCGCCATGGGTGTAAGAGCAGGTTTCGCGTCTTGGAACCCGAACTTCTCCAGCATATCATCCACATACTTCGCTTGGTGAATTAGGATTCCGGTAGAAGATTGTTTGACCTGAAGCCCCAGAAACATGGTCATCTCCCCAAGAGAACTCATCTCAAACCTTTTCTTCATCACACCTTCAAATTCCTTGAAAAGCTGTGGACAGGTTGACCCGAAGATAATGTCGTCAACATAGATTTGAACTAGTATCTGATCATTACCCACATGCTTGATAAACAAAGTTTGATCAATGGTGCCGCGAGAGTATCCATGCTCGAGCAAATGCTTTGTTAGAGTCGCATACCATGCTCGAGGAGCTTGATGTAACCCATACAATGCTTTGTCCAACTTGTAGACACGATTAGGGAACTTTGAGTCAACAAACCCAGGGGGTTGATCAACATAAATTTCTTCCTTCACCTTGCCATACAAGAAGGCAGTCTTGACATCCATTTGGTAGACCATGAAATTCATGTAGGAAGCATATGCGAGAAAGATGCGAATAGCCTCCAACCGAGCCACGAGAGCAAATACCTCAGTATAGTCAAGACCCTCAATTTATCGAAACCCGCGAACCACCGGCCTTGCTTTATTTCGCACGATCACACCCGAATCATCTTGCTTATTACGATAGACCCAACGCGTGTCAAGAGCCCTTTTGCCCTTCGGTAAGTCAACCAACTTCCAAACCCCGAGCTTTTCAAACTGATTCAGCTCTTCATGTATTGCATCCACCCAGCTGGGATCATTCAAAGCCATGTTAACATTCTTCGGCTCTATTTGAGATATAAAGCAAGAGTAGAGACATGCATTAACGTCTCCACTCTGACTTCTGGTTTTAACTCCATCTCCCAGCTGGCCAATGACGTTATCGATCGGATGATTGCGTTGAATACGTGAGGGAATGTCTTGGCTGATATCATTGATAGAAACAGGAAGAGTGTGAATATTGAAACTTCCATCATTTACTGATTGATTCACATTAGATGAATCTGCTACAAACTCATTTGCGATTTCTTCGGGAAAGAGGAGTTCCATAAACGTTGGATTGACAGCGGAAGCGTCTCTGGACATGAACTCTCTTTCAACGGGTGTAAGAGGTGTAGCATTAGTATTAGGAGTTCCATCTTGAACTTTAGACTCTGGACTATTAGGTTGATCAGATGGCTCCCCCTCAGGTGGAGCAGAGGACTCCTCCCCAGATGGAGCAGAGGACTCCCCCTCAACCGTTGGAGGTCTGTAGACAACTTCTTCGTCTTCGTCTTCATACACGATCTTCGAACCAGAAGAGGATCCACTTGAACTATTTGAAGACACATTTAAAGATTTGAAAAGTGATGTGTAATCAAATAACCAGTCAGGACCCACTCGAGCGTCTGTTTCATTCTCCTCCAGCCAGCGTACGTCATAGGATTCGACTATCTGCTTAGTCTTCTTGTTGTAAACCCTATACGCGGTGCGCGCAACATACCCTACAAAGTAACAATCATCGGCTTTGGCGTGGAATTTAGGGTTGGATTCCAAATGAAGAAGGGTGCAGGGGCAGCCAAATACACGGAAATGGCTGACAGAGGGCTTGTATCCATAGATAATTTCATATGGTGTCTTCATCTGTGCTTTGTTGATTAGAACACGATTCTGCACGTAGCAAGCAGTATTAATCGCCTCGGCCCAGAAGAAAACAGGTAGTTTGGAATCACAAAGCATCGTCCTTGCGGCGTCTTTTAATGTTCTATTTCTCCTTTCAGCAACACCGTTCTGTTGAGGCGTGTGAGCAGAGCTATATTGACGTACTATCCCCTTTTCTGCGCAAAAATGGTCAAGAACCGAATTCTTGAACTGAGTTCCATTGTCAGTACGAAGCGCTTTCACTTGATTGTTGGTCTATTTCTCAATCATCACCACGAACTTCTTTATCAGGTCAGCAACCTCCACTTTGTTGGATAAGAAGAAAACCCACGTAAACCGAGAGAAATCGTCGATCACAACGAGGCAGTATGAGCTTCTGTTGATGCTCAGGACGTTGACCGGACCAAATAGGTCCATGTGTAACAATTGGAGCACTTGACTTATTGAGTTGACATGCTTGGGCATGTGTGGTTTCCGATGGTGTTTTCCTTGAGCACAGGAAACACACTTTTCAAATGTAATAAAGTCTCTGACGGGTAGGCCTCAGACCATCTCATTCTTGGGAAGACGATTCAAGTTTTTCGCGTTAGCATGACCGAGCCTTCGGTGCCACAACATTGCGTTTTGTTCGGCGACTTTTGAGAAGAGGCAAGTGACTTGTTCAGGGAGATTGGTGTTCATGTCAATAATTTAAGCATTCCCATCCCGCTTAGATTTGACGAGGATCCATTCTTCCGGGATGACAATGCCTGGCTTTAAGATCATACATTCCTTGTCGGTAAAGTGGGCGGAGTAGCCTTTGTCGCAAATTTGGGAAACGCTCAACAAGCTGTGCTTTAACTCGGGAGCGAAGTTGACATTCTCAAAGCTTAACACTCCATTTGTAACAGTTCCTCTTTGCG
Source organism: Lactuca virosa (assembly GCF_052849685.1). NCBI lineage: Eukaryota > Viridiplantae > Streptophyta > Magnoliopsida > Asterales > Asteraceae > Lactuca > Lactuca virosa. The sequence goes on along the minus strand of NC_136426.1, from coordinate 214,695,651 downwards.
TGATCTTTCCTCCATCTCCGTCCGCAAAGGAAACATACCCCCCATTAAAGGATTGAATTTCGCTCAATTGGGATATGTCTCCAATCATATGCCGGGAGCAGCCACTGTCGACGTACCAGGGACGAACGACATTCCTCCGCAACTGTCCCTGCAAAATGAGCGGAATCATTTAGATTTAGGAACCCAGGTCATTACTGTGACAACCGTCAAATTTCGGTCAATTCAAAGTCAAACAAAGTCAACAAGTCAAACCGGTCAACTCCAATAACCCTTGTATGTTAGGGTTTACGTTATGTAATCACTATACAATTCGCTATTTTAATGAGAAAACATCATTTGGAAAATTCATGTGTTTGATTTTACTTAGCCTTAACAGTGCTAAACAACGAACCAAAGCGATAAAACACTATTGCACAATCATCGGGATTGTGTAGGACACTAAATCATGGCTTAACGGGGTTTACGGACCTTGCGTTTCAAAGCCAAACACTCAAAAAGGTCTCAAAAGAACTCTCTCTCAATCTCTTTCACTCAATCTATCTCTATTAGAAATCTCTCCCAAATCTCTCTCAAAAGTTCCTTTAACTTTTTGTAATCATTCGGGTCATCACGACCCTTAACCGGGTCAAAAACCACTTGAAACGGGGTAAAAACGGGTAAAATAGCCTTAAGGACCCAAAACCGAAGCTTCAGGACCGAAGCCTCGCATCCGAAGTGCTCAGGACCGAAGCCTCGGACCGAAGCCTCGCATCCGAAGTGCTAAGGACCGAAGCCTCGCACCGAAGCCTCAGGTCCGAAGCCTCAGGTCCGAACCTCGGCCCAGGACCGAGCAACTTCGCAGATTCAGCCTTTTTTTCCGGTTTTCGACTACGACTTCGTTTTAACTCCGTTTTTCATTATTTTAACGTGGGATTTTCACCCAAAACTTTATTTTATAAACTAAGGCCCCAAAATATATAAATCTCCAGGGTTTTTATAAAATATATTAAAAGAATTAGTGGTTGAACTAATTATTGAGGGAATATTTGCTTTTCCTTAATTTATGGCAAAAGCAAACCACCACCACCTCACTCTATGATTAGCCACTCTTTCCCACTACCCCTTGTCTCCTTAGTGGACCTTTACACCCAATCTCCAGCTCTTCCCACGTTCTAAGAGCTGGAGGATTGATCCTCTCTCCTCATTCTCCATAAAACTCTTTCATTCTACACTTAGCAACCAAGAACACTCTCCAAAATTCTCTCATCTTTTCTCTCAACTTCAAGAACTTCAAGGCTTTCTCCAGGGATTTCTTTCTTCAATTAGTAAGTATCTTCATCATTCACACAATTATTAAACTCCATTCTACTCAAATCATTGATATCTTACACAAGTTCCATCTTATTCGGTGTTAGATTCTCGAATCATCAAGACATCTTCTTAGTGTTCTTGGGTTGAACACTTCCTCTCTCTCACTTTCATCTACTGAAACCACATAAGGTGAGTTCATACCCCTATATTTACATGTTTTTCTTAAGTTTTAAGGGGGGAATACAAGTAAAATCATCAAGAACACAATTAAACTTTTTCTAACAGATTACATCAGAAAAGATGGACGTTAATCACGGACTGTTTTGGTCAACTTAAATATTTTAGTTTTCAAAACTGTTCCAGGTGCAAGTAGTTCAAACTCTTAGCTTTAAAATGGCTACTTGCACATCTCCATATGATTTTTCTACAATTTATGGTGATTTTTACAAAACTGCCTATCATTTCAGAGGCAAACCCGGACCAGTCTGTGATTATGAACATTTTCACCTCTGTTAGAGATCACTAAAAATCATGATAAAATTTACGAACAAACTAGACTCATATTCCAAACTCTCAAAATTTGCGGATTTGGATTTAGAGCTTTGATGATTTTTCTATAAATTTTCTAAGAACAGTAATAGAAACTGTTTTCAACGAAAAGTTGCTGTTAATTTCATTTCACCTTGTAACATGTTGAGCAAGGTGTATATCTTTATGTGATTATATGTTATTGCAATATATGACATTTTATCTTAATATTTAGACACACATCAGTTTACAAATGGATTTGGTCATATAAAATATAAAGAATAAAAAGTGATTATAATCAAAGTACAATCGATACATTTAAACATTTAATAAACTATTTTGAATATAGTTTGCATACATTACCACGTACTACCCTTGGTTGATAAACTATAATAGGTATAGTTTATGATACATTACATAACACATACATTTAAAAAGGGTACATTTATACAAAGGATATTTTCATTAAGCAAGGTACGGCCATACGGTACCAAGTTTTCATAACACGTAATTCCGTTAATGACTTTGTGAGACATTTACTTCAAATTACCATTAAGTCCTGTATTGTAACCAGAGTCTCCTTGAGGGAGAGCGTGATACTTGTGTATAGATCTATATTGGGTTTGACAAACCCACACCTAAACTGCATGCAACAGTTAGACCGATAGGTCTGGGGTGACAAATGTCATAACATTTCCGACGCCTGAAGAACGTCGTTTTAGGCAACCTTGGTCATAGTATGGTTATAATAAACTCACATAAAGTATTAATAAACATTGGAATTTACAGGAACTTCATTAAAATTTAACGAGTTTATGTGGATTTAAACTTGCATTGTTTTACTATAAATATGACAAATTACTTGTACATTTCGGTCTTTGGGTTTTAAGACTACATTTACACATTAAGGAAAATATTGGATTTTCTAACACAAATACTACTTTTACAAACGAAAGGCTTTTAATAATACCAAACAAAAGCTTATGAACTCACCAACCTTTGTGTTGACACTTTTTCAAACAACTTGTATTCTCAGGAAATCATTAAACAGGTAATCAAGTGCTTTTGAGGATGGGACGCTAAGGCGTCTACTATTTCATATTTTATCAACATATTGTAATTGATTCGTAAACATGTAATTCATACAATGATGTAACTTTTTCAATTATATATATGTTGGTTGTGTTTGCTTGAATTACTATTACAATTGTTGTTATGATACTATACATGAAGTCCTCCATCCCCGGACGTTTCCGCCATCCTTGGTTTGGGGGTGTGACAGATTGGTATCAGAGCATAGTTTATAGTGAATTAAGTATATCAAACCACATAAGATATACAAACTATAAACACAATTGGGACTAATAGTCTCTGATTTGTGCATTTTTCAAATAAATATACTCTTAGAAAATAAATGATTTTCTTGATTAAAGTATACATACATACATTACATGCTCGCATGGTATCATAACTAGCGAAAACATAAAGTAAAAGAAGAAGAGTTGAACATTTTGAGTATGCCTTAGTATATGTGGATTAAATCTGGGAAGGATATAGCCTGATCAACTATATCTGTCCGGGAATTGACTTGCATATACCGGGGGATGGTCAGGATGGACAACAAATCTAACAAACCTAATAACAGACTACAAAGGATACTTTAAGAACTCAAAACTAAACATTTACAAATACTATAGGAGTATTTTGTGTTACTATAATAAATTATCTGAGAATTAAATAGGTCTTTATTTATAGATCAATAGCTGCTAAGTGGATGCGCTAAGGTCATATGTAACTAAGATGCTATAGACTTAGAATTTATGTATCTTTGTTTCACTTCCTGTCCTTGTTTGGTTGTGGTCTTGGAGTTAGGGTCATCTATTCGAAGGACTATTATATCTTAATCACATATGACTGGTATGCACTTTGCAACTAATTAAGTAACCGATAAAGATCATTTTAAAATATAATATATTAATTATGTCCCGACTAAATTAGTATATGTGAAACTTCTACAAACAGTCATATACTTGGAAACAAGGAAACTCAAATAAAATATTTTATACTTTCATTTTACCTCATAACCCAATGTATTGGGTCAATTAAAAGTATAAAATCGTATGTATCGTAAACATACCGGAAAACAACGTAATAATATACTTTATGTATAAAAGATTTCTCTTTCTATAAATACACTTTTACTAAAAGTACATTGGTTTACGACTTATGACAGAACCATGCCGCCAAGGAGAAGACCAAGACCTTCCAGCAACACAGCAACACCTCCTCCGCCGCTGCCTCCACAGTTTGATCCTGCGATGTTCCAGGCTGCAGTAACAGCAGCCGTAGCGGCCGCAATGTCGCAGATAGGGACAAACGGAGCTGGTGGTTCTGGATCGGGGGCTACAAACTCTAACCACGGAGACAGTACGTGGCGTGCAAGAGAGTGTTCATACAAAGACTTCACCAATGGCAAACCCGACAACTTCAATGGGAGCGGGGGAGTCATCACTTTGATGCAATGGTTTGAAAAGACCGAAGTAGTCTTTCAGGTGTGCTCTTGCCCCGAAGCGAGCAAAGTTAAGTTCGCAGCCTTCACTTTCACCGGCCGGGCCCTTACTTGGTGGAACTGCCGGATTAAGTCACTTACTCTCGAAGTGGCTAGCTCCATAACCTGGGCAGAACTAAAAACGTTGATGATGAAGGAGTACTGCCCGAGAGGTGAAATTCAAAAGCTGGAACAAGAACTTTGGAACCTCAGGATGACGGGCTCCGACCTTGAAACCTACACCACCCGATTCAATGAATTGGCTCTCCTCTGCCCAACAATGGTTACTCCGGAGGAGAAAAAGGTGGAGCGATACCTTTGGGGACTGTCTCTCCAAGTGCAAAGTAGTGTCCTGGCTTCAAGGCCAACTACTTTTGACAGTGCCAGGGAGCTGGCACAACAACTTGTTGACCACCGAGCCGGTCATAATACTACAACCACCACCACTGATCAATCAAAAGGGGGAAACAACAAAAGGAAGTTCTGGAACGAAAAGAAGAGCCAACCAGCACAGGACCCTGCTAAGAAGCAACAAATTGTTGCTGTCCATGCTGCCACTAATGCTGCCACTACTGCTACCACTCCAGCACCACCGAAGCCATATGCTGGAACCCTACCTAAGTGCAACAAGTGCAACTTTCACCACAATGGTGCTTGTAGGGAGATGCACTGTAACAACTGCGACAGGAAGGGGCACACTGCTCGTTTCTGTAAAGCGCCGGCTCGACCAATCAACCAAGTCGCCAGTACGGGGGCAACCCGAACCTGCTACAACTGTGGAGACGCAGGTCACTTCAAAAGAAACTGCCCCAAAGCACAAGCCCCTAATGCTGGTGGAGTAGGAAGAGTCCTGGCAATAGGACATGGGGAAGCAGTCGAGGATCCCACAGTGGTTACCGGTACGTTTCTCCTCAATAACTCTTATGCATGCGTACTATTCGATAGTGGAGCGGAGAGGAGTTTCGTGAGCCACCAATATAAACAATTACTTGAACAAAATCCCCAATCACTAAAGGATACTTATGTAGTAGAAATGGAAAATGGGAAAGTAGAACGCACTAGCGATATATACTCAGAGTGTACTCTCACTCTAGACAACCATACATTTAAAATTGACCTGATGCCGGTCACCATAAAAAGCTTCGACGTAATCATCGGGATGGATTGGTTAGTTCCTCACCGTGCCGACATTCTATGTTACGAAAGGGCCGTTCGCCTCAATCTACCAAATGACGAAACCCTTCTCATCTATGGTGACAAACCTAGTGCGAATTTACAAATCATCTCATGCATCAAAGCCCAAAAGTATCTCCGGAAGGAGTACCATGCCTTCTTAGCCCACGTAGTAGACAAGAAACAGGACGTGAAAGACATCAAAGACATCCCCGAAGTGTGTAACTTCCCGGATGTGTTCCCAGAAGATCTTCCTGGTGTACCACTCGCACGACAAGTCGATTTCAGAATTGACTTAATACCCGGAGCTACCCCCGTAGCCAGAGCTCCATACCGCCTCGCACCAACAGAAATGCAAGAGTTGTCCAGTCAGTTGAACGAGCTTTTGAGCAAAGGGTTCATCAGACCAAGCTTCTCACCTTGGGGAGCACCAGTCCTTTTTGTAAAGAAGAAGGACGGATCCTTTCGCATGTGCATCGACTATCGGGAACTAAACAAACTCACCATCAAGAACCGATATCCTCTACCCCGAATCGACGACCTTTTCGACCAACTCCAAGGAGCAAATTTCTTCTCAAAGATCGACCTAAGGTCAGGTTACCATCAGCTACGAGTTCAAGAAGAAGATATTCCCAAAACTGCATTCAGAACTCTCTATGGGCACTACGAGTTTGTGGTGATGTCCTTCGGTTTAACAAACGCACCTGCGGTATTCATGGACCTAATGAATAGAGTGTGTCGACCCTATCTAGACAAGTTTGTAATCGTATTCATCGACGATATCTTGATCTACTCGCGAAGCGAAGAAGAGCATCGCCTACATCTACGCCAAGTGCTAGAGACACTAAGAGCGGAGAAGCTTTATGCTAAGTTCTCTAAGTGTGAATTCTGGATTAGAGAAGTGGATTTCCTTGGACATGTGGTAAGTGAGAAAGGCATACATGTGGATCCCTCCAAGATCAAGGCAATCGAGAATTGGTCAGCACCCAAGACGCCAACCGAAATTCGACAATTCCTTGGGCTTGCTGGCTACTACCAAAGATTTATACAAAACTTCTCCAAGATTGCGAAACCACTCACCACCTTGACGCAGAAAGGTGTGATATTCAAGTGGGAAATTAATCAAGAAACTGCTTTCCAAACGTTAAAACAAGCCCTATGCAGCGCACCGATCTTGTCTCTCCCAGAGGGAACCGAGGACTTCGTAGTGTACTGTGATGCTTCGAATCAAGGCCTCGGATGTGTGCTCATGCAGAGAGGGAAGGTTATCGCGTATGCATCAAGACAGCTTAAGACGCACGAGGTTAATTATACTACGCACGACCTGGAATTAGGAGCAGTGGTATTCGCTTTGAAGATCTGGAGACACTACCTCTACGGCACGAAATGCACTATCTTCACTGATCACAAAAGTCTTCAGCATATCCTCAATCAGAAAGAGCTCAACATGCGACAGAGGAGATGGGTAGAGTTGCTGAATGACTACGAGTGCGAAATTCGTTATCATCCGGGCAAGGCCAATGTAGTGGCCGATGCTCTAAGCAGGAAGGAGTACTCGGGCCGCCGAGTAAAATCCTTAACAATGACAATCCATTCCCACCTGACCATACAATTCAAGGAAGCTCAACTGGAAGCTTTGAAACCAGAAAAGGTGGCAGGAGAGACATTAAGGGGAATGGATAAAAACTTAGAAGTCAAGGATGATGGAGCACGTTATATCATGAACCGGATTTGGACACCGAAGTTCGGTGGACTCCGAGATGTTGTCATGAATGAAGCACACAAGACTCGATACTCCATCCATCCCGGGTCGGATAAGATGTATCTGGACCTCAAGAAATTATACTGGTGGCCGAACATGAAAGCTGAGATTGCTACCTATGTAAGCAAGTGCCTGACTTGCGCCAAGGTCAAAATCGAATACCAGAAACCATCCGGGCTATTACAACAGCCGGATATACCTGAGTGGAAGTGGGAACGAATAACCATGGACTTCATAACCAAGCTGCCTAAGACATCGGGCGGGCTTGACACCATATGGGTAATCGTAGACAGATTGACCAAATCAGCACACTTCCTACCGATAAAAGAGACCGACAAGATGGAGAAGCTGACTAGAACGTACATCAGAGAGATTGTACGACTCCATGGCGTGCCGATATCCATTATCTCCGATAGAGATAGTAGATTTACCTCACGGTTTTGGCAGTCTCTACAAAAATCATTGGGAACTAGGCTTGACATGAGTACGGCCTACCACCCACAAACCGACGGACAGAGCGAACGAACCATTCAAACGTTGGAAGACATGTTAAGAGCTTGTGTGATAGACTTCGGTAAAGCATGGGATACCCATCTACCGCTTATCGAATTCTCCTACAATAACAGCTATCATACTAGCATCAAAGTCGCTCCATTCGAAGCTCTTTACGGTCGCAAATGCAGATCACCCCTGTGTTGGGCTGAGGTGGGGGATGCACAACTAGCTAGAGGGTAAGTCTCTAATAGCACCCTCACTGGCCCTGAAATCATAAGGGAAACCACAGAAAAGATCGTTCAAATTCGAGAAAGACTGAAAGCGTCTCGTGATCGGCAAAAGAGTTACGCAGACAAACGACGCAAACCCTTGGAATTCCAGGTGGGTGATAGAGTACTACTAAAAGTTTCCCCTTGGAAAGGAATGATACGATTCGGCAAACGCGGGAAACTAAATCCAAGGTACATCGGGCCATTCGAAATCCTTGCTAGGATTGGGCCAGTAGCATACAAACTTCGATTACCTCAGGAACTCGACAAAGTACATCCCACATTTCACGTGTCGAACCTAAAGAAGTGTTTGTCTGATGAGACACTCGTAATACCACTCGACGAAATCGAAGTTAACGAAAATCTCCACTTCGTGGAGGAACCAGTCGAAATCATGGATCGGGAAATCAAACGAACGAAACAAAGTCGTATTCCCATCGTGAAGGTCTGTTGGAACGCTAAACGAGGACCCGAATTCACCTGGGAACACGAGGATCAGATGAAACAAAAGTATCAACATCTCTTCCCAAACTCTTGAAATCCCAGTCAAAATGAAAATTTCGGGACGAAATTCCTTCTAACGGGGGGATGATGTGACAACCGTCAAATTTCGGTCAATTCAAAGTCAAACAAAGTCAACAAGTCAAACCGGTCAACTCCAATAACCCTTGTATGTTAGGGTTTACGTTATGTAATCACTATACAATTCGCTATTTTAATGAGAAAACATCATTTGGAAAATTCATGTGTTTGATTTTCCTTAGCCTTAACAGTGCTAAACAACGAACCAAAGCGATAAAACACTATTGCACAATCATCGGGATTGTGTAGGACACTAAATCATGGCTTAACAGGGTTTACGGACCTTGCGTTTCAAAGCCAAACACTCAAAAAGGTCTCAAAAGAACTCTCTCTCAATCTCTTTCACTCAATCTCTCTCTATTAGAAATCTCTCCCAAATCTCTCTCAAAAGTTCCTTTAACTTTTTGTAATCATTCGGGTCATCACGACCCTTAACCGGGTCAAAAACCACTTGAAACGGGGTAAAAACGGGTAAAATAGCCTTAAGGACCCAGAACCGAAGCTTCAGGACCGAAGCCTCGCATCCGAAGTGCTCAGGACCGAAGCCTCGGACCGAAGCCTCGCATCCGAAGTGCTAAGGACCGAAGCCTCGCACCGAAGCCTCAGGTCCGAAGCCTCAGGTCCGAACCTCGGCCCAGGACCGAGCAACTTCACAGATTCAGCCTTTTTTTCCGGTTTTCGACTACGACTTCGTTTTAACTCCGTTTTTCATTATTTTAACGTGGGATTTTCACCCAAAACTTTATTTTATAAACTAAGGCCCCAAAATATATAAATCTCCAGGGTTTTTATAAAATATATTAAAAGAATTAGTGGTTGAACTAATTATTGAGGGAATATTTGCTTTTCCTTAATTTATGGCAAAAGCAAACCACCACCACCTCACTCTATGATTAGCCACTCTTTCCCACTACCCCTTGTCTCCTTAGTGGACCTTTACACCCAATCTCCAGCTCTTCCCACGTTCTAAGAGCTGGAGGATTGATCCTCTCTCCTCATTCTCCATAAAACTCTTTCATTCTACACTTAGCAACCAAGAACACTCTCCAAAATTCTCTCATCTTTTCTCTCAACTTCAAGAACTTCAAGGCTTTCTCCAGGGATTTCTTTCTTCAATTAGTAAGTATCTTCATCATTCACATAATTATTAAACTCCATTCTACTCAAATCATTGATATCTTACACAAGTTCCATCTTATTCGGTGTTAGATTCTCGAATCATCAAGACATCTTCTTAGTGTTCTTGGGTTGAACACTTCCTCTCTCTCACTTTCATCTACTGAAACCACATAAGGTGAGTTCATACCCCTACATTTACATGTTTTTCTTAAGTTTTAAGGGGGGAATACAAGTAAAATCATCAAGAACACAATTAAACTTTTTCTAACAGATTACATCAGAAAAGATGGACGTTAATCACGGACTGTTTTGGTCAACTTAAATATTTTAGTTTTCAAAACTGTTCCAGGTGCAAGTAGTTCAAACTCTTAGCTTTAAAATGGCTACTTGCACATCTCCATATGATTTTTCTACAATTTATGGTGATTTTTACAAAACTGCCTGTCATTTCAGAGGCAAACCCGGACCAGTCTGTGATTATGAACATTTTCACCTCTGTTAGAGATCACTAAAAATCATGATAAAATTTACGAACAAACTAGACTCATATTCCAAACTCTCAAAATTTGCGGATTTGGATTTAGAGCTTTGATGATTTTTCTATAAATTTTCTAAGAACAGTAACAGAAACTGTTTTCAACGAAAAGTTGCTGTTAATTTCATTTCACCTTGTAACATGTTGAGCAAGGTGTATATCTTTATGTGATTATATGTTATTGCAATATATGACATTTTATCTTAATATTTAGACACACATCAGTTTACAAATGGATTTGGTCATATAAAATATAAAGAATAAAAAGTGATTATAATCAAAGTACAATCGATACATTTAAACATTTAATAAACTATTTTGAATATAGTTTGCATACATTACCACGTACTACCCTTGGTTGATAAACTATAATAGGTATAGTTTATGATACATTACATAACACATACATTTAAAAAGGGTACATTTATACAAAGGATATTTTCATTAAGCAAGGTACGGCCATACGGTACCAAGTTTTCATAACACGTAATTCCGTTAATGACTTTGTGAGACATTTACTTCAAATTACCATTAAGTCCTGTATTGTAACCAGAGTCTCCTTGAGGGAGAGCGTGATACTTGTGTATAGATCTATATTGGGTTTGACAAACCCACACCTAAACTGCATGCAACAGTTAGACCGATAGGTCTGGGGTGACAAATGTCATAACATTTCCGATGCCTGAAGAACGTCGTTTTAGGCAACCTTGGTCATAGTATGGTTATAATAAACTCACATAAAGTATTAATAAACATTGGAATTTACGGGAACTTCATTAAAATTTAACGAGTTTATGTCGATTTAAACTTGCATTGTTTTACTATAAATATGACAAATTACTTGTACATTTCGGTCTTTGGGTTTTAAGACTACATTTACACATTAAGGAAAATATTGGATTTTCTAACACAAATACTACTTTTACAAACGAAAGGCTTTTAATAATACCAAACAAAAGCTTATGAACTCACCAACCTTTGTGTTGACACTTTTTCAAACAACTTGTATTCTCAGGAAATCATTAAACAGGTAATCAAGTGCTTTTGAGGATGGGACGCTAAGGCGTCGACTATTTCATATTTTATCAACATATTGTAATTGATTCGTAAACATGTAATTCATACAATGATGTAACTTTTTCAATTATATATATGTTGGTTGTGTTTGCTTGAATTACTATTACAATTGTTGTTATGATACTATACATGAAGTCCTCCACCCCCGGACGTTTCCGCCATCCTTGGTTTGGGGGTGTGACAATTACAGTCCTGGGTTTCCTTTTTACTTTCTCTGAATTAACATTTAAAGATTTCAAACTAGGATCCTCATTCCTAATTACTTCAGAGGGTGGGAAAGATGGATTAGAAAGTGATTTAGGCTTCCATTGAAGTTTAGGTTTTACAACATTCTCTTGTGGTTTTGAAATAGATTTCTTAGGAGTTTGCACAAAGCTTCTGGATGTTCTACCAGAAGTGGTTGAAGATCTAGAATTGCTTTTTGACGAAACCGATCTTGGCGGAGCCTTGTTCGGTTTTGGCAAGCTCTTTTGAGTTTTGTTGATAAAAACCTTTTTATTCTTTTGAAAAACAACTCTTTTTCTACTTCGGTCATCTTTCCAATCATCAATTCGAGAACAATTTCTTGAGGATTTTCTAATTAAAGACCTTTCTCGAGATTCGTTCTCTCCTCTTGGTGACAGATAGTTCACAAAGATCCTGTTATGGCAATTCCTAGCTATGTGACCACCAACGCCACAATTAAAACAAGTATGTTTATTATTTGAACTTGTGCTACATTTATCAGATTTATTTTCTTGATGGACACTCTTACTTTTCTCAGAGGAGCATACATGAGAGACAGATTGTGATATAAGTGAGGGTGCCTCAGAAGGTATGACATGTGGAATTGATGGTTTTTCATGAGAATTGCCAACATCAGAATTACCAAAAAGTTCATCAAACATATCAAAGAAATTAAATTCAACAGAATCAGAAATAGGAACATCACACAAAATACTATCAGTCTTAACATCAGAATCACAAATAGGAATAGAAACATCAGAAATAGGAACAGAAACAGAAACACCAACTCCATGCTTTGCCTGATCTAAAGGATGATCTGCAGATGAAGAAGAAGCGTCAGTACTTTCAACATTTATAAATCCTCCTGAAACGAAGCTAGATGGATTGCCATAAACCATAAAAGATTAATTGGCAATCTCATCTTTGGACAAGGGTTGATACTGATAGGTATGATTATATGGAGGAGGCACGCTATAATATCCTAAACCCTTAGACTGATTTCGTTTAAAATCCATGCAGTGATCAATCATGGTGGCAACTACCTCGCTTGATCCATCAAATTTTTGAAAAGCAAAGTTTGCAGAATTAAACCTTTGCTTTAATGTATCAATCTCGGCAGTTAGCGCATCATTTTGTCTTTTAACATAATTGTACAGTTCACATTTCTCACTGTACTCTGCCTGGATTCTTCTAAAATCGTTTATCTTAGCTTCTAATTGGACTTTAAGAGGCTTTTGTCCTTTCCTAAGTTGGTAGCCCTCATATCTAAGGTCCTCTACTTCTCTACGCAATAATTGGACTTCATCATGAAGAACTTTAACATATTCTTTACATGCATAAGAACAGGATGGTAGGGTTACCTCGCTTCTCTTGGGCTCAGAAGAAGTAGACGCCATGAAAGCAAACTGCAGCTCCATCATTTCTGCCTCGGGATCAGCTTCATCAGTCTTTAATGAGGCATCATCGATCTGAGCAAGGTGAGCATTTTCTGGCCCTGAAATGTTCAAAGCCTGAATCTGGTCCTCCCAGTCAAAAGACTGAGCGACCATAGTAGTCTCACCATTAGCTGCAGCACCTGCACGGTTGTTTCCCACTGCTACCATCATTCTGTTGTTGTTGACCTGTGATCTGGTTTAGGACATTCACGAGCAAAGTGACCCGGCTCGTGGCAGTTGAAACATCTTAGCGTGCTCTTGTTGAATCCCACCTTCTTGTCAGCATTCATGCCCCAATTGCTCTTCCCAGTCTTCTTAGCAAACTGCTTGGCCCTGAAAACAGCCATAGCAATCTGCCACGTGATGTCCATCTCTTCTACGTCTTCAGGATGAATCTGGTCCAGGTCAGCAAATGATAGCTGAGGTGGAAGCTCTCCAGCTACAAACGCATTATAGCAGTTAACAAGCCCAGTAGCTAGAGCCAGATTTTCATCAGTATCCTTAGGGTTTGAGGAAGAGGCTACAGTAGGTACATTTGGGGAAGGAACAACTTGTGGGGAGATAAATGGTTGATTCTGAGGATGAGGAATAGGTGATGCAACAACGAAGGTCTGAATTTGAGGTGGTTTAGCAGTAAACCCTTGACCTGAAGAGGACATGATTGAGGAAAGAGCATTGTTGGATGAGATCCCAAGATTTGTAGTAGAGTATGAGCTCACGTGATTGATCTCTCTCTGTTTGTCATCAATATCACAAGATTTGATGATTGCCATGGTTTCAGCAAGAGTGAGGCGGTTTAGATCCTTAGTCTTCTTGATCACAGCAACATTCATATCCCATGATCTGGGAAGAGCATTGAGAAGCTTTTTGTTGATTTCTGACTTGGTCAAGTAAATCCCAGATATGTTCATATCCGTTGTGAGAGTTGTGAACCTCTGCAATTGAGCCTCAAGAGTCTCTCCTGGAATGTAGTTGAACATGTTGAACTTTTGCCTCAACATGTCCTGGCGACTCTCCTTCATATCCTCATTGCCCTCATAAACTTCAATTAGGGCTTCCCATAGATCTTTAGCTGAAGTGTACTCACGAAAACCTTGAGCAATATCAGGAGATAATGCCATGGTTAAAGTGGCTAAAGCTCTTTCTTGCTCTTCTATTTTCTCAAACTCCTCATCAGTGTAGTTTTCAACGTCCTTGTCAATCACTTGGCCTGCAACTGTCGTAGTGATTCTAATAGGGCCTCTAAGAATGCTTCTCCATACCTTAAAGTCCTTCATTTTGATGTACTTTTCAATTCTATACTTCCATTCGGGGAAACCATCCGCATACATCAATCTTGGAATTCGTGTGGTGGTGCCCATAACAGCGTCAAGTTCATGGAAATGATTTTGACCTTGAGAATCCATTTGAGATTAAGCAAATTAAGCAAATTAAGTTCAAAATTTGAGTTTACAGTTGAAAGGATTTATGACTGTAAACCGAGTTTACGGTCCAGATGATTTCGACCGTAAACGGAGTTTACGGTTCTGAGCTTACGATCGTAAACTGTGTTTACGGCTGAACAGTTTACGGTTTGTGAGTTTCCGGTTTATGTGTTTACGGTTCTCGAAACTTGGTTTACGGTTTATGAAGATTCAGTGTTTACGATTCTTGATGTTTTTGATTCAACAACCATAAATGGAGTTTACGGTTGACAGCAAACTCCCAGAAAACCCTTATGAACACGATTTTTCAGTAGAAACGATTCCCTTCACTACGTAAACACTAACAGCAGGTTCAAACTTCAAAGATATCGGTTGAAATAGCCCAAAAATCGATTGAAAGAAGCTTTAACACCAGTTTTAGCTTTGATACCAATTGTAAGGTCCAAATATGGATCTTTACCAGTAGTTAAGCAACAATCAGTCACAGAATAAGAATAAGATGAAAAGAAATCAAGCTTGCACACGATTATATTGAGAAAATCGTCTGGTACAACTTGATAGGACTCTATGGCATCAACAACCACTAAAAGACTAACACCTCCTCTATATATACAAGACACGACCATAAACTGGGTTTGCGACCGTAAACAGAGTTTACGGTCGTAAACGTGTTTACGGCCGTAAACACAGTTTACGGTCGTAAACACACAAAAAGTTCAACAATCAACAAACAACCCATAAACACTATAACAGACTCATTCTGAACACAAAACAATGAAAGCCTAGACCAAACCATTTCCAGGGTCCTTCACAACCCATGGCTCTGATACCACTGTTGGTTTTCAGCATTCTAACACTCTTATGGTGTACATGCAACCCTATAAACCTTGGATCTATGTTTTCTCTATTATACATGCAAATATTAACTATTCCAAGGTTTCATCCTAACTAGCATATTATGAAGCACCTATACTACAAAGTTCTAGTTAGATGACATACCTTTTGATGTAGCTTGATGTCTTCAAGCTTTAAGAGCTTAGCCCCAATAGTGTGGAAGCCTCAAATGGAATCACAAATCACCAAAACACCTTGGAAGAACTTGAGAGAATATGTATGCACACTAAAATCGGCCCACTCTTATTTTCACACACTTGTGCCAATTTTGTGAGCCAAGGACCCCTTTATATATTATGGAGGATTAGGGTTACATCCATGTAAACCCTAATACCCATGACCTTTCATTTACATAGGATCCATGGGTTAAAAGCTCCATGGACCATCCATGAAAGCTTAGCCCAACCTAAATGAACTTGGCCCATTCCATATATATAAGAGTCCATATTTAATTAGTTCTTTTTGATCACTTAATTAATTCTAAATTAATTCTTGATCAATACTAATTAAATAATATGATTTCATATTAATATATTAGAACTTATAATATATTAATATAAATCATAAATATACTATTCTCAAAAGACTATCCATATAAATTGTGCCGGTGAAGTGCAACCCAAATGGACCATGCCGGGTCGGGTCAAGTACATACCAAATATAGTTATGGACTTAGACATTAATCCAACAAGAAGCTCCTGCTTGATTAAGTCCAAATCCGAAGGCACCATGTATCCTTTGGATGCATCTCTAATAATTGGTAAATCGTATTTATGTTTCCTATCTAAAGTGATATCCGAAGTTAGCTGGTTAT
Source organism: Lactuca virosa (assembly GCF_052849685.1). Classification (NCBI taxonomy): domain Eukaryota; kingdom Viridiplantae; phylum Streptophyta; class Magnoliopsida; order Asterales; family Asteraceae; genus Lactuca; species Lactuca virosa. The sequence goes on along the minus strand of NC_136426.1, from coordinate 214,679,480 downwards.
GGCACCGCAAGCTTGCTCACCTCAACTTCCGGTACATCAACAACCTAGTAACAGAAGAGCTTATCCGTGGTCTCCCTATCCTCAGGTACAACAACGATACCCTTTGCCCTGCATGTGAGTGTGGTAAAAAAGCAAAGGGGAGCCATCCGCTGGTGATTGATTCATCCATTTCTAAACCTCTGGAGCTGTTGCATATTGATCTCTGCAGTCCATCTACCGTAGCCAGTCTCCATCATAAGAAGTACATCTTGGTTATAGTAGATGACTTCACTCGCTTCACTTGAGTCTTTTTCTTAAGACTCAAATCTGAAACACCGCAGGTTCTGATAAACTTCATAAAAGATAATTGAACTTCAGATCAAGTTGCCTGTCCACTAAATTCGCAGTGAAAATGGAACCGAATTTACTAATCATAACTTGAATAGTTATTTGATCTCCAAAGGAATCAATCACAACTTCTCTGCTCCTTACACACCACAACAAAACGGAGTAGTTGAGCGAAGGAATCATACTCTGGTTGAAGTAGCCAGATCCATGCTAAACTTTTCAAACCTTCCTCTCTACTTCTGGGCCGAAGCTGTAGCAACTGCGTCCTTCGTTCAGAACCGAAGCATTGTGTGCAAGCGCCTCAACAAGACTCCTTATGAGGGCCTTAACAACTGAAAGCTGAATGTCCGATTCTTCCACATTTTTGGGTGCAGATGCTTTGTGCTCAACAACCAAGACCATCTCAACAAATTCACACCTAAATCCGATGAGTGCATTTTTCTTGGCTACTCCACAAACAAAGTGGCCTATAGGGTTCTTATCAGACGCACAAGACTGATAGTAGAGAGTTTTGATGTTAAATTCGATGACTGTCATGTCTGCAATGCCGCTCCTTCTACCGAAACCAAATACATCTTGGAAAGTGATATCCCAGCATCCTCTGGTCCTCTAAACATAGTTGAGATAAACTATGATGATCTTTTCGATCCCGTTGAGACTGCTCATATGTCTGAAGTTCTTGTGTCTCCGGTTGCTCAACAGCAACATGCTGACGTCTCTGGGCCTACACAATCCGCATATACTTCCACTTCACCGGTTGAGGGGGAATGCACAGCTCCTGATCAAATGACAACCATCCAGGTTCCAGTGCTTGAAGACGTAGCTCTTACATCCTCCCTCAAAGTCCCTGACCAATCAATTGCTCCTTCAGATTCTGATGATGAAGAAATTGAAAATATAGACACCAGAACAGATTCACGGGTCATCACCAACTCTCTATTCCAGGAGGAACCATCCTCATCCAAAGGGATTCTCCCATCCGAAGAACCTCCTTCATTGAACACTAATCCCACTTCCTCAGTCCAAACCACTTCTGCGGGATGTTCTCAAGTCGAGGGTGAACCGCCTTCTCCCACTGCAGGATCCTCTGATGTTGTTGACATTCCTTCCACCGCTGCGGCTGATCATCAACAACCTCGTTTGCATGTTTGGACAAGAGACCACCCACCGGGTCAGATTATTGACAACCCATCAGCAGGTGTTCAAACTCGGTCTTCAAATGATCTCATGGATCACTGTCACTACGCAACCTTTATGTCCGCAGTTGAGCCCATAACAATAAAAGATGCTCTTTTAGAGCATGACTGGATCGCTGCTATGCAAGAAGAGCTTGCTGAGTTCGAAAGAAATAAAGTTTGGAAACTAGTACCGAAGTCGAAAGGTCACACCGTTGTTGGTACCAGATGGGTCTACAAGAATAAACTCGATGAATCCGGTGCGGTTGTAAGAAACAAGGCGAGACTTGTCGCTAAGGGGTACAATCAACTGGAAGGTGTTGACTATGATGAAACTTATGGCCCAGCAGCATGGTTGTTAGTAATACACATCTTCTTGGCGTATGCGGCACATAAGAACATAAAGGTTCATCAAACTGATGTGAAAAGTGCCTTTCTTAATGGTGAATTGAAAGAGGAAGTTTACTTACAACAACCTCCTGGCTTTGAAAGTTAAGAATTTCCAAACCATTGTTACAAGCTTGAGAAGGCAGTTTATGATCTTAAACAAGCTCCAAGGGCATGGTACAAGACTCTCTTTGAGTTTCTTGTCACGTCCGGTTATAAAAGAGGTGTGATTGATCCCACATTGTTCCGAAAAGCAAATGACAATCATCTGATGCTTGTTTCAGATTTATGTGGATGATATCATTTTTGGCTAAACTGATCAAAAAATGGTGGATGACTTTGCCAATCTCATGACCAATAAGTTTCAAATGAGCATGAACAGAGAGATTAACTTCTTTCTTGGCCTTCAAGTCAAACAAATCCCTCAAGGGATCTTCATCCATCAAGAAAAATACACCTCTGAGCTTCTAAAGAAATACTCAATGGACAATTGCTCCTCTGCCAAAGTTCCTATGGCCTTCGGGTACAAGATCTCTGTTGATCCCCCCAGAGAATCGGTTGATCACAAATTGTATCGTGGAATGATTGGTTCATTAATGTATCTAACCACAAGTAGACCAGACATTGTCTTTGCCACAGGACTTTGTGCTCGATATCAAGCCGATCCCAAAGCTTGTCATCTCACCGCAGTTAAACATATCTTTAGATATCTCAAGGTAAGCAAAGCACTTGGCCTATGGTATCCAGCAGGAAATGACTTCAGCCTACAAGCTTTCACCGATGCAGATCATGCTGGATGTAGATTAGATAGAAAAGTACTTCAGGTGGCTATCAATTTCTAGGAGGAAGACTGGTTAGCTGGTCCTCAAGGAAACAAAACTGCATTTCGTTATCTACCATAGAAGCTGAATATGTGGCCGCAGCCAGCTATTGTTCACAAGTCTTATGGATGAAAACCCAACTGATGGACTACGGATACAAAATGTTGTGGATATCAATTTATTGTGACTCGGAGAGTACCATTGCTATATCTCATAATCCAATTCATCACTCAAAGACGAAGCACATCGAATTGAGGTATCATTTTATTAAAGACCACATACTTAAAGGTAACATCGAACTAATCTTTGTTCCAACTCTCGAAGAAATTGTTGATGTTTTCACAAAGACACTCGATGCAACTAAAATGAATCACTTTTTAGAAATGTTAGGGATGATGAATCCAGACCCGCAATTCTTCTTTAATTGTTAGGAAACGCAGACCTTTTCTGGTCTCCGTTGCGGTCCTAGAATAATATACTTTTCTTACACCTTTTCGGTATACCGTGTGTACCGTAATCGTATATGATATCTATATTCCTTGGGTCTTTACTTTCTTTTATTTCGAACTTTTATCAAGTGTTCCTTTCAGTGCCAATCACCAAAGTCTCACAAGTTGATTCTGTTGCTATCCAAATCCATCCGCAATTTGGAGCTCATCCGCAGTCACAATAAATACCTTCTTCATAGCCTCCCTGAATGTTGTGTGCTAATTAATATTTTTCATTAAATAAACATTCCTTCATTGAATAATCAAACATTCCTCTTGTATCACACATCTTTTCAGTTCTTTTTCAAAATAACCTGCTTTCATCTTGTCAGACCTATTTTAGGTTATGTGAGAAACAAATTATTTTTCCCATAAAAGAGATCATTTAAGAAATCTTTTGTCTCTCTCCAGTCACATCCCCCTATCCAAGCTGTCTAATCCGTTTCATCTTCTACTTTATCAAATGGACTCTCAACCCCATCTCCACACGTTCTTCAATGTGGGCCGAGACCCATTTAATGCCCATTTTTCCTTTTCAAAAAGATAAAAAAACTGTTCTTTTCTCAAAAAAATTAAAAAATAATAATAAAATCGTTTCTTTTCTCACAAAAAAAACAAGTTTTTATCAGTAACTATTAATGGCTTAAACCCAAGGGTTTTTTACCATTAATAGTTGTTAATAAATTAATTTACATAACTGTTTGAAATCCGGAACTATAAACACCCTTTTTCCCTCCCAAGAAAGATTTACGCTTTCTGAACTCTCATGGCGATCTTTCTCTTCTTCATCTACTTGCTAAAAACGCTTTCTGCAAGTTCTCAAACCTTTTCGAAACAACAATGGTGAAATCAGGAGTCTCCAAAAAGCAATCCAAGGCCTCTACCTCTGCATACCCAACTGGGTCAGGCTTAAATATGAAGAACCTCACTCCGACGATTGCCTCAAGCAACTTTAGGGCAATCTTTGAAGATAACCAGTCCTACAATGCTTCAATTCGTTTGATGATCAAGTTCCTATCCTCCCATCCCATGTTTGGAGCGTTTTATTCCTTCACTGATGTGGTTCCACTTTCGACCCTATTCAAGAGCGCTTTCTCTGCATTTCTCCCTATTGAGAATCTGCAAGAAGTCCATCTCAGATTGATTGATGATTCTTTGGTCATATTGACTAAAGAAAAATTCCTGACTGCTATCAACCTTTGAGTTCTCCCTTCCACAAGAATCTACTCTCCGAGCATCAACGGCATCACCTCTACCCTGTACCAGATGGGGTACCAGAAGAAACTTAAGGGAATTAGGGAATTCAAGAAGAACCAATTGCCTGCAGTATGGCAATACGTGTGCCACATCATCATCCGGAGTCTCTCTGGCAGAACCGGAGGCACCGACAAAATGGGCCTGAAGCTTTTGGAGCTGGTATGGAGCATCTACACAAGTAACGCAGTGAACTACGGAGAAATCCTATGGTATGATTTCTTGCAATACATTCCCAAGGAGACCCCAAAAGAAGCACCCACCGAGCTCACTTTTGCCCGCTACTAGTCCCTCTGCATCTCGGACCTTCACAAGGATGCAAAACTCAGCATGGGCAACGACATCAATCTATTCATCACCCGTGATCTCAAAAGGTACGCACCCTCGAAAGATCAGTCTATTTTTGGTCCCCTTAGACGTTTACCTATGCACATCTTGACTTTTATTGGACTTGAGACTCGAGAAGTCTCATACCACATTGAGGTTATGGAAGGTATTTCCCCATACCTTCCGACCCCGCCTCTCACCAGCCAACATATAGTTGTTCCTACCGCAACCCAGAAACCTTCAAAATCCACACCTGTTGTCACTACCTCAGCACCCCATTCTGGACCGCAATCCAGCCAACCAAACTTTGGACGCCTCAAACAGGTTGTCAAATCCATAAAAGCACCTGGTTCCAAACACAAGAAGGGTGACAAATCCTCAAAGACACGTAAGGCTAGGGTCATCGAATACACTGATTACGTCCCTGTTCCTCCTTTTAAACTTCAAGATGATGTGGTTGTTAATGTCATCGATGAAATAGATGATGACGATGATGCTCCTATCACCATCCTTAAAAGACAGAAGACCTCCTATAGCCAAGGCGAAATGCGTGACCGGACAGATACCTCAGCCTCTTAAAAGGCTCCAGTAGTCCTTGGAGCCCCCGTAGGCTTACTCGTTACAGTCCTCTCTAGCTACTTAGAGGAAAACAGTGCCTCTGTTTCATCTTCCAATGGAGACAACACCCCCTCAACAAGATCCCAAGAGGATCACGCTGAGTTATCTCGCCCTAAGGTCTCCAGGGCCTCCCAAATCCATATCATTAGTCCTGAGGAGTTGCAATTCATCCTTCTTTCCGTAACCCAAACACTACAAACACCTCCCAATCAGCAGGGAACCTCTTTCGGCCATGCCAGAACTGAGCCGAGGCCACACTTGACTACGGGTCAAGGAGACCGAGGAAGCTCAGGAAATCCTACTCCACTTACATTACAATAAGATGGTTTAGGCACGGGGAGCACGAATGTGCAAGGATCCGTGAACCCGGGGGCAGCCCCGGTGCGAACATACGGACTTCATTTTTTTGGATGCTTCACATTTTCAGCAGTTTATTCTTTGAAGAATTTTGGTGTATTATGATTCGAGAACTCGACATGTTTTTCAGACTTTTTGAAGCCGAAGTGTTTCTTTTATTGGATCTTCTACTTGCTCATGGTGATCTTCTTCTTCTGGTGATTATGGCTAGTTTGAAGAATTGGATCTTATTTTTCTGCTACATTGGTGGTGCTTTGAAGCCAAAGACCTTCATTTTTTAGAGATTCATGGCCAGTTTCAGATTTCACAGACATTTCATAGTTTCAGAGATATTTCAGCACTTGGTTATCATTATGTTTCATTTTATTACCATACTTGCTAGTCGGATTACTGTATTATAGCCTTGTATCACTTATTATATCTCTCATCATTTGTAAGCATTTAGGGAGAGAATGTTGGAGCATGGAAATGCTCTACAAATCATGAGTGGTAGTTAGGTTATTTATTTCCCTTTATTGTATTTTAGGTGTTTTATCTCTCCCTCCTATGTAAAGGGAGAGGTGGTCATTTTCTTATCACTACTTTTCTCAATGTAATTCTAGAGAGAGAGAATTGGTGGGATTCCTCCCACCTAGGGAGGGTTTGTCTCTCCCACCAATGTTCTTCATGAATATTATTTTTATCTCTCTTTCTTTTCTTATTTAAGAATTTACTCATAATGTTCTTTATATTTTTATATTTTTATACACGATAAATCTCGAGATTTTTCTCTTCCGCATCCACCGTTCGTACAAAACTGGGTTCTATCATGTCCATGTAATTTCATAAACTCTAAAGTTTCGTCCTTAATTTTAAAAAACCTCACGGATGATCCCTATGGTTTCAAAACTTTTAATGTTTAGTCCTTCCGGCTCACTCCGTTAAGTGTTGGCTGTTAACCCGAAGGGTATTTTCATCATTTTACTATGACAGTGATCATTTATGAAACTTTGTCTTATTTAAAAAAAAGAAAAAAGAAAATATAATTTTTAACATAAATGGGTCCTCTCTCTCTCTCTCTCTCTCTCTCTCTCTCTCTCCCCCCCCCCCCCCCCCCCAAAAAAAAAAAACCAAACCACCGCCTCCCTCAAAGTGGTATAAAATGCAGAAAATTGCATCATCTTCAACCTTGGGTCCATATGGTTTAGACATAGCTCAATCGTTCTTCAAGCCCACTCAAGGAGTTTAACCACGTCACATACTTCAAAAGCTTCTCGACATCGCCCACAAACCGATTCAGAATAAATTCTTCCACCCGGTCAAACACTTTTGGATCCTTGGTCGCAAATGGTTGGTATCCGAACAACATATTCCCTTCTTTCACTTTGAAAATGGCATTGTGTGATTCTATTGTAAGGCCACAGGTGGTTCGATTCGAAGGGACTCGTAGACGATAGATTTCATGAAGGGCATCGGCTCCATTGCTGCCATCGTCACCTTCCCTCCACCGTGGGTTTTGGTCGCACCTCTGATCTCCTCCGCCAACTGGGTATATATATATATATATATATATATATATATATATATATATATATGGGATTTGTACGGTTTGATTTATGGGATTATCACCGCGTTTTGTTTTTTGGATTTTCATTATGTGTGATGTTAGGTTGTGAAGAAAGACACGGTACATCTATAAAGTTTTGTCTCTTGTGTGTACAAGAGAGAGATTGAGATGGGCCTCTCTTTTTTTAATTATTAAAATAAATAAATAACTATTAAATTTTTTAAAAAAATGAAAGAAAAATGAAAAAGAAATACCCTAAGGGTATTACAGTAATATTAGTTTATGGAGGGACCAAATATGCAACGAAACTAGCTCAAAAGGACCCCGAAGCAAAAAAAGTCGAGGTTTGGACTAAACCTCAGAAAAAATTCATACCATACTCAAGAAGGCACCTTCCTGGATCTCTTCTATCTCAGCCTCCACTAATGACTCCATGGTACAAGGAATACCTCACAACAGACCAAGTGCCCAAATACTTTGATGAAAAGCTCACCACCAATGCTGCCCCACGGGGTCTAGCTACAAACTCTGAAACTGGAAACTCGATATCTCCTGCACTTCTCCTAGGAAACGGGAACAATGCAACTCTTGCCACAGAAAGTGACGTCTCATCCATCAGCCGATGGCTCGACTCAAACGCTGTTCCTCCAAAAAAACATCATCTCTACTCATCCCTGAGCCTTGCGGCTCCAACTGGCATCTCACCAATAAAATTCTCTCGGAAACGAACTCAATTTCTCTTTCAAGGAATACACCATTAAGACTTGCTCGACATGGCCCTCGGGCCCCACACGCTAGCACACCTGATCTCAGTCTAATCAATCACAACGGGATAACTGGTAAAACCATAATCACTAACAGCCACGAATCATGGTTCTCGAACCATGTGATCACCCCTCAATCTGCTATGAATCATGGTACCCGAACCATGTTACGTCCTCTCCATCTGCTACTTAGAACCTCTAGTATTCTCCCTGTTTCGAGTACGGGTCCTCTGCTTTCAGTAGTACGGGCCCATACTACCTGCCAAATCTACCCATACTTTCCACACGGACCATCCCAGATTTCCTAAGTAGCTGCTCAACTTCCTCAATCACTAATCCCGTCATACCTGGTCGCTTTCCTGTGAATACTCTCCTCTATCAGCATACACATCTGACAAGGGTCACTCCCTAGACTCCTCCTAGGTTCTCATACTTTTCAGCCATCAACTGCTGAAGAACTCCTTATGATGCCAGCCATCTACCTCCTGAATATCGTCATATTCACTCAGTAGTTGACTCCCATCATCAAAAGTTCCACAAAGCACGAAGCAAACAACATTCGGGCATCAAATAATCTTCATCAACACGTAAAACCACTTTAGGTTACAACTCCACTTGCTCTACTCACACTCGCAGGGTATCACCGAACTCAAGCAACCCTACCCCTCGTGGGCATCTACTACTCTCTCAGTAGGCTCCTCCAATGCTCATCTAGGTATCTCTCCTAGATTACTCCCCTACTTAAAGCTCTCTCTAAAAGATTCCTGCTGGATACTCTTACTTCACACATACTCCAAGCATATCACAGATAACAACAACTCCTAGGCTAAGGCATCACAAATCAGGCAACCCTAGCCCTATTATATGAAATACCTAGCCTATCTTCTAGCATGCATCACTAATATTTCAATGATAACTCATAACACAAAAAGGTAAGGGTATTTTCAGAAATCACCGTTCGGGCTCTGGCTGATTGTACACACTGCTCTTTCTCGTTTTTCTCTTAGAAACTCTTGGTCGTTTTAGAAAATCATTTCTTTTGAAAGTTTTTCTCAAATCCTCAGTTTGAGTCCAGACTTGCCTGAAGGTGCATCCGAATCCCTCAAACCAAGGCTCTGATACCAACTTGTAACACTGTAAATTTTAAAATAAACTTTTCATTTAAAATCCCGTAATTCTCATAACACATATCACAAAAATCTCTTTTATTTAATTTATAAAACACAACTCTGTCATTGTTTGATTAATAATCCAGGATCCTCAAAACACAACTCCTTCTCCGGTGTGTACAATCAAACCGACACCTTCCCGCGATCCTGAGAAAAACCTGAAACACATATCACATAACACGGTAAGCACGGAGCTTAGTGAGTTCCCCAAAATACCACACACACAACTCTGTAGCCACTCGAGGCTATAACATAGTAAGACCCTCCGGTCGATGTGTCTGAGTGGGACCCTCCAGTCCCATAACTCTGATGGACCCTCCGGTCCTAACTCTGTAAACTCTGAGCAATACACAGTATAAATCACAAAGAAATAATACAGGATATCACAATTCACAATGTAAGCACATAAGGCATCTCAATCACACAAAGGTACCACTCTAGGTAAAGTATAGTGAGAAGACTCACCTCAGATGATGAACAACTCCTATAGACGCTGCTGCTACCCACCGACCACTAACTCTGTGCCAAACCCACAATTATCCTAATTAGGAACTAAGTCCAAATTCTCACTCATTAGGTCTAAAGGTAGTCCACTATTCAGCCCAACAATGACCTAAAACCCGTTGGGCCCACCAAGGCCCAATAATAGATGGGTTCTCCCAAGGCCCAATTCTCAATCTACATGGAAAGCCCAACCCAAGGGCCCAAGCACGAATATATATATATATATATATATATATATATATATATATATATATATATATATATATATATATATATATATATGTATTCCTCTGGTCCAATACTCTATTGCAACAAGCCCAAACTCCAGGCCCAACACTCAAGGCCCAAATGAGACTTAGCACAAAAGTCCATAGTGAGGTTACGCGGGGCGTACCTTCCTTGGTACGCTCAGCATACTCGATCATGCACAAAATCTGATCGAGGACACCAACCCAGTACGCGGGGAGTACCGAAATTACGCTGGGCGTAAGCCCAGTTTTGCTTAAGTCCATTTCTTGGTCTTAACTCGTTGTGAACTTAACTCATTTCTCAGATCTGGACTCCCTAATATCTTGTGACAACCGTCAATTTCTTGTCAAGTCAAAGTCCCTAAGAACCGAAACCCTCTTGCAAGAACCGAAGACTGCCGAAAACGAACCTTGCGAACCGAATCCGAACTTCGCCTTCGCTTCTCTTCCTGCCATCGCCTTCGGCCCATTTCAGTCTGTTTCGCCTTCAGGCCCAGCAGTAGGGACCGAACCTTCGGCCCAATCCGAGAAGCTTCGCAGTTTCGCCCCTTTCACCCGGTTTTCGACCACGACTTCGTTTTAAGCCCGTTCTTCATGATTTTGATGTGGGATTTTCACCCAAACTCATATTTTAACATATAAAACACTATATAATCATAATTTAAACACATTTTAGGGAAAATCATTGCCTAAGAATAAAATCTAGTAGGTAAGATTTATGGGTGGAGTGTTGACTTTATCCTTAGGTTATGACACAAGCAATCCCACACACACACTCCATAGCCATCCCCAGTCACTATTCATCACTATTCAATCAATCATTAGTCCTTCCACCCTCTTTCTCCAGCATATGAGGGTGATCAAGGCTGAAAATCTTTACTCCACCTCCTACATTCTACACATTTTCACCAAGGATCAAACCCATTTCTCTCTCTCACTTCCTCTCTCTAAAACTCGAATTTGAAGGCTATTCTTGAGCTTTTACCTTCAAGTTTGGTAAGTAACTTCATCCTACACTTGATTATCTTACATCCTTTCACTCAATTCATGGATTCCTTACACAGATATCATCATATTTGTTACCAGATCTTCGAATCCTCAAGTATCTCCCAAGTATTCTTGACTTGGAAACTACTTTTCTTCATCATCCATCTACTAAAATCACTCAAGGTGAGTTCATACCCCTACATTTTAACTTTTTCTTCAAGTTTTAGGGGGGGGGGGATACAAGTTAAAAATACCAAAAACTCAACTAAACTCAAACAACAGCTTTCATCAGAAAAGTTGAGTCTTATTCACGGACTGATTTGACTATCTTAAACTTAATATCTTTCAAAACTGTTTAATATGCAAATATTTCAGGTTCATACCTTTAAAATGACTACTTGCACATCTCCATACGATTTTTCTACAATGTATGGTGATTTTTACAAAACTGCGTATCATTTGAGAAATGAATTCAGACCAGTCTGTGAATATGAACGTTTTCACACAAGTTAAAGACTTCTAAATATCATAATAAAAATTATGAATAAACTAGACACATTTTATGAACTCTCAGAGTTTACGGATTCAGTTTTCGACTTCGTATGATTTTTCTATGATATTTTTAAAACAATGAAGAAGGGTTAAAAACTAGTTACATAGCTTACAATATTAACAACACTTTGTAGTATGTTGAGCAAAGTGCATAACAATAAGTTCTAAATATTGAATGTATTTTCTTGTTAGTTTATCATCAAAAACAGAAATTTAGTCATTCATGATAAGGATTCTTGATTCATTTCGAACACATATAATAAACTACAATAAACATAGTTTATGGATTCTACGATAAAACCATACTACATGAAAAAGGTTTTACTCTCAAAACAAATGGGTTTTTCATATACTACTTGATAAACTATAATAGTAATAGTTTATGGATTCATATCATTAATTTATTTTCATAAAAGGTGATTTCACTTCCTCCACGGAAGGGGTTTAATACTCAAACTATATGTAAACTAGTTAACATAAGTTGTGAGACAATTCTTCCATCGTACTCTTAGAGTACGGGTTCAAATTCCTATAAGTTATAACCAGAGTCTCTTGTAGGGAGAGCGTGATAATTGTGTATAGATCTATATTGGGATTGACACCCCACACCTTGCTGCTAGCTACAGCGGGACCTGTAGGTCTACGGGTGACAAAAGTCATAACAAATCTTAAGGTCTGAAAAACGTTGTAACAGGTCATCCTCTTGTAGTATGGTTATAACGACTCACATAGGGAGTTAACAATCTTTCAAGTTTACAGGAAAAATTCTACTTTGAAAAGGGGTTTTATCTATTTAAAACTACAAACACGTTATAAGTATAAAACACACTCATACTCTCGGTCCTGGGATTTAGGACTACATGACTTTAATAAGGAAAATATTGGATTTTCTTTGGAAACACATTTCTATTAAAACTACGTTTCATCTAGAATTGTTAGACTTCAGCTATAATTGCTAAGTGTATATGCTAGAGTTATATAAGAATCTAGTCACAATCGACTTAGATATGGTGGGCCCGCCTTACTTCCTGTTCATTGTTTGGTTGTGGACCTAGGGCAGACCTATTATATTCGACGGTTTATTTAACTTAAATTTTATATAACTTATATACACTGGGTGATTATGGAAGGAATCTACGGGTATTTCTAGGGTTCATTATTGGATAACATAGGAGCTTTCATTTCATACATAGTAAAGAAAATATTGGATTTTATGGAAATCATACTCTGTCGCTTTTACAAGGAAAACGACTTCTTCTGTAAGGGTCGAATTGTTGTAATTAGTCGAAGTATGTTTTGGACTCTTTGAATATTTTGTAATGTATTTTACTAGGGCGCTTTTAGTCGAAGCTTTAGAGTCAATGCCTTAGTATATTTTTTTTACGCTTTCTGTTCCCTATAAATAGGGTTATTTACTAGAGTTAGATAAGAACTTTTACAGACTTGTCTCTTGCACTCTATAAAGAATTCGAAAGCGTAATAGAGCATAACAGATCATATTTACATTCTGTGTTCAAATTTCGCACTCTTACTTGAATTCATACTCTGATTAATTCATTACTCGATTCTTTGATTCATCAATTGGTATCAGAGCAGGAATCATATCTCTGATCTGATTTTCACGCTGTTTAAAAAGTTTTTGAATCAACTCTTTGATTCAAAAGTTTCCGCACTTTTTGAAAGTGAAAAATTGTCAAGATCTTAGTCTGTGATTCGATTCTGCATTTGAATTGTTGAATCGAGTGTTATTCTCATCAATTCGATTTGATTCATCTAGTTTGTTTTCAAATTCTCAAATCTTTTCAAACTTCTAAAAATCTTCTTTCGTACAACAATGGCAAGTTTCAATCTTAATTCGATGACCTCGTTTTCTCATCTGCTAGGTTCATCAACCAAAATTCCAATGCTAATCCCTAAATACTATGATCAGTGGGCTGATCGGATGCAGGATTATCTGAATGGTCTTGATGAAGAATTATAGACATGTATCACTTGAAGTATCAATGTTCCAGTGAATGTTCAACCAATCGGATCTTCTTCCACAAATTCTGGTGTTGATAATCAAAGTGATCGTCTGAAGAAACTGGAGAAAAGGTGTATAAGGGAATTATGAGGTGCTTTAGCTCCAGTTGTGTACAATTACGTTAGGATTTGTACAACTCGAAAGGAAATCTGGAACAATCTGAAAGATAAATTTCAAGGAAGTGAGAAGACAAAAATCAATTCAGTTAAACAGTGTTTGGTTGAGCTGAAAGACTTCAAACAAAAAGAAGGAGAAACAATTGAAGTTTACTATGATCGTCTGAATGAGCTAATCTATCGATGCAATCGCTATGGAATTACCAGGACTTCAATGGAATTCAATCTCATCTTTGTAATGGGGCTTCGAAAAGAATGGAGAAGTGTGAGTATGATGGTGAAGAATCAACAAAGTTTTGATACATCAACTCTCAATGATTTGTATAATAAGTTGAAAACACACGAAGTTGAAGTAAATGAAATTGCTGAGGAATCGAAGTTGAATTTAGGAGGTCCATTAGCTCTTGCGTCAAAGATTTCGGAGAAAGAAGCTGAGAATGGTGATTCTGAGGAGGAAGAAGGATTCATCATGAATTCGGATGATGAAGCAATAACATTTTACTCGAATAATCGTGTCAAGAAATTTTTTAAAAAGCCGTTCAATTCGAAGACTAAGCTTGCTGAGGTGAAAGGAAGTTCTGGGAGTAAAAATGTTGTTGAGGAGAAAAAGAAAGTTGAGAAGTAAGATTCGAAGATAGCTGAAGGAAAGGGTGAGAAGAAGTTGAAAGGTGATGCTGGAATAGATTGTCATTATTGCAACAGTGCGAATCATCTTGCAAATGACTGTATGCTTCAAAAGAAGGTTGAGAGGAAGAATAAAGTCAAGGATGAGGCATACTATGCAGAGAAGCTTGAGGTGGTGCGTGCTAAAGCCAAGAATTTGTCATTGGTTGCAAAGGGTGAGCATGAGGATGAAGAAGGAACTTATCAAATCTGGTCATCTGGATCAGATGATGAAGAAATGCGAAATCCGACACATGGAGCATTGTATGTGAAAATGGAGGAGGACTCAGATGATGAGGAATTCGAAGTGAGGGGACGATGCTTCGTATCCAAAGCTGCTGACAAATCTCCAATGACTACAAAGGTACGTAAAATTCTTGAATATTTAAATATTCCTACTCATGCTTATGATTCTGAACTAGGTTACTTATTTTGATTCAATTGTTGTGTCTGCTAGTAATGAGGCCAACAAATTGTCCATGGAGTTATTAGAGACCAAAAAGAGATTAGACTCGAAAATAAGCAAAATTGAATGTATGGAATTACAAATAACAAACATTATGTGTGATAGAGATTCTTTAACAAGTGAAGTTAAACTTGTACTAGCACAAAGAAACATTTACTATAATTCTACGAAAAGACTATATGGCAAATTAACTGATTTACATCATTCAAGTGACATAAGTAAAGAGCAACATAGAAAATTACTACCTTTTCTAGCATTCGAAAGAGCTAAGGTAGATAATATTTCGTATGATTGTGAGCAGATAATAGCTGATTTTGACAAAGTTCCTGATGATAGATATAAATATGGAATTGTCAAAATTGATGAATGTCTTGATGCGAATGAATTAGTTAACATAGTGAATGATACTTTGACTAAATCTGAACAAATTCAAATTTTGAAAAAGTCTGAGAATTCAACATCTGATTCTCAATCTAATTTTGCTGATATAGAAGATAATTCTGACAATATTAATGAAATTAGTGAACTAGAAGATGTTGATTGTTCTCAGTTGTCTGTTGTTAATGTTGCTTTAACATCTAAAGGGAAAGAAAAAGTTAAGGATTTGATGGTTGAAAATGAAACTGATATACCCTCAACTTCGAAAATTTGTGATATGAACTTCGTGGATCTCAAAGATAGTCAAACTGATGATAGTGATGATGAAGATGAAGAGAAAATTGCGAAGGAAAAGAAATTTACAAAAGAAGAAGAAACTCCTCGAATAGTGGTTGATCAAGTGTATGGTGATATACAAAAGTTCGAAAAAGTTATGAATGAAAAATGAGAACACTATCTTGAAACGAATACAGTGGTTTATCCAAATTTCAAATGTACAGATGATGTCATTTTTCCAAATCAAGTTTTTGTAACTACTGGAAATATTGAGAATATAAAACCAGAATTAAAGAAGTTAGTTGAGGAGGATAATTCAAAAACAACTGAAGAAGGTTTTTTCTCAAATCAAAGCACAGTTGAAAACAACTTAACTAAGAATTCGTATGAATTCCAACATCAAAAACCAAAAAGACAAAGGGTTGAAAAATCAAAAATTGAAAAAGAATTTTCAAAACAAGTTGTAAAGGAAAATGAAAAGGTTGTCAAGTTAAACTCTAAGGAATTTAAAGATCAAATTGACAAATTTTCGAAGGAACACAACATTTCAAAAAGACAAGCAAGAAAGAAAATATTTTGGCAAAATGTTGAGTCTCAAAAGATGTCTGAATCACAATCAACCAAAAGTGTTTTCAAAACTGAAAATTCATCTTTTTCATCAAAACCTCAACAGTCATTTCATAAAAATTCTTCAAGGTCTGAAGTGAATAAGCAAACAAGGTTTTCGAAAGTTTCAGAAACTAATAAAACAAGAGCATTTTTGAATAAATCTAATTCAAATCAACAATTTTTTCAACGTCAACATTTTAAATCAACTGTTGATTCATCATACGCTCAATCATTTTTATCAAATCCAAAAGTTGATTTTGTTCCTCAAAAG
This sequence comes from Lactuca virosa, assembly GCF_052849685.1. Taxonomy (NCBI): domain Eukaryota; kingdom Viridiplantae; phylum Streptophyta; class Magnoliopsida; order Asterales; family Asteraceae; genus Lactuca; species Lactuca virosa. Next base: position 214,663,154 of record NC_136426.1, on the reverse strand, counting down.
CCAAATTTTCCTAATCATACGAAGAAAGAAACAATGAAAACTTCACGGGAAAAAGGAATGACTTCAAGGAAGAACATTGATCATTGGCTTGAAGGCAAAGGAAAGATGTATCAGTCAAATAAATATTCAAAGGAGCAAATTCACGATGCATATGAAAAATATGTGAATACTTCATCAAATGGCAGTTCATCTTCTAAGGATTCGAACATTTCAGTCAAAGCTTGGAAACCAGTAATAAAAGCAAAGAATGTTCATTCACAAACTCAGAATTCGGAGGTTAATGTCAGCGAACATTCGAAATCATCAAAAACTTATGTTTCGGTTCCTTTAAATGAAGAAGTAAACTTAATTGATAGTCTCAAAACCAAAGTTTGTGATTGGGTTAAAAGTTCTTCATTGCATTCGAAATTGAAATCTAATTTCCAAGGACCCAAAAAGCCTTGGGTACCTAAAATTTTCAATTGATTGTAGGTTCTATGTGACGAGCAATATGATAACAAATGGTACATCGATAGTGGTTGCTCTCGTCACATGACTGGGAAGAAGGAGAATTTACGAGATTTTCGAAGTCTCAAAAATGCTGGAGTAGTGAAGTTTGGGAACAATAAAAAATGCCAAGTCAAAGGATATGGGAAGATCACAAATGGACAATTCACAGTGAATCGTGTTGCATATGTTGAAGGTCTTCAACATAACTTGATAAGTGTTTCTCAACTTGTTGTAGGCACTGGCAATCAAGTTCTTTTTAACGAAGAAGGGAGTGTTATTTCGAATGTCAACACAAAAGAAGTATTACTGAAATCCAAAAGGAAGGGTGACATGTTCACTTTGGATATCAATCCGGTAGTAGGGAAACCTGCTATATGTCTTCTTTCGAAAGCAACAGCTGATTTAAGTTGGTTATGGCATAGAAGACTTTCTCATCTCAATTTTCGAAACATCAATAAACTTGTGGTACAAGATCTGGTAAGAGGTTTACCTGTACTTAAATTTGACAATAATTCTTTATGTGCAGCTTGTGAAGTTGGCAAGCAACATAAACAAGGTCATCCAATAACAATAGATTCGAAAATTGTTGGACCTCTGGAGCTTTTACATATTGATTTGTGTGGACCTTCGACTGTTTCAACTCTCAACAAGAAACGGTACATTTTAGTTATTGTTGATGGTTTTTCCAGATTTACGTGGGTTTATTTTCTCAGGCTTAAATCCGAAGTTGCACAAATCATGATCGATTTTATCAAAAATATGGAAACAACATTGAAGAAGATTGTTCGAAAAATTAAGAGTGATCATGGAACTAAATTTAAGAACAATGTTCTTGATTCGTTTTTGGTGGACAAAGGAATTTCGCATAATTTTTCATCTCCATACACACCACAACAAAATGGTGTTGTTGAACGAAGAAATAGGTCTCTATGCGAAGCGGCAAGGACTATGTTGGCATATGCGAATCTTCCACAATATCTTTGGGCAGAAGCTGTGTCAACTGCATGTTTCACTCAAAATAGATCGTTCATTCATCGCCGTTTTAACATTACACCATATGAAATTCTCAACAATCGAAAACCTAACGTCAAATTTTTCCATGTTTTCGGATGCAATTGCTTCATTATGAATCTCAAGGATCATCTTACAAAATTTCAAGCCAAAGTAGATGAAGGGATTTTCTTGGGATATTCGCATAATTCAGTCGCATATCGTGTGTTGAACAAAAGAACATGAAAAGTTGAAGAAACTTTTAATCTTACATTTGATGATTACTACATTAAACAAACAACATCACAGTTTGAAAATCATCCTATTCTGAAAGACATACAAGATGAATCTGAATCCTCACAAACCTTAGATATTGATTATGATTTAATATTTGGAATTTCAGATCATGCTGTTGATGCTGAAATAAATGCAAGTGATAATCATCTCTCTGAACAAACAAAGCTTACTGATGCTTCAACATCAACTTTTCCAGAGAAAGGCGAAAGTATGCAAAATAATCCAGTAGAGGGGGAGCATTTGGATTCGAATACTTTCAATGACGAAGAACATTCTTTCGAGGGGGAGAAAGAAATATTGAATTCTGATGTTGAGGGGGAGCATTTAGAGAATATTGAAAATAATACTGATTTAGATGATGCTTGTTCGATTGCAGGTTCAGAGAATGATGATATGTACGAATATGCACCTTTGGAATTTGATCCAGCATATCCACCAATGGAAAAATGGACAAGAGATCATCCGAAGGATCAAGTGATTGGGAATCCACAAGAGGGAGTTTTAACAAGAGCTCAAATTCATGCAAAGAATGAGGTATTGAATACTCATCAAGAATTTTGCATGTTCAATGTTTTCATCTCTAAAATTGAACCAAAAACAGTTAAGATTGCAATGGAACACTCAGATTGGGTTGTTACAATGCAATCCGAATTGTCTGGATTCGAACGAAACAAGGTTTGGAGATTAATTCCTAAACCTGAAAATGTTTCGATTGTCGGGTTAAAATGGATTTACAAAAATAAAACCAACAAAGATGGAAATATTGTTCGAAACAAAGCCAGACTTGTTCTCAAAGGATATTCACAACAAGAAGGAATCGACTACGAAGAAACTTTTGCCCCTATCGCAAGACTCGAGGCGGTTCGTATATTTCTGGCTTATGCAGCTCACAAGGATTTTGATGTTTATCAAATGGACATGAAGTGTGCATTTCTAAATGGAGAGCTTGAAGAAATAGTATACGTGGAACAACCCCCAGGTTTTATTAACGAAGAATTTCCAAATCATGTTTATATTTTAGATAAGGCAGTTTATGGTTTGAAACAAGCACCACGAGCATGGTATGCAACTCTTACCTCATTTTTGAAACAATCTAAATTTAAACAAGGATCAGTTGATCCCACATTATTTCGAAAGAAAGTGGGGAATCATTTAATGCTTGTTTAAATTTATGTTGATGATATTATTTTTGGCTCAACTGACCCTGCTTTGTCTAGAGAATTCGAAGATTTGATGAAAAGTAAGTTCGAAATGAGCATGATGGGAAAAATCAATAATTTTCTTGGTTTGAATATTCGTCAAAACAGAGAAGGAATTTTTATCAATCAAGAAAAATATACGAAGAATCTGTTGGAAAAGTTTGGATTGACGAATAGCACGAAGTTACGAGTTCCAATGGCAACTGGCATAAAATTAACACCTTCGTTAGATAAACCTGCAGTTGACCTAACTCTTTACAGAAGCATGATTGGTTCATTACTTTATCTTACTGCAAGTAGACCTGATATCATGTTTTCTGTGTGTAATTGTGCAAGGTATCAGTCAAATCCACGGGAACCACATCTCACTGCTGTGAAGAATATATTTCGTTATCTTAAAGGAACAATTTCGTTAGGATTGTGGTATCCTTCGAACACTGGGTTCTTTGTACAAGCATATTCAGATGCAGACTTGGGTGGTTGTAATCTTGATCGAAAAAGCACAAGTGGTGGATGTCAATTTCTCGATGGCAAATTGGTGAGCTGGCAGTCGAAAAAGCAAACATGCGTATCAATCTCAACAGCTAAAGCAAAATATGTGGCTGCTGCTGCTTGCACTTCACAAATAATATGGATCCAAAGTCAATTGCGTGATTATGCAATAAATATGAAAAAGATTTCGTTATATTGTGATTCTCAAAGTGCTATAAGAATTTGTCATAATCCTGTGCAGCATTCGAAGACTAAATATATAGCTCTTCGTTATCATTTTATCAAGGATCACGTGGAGGATGGGAATATTGAAGTACATTTCGTGAAAACAACTGATCAGTTAGCTGATATTTTCACGAAACCTTTAGATGAAAAATCCCTTGTAAGAATTATAGAGGGACTTGGAATGATCGATGGAAATTCTGTTCCATGCGAAAAAGAAGAATGATGCACGATAAGGAATGAATCAGAGGCGCTTAATAAAAGACAAGGCAAAATCATTCAGCATTCAACTGTTACTGTTCATAGTCAACGCTTCGACCCCTTCGAATTCTCACATTTGTTACTTATTTTAAGGGTTGATTCAGCTGTTACTGTTCATAGTCAACGTTTCGACCTCTTCGAATTCGTACATTTGTTACTTATAAGGGGATGATAAAATTTCGCATCTTTACAACAAGTACTGTTTATTTTTGAAAAATCAAAAATCCAAAAAGATTTTCTTATGTTTTGTCTTTATTTTCGAAAAATCAAAAATTCAAAAAGATTTTAGTTTGTTTTGTTTTTATTTTTGAAAAATCAAAAATCCAAAAAGATTTTATTTTAAATTTGTCATTTAATTTTCGAAAATTCAAAAATTCAAAAAGATTTTCGTTTGTTTTGTCTTTATTTTCGAAAAATCAAAACAACAAAAATATTTTGATTCTTATTTCTTTTTAGTATGTTGTTGTTGTAGATTATCATGCAGATTCAGAGGGAATTACGATTGCAGTACTAGGGTAAGGTACATTTTTCGTATGAATTGATAAATTTTTCATCATTCGAACTAGTTAGGTTGTCCCTAGAAGCATGCTGCTGCATGTTGGCCAAAGCCTCCATGACTCAATGTGTGTGTACGAAAGCCTTAATGAAATTATTCATATGGAGATTTCTTCCCAATCAGGCTTATATTCACATTAGTCTCTGAGCTACCTTACTCTTCTCAAAATGAGTTAAGAGTTTACTGTTTGGTCCAAACATAACAGAGGTACTTTTCGTGTCTTAAATCAATCTTTTTCATCCATAAAGTTCTTACACGATCACACACGAAGACATATGTCCGAGAGGTCTCTGATCAAACCCATTGAGACTTAGATATATCAAAATTCTGTGTTTATGATCTGACATCATGAGACCGTGATGAAAGTGAAACCCAATTTTCATTATCTTTTTTAAGGAATTGACGGGGAACTAAGTTCCAGATTTTCACGAAACTTTTGTTTCAGTACCAAAATTCGAAACTTCAAATCATATTTTTTTCGAATGCGTGGTCTTGATCAAACATTCGAAATGCACGATGTTTGTTACCCAACAAGATCCAGAACACAAATTTTTTTTTTCATGAATATGATTTCCGTGTGAGTTTCATTCGAAAATCCTAGTCATTTCAAACTTTATCAAAGCCAACTTGTCAATGACTACACTGGTCAAACAAGTAATTTCTGTTACAATTACTCACCTTATGTTTAGGATGACATGTAACGAAATTTTTTGAACTACCCACGAAGCATTATAAAAGAAGCCCTTCGATACTTATCAATAAGTATTCGATTGTAATTCACGGGAACCCACACAAGCTATTGATCATTTCTCTCAATGATTAATGAAGTAATCCATACCCGTGATTTATTCTGCTTTTATGTCAATAGTTTGACATCACAAGATCCCATATTTTTCTTATATTTGTTTCTCGTCTCTATTCTTTGGAACACAACACTCATGAAATCCTTGAGGTTCTGAGTAATACCAACTCAGGCTGATGATTTCGAACTTCTGGCGTATGACTTCGCTTTTCATCCCAAAAGTGAAAGAGCCTTGCTTCCATTCGAAGGGTTCTGACGGTTACAATACTCTTGGTGATCACAAGACAGGCTGTTTTTAAATGACGTATGGTATTCTGTCCGGTTTTCAAGGTGATGTGACAACTACTTTTTGACGCATGACTACTTTTTAGCAGTAATGGTCCGACTTTCAAGGTGCCACGTCGGATTTCATTAAATACACATCCCGCTTCAAATTCAAACTTCAGGGTTACATATAAAATGGGATTCAAGGGTTCATTGTCCGTTTACGCGATCAAAAAGCAAATTTCCCAAAATTCTCTGTTCATCATCTTCTTCAAGCCCTAACAATGGCGACTTCTGCTCATGTTGATTCTCATACCACTGAAGATGCCTCTTCATTACCAATAATGAAGATTCAAGCAACAAACTACTACTTGGAGGGTGAAGTTTCTCAGTATCCGGAAGAATTAAAGATGCTCATAGTTGCTTTGAAGAACTCGGTTTTGGCTAAAGCGATGTTCAACTCTTTCTCTGTTCCATTGTCCTGGCTTTCTCAAGCAGGATCGACTGCAACATACAACAAAGCATCTGATACGATTACATTTCATCTGGTGAACAATAAAAAGGTCAGGCTAACCAAGAAACTATTTTGTCAAATTCTTGATATTCCGGATTCGCCTCTATATGTTTCATTCTCTTTTCCACAAATCGTTCACATGTTCAATGAGATGGGATATCAGCCACCTTTGTCCAAGATTAGTGATTTTAAGAAATATGGACTTCCACAAATTTGGAATTTCTTATTTGGAATTTTTCTAAGGTGTTTGACTGGGTGATCCGCTGGTCTTGATAAAGGAAGGATGGAAGTTTATGCCATGGTTGCTGGAATATATTATGATATTCAAGTGGACTATTCTACTCAATTATGGAAGGAATTTCAAAAGGGTGTAGAACATACGAATGCCATTCATGGCATTTCGTGTGCAAGATATTGGAGCTTGATCTTGCAACATTTCTACAATAAGGAAGGTATTTTAGTACCCAATGATGAAGAAAGAGCAGTTTTTCAACCATACCACTATCCGAAGGACGTTACAGACAATGCTGATATTTTTCCATCAGTGGCTCGTATTCCAGATGCTATGCTTAAAATAGTTGATCCTTCGAACTCTGTCTTGGTTTTGCCGACCATCGATACAACAATTGAAACTGGCATTCTCTTGGATAGAGAAGATACGAAATCCAAGAAGGCGAAGAAGAATGAATTTGAGTCCAAATCTTCGAAATCACCAAAGAAGATGTCTGAAACTGATGTAGTGTCTGTTGCTGAGACTCAAGTGATTGAGCCTATTCTTGAAGAAACCCAAGAAAATGTTATTATTCCTTCGAAGACTGGAATGTTTCGAAGAATTAAAATGAAGTCTTCCCATAAATGCAAGTCTCCCACACAACAAATGATTCGAAAGCCTCAAATCACTCATCAAGGCGTTTTAATTAGGGAAGTGCCAGCACCTGTTTCTCTTGTGTCAAAGAAACGAAGGGCTGAAGATATGGCAAAACGTTTGTCGAAGAAGAAGAAGAAGAAGACTCGCAAACTTGTGATTTCTACTGAGTCAACCGAAGATGAAGGTGAAAGAATTCCAGAAACTCTAGAGTTTAATCTTATCACAGAAAGTTCTACTCCTGAGAAGACAGTCGTCATACCACCCGGAGTTTCGATTGCCAAATCAGTTCCTATGGAGGTTCGAACTTTAGGCATCCCTGCACACGTATCTGATACGGATGCAAATGTCAATATGGGTGAAGGAGGTTCGAAAAATGAAGCTACAGGTCCATTTACTTCTACTCCTTTTGAAAGTATTGTTTCTTTACCATTCTCCACTACACCTCTTACTTCCACAACAGATTCCCCAACATTCGAACACATTCTTGATCAACCTTTTACTTCTATTTTTTCTTCACAATCTACTGAGCCACCCAAACCAACTTCACCTGTTGAAGAAACCGTTGTTATGGAGATAGAGACTGATAATGAAGGGTTTGGGGGTACGTTTGAAGAATTAGAATTTCATGAAGAGGAAGAGGAGTTTCCCGATCATATGCTGATGACCATGAAGCAGTTTAAGATTTTAAATCAAAAGTTGAATTCTGTCCTTCAATCTCAAGCAGATCTCGGGGTTGGTTCGTCTGTTTCAAGTATTGAAGTTGATTCGTTGCTGAAGGTGTTTGAATCCAGAATCATAAGTAAAGTATCGGGGATGCTTAAAGATTCTGAATCTCGAGTCTTGGAGAAGATTGATCTCAATGATCAAAACAATGAAATTCGAACCAATTCTCAAAATTCGAAATTTACTGGAGATCTGAGAGAATTGAAGAATGTTGCAAAGGAACGACATGTTCTTTTTATTCAAGATGTGAAGAAAGTGCGAGAGGATGTCAACTTGCAAATTCACGAACTTCGTGAAGATATGAAAAGAGAAATAGCAACTGTTCAACATGACTATGCATCATTGCATCAAAAGGTTGATATCATTTGTGATGCAGTCACTCGATTTGTTAAGTTGTATGAAAATTTGGGTCCTCAAATTACTCAAATTTCAACATCCGAAAGTGCAAGCTTTGAGGAAGTGCTTAAGTTGCTAAAGGAGTTAAAGGAGCTTTCTGATAGGCCGGTGTCTTCTTCCCTGATTACACCTGAATTTTTGTCACAAAAATTTGTCCAATTCGAAGCCATTCTCAACAAACAACTCGCTCCTCTCTTTCGCATATCAAGCCTTCTTCCAACAACAAATGCCCCGCCTGTTTTCACAGGGGTGCAAGGGGGAGAAAGAAAAACTACTGAGTCGAAGGCTAGTAGTGAGGATGCGAAAGTTGTGGGAAAAGTTTTTTCTTCGAAAATCCCTACAACAAAACCAATAATTGTTTCTGCTGAACAGGTGACTTCAACAGTCGTAACAACAATGCCAATTCCAAGATCAATTTCGAAAGGAATGGTGATTGGTAAATCTTCAGAGACTGGTGGGAGTGGTTCGAATCCAAAAGAAAGAATTGATAGTCCAGCCTTGAAAGATAAAGGGAAATCAATTCTTGTGGAAAAATCGAAAGAAGAAAAGAAAGCTGAAACAGAAGCTGAAATTGAAAAATCGAGGATTATCCAAAGCATTATGACTCATTCGAAAAGAAACCAAAGCAGAGCTATTTGGTCACAAAGACTGATGCAATCCAGCTGGATTTTCCCATAAACGAAATGATGTTTATCATGCCTCAGTTCAAAGTAGAAGGGAATTTTAAAAATAAAAATGAAGCTACACACATGAAAATTCGTTTTCATGATGTTCTTGGAAAAGCCCCTGAGGAAGTATGGTCATTGATTAAAATCAAGAAAGTGATTAGTATGAAGAAGGATGTGATTTTCGAAAACACAGTCTAGAATGTTAAGTATGTGGTTGCCAGGGCAAATGGAAAGATTTGCGAATTCACTGTTGCAGATTTTCCTTTGATGAACTTGTATGATCTCATACAAGTTGCATTGCTTTTAAAAGATAAATCATTCTCATTCCTTCAAAACACTGAACCGGATGAATTCAAGCTTGGAGTTGCTCACATCAAAATTTTTATCGAAAATTATTATGAGTGCTTGGCACTAACAGATGTGGAGTTAGCAACTGCCAAGGGAATGGAAATAAAAACACCGATGGCTCCTACGAAGATTCAGGCGGAATTAAAGAAGTATGCTGATGGTGAAATTTGCCTGAAGCGTTTTGGAATTGTCTTCACAGGAAAAGACAAAGCTGGAAAGTCTAAACGGTTCTTATTCCAAGCAAGTGAAGTGGAGAGGTATTCAACGTCACAGTATACGAACTTAATTGTTCGTATGAATCATTGCAAGAAGAATAATGAAGGTGACAAGAAGGAGCTGAAGAAGATTATCTCCTGGTACACGGAGATTCGAAGAGTATTGCTGTATTCCATCACACTTCTTACAAATTGAAGACTTCGACTATGATTACAAACGGGGAGATTATAAGGGTCGAATTTTTGTAATTAGTCGAAGTATGTTTTGGACTCTTCAAATATTTTGTAATGTATTTTAATAGGGCACTTTTATTCGAAGCTTTAGAGTCAATGCCTTAGTATATTTTTGGTACGCTTTCTATTCCCTATAAATAGGGTTATTTACTAGAGTTAGATAAGAACTTTTACAGACTTGTCTCTTGCACTCTGTAAAGAATTCGAAAGCGTAATAGAGCATAACAGATCATATTTACATTCCGTGTTCAAATCTCGCACTCTTACTTGAATTCATACTCTGATTAATTCATTACTCGATTCTTTGATTCATCATCTTCCTCAAATAAAACGCTTATGAACTCACCAACTTAATTGTTGACACTTTTTCAAAACTACTTGTATTCTCAGGAAATCAGTGAAACAGGAAATCAACAACATTTTGAGGATGGGACGTTAAATTGTCAAACAGTTCATTTTGTCATCATAATGTAATTGATTTTGAAACATGTAAAAATATACTATGGTGTAACCTTTTCAATTATATTTATGATGGTTGTATTTACTTTGAGCACTATTATACTCGTTTTTGTGATACTATACAGGAAGTCTCTGACGTTTCCGCCATCCTTGGTTTGGTGGTGTGACAGATTGGTATCAGAGCATTGTCTATAGTGAACTAAGTATATCGAACCACATAAGATATACAAGCTATAAATGCATTGGGACTAAAGTCTCTGATTAAACATTTTCAAATGACTATACTTTTAGAAATAAATAGTTTCTTGTTAAAAGTATACATGCATACATACATACTCAGGTCAGCATCATACTAGAACAAAACAAAAGTGGTGATTGTTGAACGACACAAGTAGGCTTGGGGATGTATAGTCAGGTCTGGGAATGACATAGCCTGATCAACTATGTCTATCCCAGAAGTGATTAGCATATGCTCGGGAATGGTTGTGGTGTGACAACAAGTCTAAAAACTTACCAACTCTATCTACAAAGAAACATTGAAAACTTAAGACAAACATTAAAATACTATAAGAGTATTTGGTGATACTATAACCAACTTATGTGAAAACTAAAGACCCCTATTAGTAGGTCTATAATGACTGAGTGCATACGCTAAGGTTATACATAATTAAAGATATTATAGACTCAGAATCTATGACTATTGCTCTACTTCCTGTACTTTGTTTGGTTGTGGACTTAGAGTAGAGTCATTTATTTGAAGGTCTATTCTATCTCAGATTATGTATAACTGGTATGCACTATGTGATTATAGACGTGACTAATAAGGATCACCCCTATAAGTAATTATAGGATTAGACATCTATTAATTATCTCTTCTACCCCTATTCTCGCACGAGCGTCGTGACGGGAGCTCAACTACCAAGAGACCCCATTCTTCCTAACCAGGAAAATGGTGGTTGGATCAGAGAGGAATTCGGAAGAGGAGCGAGAGGAAGAGAAACCGAAGGAAAACAAAGGAAAAGAAGAAATGGGAGAAGACCCCGGCAAGGCTTCCATGGTCCGACGCCTCGATAAGCCGTAGATTTACAGAGACGGAGTTAGGAACAAGGTTAACACCCTCCCTATGACATAGATGAGGCTTCTACAACCTCAAAAGAGGAGGATTAGTAGACATGGATCTCCTTGTCATAATACGCCACATGACTCACTTGAGCGAACAAAGACGAGCAACAGTCAGCCGAAATCATGGAGGTTGGAGCTACCACCAAGATCACCGCAATTCGCCTTCGTCACCTGGATGGAGGCCACGAACAGATCAAAGAACACATCAAAGCCTTCATAGGGAAGTGACCGCAACTCGAGCCGAGATTAGAGAGTATCGGGAACGTCAAACAGCGTTAGAGAAAATGCGTGGTAAAAACAGAACATCAAATGGCAGAAGCCAAGGCAAAGTTTAGGGCAATGCAAACTTTCATGTCTTCATTCTATGGCCCACGAAACATCACCCGCCATGAGTAGTGTGTACACTACTGACATACCATTACAGACTCAAACTCCTGGTGTGCGTTTGAACACTGCCTCGTCATATACATAAATTCGACCTTTCAAATGTAGAGACTACACTATTCAAGGGGTCGTGCTGCAGTCAAAGTTTTCCTTACATTAACGAAATATAGACCTAATATAAGGTCAAACTTTTCTGAACTCAATGTGCTAGATTATATCAATGAAATTGGCATGCATTTTGTTTCACTAGGAGTTTACCACATACTTCATAACCTGGTATTACAAACGATTGGCTTTTGGTGACTCTAGGATTACTTAATGTATACATCAAGATTATGTGTAATTAAGGGACGATCGACTTAGAAATGATGAGTCCGCCTCAGGTCCTGTTCCTTGTTTGGTTGTGGACTTAGGGCAGACTCATTAAGTTCAACGACCTATTGGACCTTAATTATACACAACTGGTATATGCCAAGTGATCTTAGGAGTGGATCAGGCATGGAACAAAGATTACAAGATTACATTCGAGTCATTACTACTAAATTCATAAGTTTATTTATATAAACCTCTACTATGAATTGATTGCCACATTCGAAAAATCGGGAAATGCTATACTTGAAAACTAATAACCTAGTTTTACGACGCCCGACTGATAACCATTACTAAAAGACTTATACTCATTTCGTCTTTGAAATTTTATAACAAAAAGATGCCGCCTCGTAGGTCTGCTAGACACACTAGCGGAACGCAAACAAATCCACCACCGCCGCCTCCGCAATATGATCCTGTTATGTTCCAAGCTGCGGTCATGGCTGCGGTGGCAGCTTCTATGTCCCAAATCAGTACTGATGATGCCAGGAGGATAGGGAGCGGTACTAAAAACTCCGCTTAAGGAGATAGCTATGGGAGTTCGAGAGAGTGCTCCTTTAAGGACTTCACTAATGGCAAACCCGACTCGTTCAATGGTAGAGGGGGAGTCATCGATTTGATGCAGTGGTTCGAGAAGACCGAATCTGTCTTCGAGATCTGTGCGTGCCCCGAAGCGAACAAAGTCAAATTCGCAGCTCGCACTTTCTCCGGCCAGGCCCTTACTTGGTGGAACGGCCACGTTAAGTCACTGACACTTACAATGGCTAACTCGATAAGCTGGGAGGACTTGAAGGCAATGATGCTGAAAGAGTATTGCCCAAGGGGTGAAGTGCAAAAGCTAGAGCAAGAACTGTTGAACCTCAAGATGACAGGCTCTGACCTTGCAACCTATACCGTCCGATTCTGTGACCTTGCAACCTATGGTCACCCCGGAAGACAAAAAGTTGGAGCGATACCTCTGGGGATTGTCCCCCCAAATTCAAGATAGCATGTTGGCCTCAAGACCAACTACCTTTGATAGTGCCAAGGAGTTGGCACAACAACTCATCGACCATAGTGCCAGTTATGACACCGTGACAACCACCCCTGAGCAGGCAAGAATGGAAAACAACAAAAGGAAGTTTTGGAATAATAAGAAGGGCCAACCGGCCCAGGACTACCCTAAGAAGCAACAAATCATTGCTGTTCATGCTGCCACAACCCATGCCACACCAGCACCAATAAATCGATACGCTGGAACCCTTTCGAAATGCAACAAGTGTAGCTTCCATCACACCGGGGTTTGCCGAGAGATGCATTGCAAAAAGTGCAACAGGAAGGGGCACACTGTCCATTTCTGTAAGGCACCGACACAACCCATCAACCAGGTACCTGGCACTAGAGTAAGCCCAACCTGTTACGAGTGCGGCGAAACGAGACACTTTAAAAGAGACTGCCCAAGAGCAAGGAATGTCGGTGATGGTGGAAGGGTGCTTATGATCACTGCAGGAGAGACCACCCCGAAACCGCCCGTAAATATCAGTGTTGGATTAGTGTCTAAGCCCGTAACTATATTTGGTAAGTACTTGACCTGGTTGTGCATGGTCCCTTTGGGTTGCCTTCACCATAGCAACTTGACAGGGTGATTTATGAAGAGAGAAGATGTCACACCCCAAAACCGGAACGGCGGAAACGTTCTGGGGTGGAGGACGTCATGTCAAGTATCACAACATATGCAGTATAGTAATCAAAGTACAACAACCATTGCATTAATAGTAATAATTTTACATAGGTTACATTTAGCAACAACATCAAAAGTAAATACAGAGAATAACATAAAATGCAGCTTGGTACAAGGCTGTCTTCACAAAAGCTTCCTGAGTGTACCTGTCTACTGACGACCTGAGAATACAAGTTATTTTGAAAGCGAGTATCAGCATTTTAATGCTGGTGAGTTCATAAGTATTTAATGACATTGGTATAAATACATGTTATTCATCAAAATGATCTCACCAATAATGGTGATTTGAATTATAGAGTATTAGCATTTCTCCCAGAAAATCCTATATTTTCTAATAAGAGTAGTTTTCTATCAAAACTCGACTGTTTTATGTTAAAGCAAATGAGTTTCTCTACTAAAAGCAGTCTTCTACCAAGACCCCACTGTTTTATGTTTAAGGAGTATTTCCCCCAAAGACAACTATCATTATCAAAATATAGTTTATACTTTAAGGAATATGTGAGAAGGTCACAAGTAAAGTAATAGGGAAAATAATACTTTTCTTCAGCAATGACGTTGCTGTTTATAAAGAATAAAATACAAACTCCAGGAAGTATTGAATGAACAATACGCCTCGGAGAGTCTAAATGAATGAAATACAGACTCCAGGCGGTATTAAATGAACAATACGCCTCGGAGAGTCTAAATGAATGAAATACAGACTCCAGGCGGTATTAAATGAACAATACGCCTCAGAGAGTCTAAATGAATAAAATACAGACTCCAGGCGGTATTAAATGAACAATACGCCTCGGAGAGTCTAAATGAATGAAATACAGACTCCAGGCGGTATTAAATGAACAATACGCCTCGGAGAGTCTAAATGAATGAAATACAGACTCCAGGCGGTATTAAATGAACAATACGCCTCGGAGAGTCTAAGGAGACCTTTTAATCCTAAGTAGGTTAGTTTAAAGGTTTTAAAATGTGGCCTATTGTACAACTAGGAAAATATGTTATGAGGGTTTTATATCTAGAAGGTACCGTGATGACACTTATTACCTTAAAGCTAGGGGTGTAAACGAGCCACGCTACTCGTGAGCTACTCGGGATCGGATCGTTAAATGCTCGACTCGAAACCGATTTAAACGAGCCCGAGCCGAGCTCGAGCTTAATATTAAGCTCGTTTATTAAATGAGCTCGAGCTCAAGCGTGTGTCACTAAGCTCGATTAGGCTCGCGAGCCTAAACGAGCCTTTATATAATATAATTTATTATTATTTTTATATATTAAAATAAAAACATATTTGGGGATTAGGGGTTTAGGGTATTAGTAAACGAGCTTCTTAACGAGCTCGAGTCGAGCTTAAGCTTATTTAGGGACGTCAGACAAAAAACGAGTCGAGCCCGAGCCCGAGCCCGAGTCGAGCTTGTATAATTATTTACGAGCTTGAACCAAGCTCGGTACAAGAAGCTCGAATCGAGCCGAGCTCGAGCTCGAGCCTCATATAACTTAAACGAGCCCGAGCCGAGCCTGACCAGGCTCGGGATCGGCTCGGCTCGTTTGCACCCCTACTTAAAGCCATGAATTATAAGGTAAATGTAAAGATACTCGTAACCATACTGATTGACGGATGTAAACATGATGACCTGCTGGCGTCGTAGTGAATGTGACATTTGTCACCCCTTGGCTTGGTCGGCCGGGACTGTAGCTAGTAGTCGGGATGTGGGAGTGTCTGTCCTGTATAGATCTATACACACAATGCCCGCTCTCCCTCTAGGAGACTCTGGTTACCACTCGACAACGGTGAAATCCGCGTTTGAGGATGTATCTCGTGTTTTGAAATCTATATACCTTTCTTTTACTAAAAGTACAAGTGTTTAGAATATAGATATAACTAAGTTCTTCTTCATGACAGTTATGGTTGGTTTCTAAACTATACCTATTATAGTTTACTCAAGAAGTTATCTAAATGCCTTTGCTACCCAAAGGTGTTGAACTGGAATTAGAGTTTTAATATCTAACCAGATATAGATAATATATAACTAGAACTTCAACGACACTCGGACAAATAACCGGATGTTCTAAGTCCACAACCAAACGAGGAACAGGAAATAGAACGGGCTATCAGTCCTAAGTCCTTCAAGCCCTACTTATATAACTACATCTATATAGACATGAATCTATCAAGAAAATAAGTTTAAAAGACTTTGATAAAAGCTTTAACAATCTAAAAGGGATTTTCGTATTTTAAAATAGATTTGAAAACAAGATTTGAAAACCTTTAGCGTGATAAAACAGTTTAACATGCAAAAATCTATTTGCTAGACAGTTATTAATTACATGTGATTGAATTAATAACTTATCAGTTCAACTTGTATTCCCCCCCATAAAAGCATTTAAAATCATTTAAAAAGGTTAATTAAGGGGTATGAACTCACCTGACGTGGGTGATTTGGATGAACGGGTGGTATAGGATGCTAGGTGTCAAGTGAGGACTTGAACACACACTCGGATCCTATTGAACATGCAATGATACATTTATGTATCTAATTAGTTATTTAATAACTAAATAAGTAAGTTAAGCCACCCTAATACATGGAAACACTTTGCTACAAGTGCTAAGAGTACTAAGGGTTACATATAAAGAGAGTATGGTCTCACATTGGAGTTTACTCCCCATATGAAAACACCATATGGGTTTACGGTTCTGGGACCATTTCCCCCATGAGTTTATGGCCGTAAACTCATGGAAATGGTGTCATTGGGTGTTTTAAGGTCCTAAATCTCATAAGGAAGGGTTCTAAGTTCGAATCAAAGGCTTAGGAAGTGGTTAGGGCACAAAAGGACCCCTCATTGGAGTTTACGGTCCTTGGACAATCCTTGAGAGTTTACGGTCGTAAACACATGTGTTTACGGTCGTAAACCCATGAGTTTACGGCCGTAAACTCATGTATGCCTCAACCTTTTCGTGTTTTGATGTTTCTAGCTTATGCATGCAAGTTTCTAGCCCTTTATCCAAGCATTAGAAGGTGTTAGGGGCACTTAAACACCATTTGGGAGTGTTTACGGTTTTGGGAGATCCCCAAACCGTAAACACATATGTTCTTGGGAATCTTGATGATTTTCACATGGATTAACAAGTATACTATGCAAATAACTAGCTAGGAGGAGTATACTTACTTATATGAGGCTTGTAAGAGTGTTTAAGGGCCAAAAACACTAGTGTGTGTTCTTGGTGTTCTTGGTGTTTTGAAGAACACTTGAAGCTCTAAGAAAAGATGAAGAATCCATGGATGAAATCGAGTATAAACACTAGATAAAGTGTTATATGAACGAATCTAGGAAGAAAAAACTTACATTTTTGGCGGATTTAAAGAAATGAGATATGATACTTGAGAGAGAATCTTGAGTGTTCTTGAGGTGGGAAGTGAAAAGTGAGGAGTGAGGGGGTAAACTCATGCTATATGCATGAGTCCATGGAAAAAGGGAGTTTACGGCCCAAACTCCCCTTGTTTGGCCGTAAACACCTAGTCAAGGTGTTAAATGTCTATTTGTTACACAACACTCCTAACGGACACTTCCATTTATTTGTTCGTTTGACGAAAAATTAAAATAAAATACTCAAACGGACTTAAAACCGGCCAAAAATGTTCTGAGATGAATTTGACTATTATTTGATGTGCTTTACTGCGATGTTGATACAAATGAAAATTTCGGGTTGTCACATCATCCCCCCGTTAGAGGGAATTTCGTCCCGAAATTAGAGTTCAAGCACACCTGCAGTTACAAATTAGCGAAGCAAAAGATGAGGATACTTTAGCTTCATCAGATCCTCTCGTTCCCAAGTGAAATCAGGTTTTCGCTTGGCGTTCCAGCTAACCTCCACTATCGGGATACGAGTTTTTCTTTGTTCGCTTGACCTCTCGGTCCATGATCTATATAGGTTCCTACACGAATTTGGGGCCCTCATTGATTTTGATCTCGACGAGTGGGATTTCAAGAGTCACGTCGGACAAGCACTTTTTCAAGTTGAGACGTGGGATAGATTCGGATGGAAATTATGGACTCCCTAAAGTAGTCGAGGTATGACAGAGGTTGGACCAATTCTTATCAAGAATTCCTGACGGTCCTAAGTTCTTGGGAAGATAGAATGTTTCAGTACTTGGAACATAATGTACTTCCATGGTTAGATCAGCACTTGGCGTAATTGCCACTCTGAAGTTCCACAAGTTCTCTCTTACTGGAGTGTAGTCTTCCGGGTTGGTTCTTAGAAGGCTCAGGTCGTCTTCGGATTCGTATTTCCTACTAATTGGTTTTCATAGGTTTTCTGGATCATTGGAAGTATTGGCTATATACTGGCATCTATTGGTTATGTGGCATCTGTCTCGACCCTGTGCAAAATGGACCTGCACTTCTGAGTCTCGAGGTGCTTCTAACAAAAACTCTCAAAGTCAGTGAGATAGAGGGTTTTACCAGACGATGATTAGAAAATTTCAACTTTTGTCACCGTCTAATAGATGCTTTCACAGTATGATTCCTAATTGGAAAGAATCATTCTCTTACTCGCTTTGCTGTTTCATGGATAGCAGCCTCTGGTCGGGGCTAGCTTCACTCTTATAGATTTTCTGAAGTGATTGACTATCTCGGGAGGTGGATCTACTATCTCTTTAGATATAATATTCCTTGGAACACCTAGTAGTCTAACAAATCTCTAAGTCATGTTCCATTCTCCATTGTGTCTGCTCCCTCCAGTTTGTAGAAAGCACATGCTCTTATATAACCCACCGACTAACACCTAGACTGGTGTCGAGTCCACAATCTCTTTACGACTTGGGTTATATAGCTTGACACAACTTACCGTCTACTTTACTCAAGTATTCTTGGTCGTGAAGGTTGTCATGTGGTTATTGGCATTCTAGTATTAACTTTGGAGAATGCATTCTATCGTCTATAGGGTGACGGTGACTTTTCTCGCATGAGGAGGCATTGGGTTCTAGGCACTACTCGTGTGTATCCGGATGGACGAAGTGCCTGAGTAGTGCGAGTATCCCTTGCAACTACTCTTTCGGTGTTACTGAGTTTCTCTATCTAGATTAAATCTAGATAGCATAAGATTCTGCTACTCAGAACCTCTAATTTCCTCATCCATTCATCTCAGGGTTTAACCTGTCACAACTTTCCAGGTTTCACAGCCCACTACTGAGATGCTCAATTTGTGGGATCAGGCGTGAATGGATGGTTGTTGTCAATATTTTGACTCTTACGACTTGAGTTACTTTTCTTAACTGAGGGTGTTAGCTACTATGTTGGCTTGACCGGGATGACAACAAATTTCGAATTTGTGGTCATTTTAGTAGCTTGACCCATAGTGGTTCTCTTGACTCCAACTCCTTTTCCATAGGGTAGGATGAAGGGTCTTATTATAAGGTTCGTGGTAGATCTCATACTCGGCTCAATAACTAATACTCGGTGTATGCAAGTCGTATATAATTGAGATTGACGGGATGTTCAGATGTGTGGCCCCACCCCAAACCCACAACCAAACGAGGAACATCGAGTAGGGAGGAAGCACACATCATAAATTTCATTGATCTAAATTATATACCACTCTAATGCGTATACTCAGCAGTAGTAAGTTGATCCCATGAGTTCGTTCTCTTGATTCACGAACCTGGCTGTGCGATGCTAATGGTCTTTCTGGGGGATCTACTGAGTAGGCCTCAGGCGGTCATTGTTTTCCAGAATATATGTAGTGCCTTTCGTTTCTGGTTTTAAAGTCTAACGGGGTTGGTTAACAGCACGCGGTACCCCTCTCCTCGGTACTTCTGAAAGTTGGACGAGAGATACCACTGACGGTTCGCATTAGGTTTTCCTCACTAGGTTCGAAAGAACCTTTATTCGATGCACAGGATACGGTGAAAGTTCTTTTTACACAGCACTAGGAATTCTCGCATGGTTGAACCAAGTCAAACCATGACTGACGGTAGTGTCGAAATTTACAATCATCGACACGATATGGAATGAAGATCGATAGGACCATGTGCTGTACAGGGCACACAAGTTCTTAGCGTCCCGGGTTTCGTCCAGGGTATCACTATCGTGGATACTTGGACCGTCATGATTGACGCTGAACTCTAGAGGTCCTGGTGTTTCGGAATAATGTACTTATCATGAACGGATTTCTCACGAGACCTCTCTATAACCGCCTAGTATACACTAGTCATGTATAATTAAGATTAAAAGGACTGTTGACTGAGCGACTCCGCCATAAATCCCCAACTAAACAAGGAACATGAGATAAGGCAGCATCACTCACTCGAGGTCTATCAATCTTAATTATAAATGGCCTTAACATATATACTAAGCCATCATAGCTCTACCTGATGGGTTTTTAAGTGTTACAACAGTGCTGCGACTTTCGCCTTAACGAGGGAGTAATTACAATTAGAATTGATTATTTAAAGTTTTCGATTAGCTACTTAGGATTGAGAAACGTACCAAAATTCTACCGGGTTCTCTGATGTTTCCCCTTAGGCTTTAGGGTTGAACTCCTCCGGCGCCCTTGTCATTTCTTTCAGTTGGGCAATCCCTCTTAAAGTGTCCAACTTCACCACATAGGTGGCATACTGGACTGGCCCCAACATTGGTGGTTGATGTAATGAACTCAACCGGGGTTCTGCAGCTGCGAGTGGTATGCCCCTTCATGTTGCACCTAACACAAAAGGGTTCCCGACAGACTCCATAATGATGGAAGTCACACCTGCCGCAGCGGGGAAGGTTTCCTAGGTATGGTCTTCTTGGAGTCGAGATGGAAGGGTTGAGAGAGGCATTGACCACTTCAGCTCGTTGCCCTTCGTAAGGTCCTTGATTCGAGGTACTTCCCTCCTCGTTCTCAAACTTTCTTTTCAGTGGATTAGGTTGGAGTTCTAGTGTGGTTTTACACACCAATGCTGGTTGCTGCTGTCCATTGCTATGATCAGGATTCCCGATAGGGCTCCTGCTAACATTGGCGTTGTTAGCGTTCAGGTGAGCCATGACAGCTGTTACGGCTGCTGAAACTGCAGCTTGAAACGTAGCTTCATCGATTTGAAGAATCGGTGTCTTACCAGCGGGTTGGTTACGTTTCTTTGGAGGCATGGTTTTTCCTACACGAAAAGGAACACAAGCTTGTAAGAAACGATGGTTAACCCTAGACGTATCTTCCTTAACTATTATAGGTATAAATTTTCCCGCGCCTTGATTTATGGTTATCTGAGCGTCGACCTACATCCGTATGATGCAGTCTGGGTAACAGAGTAGGAGTAAGTGAATCGGAAGGCCATATGATGGGTGTCGTTCCTACTAAGTTATCTTTATACTGGAGAGGTTCACTCTCCGGCTTTAAAAAGATTTGAGAGAAGTTCGGAACGAAGATCACGGAAGAAAAGACTCATGAAAAACTTATGGCTAAACACTCTCAATCGAGGTTTTGGGTTCCGATCTAATTATATTAATCGCGACGGGAAGGACGAATTTGCCTAACACATAGTGTGAGCAGTGTAATCACTAGCTCACTAAATTGTACTATTTTATGGATTATTAGCGTGACGTTAAAGAGGTAGAAACATTTCTCGGGTTCCATGCATTGGCTCCCTCTGTCTACCTCCTATCTCTGACTGGAACAAGCGTTGGTTTCCTCCGGGTATCTATATAGGTTTCTCTGCTCTCGTAGACATATTGAATTTCTGCTCCGCCTTACTTCCGATTCTGACTCTGAGTGTCGTCTCTTCATAATGGATGACTGGAATCTTGGAAGTTCAGGCGAATTTCCACCGATGTCCCTAAAAGGTATAGGCACATGGTGATTTCAATAGTCTCGTCCCTGTTCATTTATTTCCTACTTGGAATTCTTTCTCAATGAACCTCTTCTGGGTCTTTATCGACTCCTCTGCTGATTACAGAAGTGGATAAGGTTTCCTAAAGGGGTTTGTGCGAGAATGGGAATGTCTAAAGAATCTTAAGAGATTATTAAAACATTTCACTGGGTGATCCATATCGAGTCCGGCTACAATTACATAGTGTACACAAATCATATATAACTTAGATCTAATAGGCCTTCGAATATGTGATACTACCCTATATCCACATCCAAACAAGGAAAAGGAAGTAGAGCGAAACCACATATTCTTAGCCTATGAGATCCTTACTATACATAACCTTGGGAGTATACACTCTGTAATCATAGGTCTATCAATAAGGATCTCTTTTAGTTTTCCCGCAAGGTTATTTATGGTTCCTAAAATACTCCTATAGTATTTTAATTACATGTTTGATTCCTAACTTTTGAACATGCTTTTGGGTTTATTGCGAGTCTTTTAGTATCCTAAAATACTCCTATAGTATTTTAACTTTATATTTGGCTCTAGCATTCCTATATCGTAAGTTTCAGATTCATTGCAACACGACCATCACTCCCAAGCACACGTTAGTCGCATCTCGAATAAATATAGTTGATCACGTTATATTTATTCCAGCTTACGATTACATAACTGCCCAGGTTTGACGGTAATGGTCAACATCCAAGGACTTTTATTCTCATTCTTCTTGTGATACTTGTTTGGGTTTTTATATTCTGGATGTTCTTATACTTTTGTAAAATATGGTTATATTTTAAAGTATAACTCTTGGTCAGAGTATTTTATCCCAATGTATTTATAGGTTGTATATCTTTTATGATTTGATATACTGAGCTCACTATAAACAATGCTCTGATACCAATCTGTCACACCCCAAAACCGGAACGGCGGAAACGTTCTGGGGTGGAGGACGTCATGTCAAGTATCACAACATATGCAGTATAGTAATCAAAGTACAACAACCATTGCATTAATAGTAATAATTTTACATAGGTTACATTTAGCAACAACATCAAAAGTAAATACAGAGAATAACGTAAAATGCAGCTTGGTACAAGGCTGTCTTCACAAAAGCTTCCTGAGTGTACCTGTCTACTGACGACCTGAGAATACAAGTTATTTTGAAAGCGAGTATGAACATTTTAATGCTGGTGAGTTCATAAGTATTTAATAACATTGGTATAAATACATGTTATTCATCAAAATGATCTCACCAATAATGGTGATTTGAATTTATAGAGTATTAGCATTTCTCCCAGAAAATCCTATATTTTCTAATAAGAGTAGTTTTCTATCAAAACTCGACTGTTTTATGTTAAAGCAAATGAGTTTCTCTACTAAAAGCAGTCTTCTACCAAGACCCCACTGTTTTATGTTTAAGGAGTATTTCCCCCAAAGACAACTATCATTATCAAAATATAGTTTATACTTTAAGGAATATGTGAGAAGGTCACAAGTAAAGTAATAGGGAAAATAATACTTTTCTTCAGCAATGACGTTGCTGTTTATAAAGAATAAAATACAAACTCCAGGAAGTATTGAATGAACAATACGCCTCGGAGAGTCTAAATGAATGAAATACAGACTCCAGGCGGTATTAAATGAACAATACGCCTCAGAGAGTCTAAATGAATGAAATACAGACTCCAGGCGGTATTAAATGAACAATACGCCTCAGAGAGTCTAAATGAATAAAATACAGACTCCAGGCGGTATTAAATGAACAATACGCCTCGGAGAGTCTAAATGAATGAAATACAGACTCCAGGCGGTATTAAATGAACAATACGCCTCGGAGAGTCTAAATGAATGAAATACAGACTCCAGGCGGTATTAAATGAACAATACGCCTCGGAGAGTCTAAGGATACCTTTTAATCCTAAGTAGGTTAGTTTAAAGGTTTTAAAATGTGGCCTAGTGTATAACTAGGAAAATATGTTATGAGGGTTTTATATCTAGAAGGTACCGTGATGACACTTATTACCTTAAAGCCATGAATTATAAGGTAAATGTAAAGATACTCGTAACCATACTGATTGACGGATGTAAACATGACGACCTGCTGGCGTCGTAGTGAATGTGACATTTGTCACCCCTTGGCTTGGTTGGCCGGGACTGTAGCTAGCAGTCGGGATGTGGGAGTGTCTGTCCTGTATAGATCTATACACACAATGCCCGCTCTCCCTCCAGGAGACTCTGGTTACCACTCGACAACGGTGAAATCCGCGTTTGAGGATGTATCTCGTGTTTTGAAATCTATATACCTTTCTTTTACTAAAAGTACAAGTGTTTAGAATATAGATATAACTAAGTTCTTCTTCATGACAGTTATGGTTGCTACCCAAAGGTGTTGAACTGGAATGAGAGTTTTAATATCTAACCAGATATACAAAATATATAACTAGAACTTCAACGACACTCGAACAAATAACCAGATGTTCTAAGTCCACAACCAAACGAGGAACAGGAAATAGAACGGGCTATCAGTCCTAAGTCCTTCAAGCCCTACTTATATAACTATATCTATATAGACATGAATCTATCAAGAAAATAAGTTTAAAAGACTTTGATAAAAGCTTTAACAATCTAAAAGGGATTTTCGTATTTTAAAAGAGATTTGAAAACAAGATTTGAAAACCTTTAGCTTGATAAAACAGTTTAACATGCAAAAATCTATTTGCTAGACAGTTATTAATCACATGTGATTGAATTAATAACTTATCAGTTCAACTTGTATTCCCCCCCATAAAAGCATTTAAAATCATTTAAAAAGGTTAATTAAGGGGTATGAACTCACCTGACGTGGGTGATTTGGATGAACGGGTGGTATAGGATGCTAGGTGTAAAGTGAGGACTTGAACACACACTCGGATCCTATTGAACATGCAATGATACATTTATGTATCTAATTAGTCATTTAATCACTAAATAAGTAAGTTAAGACACCCTAATACATGGAAACACTTTGCTACAAGTGCTAAGAGTACTAAGGGTTGCATATAAAGAGAGTATGGCCTCACATTGGAGTTTACTCCCCATATGGAAACACCATATGGGTTTACGGTTCTGGGACCATTTCCCCCATGATTTTACGGCCGTAAACTCATGGCAATGGTGTCATTGGGTGTTTTAAGGTCCTAAATCTCACAAGGAAGGGTTCTAAGTTCGAATCAAAGGCTTAGGAAGTGGTTAGGGCACAAAAGGACCCCTCATTGGAGTTTACGGTCCTTGGACTATCCTTGAGAGTTTACGGTCGTAAACACATATGTTTACGGTCGTAAACCCATGAGTTTACGGCCGTAAACTCATGTATGCCTCAACCTTTTCGTGTTTTGATGTTTCTAGCTTATGCATGCAAGTTTCTAGCCCTTTATCCAAGCATTAGAAGGTGTTAGGGGCACTTAAACACCATTTGGGGGTGTTTACGGTTTTGGGAGATCCCCGAACCGTAAACACATATGTTCTTGGGGATCTTGATGATTTTCACATGGATTAACAAGTATACTATGCAAATAACTAGCTAGGAGGAGTATACTTACTTATATGAGGCTTGTAAGAGTGTTTAAGGGCCAAAAACACTAGTGTGTGTTCTTGGTGTTCTTGGTGTTTTGAAGAACACTTGAAGATCTAAGAAAAGATGAAGAATCCATGGATGAAATCGAGTATAAACACTAGATAAAGTGTTATATGAACGAATCTAGGAAGAAAACACTTACATTTTTGGCGGATTTAAAGAAACGAGATATGATACTTGAGAGAGAATCTTGAGTGTTCTTGAGGTGGGAAGTAAAAAGTGAGGAGTGAGGGGGTAAACTCATGCTATATGCATGAGTCCATGGAAAAAGGGAGTTTACGGCCCAAACTCCCCTTGTTTGGCCGTAAACACCTAGTCAAGGTGTTAAATGTCTATTTGTTACACAACACTCCTAACGGACACTTCCATTTATTTGTTCGTTTGACGAAAAATTAAAATAAAATACTCAAATGGACTTAAAACCGACCAAAAATGTTCTGAGATGAATTTGACTATTATTTGATGTGCTTTACTGCGGAGTTGATACAAATGAAAATTTCGGGTTGTCACAGAAGATATATTATATTAATATATTATGAGAATAATATATTAAAGGAATAATAATATTATTTAATTAATATTAGTCATAAATTAATTAGGAATTAATTTGGTGACTAAAAGAAGTTAATTGAATAAAGGGGCTTAAATTGTCAAATGTGTGATAGTTGAGTTTTGGGCTATGAATCCTTATAGATATAGGGTGGCCGAAATTAAGGAGTATGGGCTCCTTGAATTCGTCCAAGCCTTACTCTAGAAGGATCCTTGGATTGCTTAGGGCCTAAGTTATTCAATTAGGGTTAAGGATGTAACCCTAGTAGCTCATAGTATAAATAGACCCTTAGGGTTGGAGAAATCGGACACCTTGCTTCCTTGGGAACCCTAGAGCCGATTTCTACACCTCTCTCCTCTCTCCAAATAATCCTCTTGCTAGTTGGTGTTTGTAAGCCATTAGAGGAGTGGCAATTGTGACTCTAAGCTCCAAGAACAAGAAGATTCAAGCAAGCAACTTAAGGTATTTTTCTAGATCTGATTTCATATGTTATGATTCAATTGTTTACACTAGATCTAGCATTGTAAGCCTTGGATACATTGCATGTTCAATTAGAGAAACCTAGATCCAAGCATTAGGGTTTGCATGTGCACATAGGAAAGTTCTTATGGCTCAAACCCATCAATCAGTACGTGTTTCTAGCATCAACGTTTAAAATTTTAATTTTTTTTCCTAAAACTAGTGTCAATTTAAGGTTTATCAACCATAGATCTAGAGAACACGACAAAACCCGAATAAGTCTTACCACCTATACGAAAACGCAGGGTTTTTACTAGTGAATCTATGATGGCTAGTGTAAACCTTATGGTCATATATCATTAAGATTCTATGGACTTAGAATGTATGATTCCGCCTTACTTCCTGTTCCTTGTTTGGTTGTGGGCTTAAGGCAGAGTCACTGATTCGACTGCCCTTGCAGTCTTAATGATATACGACTAGTTTACACCAAGCGATTATAAAAGATCTGGTAGGACTTATATTGCAAATTTCATCACAAATTGGTTGATTGCTTTTTACATGAAAAATCGTTTTTTTGTGCCCCTGACTGACAGACTCGGCGAGTCCCATTGTGGACTCGGCGAGTAGCATGAACTCGGCGAGTCCATAATGGGCCTCGGCGAGTCCGAGCATCAGTCAGAGTAGATTTCGGGATTTCTTGCTGTTTTGCTTGAGGATACTTGCCTTAATTGTTTTGGGTCATTAACGAATTTTATCATATATTTGAATATATCCTTGACAAATCAAAAGATAATTACCATTTGATTAAATAATAATTTCCTTATTTGATAATAATTGATTATTTGAATTAATTGGTAAATTATCTTGCAAGTAATATTGAGTAGGTCAAATTTAGATAATCATTAAATTACTTTGTTGATTTATATTATTTGCTATTTGATCCTTTATGTTTTGAAAAGTTCAAAACTTGTCCTCAAGTTTTGAAATTTAAGTTTTGTGATTAAAAGTTTAATTTGAACTAATTAAATTTCAAACCATAGAATTTTACAAGTTTTAAAATTCAACCCTATACTTATAATATTATAAGATTAATATATATATGTATAACTTAAATGCTAGTCTTACCGTTAGTAGGCCTCATTCACGAAGCCGATCTATAAGGGGGGGGGGGGTATAAGGTTATGGCCTATAAAATGGCCGTTTAATGGGTGTCCATTCTCACCCACCGCTTCCTTGATTGGTGGAGGGTCGTTAGCCGAACGGGTAGGATCGGGCAAACCTTTCCTCATTAAAAGTATAATGAATCTATATAAAGTAACTAAATGTTTTTACAAAAATTCTCAATCTTAGTTACTTTAGGCAAAAGTGAATTGATGCGATTCCATGAAATTACACTTTGTACCCTTGCTAAGACGTTAATGGAGCGCGTGTGGTTAACCGACACATTAATTGGGATCTAAGCAAAAGTGCCAAAGGGTGACTCATTGTTTGTTATAGTTCGATGGAGTGTGTGTGGTTGACCAGCACATCGAATAGGTAACTGTAACAATGAGGGCACCATGTACATTTGCATGGTTATTCACACCCACTTTGTGATGCTCGGCATCCCAGTCACAAACTAAAGGGCATATCGAGATTTAAACATGCCATTGAAAAGTTCAATGTATCTCAAAAGATCGAGGAGTTTTTCAATACATTTAAAACTTAATTTCTTTTTCGTTTTTCTTGGTGGAGAATTAGTGAATCGACATTCACTTGCCTTCAAATTATTTACTTATTAGATTACGACATCCCTCTTCTAATTTGTGAATAATGTTGTTGGTTCCTAGCCCTAATTTTTCATTTGGGTGATTAATTTGTGAAATTCATTTCTAATCAACTTTGTTCTTTTTCCTTTTCAGATGTCGAACGCAAACAACAACGCTTCTGGGTCAAACTCCTCTGGTTCATTCTCACTCATGAACTTGTGTGGGAAAGTGATCTTCGATGGGACCAATTTCAGTAATTGGATCCACAACATTCGCATGGTCACTCGCTACGAGGACAAAGAATATGTCCTCGACGAGAAGCTAAAGGAGATTGATATCGAAACTGCTACTGCCGATGAGATCGCGGCCTACGAGGCCCACAAGCGTGATGCCACGAAAGTCTATTGCATCATGCTCGTGCCATGACTATTGAACTCCAAAAGTCCTATGAGGACAAGTACCCCTATGAGATGCATCAGGATCTGCTGGAACGCTACCACCAGAGTGCTAGACAAGAGAGGTATGAGATCATCACTCGATGATCACTACCAAAATGGGTAATGGAGAGTCCCTTACTGCCCATCTGCAAAAGATGCAGAGATATGTTGATCACCTACTGAAGTTGAATGTGAACTTCGATGAAGAGCTGGCAATTGACATCATCCTTCACTCATTGCCTTCCTGCTATAGCCGGTTCCGCATGACCTACCATATGAATAAGGAAGAGGTCTCCTAGAGCAAGCTTCAGGGCTTGTTGAGGACTGTTGAGAGCAACCTCAAGGATAAAACTGTTGCATCACCTCCCACTCCAGCTGCTACCCCTGTCTTGGAAATAGGGCAAGGGAAGGGTAAGAAGAGAAAGGCCTCCTCAAGGGGCCACCACAAGGGAAAGTCTCAAGATGACACCTCTACTAGTGTAACCAAAGTTGGTTATGCTAAACCCAACTCAAACCCTAAAGAGGCAGAGTGCCACCACTGCCACAAGATAGTGGCCAGAATATCTACAGGCCATCAAGGATGTAAAGATCAAGCCATCTTTCGCAGGTATTTACACAATTAAATCTAATAGTTTATCACATTCTACTTCTTGGGTTCTTGATACAGGATGTGGTTTTCACATATGTTCTGATTTGCAGGGACTAAAAGGAAATAGGGATTTGGAGCGTGGAAGGATGAATCTAATCATGGGAAACAGAAGATCATCGCCTGTGACCAAGATTGGAGTTTATTCCTTAGTGCTTAATAATGGTTTAGATTTAAATTTGAATAATTGTTGCTATTCGCCAGATATGGCTAGAAACATCATTTCATTTCATGGTTTATATAAACAAGGTTTTAGATATTCATTTGATAATGAAAAAGGTTCTATTTATGCTTATTTTAATAATGTTTTATATTTTGAAGCATTGCCTTGTAATGGAATATATGAAACTGTGATGGTTGTAGACAAGTTAGGAAATGATGTGTTGTGCATGGATTCTTCCAATAGTATGGATAAAGCATGCTTGTGGCATTGTCGTCTTGGACATGGCAACAAGAAACGCATAGCCCAACTCCAAAAGGATGGAGTGTTGGAGTCATTCGACCTTAGGGACGATGACGTGTGCGAGTCTTGTTTACTTGGAAAGATGACCAAGTCACCCTTCACTGACACTTATGCGAGTGGTGAGGGTTTATTGGATCTCATACATACAGATGTATGTGGACCCTTTAGATCCACCATAAGGTATGCGAATCGCTTCTATGTGACTTTCACAGATGATTATAGCAGATATGGGTATATCTACTTGATCAAGCACAAGTCAGAAACCTTTGAAAAGTTCAAAGAGTTTAAGCAAGCAGTGGAGAATCAATTGGGCAGGAAAATCAAGATGCTTCGATCTGATCGAGGAGGAGAGTACCTAATTCTTGAATTCCACGACTACCTCAAGGAATGTGGAATAGTTTCACAATTGACGCCACCTAAGACACCACAATTGAATGGTGTAGCTGAGAGGCGTAATCGAACCTTGCTAGACATGGTTCGTTCCATGATGAGTCGTGCTTCACTACCTATCTCATTCTGGGGGTACGCCTTAGAGACGGCCGCCCATATCCTTAACTTAGTACCTACGAAGAAGGTTGCCAAAACACCTCACGAGATGTGGACAGGGAAAGCTCCCTCGTTAGCACATATCAAGGTTTGGGGTTGCGAGGCTTTCGTAAGACGAGATACTCACGACATGCTCGAACCTCGTAGTGAGCGATGTATTTTCATCGGCTACCCACAAAAATCCTTTGGATATCTCTTCTACAGACCTAGTGACAAAGTAGTATTCGTTGAGAGGAGAGGGGTTTTCCTAGAGCGAGAACTCATAAGCCAAGGAGATAGTGGGAGGCAGATCGATCTTGAAGAGCTTCAAGAGTCGAGCGATGAAGGAACCTCTAACACTGGCGCTCAACCCGAGGAGGAAACTCCGGTTGAACCAATTGACGAGTCCTTACCTCTTAGACGTTCCGAAAGAGTTAGTGTTCCACCCCAGTTTTATGGTTTTCATATTACTATGGAAGGGGATACGTTCATTAGTGATAGTACACTAGTGAATATGGACGAACCTAACAACTATAAGGAAGCCATGGCTGGCCCGGAGTCTGCAAAGTGGAAAGAGGCTATGGATAGCGAGATCCAATCCATGTATGACAACCAAGTTTGGAATTTGGTTGACAATGTACCAGGTCGTAAGACGGTCGGGTGCAAGTGGATCTTCAAGAAGAAGACTGTCGTGGATAGAAACGTGCACACTTATAAGGCACGATTGGTTGCGAAGGGTTTCACTCAAACTCCTGGAGTTGACTATGACGAAACCTTCTCACCAGTTGCGAAGATAAAGTCTATCAGGGTGATGCTGGCCATTGCTGCATTTCATGACTATGAAATATGGCAGATGGATGTCAAAACCGCTTTCCTTAATGGGAAGTTGGCTGAGGATGTTTACATGGCTCAGCCAGAGGGTTTTGTCAATGCGAAGCATCCTAATAGAGTGTGTAAGCTTGAGAAGTCCATTTATGGACTTAAGCAAGCGTCTCGCAGATGGAATCTTTTTTTTGACGAGAAGGTCAAAGAGTTTGGTTTTCTGCGAAGCGAAGATGAATCGTGTGTATATGTCAAAGCCAGTGGGAGTGTAGTAAGCTTCCTCGTATTGTATATTGATGACATACTACTCATAGGAAACGACATCCCGACACTGCAGGAGGTTAAGTCCTGGCTCGGGAAGTGCTTCGCTATGAAGGACCTCGGAGAGGCTTCCTATATTCTGGGAATAAGGATAGTGAGAGACAGAAGTAAGAGACTAATAGGACTTAGTCAGAATACATACTTGGACAAGGTACTAAAACGTTTTAGTATGGAGAATTCAAAGAAGGGGGAGTTACCAATTCAGAGTAATGCCAAGTTGAGTAAGACTCAAAGTCCGAGTACTGAAGTCGAGATAGCAGAGATGAGCCGAGTACCTTACGCTTCCGCAGTCGGCTCGATCATGTACGCTATGACTTGTACTCGCCCTGATGTGGCCTTCGCTTTGAGCATGGTCAGCAGATATCAAGGGAACCCTGGCAGAGCCCATTGGATCGCAGTCAAGAATATTCTCAAGTACCTTCGGAGGACCAAGGAATGGTTTCTAGTCCTCGGTGGGAGTGATGACTTAAAGGTGCGAGGGTACAGCGACGCCAGTTTTCAGACCGACAGGGACAACTACC
Source organism: Lactuca virosa (assembly GCF_052849685.1). NCBI lineage: Eukaryota > Viridiplantae > Streptophyta > Magnoliopsida > Asterales > Asteraceae > Lactuca > Lactuca virosa. The sequence goes on along the minus strand of NC_136426.1, from coordinate 214,631,619 downwards.
ATTCACAGTCGGGTTGGGTCTTTACCCTCAATGGAGGAGCAGTAACTTGGAAGAGTTCCAAGCAGGAAACTGAAGCTGATTCAACGTGCGAATCAGAGTACATTGCAGCAAGCGAAGCGTCAAAGGAGGCAATACGGTTGAAGAACTTAATTGGAGACCTTGGAGTTGTGCCAGCCATAAAGGAGCCCATGGAGATTTTCTATGATAATGAAGGAGCGGTTGCCTTGACCAAGGAACCAAGAGATCATGGTAGATCTCGACATATCGACAGAAAATATCACTTTATTCGACATCGGGTGGAAGAGGGACTCCTCGTAGTGAAGAGGGTATCGTCAGAAGATAACCCAGCAGATCCGCTTACGAAGGGACTGAGCAGGGTTAAGCATTTGCAGCACGCTAGGAGCATTGGGTTGAAGGACGATATTAGTTTAGATTAGATAGTTTGGAAACGTGTAATAGATAAGTTGTTATTAACATTTGATGATTAAATAAAGGAGTATTATTTATTAGTAATGTTACTGTATTATGTTAATCTTTTACCTATTGTTTCAATTTGCATGTTTTGACTTCCTGAATAATTAAGTTATTTGATAATAATCGAATTACTCGAACGGTCCACAATCGTTCATATGTTGGAAGTAGATATGAATGAAGACTGTCATGAATTGGTGTGTAGATTGTCTAAAGTGTATTAGACATAACGAAGGTTTGCTACAACGTTCATGAGTGCTTATGAACTTGATTTGAGCATTGGAATAAACCTACACTTGCTGGAATCACTTCATGGAATTTATCACGAGTGATCGCAAGATGGTAATATCATATGGTCTTAAAACCTAGATATATGGTTTATTGTTTGTTAATTGGTTGTGCATTGATAATGCGTAAACGCATCAGTAACTTGATGTTATAAAACACATTGTTGTGTATGATTTGATTACTGGATAGTAAATGCATATAAGTCGAAGTTTATCTGTTCCTTTTATCCTAAGAGGGTAAAAGCGATATCAGGGCCCCTTCGATGATTTGATTTGACTTATGTGTCGGGCCCGGTCAGGACTGAATTGATGTGTTCAATTAAGTTCTATGTCAAATGAATCTGAGATCGAGAAACCAATTGCTGGACAATAAGTATGACAATGTTCCATGTAGTTGTCCGCACGATATCTAGAATAGAGGATTATACGATCCCTTATCTGAAGGACAGGTTACTGATAAGATCAGAGTTTGACAGCGTCGTTGAGAGCTACGATTGCTAATCGGACTGTGCTTGCATTTATAGTTACTAGACTTATCCAAGTGGGAGACTGTTGGATTAGTGTCTAAGCCCGTAACTATATTTGGTAAGTACTTGACCCGGTTGTGCATGGTCCTTTCGGGTTGCCTTCACCATAGCAACTTGACAGGGTGATTTATGAAGAGAGAAGAGATATTATATTAATATATTATGAGAATAATATATTAAAGGAATAATAATATTATTTAATTAATATTAGTCATAACTTAATTAGGAATTAATTTGGTGACTAAAAGAAGTTAATTGAATAAAGGGGCTTAAACTGTCAAATGTGTGATAGTTGAGTTTTGGGCTATGAATCCTTATAGATATAGGGTAGCCGAAATTAAGGAGTATGGGCTCCTTGAATTCGTCCAAGCCTTACTCTAAAAGGATCATTGGATTGCTTAGGGCCTAAGTTATTCAATTAGGGTTAAAGATGTAACCTTAGTAGCTCATAGTATAAATAAACCCTTAGGGTTGGAGAAATCGGCCACCTTGCTTCCTTGGGAACCCTAGAGCCGATTTCTACACCTCTCTCCTCTCTCCAAATAATCCTCTTGCTAGTTGGTGTTTGTAACCCATTAGAGGAGTGTCAATCGTAACTCTAAGCTCCAACAAGAAGATTCAAGCAAGCAACTTAAGGTATTTTTCTAGATCTGATTTCATATGTTATGATTCAATTGTTTACACTAGATCTAGCATTGTAAGCCTTGGACACATTGCATGTTCAATTAGAGAAACCTAGATCCACGCATTAGGGTTTGCATGTGCACATAGGAAAGTTCTTATGGCTCAAACTCATCAATCAGTACGTGTTTCTAGCATCAACGTTTAAAATTTTAATTTTTTTAATAAAACTAGTGTCAATTTAAGGTTTATCAACCATAGATCTAGAGAACACGACAAAACCCGAATAAGTCTTACCACCTATACGAAAACGCAGGGTTTTTACTAGTGAATCTATGATGGCTAGTGTAAACATTATGGTCATATATCATTAAGATTCTATGGACTTAGAATGTATAATTCCGCCTTACTTCCTGTTCCTTGTTTGGTTGTGGGCTTAAGGCAGAGTCACTCATTCGACTGCCCTTGCAATCTTAATGATATACGACTAGTTTACACCAAGCGATTATTAAAGATCTGGTAGGACTTATATTGCAAATTTCATCACAAATTGTTGAAGCATTCGTAATACTAGTACTCGCGAACTACATTATAAAATATTCGTAGTAGTAATAGCGAGAATAAGACGGAGAGCATAAAGGCATATTCAAAGAATACACCATCACCCCGAAACAATCACTTGTGATTTTTAATCGACCTAACAGCAGCTACAATAAGATGTCCAAACGTCGTCAATTAACGAAACATGGCTTGGTCCTTACCATATCAATTCCAAGTGCTATGAAAACTACCCACATCTTTTCCCCAAACTCTCGTAGTCCCAGTCAAAACGCTAATTTCGGGACGAAATTCCTTCTAACGGGGGGATGATGTGACAACTGTCAATTTCTGGTCAAGTCAAAGTCAAATAATGTCAACAAGTCAAACCGGTCAACTCAATCAACCTTGCATATTAGGGTATACATTATGTTACTACTGTACAACTCGCTATTTTAATAAGAAGTTATCACTTGAAAAATCCATATGTTGAGACTACTCAAACCCTAATCAGGATAAGTGATGGAACTACTTGGTAAAACACTATCCTATACCTCTCGGGGGCGTATAACATTCATAACGAGGCCTAGCGAGGTTTACAAACCTTGCGTGGTGAAGCTAAACATCCAAAAAGGTCACAAACCAAGTCTCTCTCAAACCTCTCCCGCTCTATCTCTCTATATCTCAAATCTCTCCTAAATCTCTCTAAGTTTGAGAAATCTCTCCAAGTATGTGAAATCTCTCCCAAATCTCTCTAAGTATGAGAAATCTCTCCAAGTATGTGAAATTTCTCCCAAATCTCTCCAAGTAGGGGAAATCTCTCCCAAATCTCTCTAAGTATGAGAAATCTCTCCAAGTATGTGAAATCTCTCCCAAATCTCTCTCATAACCTCCCTCAACTTTTTATAATGAATTGGGGGCATTCCGACCCTTAATTTAGCCAAAAACTGCGCAAAACGGGGAGTTTATGCGAAAATCAGCATTATAGGACCGAACCTTCTTAGGGCCGAAACCCTAAGAAGCGAAACCCATAAGAACCGAAACCCTCTTGCAAGAACCGAAGACCGCCGAAACCGAACCATGCGAACCGAATCTGAACTTCGCCTTTGCTTCTCTTCCTGCCTTCGCCTTCGGCCCATTTCGGTCTGTTTCGCCTTCGGGCCCAGCAACAGGGACCGAACCTTCGGCCCAATCCGAGAAGCTTCGCAGTTTCGCCCCTTTCACCCGGTTTTCGACAACGACTTCGTTTTAAGCCCGTTATTCATGATTTTGACGTGAGATTTTCACCCAAACTCATATTTTAACATATAAAACACTATATAATCATAATTTAAACACATTTTAGTGAAAATCATTGCCTAAGAATAAAATCTAGTAGGTAAGATTTATGGGTGGAGTGTTGACTTTATCTTTAGGTTATGACACAAGCAATCCCACACACACACTCCATGGCCATCCCCAATCACTATTCATCACTATTCAATCAATCATTAGTCCTTCCACCCTCTTTCTCCAGCATATTAGGGTGATCAAGGCTGAAAATCTTTACTCCACCTCCCACATTCTACACATTTTCACCACCGATCAAACCCATTTCTCCCTCTCACTTCCTCTCTCTAAAACTCGAATTTGAAGGCTATTCTTGAGCTTTTTCCCTCCAAGTTTGGTAAGTAACTTCATCCTACACTTGATTATCTTACATCCTTTCGCTCAATTCATGGATTCATTACACAAATATCATCATATTTGTTACTAGATCTTCAAATTGTCAAGTATCTCCCAAGTATTCTTGACTTGGAAACTCCTTTTCTTCATCATCCATCTACTAAAATCACTCAAGGTGAGTTCATACCCCTACATTTTCACGTTTTCTTCAAGTTTTAGGGGGGGGGGGAATACAAGTTAAAAATACCAAAAACTCAACTAAACTCAAACAATAGCTTTCATCAGAAAAGTTGAGTCTTATTCACGGACTGATTTGACCATCTTAAACTTAATATCTTTTAAATCTGTTTAATATGAAAATATTTCAGGTTCAAAGCTTTAAAATGAGTACTTGCACATCTCCATACGATTTTTCTACAATTTATGGTGATTTTTACAAAACTGCCTATCATTTCAGAAACGAATTCAGACCAGTCTGTGAATATGAACGTTTTCACACAAGTTAAAGACTTCTAAAAATCATAATAAAAATTATGAATAAACTGGACACATTTTCTGAACTCTCAGAGTTTACGGATTCAGTTTTTGACTTCGTATGAGTTTTCTATGATATTTTTAAAACAATGCAGAAGGGTTAAAAACTAGTTACATAGCTTACAATATTAACAACACTTTGTAGTATGTTGAGCAAAGTGAATAACAATAAGTTCTAAATATTGAATGTATTTTCTTGTTAGTTTATCATCATAAATAGAAATTTAGTCATTCATGATAAGGATTCTCCATTCATTTCGAACACATATAATAAACTACAATAAGCATAGTTTATGGATTCTACGATAAAACCATACTACATGAAAAAGGTTTTACTCTCAAAACAAATTGGTTTTTCATATACTACTTGATAAACTATAATAGTAAGAGTTTATGGATTCATATCACTAATTTATTTTCATAAAAGGTGATTTCACTTCCTCCATGGAAGGGGTTTAATACTCAAACTATATGTAAACTAGTTAACGTAAGTTGTGAGACAATTCTTCCATCGTACTCTTAGAGTACGGGTTCAAATTCCTGTAAGTTATAATCAGAGTCTCTTGTAGGGAGAGCGTGATAATTGTGTATAGATCTATATTGGGATTGCCACCCCACACCTTGCTGCTAGCTACAGCGGGACCTGCAGGTCTACGGGTGACAAAAGTCATAACAAATCTTAACGTCTGAAAAACGTTGTAACAAGTCATCATGTTATAGTATGGTTATAACGACTCACATAGGGAGTTAACAATCTTTCAAGTTTACCGGAAAAATTCTACTTTGAAAAGGGGTTTTATCTATTTAAAACTACAAACACATTATAAGTATAAAACACACTCATACTCTCGGTCCTGGGATTTAAGACTACATGACTTTTATAAGGAAAATATTGGATTTTCTTTGGAAACGCATTTCTATTAAAACTACGTTTCATCTAGAATTGTTAGAATTCAACTATAATTGCTAAGTGTATATGCTAGAGTTATATAAGAATCTAGTCACAATCGACTTAGAATTGGTGGGCCCGCCTTACTTTCTGTTCCTTGTTTGGTTGTGGACCTAGGGCAGACCTATTATATTCGACGGTTTATTTAACTTAAATTTTATATAACTTATATATACTGGGTGATTATGGAAGGAATCTACGAGTATTTCTAGGGTTCATTATTGCATAACATAGGAGCTTTCATTTCATACATAGTAAAGAAAATATTGGATTTTCTGGAAATCATACTCTGTCGCTTTTACAAGGAAAACGACTTCTTCCTCAAATAAAGCGCTGATGAACTCACCAACTTAATTGTTGACACTTTTTCAAAACTACTTGTATTCTCAGGATATCAGTGAAACAGGAAATCAACAGCATTTTGAGGATGGGACGTTAAATCGTCAAACAGTTCATTTTGTCATCATAATGTAATTGATTTTGAAACATGTAAAAATATACTATGGTGTAACCTTTTCAATTATATTTATGATGGTTGTATTTACTTTGAGCACTATTATACTCGTTGTTGTGATATTATACATGAAGTCCTCCACCCCCGGACGTTTCCGCCATCCTTGGTTTGGGGGTGTGACATATCTCTTACTCCATAAAGTCAGTGACTTTAAGCCTTTGCATGGATGATTTAGTCATCAACACTCAAAACACTCATTCTCTTTTCTCATAAAACTCATAAGTCAAGCATTACTTGATTCTAATATTCAAGACCTCATTTTTATGGATCCTCTCCATTAGAAACACTTGAAAGGACATATAATAAGCTGTGGAGTGCAACAACTCATAAAGCCTCAAGCTTTGGGAACAAAAACCCTAAAATGGACCATATCATGCACAAAACAAAAGGATGGGAAAGCTTTGAGCTTTATACCTTCAAATAATGCTCCAACCACAGAAACGCTTAGATCCAAAGCCTGGACTCCAACTCTATTCTCTTCCATGCTCCTTCTTCACTCTAATAATCCCACAAGAACACTTACAAGCTCACCATGGTCACACATAAGCTCAAGAACGAGGATTAGGGTTTGAGAGGGTTTATTGACTGAGGATGGTGGCTAGGAATGAGGCCATATCATTCTATATATATGGTCACAACCCTCATTTAGGGTTTCCATTCCGTGCCTAGTATGCCCAGTGTACGCTCTGGTATGCCCAGCGTACTAGGTGGCTCCTGCTTAAAAATCACGCGCATTAGTACGCTAAGCGTACTAATACGTACGCCCAACGTACTCAGCTGTCACATTTCTCAACTTAGGGACTTATCTTGCCAAATCTTCAAACTTCCATAGCTTCCTAGATATACCTCCGATTCCAATGACCCTCATACCCACGGAAAGGTGTTGAGACGCCCTACACTTCTAGCAACTCGTCGTAACTCCGAGACTTCCTTAAATCCGGGTTGCAGCCCACAAACCCTAATCTCAGATGATCCGAAACAGGATGCTACAATTCTCCCCCACTTGAATTAGATTTTGCCCTCGAAATCGCTCCTTGTCAACACATAGATCGAAACCAATAACCTGAGAAGCACCACCAAAAGGACCTCATATCAGATAACAATTTCTTCCAAAGACACCTGATCCCAATAGGGATTCCCGAATCGAAGAAGGACGGACCCATCTGCCGCTGCGGTACTCGATCTGACTCTCCAGAACCTAAAAACTCTAGTGGTCTGTCTCCCTGCCAGACCACCTTCCCAAAATATCATGCTAATCGCTCATCGATTAATAGACTCGAAGAACACTCTACCAACTCCGATTCTCTAATCCATCCCGGCCGAACTCATGAGAAATGGAAAGGTCATAACCCACTAAGGACCCACCGCCTGAACGACTATCAGGACTCATTGGAAAGAATGAACCCCAAAAATCCGATCTCAAACACAAGGAAAAGACCATGCTCGCTTGGAAGTATCCTCTGACATTTATAGACATAAGCTCCATCTTCCTCTCAGATATCCCCTTCAACACTGAGCACCAGATCAGCTCCCAACCTAATGGATGAACCTCCAAGGATTACTCATTGCAAACCAAAACGTCTCACCGACTTCCTTTTCACGATAACTATCTCGGCTCATCGCGACACACAAGTCATGATGTTCGCTTTACCCCAAGCGAATGCTACAACTCGTCTGAAATCGTCTCACCTCCGACCTCTGTCGTCTACTACCTACTGGTTCTCTGCATCTCATGGTACTTCTCATATCAACAAAACTGATCGACTCCGGCCTAGGATATCAGATGGAGGTCAATACCTCCCTCAAAATGAAACCCATCCACGAATCCCAAACCTCATCTCATCTATTCAATACTCAAATGGATCTAGACTCGAGCTCGAGAATCTGATTTAACATCAGAATTGGAACCACTCATTTCCAATCTTGTACTCAACTCATGACCTAAAATTCACGGATTATGCACACACCATCTTTCTAATTCCTTCCGATTACGATAATCCCTGCTCGACCTAGGATATAACAATTCCCGACTGACATCGAGACCCTCCTCTCGCCCCTGGTTCTGCAACCTGGCTTCCGAAGACTCAAGTGGTAAGGCTACCCAAGCCTAAGAACTCTTCTGCGCCATACTCTGACTAGTGAATACTACAGCTCCCGGCAGAACAATATTCACCCTTATCGACTACTGAGTGCTACGGCCTCCCCTGTAGTCTTGCGTTACTCTCTGACTTGTGAATGCTACGGCTCCCCGCAGTGTCACAACACACTCTCTCTCTAACCAGTGAATACTACGGCTCCCCGCTGTATCACGACACTCTCTCGCTGACTAGTGAATACCACGGCTCCCTGCAGTATCACAACCTTCTCCTACTATCCAGTGAATACTAAGGCTCCCCGTAGTGTCACGACTCTCTCTTTCGCTGACTCATGGATGCTACGGCTCCCCGTAGTCCTACAACATTATCTCGCTCACTGATTCACCATGGGCTCACTCCACGGTTTCTCCTGATAATCCCAAGCGAATACTCCCCACTCAGATCACTTTCTCTCTTATCTCCCATAATCTCATCCTCAAGTCATCACCACATTGAGTTCACCAACTCATGCTCCGTAGTTCCACATAGATAGGTGCTTACACCCACCTAGCTTATGTATCACCACTTCTGATGTAAGTTCTCGCAGGCAAGGCACTAGCCTCCGCACAGATACACCCTTTGACGGTCTCACTCCAACGACAATTAACTGATGGGTTCCTACTGGAACAAAATCACAAGGTACTCCACTCGCTATCTCACAACTCGAGTGCTAACATGACCTGAAAATTTGGACATCATACTCGGGTGCCTCGGTACACCATCATAACGTGTCATGCGGTCTTGCCTTTACCACTGATCTTCCGCTTACACAACTCGAATCCTCAAAATCCTCCCATCTCCCAAATTGAAACACGGAGGAATCGTGAACGAGCGAATACCCGCTGACAAAAATTCAAAGCTCCACCCCTACTGATCACCGCCCATACGAACCACTCATACCGACTCTGAAATTGATCGACAAACCAAATGTTGCCCTCTTCTGGAGGTTATATCACAATCTATACCCATACCCGCAAATCTCAGCTATGGCACCCTGAACTCAGCGACTCATCCGCCTCGAACTCAACATTTGCAAACCCGAAAAATTTCTAGCCATAATAAGTTTTCTGACCAACGACCACCTGCCGTGGATTCACTCATCCTTCCTTAAGCACATACTCATACATCATCCCGCCTCGCACCTCGCTAAATCCACCAATATCGCAGGTTTCATGTGTCCGTACCACAGATTTCCATAACCAGATGTTCCTGAATGAATTGCTGTTCTTCTTAATTGATTACCCAGTTCTCCCCCACCCAGGGTTCAAACCATCACCAGAACCAGATGTTCCTGAATGAATTGCTGTTCTTCTTAATTGATTACCCAGTTCTCCCCCACCCAGGGTTCAAACCATAACCAGTAGGCATACCAAAAATTTACTCTGTAAACTGTTTCACTAGGTACATCACACATGACTCACGGAACGTACCATGCAAACGCTTAATGATCTTCCCGATGGAAACCAAGCGACTCCAAATCCCATAACACAGACAAGAATCTCAAAATCCTCCCAATTGAGACTGCCTCTGGTCATCTTGAAATCTCAGATTAACACACTGCCGGATACTCCAACTGTTCCAAAATAACCCTGACCCCTAGGTCCGGAATAATGGGCGCGCTATCACACACCTTGTCTCGGACTCCTCGACCAGCCTCCCAACACGGGAATCAACTTCAAAGCACGAGACCTCACTCTCACAGTCGATACACAACATAACAACGAGGGACACCACCCCGATATATTCCTCTTAACCACCTGAAACTGCAGCTAAATGCATGCCATACTCAAGAAGGCACCTTCCTGGGTCTCTTCCATCTCAGCCTCCACTAATGACTCCATGGTACAAGGAATACCTCACAACATACAAACTGCCCAAATACTCTGATGAAAAGGTCACCACCAATGCTGCCCCACGGGGTCTACCTCCAAACTCTGAAACCGGAAACTTGATATCTCCTGCACTTCTCCCAAGAAACGGGAACAATGCAACTCTTGCCACATAAAGTGACGTCTCATCCATCAGCCCATGGCTCGACTCAAACCCTGTTCCTCCAAAAAAACATCATCTCTACTCATCGCTGAGCCTTGCGGCTCCAACTGGCATCTCACCAATAAAATTCTCTCAGAAACGAACTCAATTTCTCTTTCAAGGCATACACCATTAAGACTTGCTCGACATGGCCCTCGGGCCCCACACGCTAGCACACCTGATCTCAGTCTAATCAATCACAACATGATAACTGGTAAGACCAGAATCACTAACCGCCACGAATCATGGTTCTCGAACCATGTGATCACCCCTTAATCTACTATGAATCATGGTACCCGAACCATGTTACCTCCTCTTAATATGCTACTTAGAACCTTTGGTATTCTCCCTATTTCGAGTACGAGTCCTCTGCTTTCAGTAGTACGGGCCCATACTACCTGCCACATCTACCCATACTTTCCACACGGATCATCCCATATTTTCTAAGTAGCTGCTCAACTTCCTCAATCACTAATCCCATCATACCTGGTCGCTTTCCTGCAATACTCTCCTCTATCAGCATACTCATCTGAAAAAGGTCACTCCCTAGACTCCTCCTAGGTTCTCACACTTTCCAGCCATCAGCTGTTGAAGAACTCCTTATGATGGCAGCCATCTACCTCCTGAATATCGTCATATTCACTCAGTAGCTGACTGTCATCATCAAAAGTTCCACAAAGCACGAAGCAAACAACATTCAGGCATTGCATAATCTTCATCAACACGTAAAACCACTTTAGGTTACAACTACACTTGCTCTACTCACCCTCGCAGGGTATCACCAAACTCAAGCAACCCTACCCCTCGTGGGCATCTACTACTCTCTCAATAGGCTCCTCCAATGCCCATCTAGGTATCTCTCCTAGATTGCTCCGCTACTCAAAGCTCTCTCTAAAAGATTCCTGCTGGATACTCTTACTCCGCACATACTCCAAGAACATCACAGATAACAACAACTCCTAGGCTAAGGAATCACACATCAGGAAACCCTAGCCCTATTATATGAAATACCTAGCCTATCTTCTAGCATGCATCACTAATATCTCAATGATAACTCATAACAAAAAAAGGTAAGGGTATTTTGGGAAATCACCGTTCGGGCTCTGGCTGATTATACACACTACTCTTTCTCGTTTTTCTCTTAGAAACTCTTGCTCGTTTTAGAAAATCATTTCTTTTGAAAGTTTTTCTCAAATCCTCAGTTTGAGTCCAGACTTGCCCGAAGGTGCGTCCGAATCCCTCAAACCAAGGCTCTGATACCAACTTGTAACACCGTAAATTTTCAAATAAACTTTTCATTTAAAGTCTCGTAATTCTCATAACACATATCACAAAAATCTCTTTTATTTAATTTATAAAACACAACTCTGTCATTGTTTGATTAATAATCCAGGATCCTCAAAACATAACTCCTTCTCTCGTGTGTACAATCAAACCGGCGCCTTCCCGCGATCCTGAGAAAAACATGAAACACATATCACATAACACGGTAAGTACAAATCTTAGTGAGTTCCCCAAAATACCACACACACAACTCTGTAGCCACTCGAGGCTATAACATAGTAAGACCCTCCGGTCGATGTGTCTGTGTGGGACCCTCCAGTCCCATAACTCTGATGGACCCTCCGGTCCTAACTTTGTAAACTCTAAGCAATACACAGTATAAATCACAAATAAATAATGCAGGATACCACAATTCACAATGTAAGCACATAAGGCATCTCAATCACACAAAGGTACCACTCTAGGTAAAGTATAGTGAGAAGACTCACCTCGGATGATGAACAGCTCCTATAGACGCTGCTGCTACGCACCGGCCACTAAATCTGTGCCAAACCCACAATTATCCCAATTAGGAACTAAGTCCAAATTCTCACTCGTTAGGTCTAAAGGTAGTCCACTATTCAGACCAACAATGACCTAAAACCCATTGGGCCCACCAAGGCCCAATAATAGATGGGCTCTCCCAAGGCCCAATTCTCAATCTACATGGAAAGCCCAACCCAAGGGCCCAAGCACGAATATATATATATATATATATATATATATATATATATATATATATATATATATATATATATATATATATATATATATATATATATATATATATTCCTCTGGTCCAATACTCTATTGCAACAAGCCCAAACTTCAGGCCCAACACTTAAGGCCCAAAATGAGACTTAGCACAAAAGTCCACAGTGAGGTTACGCGGGGCGTACATTCCTTGGTACGCTCAGCGTACTCGATCATGCTCAAAATCTGATTGGGGACACCAACCGAGTACGTGGGGCGTACCAAAATTACGCTGGGCGTACGCCCAGTTTTGCTTAAGTCCATTTCTTGGTCTTAACTCGTTAAGACTTTAACTCATTTCTCAGATCTGGACTCCCTAATATCTCTTACTCCATAAAGTCAGTGACTTTAAGCCTTTGCATGGCTGATTTAGTCATCAACACTCAAAACACTCATTCTCTTTTCTCATAAAACTCATAACTCATACATGACTTGATTCTAACATTCAAGACCTCATTTTTATGGATCCTCTCCACTAGAAACACTTGAAAGGACAGATACGATGCTCTGGAGTGCAACAACTCATAAAGCCTCAAGCTTTGGGACCAAAAACCCTAAAATGGACCATATCATGCACAAAACAAAAGGATGGGAAAGCTTTGAGCTTTATACCTTCAAATGATGCTCCAACCACAGAAAAGCTTAGATCCAAAGCCTGGACTCTAACTCTATTCTCTTCCATGCTCCTTCTTCACTCCAATAATCCCACAAGAACACTTACAAGCTCACCATGGTCACACATAAGTTCAAGAACGAAGATTAGGGCTTGAGAGGGTTTACTGACTGATGATGGTGGCCAGGAATGAGGCCATATCATTCTATATATAGGGTCACCCCCTCATTTAGGGTTTCCATTCCGTGCCTAGTACGCCCAACGTTCCCTCTGGTACGCCCAGCGTACTAGGTGGCTCCTGCTTAAAAATCACGTGCATTACTACGCTAAGCGTACTCATACGTATGCCCAGCGTACTCCGCTGCCACATTTTTCAACTTAGGGACTTATCTTGCCAAATCTTCAAACTTCCGTAGCTTCCTCGATATAACTCCGATTCCGATAAACCTTATACCCACAGAAAGGTGTTGAGACGCCCTACATTTCTAGCAAGTCGTCGCAACTCTGAGACTTCCTTAAATCCGGGTTGCAGCCCACAAACCCTAATCTCAGATGATCTAAAATAGGATGCTACAATCCAGGTGTTAAATATTACACTAGTGTTATATTTTGGTTGGTGTTGATTACTTCCTTGCACATTTTTTTACTGGTTCGTTTGATTAGATTCAGACATTACACAACATTGATATAGAAAGCTTAGATTTTATGTATGAACGATTAGTATAAGGGTGGAGCTAGCTTCAAAAGAACATTCAATGGCGGAAAAAGTCAAATTGGTCTTAGCAAACAGCAATAGCTCCTCGAGTAACAAAGAGGTGACCAATTTAAAGGAAACTCAAATAGAACTAATACGCAAAGAGAAGACGGAAATGATGTCAGAAGATATTGATTTGCGAGACAAACATTATGAGACGCATAACCATGCTTTCCTAGTGATGTTCCAGATTTTCTCAGCCTTTCACCGCCCACTCCACTGATCTTTTTATGTAGGATTTTGTTTTGATTTGTGGTTAGAAATTAATTGTAAGGTTTTGATATATGTATTTGATTTGAGCATTGGTAGGGATGATTGTGCAAAGCTGGATTTCCTATCATGTTGTTGTTGGTTGGAAGGAGGAACGGTGTGAGTAGCCGATGGGTGAGTTGGGTATCGAAGGAGATGAGGGTTTTGAAGAAGATGATGGTGATTCTATCTTCCGGACATTGAGAGAGAGAGAGAGAGAGAAAGAGAGAGAGAGAGAAAGAGAGAGAGAGATTGTTTTTTTATAATTATATATATATATATATATATATATATATATATATATATATATATATATATATATATATATATATATATATATATATATATATGAACATTGAAATATTACACAAGTTAACTTTTCATGACATACGATTTATGGCATATATTTTCGCATAAAATCATAACTTGTTGTAGTAAGTAAGCAATATATATATATATATATATATATATATATATATATATATATATATATATATATATATATATATATATATATATATATATAAAGTTTAGAACTACTTTTTAGTAAAAAATGTATTATTTAATAACTAGTTTTCGTAAACGAGATGTGTTTTCAATAGTGTTTTGCATAAACAAAATAAGCGAGCACATCCCCCCACCCCCCACCCCCCCACCCGAAATATATAAAAGATTTAAAAGGGGTCGTGAGAAACGGTATTTTACACCCTCTTGAATTTGGAATAAACCACTGGGACTATTTTGATTAAAGTAAAAGAGAATCATAATTGATTTGTAATTTAGTTAATCACTAGTGAACCTTTTATAAAACAAAACTGATGGAGGGGTTATTTTGGCCTTGTAAAATATTTAAAGGGGATGATTTGGGCAATTTAACACAAACGAAGGGTTGGTTTGTTTAATGCTTCAAACAAAAAGGAATTGGGGCTTTGTTCCCGTCGTTTTTTTCCTGATCAAGAAAAGAAATAGAGACATGAACGAAAACTGACAGAAATACGAAGGCAGGAGAGATGTTTTGGGCGGTGTTTGAGATTACTTTTCAACATCAAAAGTCCTTTTTGTAGAAGGACTTTTAATAAAAGGACTTTTTGTAAAAGGACCTCTTTATGGACTAGCAAAAGGACTTTTGTGTTAACTTTTACATGTAAAGTCACAAAAAGTCAGGTTTTTGTGACTTTTTGAAAGCCCTTATTTTCCTCTATGCAAAAGTCATTTTCAAAAGGACTTTTTATTACCCAAACACCTTTTGTTTATTTTTTTGACTTTTTAGAAACGTTAGAAGCTAAAAGTCATTCTAAAAGTAACCCCAAACACCCCCATATATTGAGCAAAGGAAAAGGGAAATCGAAGGAAACAACAAATGGCTTAGTGGAAGAATCAATCACAAATAGAAAGGGGGTCTGTTTCATGGCTGATCGATGGGGAGGAAGAACAAATGGAGCCAGGAAGAGAGATGCACCTCCAGTGCCTAAATGGTTTGAAGAGGGAGAAGTTTGGCTGGACCGAAAGATGAAAGGAACAAAAGTAGTGAGGTTTCTCTTCTTCTAATCCGGCAGCGTGTGCGAAGGGGAGGGACCAAAGGGGGGCTGTCGCCTCCCATATTTGAACCAAAAAACACCCACTCGGTGGTGTGTTTAGGCTAGAAAATAAAGAAGAAAAAGGGAGTTGGTCTAATGAGCAAAGCATACAACGACAGTAGCGGTGTTTTGGTATGTTGTGGAATTGACGAGAGAGAAGAGAAGGTGCCAGGGGCTGTTGCCCTCTTTGACTATCAGAGATCTCCACCTCCGGTGGAGTTTTCTGCAATTGAAATTAAAGAAGAGAGGGAAAAGAAGAAGCAAAATTTTTACATTTATATTATGGAGTGTTTTGCTACTTCAATTGACATGAGATGGACAAAGAAAATGAAAGCTTGTTGCCTCCTTATTTCACTGGAAATGGTTCTTTCTATGTGGAGTTTTCTTGGCAAGAATCGAAAGATGACATGAGTGCTTTTAGTGATCCATCTCCTCATGCAAATTTGATTCAATAATTATATAAGATATTGCATTATTGTAGGAAGCTTGTAGGGATTATTTTGATTAGATGAACACTCCATGAATTGGTACAAAGTGTACTTTGTGAGAAATATGATGATAACGTGTGAGAGATAAAGGGAATTGAGGGTATGGGGACTTCAATATAACTTTTGATCTTACAATTATATATATATATATATATATATATATATATATACACACACACACCCTTATTTAGGTTATTTGAATACATAATGTTTGGGGAGAGTAACAAATAAGCACAGTGTATATCCTTATATTTGACCAACATAACTTCTACATACTACGTTATCCTAGGGATTTGGCCATTATAACATGTAGGTATTATCTCTTCCTATATTGTTAGGCACCATATCTCTTAGGCTTAATATCATAGCTTACAACTAGGAATAGTATCTACAACTATATTATCATAAGGCTTTCAGATTTATAAAATGATTTGATATTTATAGACATAAATATATTTTGATAAAACCATTTGATAAGCATGTATTCCCTCCGTAAAACATTTAAAATAGTAAAATAGGGGTCGTGTACTCACCCTAGTAGTGTATTTTGAAGCATCCAAGCCATTCCATCCGAAGCTTTGCGTCATCAAGAGGGTTTCCGAAACAGCTTGAGAGGTGTAGAGAGAGTGTTTGGGATGAGGAAAATCAGAAAGTGAGAACCTTTATTTATAGGAGTTGTTCACGCGGAACACTTCATGCGCGACGTGCACTCGCTTCGTGGCTCCATCTAGAGCTTTCCACGTCTCACACTTCTGATTGTCTACAGCTCCCTAATCTTCCACGAATCTGGGTGTCAGGTGTCCAAGGCAGGCATGACACGCACCTAGAGTACCCCCTAATTCCTTTATAAAAATTCATATATTCCTTATATGAATCGTGTTTCTTACGGTCTTTATATTTGTGTGTAGCTTACTACTAGTACTACAACTTTCCTTAAGGCTACGTTGCAAATTTTGACTTTCATTTTAACCCGTATTTTATACTTTTTTAAAACTCGTATCTCCTTTATAAGAACTTTGTTTTTTTACCAATTTTATTTTCAAAGTCCTTATCTCACGACTTACTACGGTTTTCCTTTTAGTGACATTAACCAAAACTCAACCGATCTCTATATGTTATTTTGACGTGAATAACGTTATTAACGCGGTTAGTTTATATCTTTTATAGAATCATAACTTCTCTAATCGGAGTCAGATTTTTGCAACGCTTATATCTTTGGGATCACTTTGTTGTGTACTTTCCAAATACACTAACTCTCATAAAAGGTTATATAACTTTTTGGTTACTCATTTTTGACCCTATTAATATCATTTAACTGATCATATTTTCCATCAATATGAAAAGTTCTATTATTATCATTGGTTGGTGCTATTGTTTTGCAACAGTTGGTGCTGGGAAATTCTCAGCTATTCATAAACATAAACCCTTTGCATTAAGGGTAGGAATCATCTATAATATGAGAAATATGGAATCTCTCATTGATGAGTTCTTGTTGATGGTTTCTAGCAAATCCATCAACTACCAATATGCTATATCAAATCTTAAATGTGATTAATGACTTAGATTCATGAACATGAGATGTAATCCATGTATAATAATCTAGTACGGGATTGATTAATCTTCCTCTCTATAGAAAGGCTAAAAGGAGTAAGAGATTCTTTTTATAAAGAGTACATACATAGATATCCGTACACATTTAGCAAGTCTTTTCATAAAAGGTGTTTCTCATACTTATGAAATTGATTATTGTCCTTATCATAATCGTGACATTGAATATGATCAAACATTTTCACAAGTTTCTATGATTAGATCAACAAGGACATTATTTACTATAACTACAGATTCTTAGTATGATATATAGCAATTTGATTGTCCTTATAATAATCGTGACATTGAATATGATCAAACATTTTCACAAGTTTCTACGATTAGATCAAAAAGGATAATATTTACTATAACTACATATTCCGAATTTGAAAACCGTTTGTTTAGGCAGAGTAACAACTAAGTACAATGCATATCCTTATATTTGACCAACATAACTTGTAGGTACTACGTTATCCTAGGGATTTGGCAATTATAACATCTATGTATTATCTCTAACTAGACTATTGGGCATCATATCTCTAAGGCATAATATCATACCTTAGAGCTAGGCATGGTATCTACAGCTACATTATCATAAGGCTTTAAGCTTTAAAAAATGATTTGATATTTATAGACATAGATATATTTTGATAAAACCATTTGATAAGCATGTATTCCCTCCGTAAAACATTTAAAATAGTAAAATAGGGGTCGTGTACTCACTCTAGTAGCGTATTCTGAAGCATCCAAGCCTTTCCATCCGAAGCTTCACGCCATCGAGAGGGTTCCAAAATAACTTGAGAGATGTAGAGAGAGTGTTTGGGATGAGGAAAATCAGAAACTGAGAACCTCTTTTTATAGGAGTTGTGCGCGCGACACACTTCATGTGAAATTTGCATTTGCTTCGTGGCTCCATTCAGAGCTTGCCATGTGTCACACTTCTGATGGTCCATGTCTCCTAAATCTTTGACGAATCTGGGTGTCAGGTGTGCACACCCGACATGACGTGCACCGCTAAATCTTTTATTAAAATTTAAATCTTCTTTATATGAATCTTGTTTCTTTCCCTCTTTATATATCTGTGTAGCTCTCTACTAGTACTACAACTTTCCTTAAGGTTGCGTTGCCAAAGTTTGGCTGTCAGTTTTAGCTCGTATTTTATACTTTTCTAAAAATCATATCTCGTTCATACGAACCCATTTAACCGAAACTCAATCGATCTTTATATGTTATTGTGACGTTAATAGCAACGTGGCTAGTTTTTATCTTTTATGAAATTGTAACTCCTCCAATCGGAGTTATATTTTTGAAACACTTATATCTTTGGGATCACTTTGTTTTGTACTTTCCAAATACACTAACCGTTGTAAAAATTGATATAACTTTTTGGTCACTCATTTTACCCTATTAATATCATTTAACTGATTATATTTTCCTTTAATATGAATAGTTCTATCATTATCATTGGTTGATGATAATCTTTAGTAACAATTGGTGACGGGAAATTCCCAATTGTTACATTCTCCCCCTATTTTAGGAATTTCGTCCTCGAATTTCGGACCTTGTGGTAATCTTATTTGGGGAGACCATTTTCTTAATTAGGAAGTCGATTCCTTTTTCACACTTATTGGGATAACTATATTTCCTTTTTACTTTTCAACTTCTAATTCTTCAACTTTTATCGTTAACATCTAGTATCTGTCTTTTGAAATCCTATTTAAGCTTATCCTCATTTTACACCAATAGGAAACCTAAATCTCTTATCTTAGTATTGGTATGGATTTATAGAAGGATTTCTATCTTTATTTGCCTATCACAACATGTACGCAAAATAAACCTTTATATATATATAATAATAATAATAATAATAATAATAATAATAATGTGGAGTGCAATTTCAAGGGTTTCCAATTCCCTTGCTTAATTATTACATAATTATTCATATGGAGCTTTTTCATAAATCTCCTTATTCTAATAACTAGTATTTCCTTCTACTAGTCTTGTTGACTCTTGCAGACGCTGGCAATATGCCCTTGCCTTCCGGAGTTGTTACACTTAAACTTCTCATATTTGCCCATATGATGAAGTCCACAGTTATTGCACAAGGGGAGTCTTCCCAAGTATCCCCTTAGTAAAGCGGGTGATTTCTCATGAGGCTTCCTTTCCTCCTTTTCCTTCCATAAGGGACGACTAAATTTGACCTTGACGATTCCTACCCACTTGTTCTTAAGCTCTTTGGACTTTATCTTGATCCTTCGTGAGTTCTAGGGCACAAGATCCTTGAGACTAAATTCAAAATATTTAGCTTCCTCATAGGTATTGGGCAGGTGTGACTGAACTTCAACTATGATATGGGGAGCTAATCCTTGGAGATATGCATTGATCTTCTGGATATCCAAGTTGAGAAATTCAAGGCATATGGTGACTATGTACTTAAATCGTACCGTACAGAAAGCCGAGCTAAACTCTTTGGTGCTTAGATAATTGAATTCCTGTTCGGTTCGTGCCATGTCTCTGCCATAATGAAATTCTCTAATCATCTGCTTCTTCAACTCTCCCCAGGGAGTGGCATAGGCTTCGTCTACTCCCAAAGCCTTGACCTGGATACTCCACTGGCGGATAGCTCTTCTTGTGAACATGTAAGTTGCGAACTTGTCCCTATGTTCACTATTATACTTTCTCTCTATCTCTCTCGCCCAAAAAATCACACTATCTACTCCCCTGTCTCCATTGAATGATCTCATATTACTATTGATAAAATATTTATATGTTCTTGTCAACTGACTACCTTCCTTATTGCTTCCCTCATCCTTGCTGGCACTTGGATTCCTTAATTCATCAGAGACTTTAAGCAGAATCATGGTCTAAATGTTGATCGGGTCAATAAAGGTTAACATAGCAGGGATGTTGTCCTGAAATAACGACAAGAAGGTATTTGTTATTCCTAAGCGGTTAACACTGCCTTTCCATTTGTAGGGTACTACAGTTGCTCTCTTAGCAACCTGTCTTATTATCGCTTTGATAATTAAAGACTTTATTGATAGCTTTTGTTATTTTTTTCTTATTATGACGTTGTTTCTTTCCTAGAGACCTATAATTTACTGATTATTACATGGTACTGTTTTTCCCTTATAACCTTTATAATTTACTGATCATATCACTCTACTGTTGCTTTCCTATCAACTTATTTACTGATTATAGCACGTTACGGTTGCTTCCCTAGCAACCTATTTATTGACTATAGAATGTTATTGTTGCTTCCCTAACAACCTATTTACTGATTATGGCATGCTGCTATTGCTTCCATAAAAACCTATTTACTGATTATAGCATGTTACTGTTGCTTCCATATCAACCTATTTACTGATTATAGCATGCTACTGTTGATTCCATAGTAAACCATTTACTGATTATAGCATGCAACGGTTGCTTCTATAACAAGCTATTTACTGATTCTAGCATGGTATTGTTGCTTCCCTAGAAGTCTATTTACTAATCATTTCATGCTATTATTGCTTCCCTTACAACCTATTTACTACGAATGAAATTTCCTATTTCTTTAAGGAAATCTCTCTTCTTTTCCCTTAATCTAAAGGATTTTAGTATCTAGAGTATCTAATGGTTTATGGGGATGAAAAGTGTAAAATTTTGAAATCTTGAATATGCACGCTGGGCATATGATACACGAGTCGTGCACTTGCAGATCAGCATTAAAGTCGATTTTGGATTCATTTAAACTTTTCCCAAACATTCCTTATGTCCCTTTCTGGCTTGTCACGATTAGGTCCCACACGCGCATCACACACTTTGCGCACCTGCCTCCTATCGTTGATTTCTTCATCTCGTTCGTTCACTCCACTTCCAGGTAACCCTTATGCCTATTTCTCACTTAAAATTTGGGCTAAATTTCAAGTTTTTAGGGTTTTTGGAGGTTTTTATGAATTGATGAATTTGTTTTAGATTTCGTGAAATAAATGATTGCATAAGCTCCTTATACTACTGATTTTACTTCCCGTATACTTAATTTTGGGTTTAATTCATCTATTGACTCTTATTTTGAGTTTTTGAATTTTCGAAATGTTTTAACTAAATCTACAAATTTGCGATATTTTAGACAAAATGGGATACCTATTCGTGTTCTAGCTGACTAACCTAACACCACTAATTGGTTTTTATGTTGAAAATTGGACAGAATAGTAGGTTACCATGCTTGTTGTTTTTCGTGTTCTTAAGGCGCGCTGCACAGATGTATGTGTGTCGCGTGCACTCGCATGCAGCGCACCTAATAAAACTTTGATCTTTTTTAACTTATTTGTAACTGCTTTTTGGCCTATTTTTCTACAGGTATGGCTAGACGATGTCGACAAGCTGCGGGTCAGTTACTTCCGAACTGGCCTTTGCATCCTTTCCTGGAGTTCCCCGATGATCTTCCTGATCGGAGATCCTTTGTTTCTCGACTTACTGATCTTTTATCCAAGAAGATCAGCATTCCCCAGGCTCTTTCCTGCAAAGTGGCAGACAATTTTGGGCTGACAGCTCGATTGGCGTCGTTCCTTACCCGTGTATTTCGGGATGATAGTAGTCTTGAGCTTTTTGTCTATCAGGGATGGCAGTAGGTCGTCGGGGTTCAGGAGGTGATATACAAGGAGCTTTGTTGGGAGTTCTTTCTGACAGTCCGCGTCAACATGGAGTCGACGTGATAGGCACATCGATCAACTTTTACTTTTCGCCTGGGAGGCGTATCCCACTCCTGCAGCCTGATCGAGCTGGTGAGGAATCTAAGGAGTTACATTACTGAGGAGACTCTGAGTCCTCATTTTTATGCTTATCTTAACAACTGTATTACTACACCACCATAGGAGTACAACTATATGTGTGTTTGGGCCCACACTCGGGGACTTATGTTTCTAGGATGGCCAAGGAGAGCGCCCTTCGTTGTCCTATCTATCGGTGGCTTCACCGATTCGTCGCTTCTACCAATTTTCACAGACAAGAGTGTGACAAGGTTCCCTCATGCTACCTTTTCTACATGTGGCGCCTCACTCAGACAGAGGTTTACCTTCATCTTCCTTTTGCTCTTGCTCTCTATTTATCTAGCATGTCACTAGGTTCTACACCCTCAAGCAGGATCTGCAGGGGTCACTGGGTTAATAGGTTGTCCTTATCTTATAAGGTTGACACTAGTGGTATGATTCCTATGCCTATCTGGTAGCTGAGTACTACCGCTCTCGGGAAGATTGAGGTGTTGGTTTGGGGAGTGGGGTAACAGTGGAGGAGTCCGGAGGACGATATTGTGGAGCCGACTCAGCAAGTGGAGTCGGAGGGCATCGCTGAGCCTACCTACATGAGGCGTCATAGGCCTAGGTATGTGGAGCCTGACCACCCGGATCCGAATCTACGTGACGTGATGTAGTAGGAGCTTCGTTGGATTATGGCTTCGATTGTTGTGGTGGTACGGCATCTGGGGATGGACCATCCACTTTTTTCCTAGGGAGGGTCCTTCTGTTCCACCCCTCCTCTGCCACAGGTCATTGGTCATGATGGTGTAGGCACTTAAGGTACTCATCTCCGAGATACTGATAATGATAGTAACTAGGGCACAGAGGACGAGGAGGCTGAGTATGAGAAAAGTGATGAGTAGGTTAAGGTTTTTGGGTGAGAAATCAAGAACACCCGCTCTGATACCAATTATAGTGGTGCTGGTTATGATGACAGATGCGGAATATTAAAGATCTAGTGAATTATTGTAAGAATCATGAACATGAAGAACACAAGAGAGTAAATAAATCTGCACTACTAGAAAACAACCCTTTAATGACAAGCAAACAATGACACACTGATTTACGATATGCATTTTTTGTGTGTCCCAAAAATATTGTCAGCTTTCCAAAATTTGAAGGATAAAGGACACGCATTTGTGCGTGCCCTAAAATTAATGTCCAAAAAAAATTATAAACACGGAGGGCACTTAATTTAAATGTGTGTCATCTACAAATGTCGCTTTATAATTTTTTACTTAGACGCGCGTTTTTGAGGGGGAAAAATGAAATCATCTAAAATTCTAAAATTTTTAAGTGACCGCTTCTACACTCTCTCCTCTTGATCTCCTTGAATTCTCTCCCTCCATTCTCTTTGAAAACCCTAAGCCATCACCACCTTCATTCTCTCTAGGACATTCTAGGGTTTTATTTTATTTTAAGCTTCCACTTCTCTTGTTTTCTGTCAACCCAGTACCTGCGAGGGTCTTTGGTGGTGATTGACCGGTTGTGAAATGATTCAGCGCCAAAAAAAGAAGCGGTTCTCCATTCTCTTCTCAATTAAGATTTCTAAGGATTCACAACGTTATCTCAAACGACTTCAACTCTTTTCACAGATTTCTTCCCATCTGATTTTATGATTTCCGATTTCTTCCATATGATTTTGATTTTAGATTGGGATTTCTAAATGCCAGTCGCCATCTGATTTCACTATTTCACCACTGGCGATGCTATTTTTATCTCAATCTTGACGTTGAAGAGGGACGCAGACACCACACCTGATTTTCTCTCTCTCTCTCTCTCTCTCTCTCTCTCTCTCTCTCTCTCTCTCCCTCTCCCTCTCTACCCCCCTACTGCTCGACAACCACCCACCACCCTTCGTCTTCTCTCTGATTTCTATATCTTTGGTTTCTCTTTCAGAAGAACCGATGCACTATGGTAAGTATACTGATGGGTATATTTGTGTTTTTTTATTCGATGGGTTTTGATTTTTCCCTGTTTCAATCGCTTTCATGCCTTAGACAAGAGCATGTAGCATCTCTACTGATGGAACCATGGGAATCGTGAAGAAATCAAAGAACGAAACATTGGGTTTTTCTTTTTGAATCCCAAGTTCAATATTTGATGAGGTTATTTTTTCTTAGTCTGCTAATTTCCTATTTTTTGGTTTCTTAGTCTGCTAATTTTATATTTTTTTGGGTTTTTAGGGCTGCTCATGATGTGATGACTTTCGAATCACAGATTCCGAGTTCTGATTCTAAACATTAGTCATACTATAACTGCTGCTCATGTATTTTGGTTATGGATGTCTTGTTTATGTGTAAATGCAGGTTCTTCCACCTCCTAATGTGACTGGAGCTCTACACATGGGTCATGTTATAACTGTTGCTATCAATGTTTATATATTGTCTTCATCTGTTTCAAGTAATACATGTAAATACAATCTTCTATATAAATATAAATTACAATGCTATAAAAAACCTTTCTGTTATTATTCATAAATCATAAGAAACGTTTATCTGAATTCCAGGTTCCCGTGGATCAACTAAAAAGCCTTCTTCTAAAAAAGAATCTGCTTTGAATACTCAAAATCCTCAGTCTAGTAAAGTTTATAAAAATTCAAGATGGTATATGTGACATCCCCAAATTTACGGCCAGAAAAGACCGATTTAATTTATGCTTTTAAAATAAAATCAGAGTAATCCTTTGATTAAAAGAGTTGCAGAATTTGTTCCCAAAATAAAATAAGGTAAAATTTATCAAATCATTTCTTAACGAAATATATATTTTCCTTTCATTAAAAAACTCGGGATGTCCACATCGATATAGACCAAAAGCATAAACAATACAATATAGACCTTACAACAGTTATTTACAAACTACTAGTCTATAATCCAAAATCTCTCGTCATCATCGAACTACGCTCTGGCACCACTACCTGTAATATAAAAAGCTGAGTGGGTCAGGCTTGGGAGCCTGTGAGCATATAGAGTTTCCAACCCACAATAAATAAATTTATTAATTTCATCAAACAACAATAATCCGATTACCCATTCCCGTTATCCTAACTTTACGTCCCTAAAACAACTATCACAAGGGACCTAGCCTAAGGATTTTCATAAGGGCGACAACACTGCTTTGGGGGTTTCCCTGCAATTTATGTCAAATAAGGCAACGATGTGGGGGATGGAGTACAACAAATGAACACCCAAGTTCATTAACACCTACAGGTTGCGAGCCTGCCAGTGTTCCACTGGACTGTCTAGAAAAGTCCGTGGTCGTCATCTAAACTCTGCTAGATGACTGGATCACAATAACATCGAGGCCTCTCATCATTTTATTTAATCACACATCAACTATCTACCAATGTTTTATCGAACATATTTGTAGATAAAAATACATATACAGCTTAAAACCTGTATAAAGCATTTATTGAACACTTATATCAAGTAAACAAATAATATATAAACACATAGCACGTATTTTATAGAGAATACTTCATATCTATGTGTTAGAAGAAAATGACTATACACTCACATGTTAAGAAGACGATTGGACAGTACTTCGGCTCTAAAAATAATATTTTTCGATGAAACTAGGATGTTTTCTAAAAAACCGGGCTTCTCGCGGGCAGAGTTTCGGCTCGATAACTTTTTTTCTCGGGATCTTCCGGGCGTCGGGACTTGCTTCGGGTGTCGGGGATGATACCGGGACTTCGAGGGTGTAGGATAGATTAAAAGGGAGGCTAGAGAGCGAAAGAGAGTGGAATTAGTAAACAAAACCCGAAGCCTTCGCTTTCTATTTATAGTAGGCTGGCCAGGTCGAACGCAACGCGTTCCTTGGAGGAATGCAGCGCGTTCCCGAACGCAACACATTCCGGTTGGTGTGTGGCTTCGAATGTGTCAAGATGCAAGATATGTGTCACTGCATGTGAACGCGGGGCGTTCCCTCCGAACGCAGCGCGTTCCCTTCGGATAAGCTTCGAAGTTTGTGCCAAGATCTTCAAAAATTCATATCTTTTGCATACGAGCTCCGTTTTTGACATTCTTTATATACCACTCGTAGGTGAGATTATACTCTACAACTTTCTTTTAGACTGCGTCGACTAATTTTGTCTTCATTTTTATTATTAAATTTTTAACAGGCCGGGATAGGAAAAGTCCGTTAAAAATTCAAAACTTCTTCATCCGACGTCCTTTTTCGTCTGTATTTTTACCGTTGCACTACTATTAACGAGATCTTCGATTCTCGTTTAGATTATTTTGGCTAAAAATCACTCGATCTAAATTTCGAGTTTTGGGCTGCATACTGCTAAGTCAAAACTTCGAAAAATCATAACTTCCTCATACGAAGTCACATTTGGACGTTCTTTTTATGGCCGCTCTTAGTTTAACGTATTCTACGACTTTCGGGTAGATCACTAAAACTAAAAATCTCTCTATCGTAAATTCACGATTTACGTCATTCAATGTCGTGCCGGTTCTGTCGCGAAACTTCGAAAGGTCATAACTTCTTCGTTATAACTCGGATTTCGGCGTTCTTTATATATCCGGAATCCTTGTCACGACTACTACCTCTTTATCTATAGATATTGGGTTTATCTAACATTTTATTTTAATGCTTGTTTTTATCCTTAATTTATTTAAATCACAACAATTAAGCATAAAACACATAATACTCAAATAATACATTTTTATTATTTCAAAACGGGTTACAAAGGTTAACCTATACTATTACATCATCATTAATGCCTAGCCTAGAAACATGGTCGTTACAATTCTCTCCCCCTTAGGATGATTCTGTCCCCGGAATCACACATCAACAAACAAATGCGGATAGCGACTCATCATGTCACTCTCCGTTTCCCAGGTGAGATTTGGCTCATTCGTATGTTTCCAACGAACAAGCACTAATTCGACCATCTTGCATCACACTTCTTAGTCTTTCGGTCAACGATTGCCTCTGGTTCTTCAATTAACCATTTGTTTTCATCAATCCTTAACTCAGAAATTGGAATTATATCGAGAACTTCTCCCGTGAATTTCCTTAGATAACACACATGGAAGGTGTTATGAATACCCTCGAGTTCTTCTGGTAATTCGAGCTTGTAAGCTTGGTTCCCAATCTTCTGAAGAACTTTAAACGGTCCAATAAATCTTGGACTTAACTTTCCCCTTTTACCAAATCTTATAAGTCCCTTCCACGGTGAGACTTCAAGCAAAACTGATTCTCAAATTTCATATGTCATCGGTCGTCTTTTCTTGTCAGCATAGCTCTTTTGACGATCCTGAGCTGCTAACATCCTTTCCCTGATCACTTTCAACTTTTCAGCAGTTTGATGGACTATCACGGGTCGGATAAACTGCTTTTCCCCAGCCTTAAGCCAACAAGACGGCGTACGACACTTCTGTCCGTACAAAGCTTGATAAGGTGCCATCTTTATGCTCGAGTGGAAACTGTTATTGTAGGAAAATTCTACTAAAGGTAAATGTTCATCCCAGTTACCTTGGAATTCCAGGGTACATGCTCTCAGTATATCTTCCAGTGTTTATATCGTTCTCTCGCTTTGACCATCAGTTTGCGGATGGTAAGCTGTACTCAAACACAACTTTGTACCCAATTTCTCTTGTAGACTTCTCCAAAGCCTTGAGGTGAAACGACTGTCACGATCCGATACAATTGTTAATGGAACACCGTGTAGCCTCACAATTTCCTTCACGTAAGTATTCGAAAGCTTATCCATAGACCATTTCTTGTTGACTACTATGAAGTGCGCACCCTTAGTGAAGCGATCAACGACCACCCAAAGCATGTTTTGACCGTTCTTCGTTCTGGGCAGTTTAGTGACAAAATCCATAGCGATGTCCTCCCATTTACCCATGGGTACAGGTAAAGGTTCTAAACTCCCATATGGTTTCTGATGTTGTGCCTTAACTCTAGAACATGTCACACACTCGGCCACATATTTTGCAATATCGAGCTTCATCGTCGGCCACCAGTAGTAGGGTTTTTGGTCCCTATACAATTTTGTGCTACCGAGATGAATCGAGTACATGGTTTTGTGAGCTTCTTCCATCAGAAGATCTCTTATTCCTCCTGTCTTAGGTACCTAAATCCGATCTTGGAATACCTTCAGTCCTTGACTCTTTATACCGAACACTAACGTTTTTCCCAAACGTTCTTCCTTTCGGTCGTTCTTTTCTGAAGCTTCCTCTTGAGCTTTCTTGATACTTTCCACAATTGTTGAGACAACTTCTATTCTCAACGCTCTTGGCCTCTTTCTTTCAAGATTGACTTTCCGACTGAGAGCATCAGCGACAACATTGGCTTTACCGGGATGGTAAAGTATCTCACAGTCATAGTCCTTGAGTAACTCTAGCTAGCGTCGTTGCCTCATATTCAATTCTTTCTTATTAAAGAGATATTGGAGACTCTTATGATCAGTGAAAAGCTTGCACTTCATGCCATAGAGGTAATGTCTCCATATATTTAGAGCGAAAACTACCGCTGCCAACTCCAGATCATGAGTGGGGTAGTTCTCTTCATGCTCTTTCAGCTGTCGAGATGCATACGCTATCACCTTCTCTCTTTGGGTTAAAACACAACACAACCCAATACCAGATGCATCGCTATAGACAGCGAAGTCTTCAACTCCGTCGGGTAGAGAAATAATCGGTGCTTCACATAATTTCTTCTTTAGCAACTCGAATGCTTCTTTGTGCTTATCACTCCAAGTATAAATAACTCCTTTGTGGGTCAAAGATGTTAATGGAGTAGCGATCGAAGAAAAGCCTTGGATAAACCTTCGGTAATATCCAGCTAATCCCAAAAAGCTTCGGATCTCCGTGGGACTTTTCGGTTGTTCCCACTTCATCACAGCTTCAATCTTTGCTGGATCAACCATTATCCCTTCTCGGTTGACCACATGACCCAAGAATTGGAATTCTTGAATCCAAAAATCACATTTGGAGAACTTAGCATACAACTTCTCCTTCTTTAATATTTCTAACACTTCTCGCAAGTGTTGGCCATGCTCCTTCTGGCTTTTAGAGTAAATCAGAATGTCATCTATGAACGCTATCACATATTTATCAAGGAATGGTGTACAAACCCTGTTCATCAAATCCATGAATGCTGTTGGAGCATTGGTTAGTCCAAATGACATAACCAAAAACTCGTAGTATCCATATCTTGTTCTGAATGCAGTTTTCTCATCATCCTGCTCTCTTACCTTTAGCTGATGATATCCTAACCTTAGATCGATCTTTGAAAAATAGCTTGAACCTTGAAGCTGATCGAACAGGTCATCAATTCTTGGCAACAGATACTTATTCTTTATTGTTGCCTTATTCAGCTCTCTATAATCGATGCACATTCTCATGCTCCCGTCCTTTTTCTTTACGAATAACACCGGAGCTCCCCAGGGTGATGAACTAGGTCTAATGAAACCTTTATCCAATAACTCCCGTAGTTGCGTCATAAGCTCCTTCTTCTATGTTGGTGCTAGTTGGTAAGGTGCTTTTGCTATTGGTGTCGTTCCTGGTAACAAGTCTATTCTGAATTCCACTTGTCTATCAAGCGGTAATCCAGGAAGATCTTCAGGAAATACTTCCGGAAAGTCACACACCACTGGTATGCTTTGCACCGCTTTCTTTTCCTTCTTATCATCGATTACGAATGCCAGATATGATGTACATCCCTTGGCCAAACACTTTCTGGCTTTCATTAGGGAAATGATTCCAGAATTTACTCTGTGTTTGTCCCCAAACACCATAAACGACTCTTTCCCTGGTGGGTTTACTCTTACAATCTTCTTTTTGCATAATATTTCGGCATCATTAGCGCTAACCCAATCCATTCCTAGCACGATGTCGAAACCATTTAACTCAATAGGGAATAATTCCTCGTGGAACTTATTCCTATTAAAGTCGATGAAGATGTTTTTCATGCGATGGCTAACAGGTACAAACTTGCCACTAGCAACCTCGACTATTAAAGCATTATCTAGTCTATCAACAGGCAAAGCTAGTTTTCTACCAAATTCATGCGAAATAAAGGAGTAGTTAGCTCGAATCAAACAAAATTTGGGTAGGCAATTCGTTTACGAGAAAGGTACCTGAAGCGACATCCGCTACCTCCTTCGCAGCTTCAAGTGTCATCTGGAAGGCTCTCGCCTTTGGCTTTGGTGGAATATTGGGTCTAGCAGCCTCCTTCTTTTTCAGACAGTCTTTCAAAATGTGCCATTCCTCGTTACATCCAAAGCACACCCTCTTGTTGGACGGGCACTCATTGGCATAATGCCAAGTCTTTCCACATTTGTAGAAAGTCACCTCCTCACTACATTTCCCAGAGTGCTTTTTCTTGCACTTTTCACACCATTTCACTTCGCCTCCTCCTCTTATCGAAACAGGTTTCGAGAATTTACTTTTCTTGTTGGAACCTGAAGTTCCTTCAAACTTTCTCTTTTCGCCAACTTCAACCTTGCTGGCGATTCTCCCCTTAATCATATCTTCAACATACTTGGCAGCCCAAATAGCTGCCTCCAAGGTAAGTGCATGACGCACTGGCACCGCATATTCCCATGGAAGTCCCTTTGCGTACCGGTCAACTTTTATCAGCTCGTCTGGGACGATGCACAAAGAAAACTCCATTTTGTCTGTGAAGGCATTGGTGTATTCATCAATTGACATGCTGTCTTTCTTCAACGTCAGGAATTGGTTTTCCAATGCTAGCAGATTTTCGGCCGAGCAGAACTTGCGCTTGAATTGCACCAAGAACTCTGCCCAAGTCAGTTGCAGTGGCTCATTAGGGCTTAGGGTCTTCCCCAGAGTGTTCCACCAACGAACATCGCCAGCTCTGAACTGATGTACTACATATGTGGTTTGTAATTTTCCCTTGCAACCACATGTCATGAATGCCAATCCATTTCTGAGATCCAATCCATGACTCCGATCGGATCTTCTTTTCTAGTGAAGGTTGATGGTTTGCAAGTTAACAAATCTTTGTACTTGCATCCAAGTCCATCATTTCCTCCATCTTGGTTGTTTTTTCTAACTATAGGTGGGTTGCCTTGACCAACAATCCCACTGAAGTTTCCTCCTTCCGACTGCCCTTCATTCAATTCGGGCTGTTCAACTAGCTTTGTAGGTTCTTCACGGTTCTGCTGAAGCAGACGTCTAGTTTCCTCCATTTGACGATCCAACATCGTTTGAATCATCATTTGTACCCCAACCATTGTCATTGGCTCAGGTGCTGCTGCTACAACAGGTACTTGCTCAATCACTGGTGGTTGAGGCTATTGATTCCTGTTTTCGTTTGCATTTCTAACTCCACTTCTGGTTCTTTCCATTCTTGATCTATACACCGAATAAGGTGAATTTAGATCCTCATTCACGATAGATATTTAAATCATCCATATCATTCCAAAACGTTTACATGTTAGTTCTAATATCGTAGTCATACGCTTAGAATCCTAAACACATAAGGTTTCCAGATCTGGTTGGCAACAAACCATAGATCCGAACAAATAATATCATATATGGCAAACATATAGCATTTAGCACATAAAAGTATTTTAGGCATCTTTCCTAAAATGTACTAGTGCTAGTGTCTAAAATATGGTAGACACTCATCTCACAATCATCAGTTAGCATTCTAAGTTTAAGTCTAGAAATCCTACAAATTCCTAGTTCGCTTAAACTAATGCTCTGATACCAACTGTGACATCCCCAAATTTACGGCCATAAAAGACCGATTTAATTTTTGCTTTTAAAATAAAATCAGAGTAATCCTTTGATTAAAAGAGTTGCGAAATTTGTTCCCAAAATAAAATAAGGTAAAATTTATCAAATCATTTCTTAACGAAATATATATTTTCTTTTCATTACAAAACTCAGGATGTCCACATCGATATATACATAAAAGCATAAACAATACAATATAGACCTTACAAAAGTTATTTACAAACTACTGGTCTATAATCCAAAATCTCTCGTCATCATCCAACTATGTTCTGGCACCACTACCTGTAATATAAAAAGCTGAGTGGGTCAGGCTTGGGAGCCTGGTGAGCATATATGGTTTTCAACCCACAATGAATAAATTTATTAATTTCATCAAACAACAATAACCCGATTACCCATTCCCGTTATCCTCACTTTACGTCCCTAAAACAACTATCACAAGGGACCTAGCCTAAGGATTTTCATCAGGGCGACAACACTGCTTTGGGGGTTTCCCTGCAATTTATGTCAAATAAGGCAACCATGTGGGGGATGGAGTACAACAAATGAACACCCAAGTTCATTAACACCTACAGGTTGCGAGCCTGCCAGCGTTCCACTGGACTGTCTAGAAACGTCCGTGGTCGTCATCTAAACTCCGCTAGATGACTGGATCACAATAACATCGAGGCCTCTCATCAATTTATTTAATCACACATTAACTATCTACCCATGTTTTACCCAACATATTTGTAGAAAAAAATACATATACAACTTAAAACCTGTATAAAACATGTATTCAACACTTATCTCAAATAAACAAATAATATATAAACACATAGCACGTATTTTATAGAGAATACTTCGTATCTATGTGTTAGAAGAAAATGACTATACACTCACATGTTAAAAAGACGACTGGACAGTACTTCGGCTCTAAAGTAATATTCTTCGATGAAACCGTGATGTTTTCTCAAAAAACCGGGCTTCTCGCGGGCAGAGTTTTGGCTCGATAACTCTTTTTCTCGGGATCTTCGGGGCGTCCGGACTTGCTTCGGGTGTCGGGGATGATACTGGGACTTCGGGGGTTTAGGATAGACTAAAAGAGTGGCTAGAGAGTGAAAGAGAGTGGAATTAGTAAACAAAACCCGAAGCCTTCGCTTTCTATTTAGAGTGGGTTGGCCAGGCCGAACGCAGCACGTTCCGGTTGGTGTGTGGCTTCGGACATGTCAAGATACGAGATACGTGTCACTTCATGCAAACGCGGGGCGTTCCCTCCGAACGCAGCGCATTCCCTTCGGATAATCTTCGAAGTTTGTGCCCAGAACTTCAAAAATTCATATATTTTGCATACAAGCTCCGTTTTTTATGTTCTTTATATCCACGCGTAGGTGAGATTATACTCTACAACTTTCATTTAGACTTCGTTGGCTAATTTTGAATTCATTTTTATTATTAAATTTTTAACAAGCCGAGACAGGAAAAGTCCGTTAAAAATTCATAACTTCTTCATCCGACGTCCGTTTTCGTCTGTCTTTTTACCGTTGCACTACTATTAACGAGATCTTCGATTCTTGTTTACATTATTTTGGTTAAAAATCACTCGATCTAAATTTCGAGTTTTGGGTTGCATACTACTAAGTCAAAACTTCGAAAAATCATAACTTCCTCATACGAAGTCAGATTTGGACGTTCTTTTATGGACACTCTCGGTTTAACGTATTCTACAACTTTTGTCTAGATCAGTAAAGCTAAAAATCGCTCTATCATAAATTCACGATTTACATCGCGCAATGTCGTGCCGGTTCTGTTGCGAAACTTTGACAGGTCATAAGTTCTTCGTTATAACTCGGATTTCGGCGTTCTTTATATATCCGGAATCCTTGTCACGACCACTACCTCTTTATGTAGAGATATTGGGTTTATCTAACATTTTATTTTAACGCTTGTTTTTATCCTTAATTTATTTAAATCACAACAATTAAGCATAAAACACATAATACTCAAATAATACATTTTTATTATTTCAAAACGGGTTACAAAGGTTAACCTATACTATTACATCATCGTTAATGCCTAGCCAAGAAACACGGGCGTTACAGTATACAGTTTGACACGACAACCACAAGAAAGCTTTTCTAAATCATGGTAAATGTGCTCCTTATAATATCTATATCAGTTTAAATAATAATTCTTGCTGAAAATCACTATTATGTTAGGTTTAGATTCTAATGATCAGTTACCTCAGAAAGATGCCAAAAGAATGCTTCCATCATACCTTAAGAATCTGTCTTCTTCTAGTTCCAGGCCAAGCCTTCAAAGACATGAAATTTATGGAAAAAATGATCTTCTTGTTACTGCATCATCATGTCAAACAAAGTTTGACTTTCACCCACAAGACAATTACAGTTTAGCCCACAATGATTTAGCTATGAAAAACAACCATGGTTGTAGGCTATTGCCACCATCAATGAAGCCCCTTGTGTATGTTCCTTCTACAACACATTTTGCAGGGCAATCTGGTCATTCTCGCCTTGGGGTCGTTGAAGAAATAGTTGGTGATGAAAGACTTATTTATCAAGTAGCACTACGGGCATTAGATGTTATTCCGTTATCTTGTTTTTATTTATTTTTTATTTTTTATATTGTACCTTTTGAATGACATACCATGCACTAAAAGGTTATATTTGGTTTCTTATTATGATCTTTATCAACCAACTATGAAGCAACTTTACCTTATGGTCTTTTATCTATCCCTCTTTTCAGGAACTAGGTTTTGGATACACCTAATTACTATCTTCTAACTTATGTGTATCTATTCATTATACATATATACAAAAGTTTAATTTTGGTTATTCCATGTGCTGTGATAATTTCCTGTTAGAAAACTACATTGGTCTGGATGCTTGATAAGGAAAAGAGTGTGGCTTGTTCTGGTGGAATTTTAGCTGATGATCAGGTAGCTAGCTTATTATATAGTCAACACTTTGTTTGATATAATTCATATAATTTTTCATATGCTGATGTGACTTATTTTATAGGGCCTTGGAAAGACTATTTTTTTATTTCACTTACTTGATTAGTCACTAAACATTAAGTGTGATTAGTTTGATTAAAATAATTTATATATATTAAAATAGACTTTGAATTTAATAAAGTTATTGATGTAAACGCCATGTCAGCGACTCAGCGCCATGTAGACACAATGTGAACAGATTTTTCCGACAACATGCCAGGTAATATATTATATTGGTTTACATGTTAAAATTGATACCAATGGTGTAACTCATAATACATTGGATGTTCACATTCTAAACTTTTATGCAAGTCTCAGTTCTATCATTTTATTATGTAAGAACATCATTTTCCTTGCACAAATTTTCTTGTTACAATTATGAGGTTCAAACCAGCTAACCATAATATAAATCACAAAAAGGGTTTATGGTGACCTGATGAAGATAAAAAAGTCAAAGAGTACATCATCAACCATGGTCGTAGCTGATGGACTTCTGTCCATTGTTGGTAAATTAAATTAATATCATAAGTTATATGTGATAATAACTTGTGTCTTGACTTTTAGACTTTGCTTTATGGTATTATCAATATCAATGGTTCATCACTTTTGTAATTTGGTTGTTTATTAACTTTTAATGTTGTATTCCTTTCAGGTCCTGGTGGAATCTTTGAAGTTAAGGAACACCATTGATGTTGTTAACACAACTAGAATGTCCCCCACGATTACAACAAAAATAAACCTCAGGTAGTTCGATGTCCATAACCCATTGACGTAATTAAACAGTAAAATAAAAGGGAAATAAAGTAATTTCAAGACAACCCCTACATAAAGAAATTACTCCTTGGTCGTTGTTCTTCTACTGTCACCTAGAAATTCTTGGGGCTTATCAAATACCCTAATTGAGAGCTTTTGGAGGGCATTTAGAAATCAGAATAACAATCTTGATGTTTCTATTTGATTGGGCTTACTTGTTGAAAGATAAGACCTTAATGAAGCCATTGTTAGGGAAAATCATGTAAAAAGATCATTCTTAATTTTTGTTTATGATTTCAGATTTGAAGAATGACACGGGATTAAAACAATGAAAGAAGCTGAATCAACACTATGGTAGTTATTAAAAAGAGGTACTATTACATTGTGCACAAGTAACAAAGATTTAGATTTCCAAAATAGTTTGTGTTTTTTGTTTGTTTTTATTTGGATTAGGAAGATTTTGTTTTTCTATTTTGACTCATGTTAATAAAATAATAATTAAATGTGATTTATTTTGAATTTTAGTACATTTATTTTATGAAATGGATTGTTTTGTTATATACGTATTTTATTTTGCATTATGGGACTTTTAAATGTGTTATTTAATTTGAAATTTAGTAAATCTATAAAAAATATATATTTTTAAAACCTTTAAAATTATGACACGCAAAAATGTGTCATCTTTCTTTATGACAGGGGCTTTAATGATACACAATGTGAGTCATAAACGCGCGTCGTAAGGTTACGACACGCAAAATCGTGTCGTCTTCTTTATGACAGGGTCTTCCTTGATATGCACTGCATGTCGTAACTGCGTGTCGTAAATAAACGACGTGCAAAAGCGTGTCGTCTTTCGTTATAACAAGGCGTTCCTTGACACGCATTTGCATGTCGTCTGAGCGTTTTACGACACACATTGTGTGTCGTAAAAGGCTGTTTTTCTTGTAGTGCTGGGTTTAAGCTCTCATTAGTTATTGATAGAAAGAGTACAAATGGGTCTTGCTATTTCTCTCTCTCTAAAACTAACACTCCAAAAAGAACATTTTATAAATGAGTGTCACTCACTTCCTATTTCTAGGAAAGACAATTCATTACATAATACAAGAGGGGAAGCACAAAATACATCCAAGCGTGACTTTGCATCATAACATTTTCCCACTCAAAGTTAGGATTGGATGTCCCGGCTTCAATATCCAACGATCTCGCGCGATCAAGACCAAATCCTCCTCGAAATGATATTGATCTTCAAATTCGCAAATGAATACCAGAAGCTTCGAATACCCACTCTTCATTCTCCCTCTTTTTATAAACAAAAAAAAATGATTATAGTCCCTCTGTCCCAAAATTATAGTCCATCTTTCCTTTTTTGTTTGTCCCAAAATAATAGTCTACTTCTAAAACTAAATAACATTTTTTACCAAAATACCCCCTCATTATTACTTAACTAACTAAGACTTTAATGGAACATTAAATGCAAAGTAAGGACAAAACTGTCATTTTATTGTATAAAGTTAGTGGTAATTAATGCTTCCTTAATCTATGTGTTTTTTGTCAGTGGGCAATAATTTTGGGACAGAGGGAGTAAAACCCTCTAAGGGTGAGAAGCGCAAGAGGAATAATCTTCACAATACTCCCCCTTGATGTGTGCCAAAAAATGAAACCTCGAAAAACTTACATGCAAAAACAATCACGAAAAAGTCACAAAAAATTTCCAAATTTTGTGAAAATTTTCGACTTTTGGGTGAGAGTTGCAAGAATTTCCAAAATTTGGGTAAAAACTGCCATTTTTAGAATTCTGCAAGGACCTGTTGCGCCAAAAATAGCTTAAGATGCGAAACACTCCCCCAATTTCTCAGAATTGTTAGCCCAATTTCCGTGTTGGGTAATTTCTGCCAAGTCTTTGAAACTTCAAGGACTAAATGAGAAATTTCATCCTTCTTCACAAATTGTTTACACTAATGTTGAAGTTGGACCATTTTTGGCATTTTGGTAAAAGTTCAAGGATGTCATTCGAAACTATTCTTTTCTTCTTCCCAATTCGTCACCCAGAAAGCAATGGGATAGTTGACTAAGAAAAGTCAAAATCAAACATCTCCAACCCTTCACTATTAGATATAAAGCCTTTATTAACGAGCATCAACATCACAAATCCAATGCTTAGCTTTTCATCTCAAAGACTTCGTCAACGAAGCATGTATGGTCCTCAACAACGAATTGTGAATCCACTGCCTTCGTTTTACATGCCTTTAACCATCGATATCAATCTCGTGACTCCAAACCATCCAATTTTCGAAGCGTCAAGTGTCGACTCCAATACACGATTCGAACCTTGTTTCCAATTCGATTCGACTCGATTCTCATGACAACCAGACACCAGTCGAATTCAAATAACCTGCTTTCATTCCCAATTCATTTTCTATTTCAACACATTCTCATATCGACTCTAATCCAATCAATAGTTGGATTCGATCTCCAAACACCTAATTCGAAATCAAACCATATACAGACTTCGCTTTTAACATATAAGGAACCCTCGACCCGAATCAAACCCATTCGATTTTGATTCCTCAATTAATTTCGATCCATACGTGTTCGACTTAGACCAAGAAACTGTTTCCAGATGCGAACAATCAAAACATTGACCTCAACATCTAATTATCGAATACAGACTGCAAGCCTTTGGTATCGACCTTCTTCCTAATTTCTTTTTACTTGGACTTCATCATGACCACTGTCGAAATCAAGAGACTCGAGTCATAAAATCGATACCAAATCATTGAACAACAAACCTTCGAAATTAATATCAATTTCCCAGTCGATATCCAAAGACAAAATATCTGTCACACCCCAAAACCGGAACGACGGAAACGTTCTAGGGTGGAGGACGTCATGTCAAGTATCACAACATATGCAGTATAGTAATCAAAGTACAACAACCATTGCATTAATAGTAATAATTTTACATAGGTTATAATTAACAACAACATCAAAGTAAATACAGAGAATAACATAAGATGCAGCTCGGTACTAGGCTGACTTCGTAAAAGCTCTTGGGTTCCATGTATTGGCTCCCTCTGTCCACCTCTTATTCCTGACTAGAATCGGCGTTGGTTTTCTTCGGGTACTTACCTAGGGTTCTCTTCTCTTGCAGACATATTGAATTTCTGCTCCGCCTTACTTCTGATTCTGACTCTGAGTGTCATCACCTCATAATGGATGACTGGAATCTCGGAAGTTCAGGCGAATTTCCCACCGATGTCCCTAAAAGGTATAGGCACATGGTGGTTTCAATAGTCTCGTCCCTCTTCATTTATTTCCTAATTGGAAATCTTCTCAATGAACTTCTTCCGGGTCTGTATCGACTCTTCTGCCGATTACTGAAGAGGATAGGGTTTTCTAAAGGGGTTCGTGCGAGAATGGAAATGTCTAAAGAATCCTAAGAGATTATTAAAAAATTTCACTGGGTGATCCATATCGAGTCCTGCTGTAATTACATAGCGTACACAAATCATATATAACTTAGATCTGATAGGCCTTCGAATATGCGATACTACTCTATTTCCACATCCAAACAAGGAAAAGGAAGTAGAGCGAAACCACACATTCTTAGCCTATGAGATCCTTACTATATATAATCTTGGAAGTATACACTTTGTAATCATAGGTCTATCAATAAGGATCTTTTTAGTTCTCACGCAAGGTTATTTATGGTTCCTAAAATACCCCTATGGTATTTTAATTACATGTTTGATTCTTAACTTTTGAACATGCTTCTGGGTTTTATCGTGAGTCTTTTAGTATCCTAAAATACTCCCATAGTATTTTAAACTTTATGTTTGGCTCTAGCATTCCTATTTGGTAAGTTTCAGATTTGTTGCAACACCACCATCACTCCTAAGCACACGTTAGTCGCATCTCGAATAAATATAGTTGATCAGGTTATATTTATTCCATCTTACGATTACATAACTGCCTAGGTTTGACGGTAATGGTCAACATCCAAGGACTTTTATTCTTATTCCTCTTGTGATACTTTGTTCGGGTGTTTAGATTCTGGATGTTCTTATACTTTTGTAAAATATGGTTATATTTTAAAGTATAATTCTTGGTCAGAGTGTTTTATCCCAATGTATTTATAAGCTGTATATCTTTTATGATTAGATATACTAAGCTCACTATAAACAATGCTCTGATACCAATCTGTCACACCCCAAAACCGGAACGGCGGAAACGTTTTGGGGTGGAGGACGTCATGTCAAGTATCACAACATATGCAGTATAGTAATCAAAGTACAACAACCATTGCATTAATAGTAATAATTTTACATAGGTTATAATTAACTACAACATCAAAGTAAATACAGAGAATAACATAAGATGCAGCTCGGTACTAGGCTGACTTCGCAAAAGCTCCCGGAGTGTACTTGTCTACTGATGACATGAGAATACAAGTTATTTTGAAAGCGAGTATCAGCATTTTAAATGCTGGTGAGTTCATAAGTATTTAATGGCATTGATATAAATACATGTTTTTCTTCAAAATAATCTTGTCAAAGATGGTGGTTTAGAATTTACAGAGTATTAGAATTTCTCCCAGAAAATCCTATATTTTCTAATAAAAGTAGTTTTCTACCAAAACTCGAGGGTTCTAGGTTTAAGCAAATGAGTTACCCTACTGAAAGCAGTCTTCTACCAAGACTCAACTGTTTATCGTTTAAGGAGTATTTTCCCCTAAAAGTACTATCATTTATCAAAATATAGTTTATACTTTAAGGAATATGTGATAAGATCACAAGCAAAAGTAATAAGGAAAATAATATTTTACCTCAGCAGTAATACTGCTGGTTAAAAGAAATTAAAACATAGACTCTAGGTGGTATCGAATGAACAATACGCCTTGGAGAGTCTAAAGAAATAAAATACATATTCCAGGAAGTATTAAATGAACAATACGCCTCGGAGAGTCTAAAACAATGAAATACAGACTCCAGGATGTATTAAATGAACAATACGCATCGGAGATTCTAAAACAATGAAATACAGACTCCAGGAAGTATTAAATGAACAATACGCCTCGGAGAGTCTAAAACAAAGGAATACAGACTCCAGGAAGTATTAAATGAACAATACGCCTCGGAGAGTCTAAAACAATGAAATACAGACTCCAGGAAGTATTAAATGAACAACACGCCTCAGAGAGTCTAAAATAGCCTTTAATCCTAAGTGGGTTGGTTTAAAGGTTTTTAATGTGGCCTAGTGTATAACTAGGAAAATAGGTTATGATAGTTTCCTATATAAAAAAAATACCGTGATAATACTTATTACCTTAAAGCCATGAATTATAAGGTAAATGTAAAGATACTCGTAACCATACTGATTGACAATCGAATACTTGACGACCTGCGGGCGTCGGAATGAATGTGACATTTGTCACCCCTTGGCTTGGTCGGCCGGGACTATAGCTAGCAGTCAGGATGTGGGAGTGTCTGTCCCGTATAGATCTATACACACAATGCCCGCTCTCCCTCCAGGAGACTCTGGTTACCGCTCGACAACGGTGAAATTTGCGTCATGATGATGTATCTCGTGTTTTGATTTCTATAAACCTTTCTTTTACTAAAAGTATAAGTTTTTAGAATCTTGATGTAACTAAGTTCTTCTTCCTGAAAGTTATGGTTGGTTTCTAAACTATACCTATTATAGTTTACTTGAGAGGTTATCTTGATGCCTTTGCTACCCAAAGGTGATGAACTGGCTGATAGAACTTTTTATGACTATATATGTATACATGATATATAACTAATATTTAAACGACCTTCGGACGGATAACCGATACCCTAAAGCCACATCCAAACAAGGAAAAGGAATTAAAGCGAGCTAGCCTTCCTAAGTCCTTTGAACATTACTTATATAACTATACATACATATGCATGCATTTTACAATATAAAAGCATATAAGAAGTTTTGGTAAAACCTTTGAAAAAGCTTTAATAATCTAAAAAGGGATTTTCATACTTTAAAAGAGATTTGGAAACAAGATTTGAAAACCTTAAGCTGGATAAAACAGTTTAACATGCAAAAATCTATTTGCTATACGGTTATTAATCACATGTGATTGATATAATAACCCTATAGTTTAACTTGTATTCCCCCCATAAAAGCATTTAAAATCATTTAAAAGGTTGATTTTGATGGGTTTTGAGCATTCTAACACTTCCTAAGTGTACATGCAACCCTAATAACCTTGGATCTATGTTTGTCTAATAATCATGCAAAGTTGAATTCCAAGGTTATATTCCTATCTTGCATACATGGGGAACATTTTTAACTTGAATGAAAGATAGAATAACTTACCTTGTTGTTGATTATGATCCTTGAAACCTTGTGAGCCTAGCACCCCAAGTGTGATGCCTCAAATGCTTCACACAACACCAAATGCAAAGGAGTAAACTTTGAGAGAATCTTACACTTGCAAAATCGGCTCTAGCCCTCTTGTTTCTTAGTGTCGCCGATTTTGGTGGAGAATGGGTTTCTTATATAGTGTTGACACATCTAGGGTTACACCATGTAAACCCTAATGTGTCATGACTCTTCATTTCCATGACCCATGGGTTTGTAACTCCCATGGAGCATCCATAGAGCATCCTATGGGTGGAACCCAACTTGATAATCGATGGAGCCTCTTAGCCCACTATATAAGATATGGAAGATTTACATAATCTACCCATATATTTAATTAGTTATCTTTTGATCACTTAATTAATTCTAAATTAATTCTTGATCAAACTAATTAAATAATATTATTAATATATTAGAACTTATAATATATTAATAAACCATAAGTGTTATTTCTCTCATTTTAGTTTATCCAATTGCATGGTGCCATGCAACCCAAATGGACCATGCCGGGTCGGGTCAAGTACATACCAGAAATAGTTATGGACTTATACACCTTATCCAACAGTCTCCCACTTGGATAAGTCTAATAACTATAACTGCAATACTTCAGGAACCGATCGGCAATCATCGCTCTTTCAAGGTCTCTCGGAACTGAGAAGATGATGATACGCCATTTAAGATAAGTGATCATATAATCCTCTGTTCTAGATATCAGCCGGACAAATACATGGAACAATGTCTGACTTATTGTCCAGCAGTTTGTTTCCCGATTTCCGATTTGTTTGACAAAGAACTTAATTGAACACATCAACTTAGTTCTGACCGGGCCCGGTACATAGGTCAAAACAAAATCATCGAGGGGCCCAGATATCAGCTTCTAATCCAAGAAGGAACAGATAAACTTTGACTCATATGTTTGTTCTACCACTCATTGAATTATACACAAAAGCACGTTTTATAACATCGAGTTACCAATGCGTTAACGTACAATCAATGCATAACCAACTCATAAGTAACAAATCATATCTCTAAGTTTGAAGACTTATATGATATTACCGTCTCACGATCACTCGAGATAAATTCCATGAAGTGATTCCAATGAGCGTGGGTTGAGTCCAATGCTCAGAA
This sequence comes from Lactuca virosa, assembly GCF_052849685.1. Lineage (NCBI taxonomy): Eukaryota > Viridiplantae > Streptophyta > Magnoliopsida > Asterales > Asteraceae > Lactuca > Lactuca virosa. The sequence goes on along the minus strand of NC_136426.1, from coordinate 214,588,229 downwards.
CTTATGAGCACTCATGAGTGTTGTAGCCATGTCCAACAACTTAGACCTCTGCAACCAATCATGACAGTCTTGATTCATACCTACTTCCGACATATGACCGACTGTGGAGGTTCGAATAATATGATATACGAAACATAATTATTCTGGAAGTCAAAACATGCAAAAGAAATATAGTAAACGATCGACAAGAGATAGCAACACTTTATTCATAAATAAAACACCTTTTATTCATCATCTAATGTCAATTACACTTAACAAATTTCAAGGTTATCTAACTACTACATCTAATATCATCCTTCAGCCCTATGCTCCGAGCATGCTGGAGATGCTTAACCCGAGTCAGCCCCTTCGTGAGGGGATCTACTGGATTCTCATCCGATGATACCCTCTTTGCCACGAGGAGTCCTTCTTCTATTCGATGTCTGATGAAATGGTATTTTCTGTTGATGTAATGCTTATCAACCACAAATATAGTTTCATACACACCATCACAAGGTAATGCTTTAAAATAAAGAACATTATTAAAGAAAGCATTAATCGAACCAACTTCATTATCAAATGAAAAGGTGAAACCTTGTTTATACAATGCATGAAAAGAAATAATATTTCTTGCCATTTCTGGCGAATAACAGCATTTATTCAAATCTAAACTAAACCCACTACTTAGCGATAAAGTATAAACTCCAATCTTGGTGACAGGTAAAGCTTTCCTATTCCCCATGATTAAGTTTATTCTTCCATGCTCCACAATCTCACTTCTTCTTAGTCCCTGCAAATCAGAACAAAATATGAATACCACAACCGGTATCAAGGACCCAAGAGTTAGAATGGGGTGAGTTATTAGATAAGATAGTGTAAATACCTGCATGGTTGGGTTTAACTTTCCCATCCTTCACATCTTGCTGGTACTTTGGGCAGTTCCGCTTCCAATGTGACTTTTCATGGCAATAGAAGCATTCAGCCTCTTTAGGGTCAGAAGAAGGAGTGACAAAACCTTTCTTGGTTCCACTTGAAAAAGAGCCATCAAGGGTCCTAGCCTTGGTACCCTTCGAAGAGCTCTTCCTCTTCTTCCCTCTACCTTTCCCGATTGCCAAAACCGGGGCGGAGTTTGGAGTAGGAGTGTTAACAACCGACTTACCCTTAAGACCTGTTTCTGCGGTCTTGAGGAGTCCCTGAAGTTTGCTGAGTGTGACCTCTTCCTTATTCATCTGATATGTCATGCGGAATTGATCATAGCACGATGGTAAGGAGTGCAAAATGATATCTATTGCAAGCTCCTCAGGGAAGTTCACATTAAGCTTCAGCAACCGATCCACATGCCTTTGCATTTTCTGCATGTGGCTCATGATGGATTCCCCGTCCTTCATCATGGTTGTTATGATAGAGCATATGATTTCATACCTCTCTTGTCGTGCACTTTGATGGTATCTTTCCATCAGATCTTGGTGCATTTCAAAAGGGTAGAAGTCCTCATAGGACTTTTGGAGTTCCGCTGTCATGGTGGCCAACATGATGCATGCCACTTTTGTAGCATCCCTTTCATGTGCCTGGAAGTCAGCGATCTCCTGGGGAGTTGCAGTGGTCTCATCAATCTCCTTAAGCTCCTTGTCAAGGACATATTCTTTGTCCTCGTAGCGGGTAATCATCCTGATGTTTCTGATCCATTCATTGAAGTTGGATCCATCAAAAGTGACTTTCCCACACAAGTTCATAAGGGTAAAGGAGCCATTAGGATTAGAGCCAGAAGCAGCATTGTTTGAAGGCATCTGAAAGAAGAGAACAAGATTAGTTTAGATATTAAGAGAGTCCTTAATAAAACACCCAAATGTAATATTAAGGCTAGGATCCAATCACAATATATTATAACTTAGAAGAGGTATGCCGTAATCCAAGCTATAACATATTTGAAAGGTAAGTGAATGACGATTCACCAATTTCCACCATGAAAAACGAAATATAAATATTAGGTTTTTAATTGGTTCTTAGAAATTCCTAGATTCTTTTGAGATTCAATGAACTTTTCAAAGGCATGTTTCAATCTCGAGTGTGCCCTCCAAGTTTTGTGACTGGGATACCGAGGATCACAAAACGAGGTGTGAAGTAACCATGCAAATCACTTGGTACCCTCAAGATTTATCACTCAATCGATGTGCTGGTAAACCACACACGCTCCACCGATGCTATGGTAAACCTTAAGTCACCGTTTACCTACCTTGTTAAGTCCAAGTTAGTGTGCCGGTTAACCACACACGCTCCACCAACGACTTAAACAAAGTGTAAAGTGTAATTTCATGGATTAGCACCTTATTCACATTTTCCTAAAGTAACTAAGATTGGGAATTTAATAAAAGCATTTAGTTACTTTATAATATTCATCATACTTTTAATGAGAATTTATAAGTCCTTGTCTTACCCGTTCGGCTAACGACCCTCCACCGATCAAGGAAGCGGTGGGTGAGAGTGGACACCCATTAAGTTGCCATTTTATAGGCAACAACCCTATACCCCCCTTATAGACCGGCTTCGTGAATGAGGCATACTAGCGGTAAGACGACTTGACGTTATATATATATATATATATATATATATATATATATATATATATATATATATATATATATATATATATATATATATATATATATATATATATATATATTAGTAACTTATAATATTATAAAGTATGAGGGTTGAATTTTAACTTTTAAAATTCTAAGGGTTGGAACTAAAGTTTTAATCAAGACTTTACATGTTCCAAAACTTGAGGGCAAGTTTTGTAAACTTCCAAAACTTTTCATTTCTTATAACTTATGAATTAATTGAGTAATAAAAATGAAGACTCTTCATTTTTATAACTCTTGTGTTCTTTTAATGGCTTTAATAAAAGTGAGACTTTTGGTTTTCCATAACTTGAGGACAAGTTATGGACTCCATTAAAACACATTATGATCATGAATTAAACTACCATGAAGGTTACAAACAATTCCTATGATCATCTAATCTTCATAAGTTCAAGAACATGAATATGAACACTTTCAAGAATCAAAAATTACACTTAAAAAAAACTTGTAATTTTAATAATTGCCATTGTAAATGGATTAGCATAAACATTACACCATCTAAAACAAGCTTTAAAACATCAAAACAATTTAGGGTAATGTTTGTAGTCCATTTCCAGCAACAAATGTGCAAACTTTCATACGAGCAGAAAACAGAAAAACGATTTTTTTTCAAGCTGTTTGCACAAAAAAAAAAAAGAAAAAAACAACAAACGAACCATGCTCTGATACCACTGATGGGTTTTGAGCATTCTAACACTTCCTAAGTGTACATGCAACCCTAATAACCTTGGATCTATGTTTGTCTAATAATCATGCAAAGTTGAATTCCAAGGTTATATTCCTATCTAGCATACATGGGGAACATTTTTAACTTGAATGAAAGATATAATAACTTACCTTGTTGTTGATTATGATCCTTGAAACCTTGTGAGCCTAGCACCCCAAGTGTGATGCCTCAAATGCTTCACACAACACCAAATGCAAAGGAGTAAACTTTGAGAGAATTTTACACTTGCAAAATCGGCTCTAGCCCTCTTGTTTCTTAGTGTCGCCGATTTTGGTGGAGAATGGGTTTCTTATATAGTGTTGACACATCTAGGGTTACACCATGTAAACCCTAATGTGTCATGACTCTTCATTTCCATGACCCATGGGTTTGTAACTCCAATGGAGCATCCTATGGGTGGAACCCAACTTGATAATCCATGGAGCCTCTTAGCCCACTATATAAGATATGGAAGATTTACATAATCTACCCATATATTTAATTAGTTATCTTTTGATCACTTAATTAATTCTAAATTAAATCTTGATCAAACTAATTAAATAATATTATTAATATATTAGAACTTATAATATATTAATAAACCATAAGTGTTATTTCTCTCATTTTAGTTTATCCAATTGCATGGCGCCATGCAACCCAAATGGACCATGCCGGGTCGGGTCAAGTACATACCAGAAATAGTTATGGACTTAGACACCTTATCCAACAGATTTAGGGGTATAAACTCACCTGACGTGGGTGATTCGGATGAACGGATGGTATAGAATGCTATGTGTCAAGTGAGGACTTGAACACACACTCCGATCCTATCTAACATGTAATGATACATTTAAGTATCTAATTAGTCATTTAACAACTAATTATGCAAGCAAGGACATCCTAATGCATGAAAATACTTTGCTACGAGTGCTAGGAGTACCAAGGGTTGCATATAAAGAGAGTACGGCCTCACATTGGAGTTTACTCCTCAAATGGTGGCCCTTAGGGGTTTTTATGGTTTTTGGACCACTTCCCCCATGAGTTTACGGCCGTAAACTCATGGAAGTGGTGCCATTGGGTGTTCAAAAGTCTTATATCACTCAAGGAAGTAAGCTAGACTCGAATGTAGGGCTTAGGAAGTGACTAGGGCTCCAAATGGACCCTTGGTGGAGTTTGCGGTCGTAAACACATGAGTTTACGGCCGTAAACTCATGTTTGCCCACCCATTTCGTGTTTTGGTGTTCCTAGGTTAAGCATGCAAGGTTCTAGTCATTTATACAAGCCATAGGAGGTGTTAGGGGCACAATATCACTCCTTTATAGAGTTTACGGCCCAAGGACCATTTCCTTATGAGTTTACGGCCGTAAAATCTATGTGGACATGGTTTCTTTGATGTTTAAGGTCCCTAGTTCAATGGTGGTTGGTTCTAGGCTAAGTTCTGGGCATAAGGAAGGAAGAAAGGGCATCATTGCACCCTTAAAGGGAGTTTACGGCCCAAGAACATGCCTTGGCCGTAAACTCTCATTCAACCCTTGTTTTTTGATGTTTCTAAGGCCTAAAAATGTTAAGCCTAGTGTACATCGAGTTAGAACGAGAGTACTTACGATCTAGGAGCTTGAATAGTCGATTTTGGCCAAAAACACTAGTGTGTGTTCTTGGTGAAACTTGAAGATCTACACAAATGGAATGATTTCATGGATGAAATCATGTAAGATCACTAGACCAAGTAACATATCAACTAGTTGGGACAAGAAATTTACGAGATTTGAAGATCGGGGACGAAGATCAGGATGATAGTTGAGAGGATTTCAGCCAAAGGAAATGAAGGAATGAAACAAATGGCCACATTTCACCATTTAAGGTGGAGTTTACGGCCCACATGGAGTTTACGGCCGTAAACTCCCATGTGGTGGCCGTGAACTCCAGGTCAATGGGTTTCAGGCTCGTTTGTCGTACTATAGCTTCGGCAGATAAATCCCAACACTTATTCCTTAAGTGTACTGGGCTCAGAACGCTCGAACTGACTCTAAATTGTGCTAAATGATAACAGGAATAAGTCTGACACTAATTTGGGTTGACTGGCTGAGCTTTCAAAGCAATAGAAAATTTTGGGTTGTCACAATATCAATAGAACCTATTCGTCAATCGACATCAAATCCAAGTCTTCGTATTTATAAACCAACCATTCGCTATCAAACAACGTTCAAATAAAAAATCAATTAACATATGATTTTGACTCATAATCTAGAAATTGATTATTCTTTTCAATCGATCTAACAACAATTAGAAAACGATGAGGATTTGATTCACAAATAGAGAATCAATAGTTAAGAACAGATGGACGGAGAAATTTAAGAAAAGTGAAATGGACTCAAACTTAGATGAATAGTACTCAAGATTGTAATGTGGGCTGAAGATTTGGATTAAAAAATAATGAATAGTAAGTTCATGTTTTTGTTTTGATTTGGAGTTTTGAATGAATTAAAATGGATCAAATGATTTTAATTCAGTTTTGGGCTTGATCTAAAAAAAAATGTTGGACCAACTATGAAGTTGAAACGGAATAGATCCAACGAATCAAAACGATCAAAATTGAAAAACGTAAAATACGAATCAAAATCATGGATGTTTTTGAATCCATTTGAGAATTTGAGGTACCTTTTTGATGATCCGAGTTCCATTTGCATCGAACGAATAAAATTTTGAAGATCTTGGTTCTTTTGTTGGAACGAGAAAATCTCTAATTTGAACATTGTATCACCCATGATGTGTGTTATACAAATCGTTCTTTGTGTTCTTCAATGATCTAAGAACATCTTCAGAAGAACCATCAACACTTTTGGGTTTTGACTTTAAATTCAATGCAACACTTGGAGATTGTTGCTTTGGAACCCAAATTTGCTTCATGGATTTCGGGTTCACAACAACATTTGACGATTTTTGTTAGTAAACTGCCTTGTTCTTACGTTTAATCTTCTTCTTCTATTTCTTTCTCATCTTTTTGGAACATGAAGATTTGAATTCATGAGCAAACCCACTTTCCACAACTTCAACTTGACAAGTTTGGATCATATCTTTTGGAGTTTGATATTTGTGAATTTCTTGGATTAACGAATTTCGATAAGGAATCATTCCTTCAAACGAATCACAAGAATACAAATATCATCAGTTTGAACTCCAATCGAGCAAAAAATGTTTTCATCTTCATGAGAATCAAATTGAATCTTGTTGTCATGAACTTCAAGAACATCACATTGAACTCCATAGTCTTGAACTTCAACATACTTAAGAGCATGAAGATCATTTGGGTCTTCTATAAGAGAAACATATTCCTCCTTGAATGATTCTATTTCTTTTCCTTCCTTTTGATTTTCACACCAGGATAACATAATCAAGGTGATTTCAAGTTGACATCCAATCTTCGAAAGTGGTTGAAATATCAATCTTCCATGATCATCCTTCAAACCTCCATAAGAAACCAAAGTTTCCCATGAAATCAACACGCCTTTCAACAATAACCCATAAAATTGATTCTCGTTCACTTTGTATTTTACATCTCCAATCATCACGATCCAAGAATCATAAGCCAAATACACCATGATTACAAGAACCTGGATTTTTCTAGAGAGAGAAAGTGATAATCAAAGAGATCTCTAAAGAGAGAAAGTGAATATGAACCAAATTCTAGAGAGAAAAAGTGATACAAACAAGTATTCAGGAGAGAGGAAATCGAATTATGGATCAAATCAAGGAAATATTCAATTTCTAGAACACTAACTTTTAAAAAATGAAGAACCCACAACAATGAAGATTCACTCAAATCATGTAGTCATCATCGATCAATTCTTGAGAAATCAAGAACACCCGCTCTGATACAAATTATAGTGGTGCTGGTTATGATGACAGATGTGGAATTTAAAAGATCTAGTGAATCATTGTAAGAATCATGAACATGAAGAACACAAGAGAGTAAATAAATCTGGGTTTAAGCTCTAAATTAGTTTTTGATAGAAAGAGTATAAATGGTTCTTGCTATTTCTCTCTCTAAAACTAGCACTCGAAAATGATCATTTTATAAATGAGTGCCACTCACTTCCTATTTATAGGAAAGACAACTCATTACACAATACAAGAGGGTAAGCACAAAGTACATCGAAGCGTGACTTTGCACCCTAATAAACCCAAGATGATAGTTCCAGCCTCGGTGTCTCTCCAATACATAGTTTATCAATAGAGAGATTAATAGTACTACTTTTATATATAGGCTTGAGGACAAACCTAATCGGAGTATATGTACTAAGCTATACTTTTAATTCTCAAAGAAATAATACTTCTCCATAACAACTAGCTCCTATACCAATCTGTCAAACCCTCCCCGACCGACGACGGAAAATGTCGAGTGGTCATAGTATAAAGATTTTATCAACCCTATCTTACTATCTTTTACGATATCTAATGATCCTAACTTTTTATCTTTTAGGATATACTAATTAATCATGATGTACTATCTTTTTAGGATATCTAACGATCCTAACTTATTATCTTTTGGGATATACTTATTAATCCTAGTTTACTATCTTTGTAGGATATCTAACGATCCTAACTTATTACCTTTTAGTGAATAATAACAAGGTTATCCTATCGGGATTGTAGCTAGCAATCGCAGGTGGGGTATCATTTAGGATATACTTATTAATCCTAATTTACTATCCCATGTAGATCTATACATATCCTTCTGGATCACTCCAGATTAACGATGATAGGTATCGGGGAATGCCGAATTTAATCAAGGCCTTTGGATGAATATAAAACCTCACTAACACATTGACCTTAGGTATTTATCTTTTATCATTTATCTTTTTTTTTTCTTTTAATCATTCGTACGGATTTCCTATAACTATCACAATATAAGTCTTTTATCTTATATTTGATAATTATAACTTTTGATATCATAATTATTTTGTATATATATATATATATATATATATATATATATATATATATATATATATATACCCTAATTATGGTTATTTGAAAACAGGATATTTGGGCAGAATGACAACTAAGTACAGTGTATATCCTTATATTTGACGACCATAACTTCTAGGTACTACATTATCCTAAGGATTTGGCCATTATAACATCTAGGTATTATCTCTTCATAGACTATCAATCATCATATCTCTTAGGCATAATATCATAGCTTACAACTAGGCATAGTATCTACAACTATATTATCATAAGGCCTTAAGCTTCATAAAATGATTTCATATTTATAGATATAAATATAATTTGATAAAACCATTTGATAAGTATTTATTCCCTCTGTAAAAAATCTAAAATAGTAAAATAGGGGTCGTGTACTCACCCTAGTAGAGTATTCTGAAGCATCCAAGCCATTACATCCGAAGCTTCGCGACATCGATATGGTTTCTTATACAGCTTGAGAGGTATACAAATTCACATCTTCCTTATATGAATCATGTTTCTTACGTTCATTATATATTTGTGTACCTCTCTACTAGTACTACAACTTTCCTTAAGGTTGCGATGGCAAATTTTGACTTTCATTTTAAACCCGTATTTTATACATTTCTAAAACTTGTATCTCCTTCATACGAACTCCATTTTTGACATTTTCCTTTTCAAAGTACTTATCTCACGTGTTACAACGATTTTCCTTTTAGTGACGCTAACCAAAACCCAACCGATCTCTATATGCTATTTTGACGTTAATAGCGTTATTAACACGGTTCGTTTTTATCATTAATAAAAACATAATTCATCCAATCAGAGTCAAAATTTTGCAATGCTTATATATTTGGGATCACTTTGTTGTGTACTTTCTAATTACACTAACCGTCATAAAAATTGATATAGCTTTTTGGTCACTCATTTTCGACCCTATTAATATCATTTAACTCATCATATTTTCCATCAATATAAAAAGTTCTATCATTATCATTGGTTGATGCTAATCTTTAGTAATAATTGGTGATGGGAAATTCTCAGCTGTTGATATACATAAACTGTTTTCAATAATGGTAGAAATCATTTGTAAATATGAGAAATATGGAATCTCTCATTGATGAGTTCTTCTTGATGGTTTCTAGCAAATCCATCAACTACCAAAATGCTATATCAAATCTTAAACCTAATTAATGACCTAGATTCATGAACAAGATCCATGTATAATAATCTAGTACTGGATTGATTAATCCTCCTCTCTATAGCATAGATAAAAGGAGTAAGAGATTCTTTTATTAAGAATAGATACATTGATATCTATTCACATTTAGCTAGTCTTTTCATAGAAGGATTTTCTCATACTTATGTCATTTACTATGGTCCTTATCATAATCATGACATTGAATATGATCAAACATTTTCACAAGTTTCTATTATTAGATCAACAAGGATATTATTTACTATAACCACATAATCTTAATATGAGATATAGCAAATAGATTTCAAGAAAAAACGATTTCCTTAATAGAAATCTACTTGAAGATATCTATATAGCTTAACATGGAGGTTTTTTAAATCCATGTTATCCTAACAAAATGTGTGAGGCTTAAGATCCACATATGGATATAAAGCAAACATCTCAAGGTTAGAATCCTCATTTTAATATATATAAAGACAAGGTGTAATTTAATATCTAAATGAAGATGTCATTTGTGTTTATTAAGAACTAGTAGGAGGATAGTGATATTCCTAATCTAGTATGAATGAGACATACCTAATCATGAGAAATTATATTCCGACCATGCCAAAATTTTCACCTTAATTCGGAATTTATTTCTAAAATGAAAGTCTTAGAAATGACAAAATACATTCTTAGAATGTAAAATCTACAATGATAGATAAAGTAGAGTGTTAAAGTTTTCAAAGTATTTATGTGTAAAACGATAATATCTTGAAAGAGATCAAGATACAAGATTCCATTGGATAACTCTTCGCATTATCACATGACACTAAGTTTGAGCTTGCCTCAGAAGGACCTAGCACATAGGTTGTAGCTTGATAAAATGATTTATATTTAGTTTCATTGGAAATTTAACCTATCATTTATGCTATATTATGCACAAGCTAGGTATACTATTATGATCTGAACATACCATAAGATACCAATGGGATATATGGGTTAGTCATTGGATGAATATAAGGCATTGTAAGAGTATTTATGAAGAACTAAGAGAATGTAGATGAGATATTCGGTTTAAAATAGCATCTTTATATAAAGAGATACACAAGATGATAAATATATATATATATATATATATATATATATATATATATATATATATATATATATATATATATATATATAATTGATAAGGCTAAAAACCTTGAGATCGATTAGATTCTTAAACAAACAAATCAAGAACACAAAGCAAATTGAACACCAGATAATCAAAAGAGAGTCTAATGATTAAAAAGCTACGACCTCAGAAGAACTCTATAAAGAATTGCTACTGTAGAGGTGTAGAAGGGTTACAATACGATCACTAGAAAGATAAGAATTCACACCGTGCATAAAACGATACATTCATGCACTATATAAAGTAAACCCTAATTAATAAATCACGGCTGGACAGGCCCAGTACCGTGAATACAATGGACTAAGCTAAAAGCCCAATCACACAATCTTCCTTTATACCTAACAATCTCCCCCTTTGCGTCAATTGAGGCGTGAGATCACTATTGCTGTGCTTGCGTTGTCTTCTTTACCTTTTTGAACAACTTCGATATGATAGCAAGAATAGTACAACGAAAGCTGATATACCACCGAAGCATGTCATTGAAGTTTTTCTTTGCAGCAGCATCATTGTGTTTACATCTCTTTTTGATATCCAAAATGTGTTCAAGGCAAACCGTGGAAAACAGATGTTTGTCGGGTAAAGCGAATAGGCACTTCAATGGATTATCTGAGCCTTCAGCTCCTCTGGTAAACATCACCGTCTAATGTTGGGTGTCGATCTTGCCCATACACATTTTATTCATGTCACTAGCTTTGCCAATGGGGTTTACAGTTGGCTTGCATTTCAAAGCAGTGGAAATCTCTTGATCGAGCTTTGCAACTTCATGTATGTACGACACCAACATTCGCTTGATTTGAGCAACAATGGGTTCGTACTTCTGCTCATCAGTTAGCAAAAAGTTCGTCAATAGAATCCACTCATGAGGATTGAGATTCGGTAGGTCAGCAAGAGAAATCTCATGGACTGAATTTTCAGAACCGCGAGTGACCTGAAAATTCACATTGATGAAGTTCCCCGCGGCAACAGGCTTCATTACCTTGACCGTAGTAATCTTCTGTGCACTCCAGGTTAGATATTGAGGTTGTGATAAAGTAAGATAATAATCAATCAGATCTCTATTAACCTTCGGGTCTGGTGAGGGAATGGTGGCAATTGGCTCAAAACAATTAAAGACGAAAGACCTTCTGGTAATCGGCATATCAAATTGAGAATCTTTCGAGTTCTCCAGGACAAAAGAGATGACCGGCTTCAACCAATGCGTACTAGGAGATTCGATAGCTTCTTTAATCAACTTATCTATTGTCCACAAAGGAAACAAAGTTTTTCTGCTTTCCAGTGCGTCATGGGCTTCCTTTTGCTTTCGTTCCCTCTCTTCTTCTTCTCTCGTGATCCAAGCGTTTTAATCAAGCTCTCGGTCACGGTGCTTTCGTTTCAACGCCTCTTCTTCTTCACTTTCTCCAATAATCTTCTTTCCTTTGCCTTGCGCTCTTGAACCCGAAGATTCATTACCCTTCGGTTCATTGATGACATTTGGTTTTACTAGAGGTGGTTGAGGAGTTTCGCCTATTGGAGTTTGGCTTGTGGGGTGTTGTTGTGGTGGATCTTGACTTGCTTCTCCCCTTTGTTTCGGAGGGATACCTGCCTGCAGAACACCTTCAATCCTGCTCAACATCGCAAGTACAGGACGAAGTTTCTCAGCCAAATGAATCCTGATGGTGATGGTAAAAACCGAATCATGGGCCTCCAGTAGATTGGACAGAAGAGCATAGACATCACCAACACAGATTTTCACAACTGCTCGCTCGAACTTGAGATCATCAATCTCCTTCTTCGCTTATGAGAGCTTGATAGATTGAGTTTTGAGCAGAGTAGTTTGTCGAGCAAGCTCATCCATCATTTTTTTTTTCAAGGCTAAGTCCTCCTGGAGTTTGTCGAGGGGAGAGTTGATGGATATTTGGAACTATGTGTGATCGGTTTGGATGCTTTTGCGAACGGTGTCAAACTTCTCCTGCTCTGCCTGGAGCGAAGTGGCAAGCTTCTCAACGGTGGCATTCACTGTTTTTGCATTTTGCTCTGCCACAGCTTGTAGAGACTCCAAAAATAGTTTAGCATCTGAAATTAGTTTTTAGAAATTTTCGGTCGCCGTTTTGCGGGACTGGGTGGAAGCATCAACTGCCTTGGTTGCGTTCTCAATGGAAGGTTCATGCTGCTTGACCAGGGTGGCCACAAGTGCTTTAATAGCAACGTCTGAGTATGTGGATGTGGAGGATTGGGATGAAGAGGCACTCAAAGAATGAATTTTCTCTTTTAGAGCCTTGAGATGCCTCTTTGTGACCGGGGCATCGTCATCAGCATCACTTTGCACGGTGTAGGGACTGAAATGGAAAGTGTCAAAATCCACGTCATTTCCACTAAGAATGGTGTTATATTCGTCGGAGTGTGGTGGAGAAAGAGGTTGTGAGGTGATTGGGGTTTCGATACCTGAAATCCGTGCCCCCGCATCAGATGCATTGACATGAGCTGTAGGTTCGGTAGTAGTGGTAGTGGTGGTTGTTTTGGTGAATAGTGGTGGTGGTAATGGTGTAGAAGTGGGTGTTTGAGATGAAATGGGAGGAGGGCAAGGAGCAATAGAAATGGGAACAGTAGTGTGATGAGGAGAAGGAGGTGGAGATGTAACGGTTTTAGTAAACATTACCTCAGGCGAGTCTTCATGGACCGAATCCTCAGACTGGTCTTGCTCCTTCTCGAGTTCAACCCCAACATCTTGATCGGATGGAACATAGTCGCTGTCACTGGTTGAAGGAGCTTTTGGCTTGAGAGTCATCTTCCGAAGCTTTTTCTTCTTTGGAGCTGAAGGTTCAGCTGTTGAACCCTTTCGCTTCTTACGCGTGACAGGTTTAGAGGAAGGTCCCTCTTGAACTTCCTTCTTTTTGTCCCCTTTCTTGCCTCTTTTCTGCTGTTTGTCAGCTTCATCAATGGAACGTTGCATCTCAGGAGTGAGTACCCTCGGACCCAAAAAGGATTGTTTGTTGTATTCATTCAAAACACATCTGTACATGGATTCAGGGATGGAACCGATAAAGGAAAATCTGGATGAATCAGCCACGATGATCTTCGTGGTGTGGAAAGTTGCGATTGTAGACTTCAAGGAATCCACCATAACAGGAACATTAAACTTTTCCATTGCCCTTTGTGTGATAATAGTCCAGAAGCGCCCACATGAGATTTCGGTGTGACGAGAGGATGAATTCAAGCTTTGAACCAACTGAGTCCAGAGAATCGACCCATAATCAAGGTTAATGCCATGATACATACCATAAATAATGGTCATGAAAGCGTTACTCGCACCATCGGATCCAACTACCCGTTCAGACAAACCCTTAAAAAGAAGGGTAAATAACCCATTCCACTGAGGAGGAAGGCACAAATTTTTGACCTTTGTAATGGTGGTGAGAACATCATTATACCCCATATTGTAGAACATCTCGAAGATATGGGCAGTAGAAATCGAGTCTGGGTTCACCATCGAGTCCACATAGGTTAGCCCTAAAAGAGAGCAAAACCTAACTTTAGAGACTGAACTTCTCTTGTCGAAAATTTCGAACATGATCCTCTCCTCAGCCTTAACGTACTTTACGGAAGATTAGACCTGAGATAGCAGTGACATTGGAACGATATTGACCTTGGAGAGAGCAATCACCAGTGGTGAGTATTTCAGGCACTCGACGATCTGGAGCATGAAGGCATCATACTTGAAAGGCTCCAAATCGATGATCAAGTTTTGGTTGGGCTTGATAGTGAGCAGAGAGGATTGAGTGGTGTGTTCTTGAACTGAATAAGAATTTGCCATTGTTGGAGCTTGGTGAGGAAGATGAATAGTAGAGAGAGATAAATCGCCTTTGAATGCTCGAGAGGGTTTGTAAGTGGTAAAGAGTAAAACAAAATGAATCAAAATCCTTTATATGATTTCTATGAGAGAGAAATATCTTTTAATGATGATTGCATGATATTCTGAAACGACGCCTAAAAAGGTGCGATGTGACAACTGTCGCCCCGAAAATTCTGTTTCAGGCGGCGTGATGATAGGGTAACATTTCAAATTCACGCGCCTTTTTCAAAATCTTATCCATTCACGCCTTTTCATATTATCCAAACACTACCTCTTCATATTATCCAAACGTTTCAAATTCCTTTTCAGATAAACGGATCTTCCTCTCGCTTCATAGTCCATATAAATAGACCGAGCCCCTTTCGCTTCATATATAAGAACACCATTGTGTAGTAGAAATGAAACTATAAATCTGAAAATTGCCCTTAGTACCACGAACAAGACTTTTGGAAAATCATAAAGATCTTCGTGCAAGAGTGTGTCAAAGAAAAAGAAATAAAGCAAATTATTTATGTGGGATATTAGTGATGTCATTTGAGACACGAAACTGTGGATCCCGGGAACGAATCTCTTCCTTCAAAGTCAAGAGAGACTAAGAAGTGTCTGTGTGGTTTTCCGTGTAAGTACGATTAAATGCTTTTTAAGAAGCATTGAAAGGCAGCTTTTCAATATTAGGCTATAAGGGTGGCTTTCTCTTCAACCGAACTACGGAACTTGATATAAGATCGAAAGTTGAGTGAAGTACTTGTGTGGCTGGTGTAGCCTAGATCATCAAGTAGGTTTGTGAATTTTTCAGTGAATTGGTGAAATAGTATAGAAATCTCAAAACAAAATTTAAAATGGATCTTTTGGGTAGAAATATCTTTGTGTTAGAACATTTCATAAAGATCTCACAAATAAAAGTAAAAGAGATTCCTTGGTACATACCACAAGAGTAGTTTCGTTAATACATCGGTGAAAAACTAGAACGTGCAATTGTTCACTGTTAATTCATTAGAGGTATTGGATTGTGGGTTTCACTTAGATCATGGTGAAATGAAACTAAGATCATTAACACATATGTTGTGTAACCATAAACCTCAGTGGTAAATGCTGAGAGTCTTAAGGGTTACATACATGAAACGAAATGTAATGGAGAAAAAAAATGTTGAGATGGTTAAAGAACCGAAAGTACCCCTGCTATGTGAAAGTGACCAAACAGATAACTCTTGACTAATTGTGAGAAGAGTAAGGTAGCTCGTGACTTAAGTGATTTTTGCAGCCAGATTGGGAAGAAACGATTTGTAT
The DNA here is from genome assembly GCF_052849685.1 of Lactuca virosa. Classification (NCBI taxonomy): domain Eukaryota; kingdom Viridiplantae; phylum Streptophyta; class Magnoliopsida; order Asterales; family Asteraceae; genus Lactuca; species Lactuca virosa. The sequence goes on along the minus strand of NC_136426.1, from coordinate 214,572,461 downwards.
ATATCGAATCAGCAAGGCTTCACTTAGATTCTTTGAGGCTTTGGACAACATGCTGCAACATGCTTTTAGGGACACTTACCTAGTACAAAGATAAAGAAATTTATACCTTCCCCAGCTCCATCATGTGAATTTGTCCATGAACCTTTCAATAGGATATTTTTGGTATTTTGATTTATATGTGAAAAAGAAATAAAATAAAACTAAACACAAAAAAATATTTTTGTTAATTCGGATTATCTGAAAAACAAATAAAAACAGAGAATTAAATATTTTTGGATTTTTGATTTTTTTTATAAAATAAGAACAAATAGGAAAATATTTTTGTATTTTTGATTTTCTGAAAAAGAAATAAAAACAGAAAAAAATAATGCACAAACAATATACAAAAAGATTCAACAGAAAGTTCGCCTTTTGAAGGATGAAGCGAAATATACCGAGCGTTCGGTTCAATTCGGTCCCCGAAAATTTTGGAAGCGAAATAGACCGAGCGTTCGCACTATTTCGCTTGTTAAAATTTTAATGAGGCGAAAGCGAAAGTGATACTTATGGAAGCGAAGGTGGTTTTGGTACTGATTCAGCTTCCATCATTCCTAAGCCTTGGAGTATTCTATTAAAGGTTGCCTCAGGCAAGGGTTTTGTGAATATGTCAGCCAATTGATCAGCGGAACGAACGAAATGAATTTCAACATTACCATCTTCCACATGATCCTTGATAAAGTGGTAACTCAGTGCTATATGTTTCGTCTTTGAGGGTTGCACTGGGATATGGCATATCCGGATTGCGCTTTCAGAGTCACAGTAGAATGGGATTCACTTCATGTTTAGACCATAATATATCAACTGACTTTGAATCCAAATTACCTGCGAAGCACACGATGCAGCAGCTATATATTCAGCTTCGGTTGTGGACAAAGATACACATGTTTGTTTCTTGGACTGCCAGCTGACGAGTTTGCCATCCAGAAATTGACATCCGTCAATCGTGCTCTTCCGGTGTAGACCACATCCTCCATGGTTGGCATCAAAGAATGCTTGAACGAAGAAGCCAGATTTAGCTGGATACCATATACCGAGAGACAAGGTTCACTTCAAATATCTGAAGATATTCTTAACAGCCACCATGTGAGGTTCGAGTGGATTGGCTTGGAACCTGGCACAATAGCAAATAGAACACATGATATATGGCCTACTAGCTGTAAGATACATTAGTGAACCTATCATTTGACGATAGAGAGTCATATCAGCTTCCGGTTTGTCCATAGATGGTGTTAGCTTCGTTCCGAATGACATTGGAACCTCCACTCTTGAATCTCCCATTATGCCAAATTTCGCCAGCAAGGTCTTTGTGTAAGCCTCCTGATTGATAAATATACACTCTGGTCTCTGTCTTATGTTCAGTCCAAGGAAAAAGTTAATTGGACCCATTGAGCTCATCTCAACTTTAGTCTCCATCAATTTCCGGAATTCAGCTGTTAAGATAGGATTCGTGGAACCGAAGATGATGTCATTGACATAGATTTGGACGATCATTAAGTGGTCACCTTCTTTCTTGCGAAAGAAGGTTAGGTGAACCGAACCTTGTTTGAATTTAGACAATTGTAGAAAGCGAGTTAGAGTTTCATACCATGCTCTAGGGGCTTGCTTCAAAGCATAAACCGCATTGTCTAGAATGTAGCAATGATCAGGATTTTTTTCATTCACAAAACCTGGTGGTTGTTCAACATATACGGTTTCTTCCAACTCCCCATTCAGGAAAGCACACTTGACGTCCATTTGAAAAACTTCAAAATTCTTATGTGCTGTGTATGTGAGAAAGATTCACACCGATTCTAATCTTGCTACTGGAGCGAAGGTTTCTTCATAATCAATACCTTCCTCCTGACAGTATCCCTTAACGACCATCCTTGCTTTGTTTCGTATCACATTCCCTTCTTTATCCATCTTATTACGAAATACCCACTTTAAACCAACTACAGATGCATCCTTTGGAGTAGGAATCAGTCTACAGACCGTGTTTCTTTCGAACTCATTTAGCTCGTCTTGCATAGCTTGTACCCAATCAGAGTGATCGAGTGCAATATTAAGTGTATTCAGTTCAATTTTGGAGACGAACGAATTAAACATGCAAAGTTCCACTTGAGAGAATAAAGCAGTTTGCTTCGCTTTCAGTTAAGAGCTTGTAAGAACTCCCTCAGACGATTAACTAATAACTTGAGTTTTTGGATGATCTTTTGTCCATTTTGTGAGTGGAGGGTAATTTGGATCATTGGCAGGATCCAATTCAACATTGACTTCCTCCTCGAATTCTGATTGTACATCCGAATCATCATTTGTATTTTTATTTTCCCCCTCGAATGATGGGACAGTTTCAACAACTGGTTCAGAATTCTGCCCCTTGAGTATACTTTCATGGGTCATGGTTAGAGATGGGTTCTCCCCTTGGAAAGATGAATCAGGTTTATTTGATGTAGACAAACCTTCCCCTTGCAATGGTGTGCTTTCTTTTGGAGGTTCGCTTGGCCCTTGAGGTTCGCTTTCCATCTCTTTTTCAGCGTCATCGATTATCTTCTTTAGGTTATCAATTTTATTATCAGCTGCCCTCGCTTCAGAGTGGATGGCCTTTTCTGGTTCATCAAAGATCAACATGTACTCTTCACACTGATTGGATATCGACACTGTGACTTGACCTGTCTTAGGAAAGATTTCCTCCATAGGACCTTCGCTTGATTGAAACTTCTTCATGTAATTTTCATCAAACGTGACATAATCGGTTTCTTCTATATTCTTTGATCTTTTGTTGAGAACCCTATATCCCTTGGAGGTTATAGAGTACCCTAGGATAATCCATTCGTCAGCTTTCACATCGAACTTGTTTCGGTTCTCTTTGGAGTTGAAAATGAAACACCTGGAACCAAAGACATGGAAAAACTTGGCGTTAGGTTTGTGATTATTAAGAATTTCATATGGAGTGATAGAAAATCGCTTATTGAGGAAGGATCGGTTCTGGGTATAGCACGCAACAACAATAGCATCAACACATATATAAAGAGGAAGAGAAGCGAAGCTAAGCATGGTTCGAGCGGCCTCACATAACGAACAGTTTCGTCTTTCAACTACCCCATTCTGTTGTGAGTATAAGGAGCTGAAAAGTTGTGTGTGACTCCCTTTTTGGCTAGAAATTCTTCAAACTCTTTGTTCTTGAATTCCAATCCATTGTCGCTTCTAACATTTCTAAGCAGCTTTCGCAGTTGAAGCTCCACTTGCTTGATAAAGTTCTTGAGTTTAGGAGTCGCCTATAATTTCTGTTTAAGAAAATATACCCAAGTGAATCGTGAAAAATCATCGACAATAACAAGGATGTACTTACTACCACCGACACTCTCAATTGCCAAAGGCCCACAGAGATCGATGTGTAGAAGTTCAAAAGGTTCAATAATCTTTGTGTTCACAAGAGTTGGATGACTCTTCCTGCTTTGCTTCCCCATTTCGCATGCAGCTCATAGATGATCCTTATCAAACTTCAAGAGGGGAAGACCTCGCACATGATCACAAGGAACGGGCTTGTTGATATCTTTGAAGTTGAGGTGCGAGATTCTTCTGTGCCATAACCAGCTATCATCAGATTGAGCTTTCTTTAACAGGAAAACAACAAGCTTCCCTCGTATCGAATTCAAATTTAACGGATACATCTCTCTTTTTCGTTGTGACTTTAATAGAACTATATTCGTTTTCTTCTTTATGATCTCTAATCCTTCATCATCAAATGAAACCTTTAGGCCAGACCCCACAACCAATTGCGAAACGCTGATTAGGTTGTGTTGTAATCCTTCCACATATGCAACTTTACGGATTGAGAAATCTCCATTAGTGATCATCCCGTAGCCTTTTATTGTGCCATAAGAATTGTTTCCATACTTGACACATCCACCATCTTTGAGAGCCTGAAACTCCCTCAGCTCTTCCTTCTTCCCTATCATGTGACACGAGCAGCCACTATCAATATACCATTCGTCGTCAAACTGCTCGTCATGAATAACCTGCAAGAATTAAGCAGATTTAGGAACCCAAATTTTCTTGGGTCCCGGTGAGCCTTTTACAGAACAAGGAAAAGCAATAGAAAGATCAAACATATACATTCATTTTAATAAAGTGGTTTCGTCTTTCCTTTTAATGGTGAAAACCTTGATTTTGTTATTCTTTTTCGCATTTGATTTGTTTGAATTAGACTGTTTATCTTTGTTTTGATTCCTAACAGATTCTTTCTTAATCTTCCTAGAGTTAGTGGTCGTTCGTACTTCAGAATCTGAGATGAGCTTTCCCTTTCCTTTAACATCCTTGAAGGGAGTTTTCTTCAGTTGAGAATGAAGAGGATTGGATCTAGGAGCAAAAATACTGTTTCGGTTCTGTTGACTGCAAGAGTGACATTTCGAGCATTGATTAGGATTTCCCTATGAGCTTACTTTCGCCTTCTGATGAGACAACCTTTCCTTGCGAACATAGTTAGAGTTTTGGGATTGCCAGAACTATTTTCTCTCGTTGAGATTCTTCTGATATCTCCTGTTTCTCTGACGTTTCTGTTTAGCTAGTTGCTTGGAAGATTTATGAATATTAATATTCAGTTTCGCTCTTCTTGCATGTGCTTCGTTATTCACTAATGAAGATTCGCTTGTTGTCTTCGTAATTTCGCTTTGAACCTCCTTTGTACCACTAGTACTCGCTTTGTCAAAGCTTGAAGGATTATTGATTGGTTCAGCCACATATATGCCTTTGACTCTCCACGAGGTTCATTCTGACAGCCCCACAGTTTCATATGCATTGTCAATAGGGGCAGACCAGAAATACTCTTCACAACCATTTGCATTATCTTCATTTACGAAGCCTGTCAGCTCAACAGTTTGATTCTTGGTAACTCTAGTAGAGGCGTACACCTGATTTGCCACTGTTTGCAGCTTTTGATATACAACAGCCTTCTCTTTCGGGACTTTGGACTTATCTTTGGACATATGAGTAAACTCAATAGAGTTTTCGTATATGAGACCTTTTACAGGTTCAGGTTCGGTTTTGATAAACTCCAAACATTCAACCTCGTCCTCTGCAGATGTTTCACTCATATCACTGTCCCCGTCAAATTCAGAAGTATTTTCATCATTAATCTTGTTTTCTGAACTTAACTTGGTACTCAATGAATCAAATTTCTGTACGGTTTCAGTCTTAATTTGCAGCTTATCATTATCATCCAATAAGTTTCTAAGCATGTCCTTGTGGTCTTTGGACTTAATAAAAGGACTCAATTTTGTCCATTCCTATCCTATAGGCATCAGAGATTTCCTCTGAAGAGACGATTGATTCATAGTTATAGCAATCAGCATCGATTTCGTCCTCCTTTAATTCAAGGAAAGGCAAAATCATTTTGTGAATCTTTTTGCCAATTTCACAATCTAAATGCAAGTGAGTAATATTGGAATATAAACGTTTATCGATCAAGAAAAAAATATTCCTTTGTTTCAAAAACTTTAAATTGTCACGTTGCAAATAAATTAGTTCATCTCTAGCCCTAACTAATTCTTTCCCCTTCTACTCTATCCAAATCCTTCGCTCCTCACTCTTGGAAGACACCCTGCTGATTTGATTAGTTAGGTTAGAATTTGCGAGGCGAGTTTGTTTTAGGCTAGCACTTAAACTAGAAAATTTGAATTTTAAATCATTTAATTCCTTTTCATAGTTAGATACGGGTATTTTAAGTGATTCAAGGATGGAATTTACCTTTTTGATCAACTGATCACATTCGTTGATCTGCTCTCCAACTGCTTTTGCTGCGAAACATCTATCTTCCATCTGCTTCACTTCATCATACCCACCATCTGTAGTATAACCTCTCATTTGTGACACACCCGCTGTCACCATCAAACACCTTCCTGCAAACTCAGAGCCTTCATTCTTCAGAACAAATGCCCTGCCATGTCTGGGCTTGCGAACTTCCTCATGTTCCGGGTCAGTCGGCCAAACTTCTACTCCACCGAACTCATTCTCTGCAACATTTTCCTGCACAAGTAAAACAAGCATAGATTTGTCGTTAATCTTCTTTTTCTTGATCTCCTCTAGCTTATGCATGTGGTAAGCCTCTTCATCTTCTCCATCTTTCTTCTCATTCATCTTTTGTAGCATGCAGTCCTTTGCCAAATGATTCTGCCCGTGACAGTAGTGGCAGTCTAACCCAGAGTTACCAACTATCTTTCCTTCCTTCTTCTCTTCTTCCTTCTGAGGAGTATTCTTATTCTCCTCCTTGGCCTTCTCGGAGTTGTAACTCCCTTGCCAGTTTCGGTTCTTAGCAGACGAGAATTTCTTCCTTGCGAACCGCATAGGGTTAGACACCATCAAAGCATACTCTTCACTAGTCAAATCACACTCAGTAAGATCTGAATCTACTTCTTCTTCAACCACATTCTTACCCTTTGAGATAAGGGCCAAGGATCCCATGCTTGAAACTACTTTCGCTTCTTTTGTCACAACACTTTCATGTGACTTGAGAATTCCCACGAGCTTCGCCGACGAGTAGGTTTTAAACTGTTCATGAGCTTTAATAGTTGAAAACACTGTTGGGTTTTCAGCATTTTAACACTCCTATGGTGTACATGCAACCCTAGAAACCTTGGATCTATGTGTGACTAAGATAGATGCAAATAATTATTTTTCCAAGGTTCTTATCCTAACTAGCATGGCATGGGGTACTTGAATCAAATAAAACTAGTAGAATTACTTACCTTGTAGTAGTTGTTGATTGCTTGGAGTTTGAGAGCCTAGCACCAATAATGTGGATGCCTCAAATGGAAGTCACAAATCACCACAAACTTGGAAACTTGAGAGAATAGTCACAAACTTCTTGAAATCAGCCCTATTAGTTTACACACATCAACTAGTGCAATTTCAAGAACCAAAGCCTCCTTTATATAGTGTGGTGGATTAAGGTTACATCCATGTAAACCCTAATACCCATGTCTTTTCATTTCCATGAGATCCATGGGTTAAAGCTCCATGGAGTATCCATGGACTTTCCATCCAAGCCTAGCCCATTCCAAATAGGCATTAGCCCACAATATATAAATACAAGAGCCCATATTTAATTAGTCATACTTTTGATCTCTAAATTAATTCTAAATTAATTATAGATCAACACTAATTAAATAATATAATTTTATATTAATATATTAGAACTTATACTATATTAATAAATCATAACTTATACTATTCTCAAAAGATTATCCGTATATTGTTCGGTTGAAGTGCAACCCAAATGGACCATGCCGGGTCGGGTCAAGTACATACAAAATATAGTTAAGGACTTAGACACTATCTCCAACAGTCTCCCACTTGGATAAGTCTAATAACTATAGTTGCAAGTATGACTTCAGCAACCGATCAGCAATCGTAGCTCTTAAAACTCTGTTGAACTATGAAGCGCCACTTTAGATAAGTGATCATATAATCCTCTGTTCTAGATATCAGCCGGACAAATACATGCCACATGGTCTTGCTTATTGCCCAGTATTTTTTTCCCGATTTTTGATTTGTTTGACATAGAACTTAACTGAACACATCAATTTAGTTCTGACCGGGCCCGGTACATAGGCCAAAACAAAATCATCGAGGGGCCCAGATATCGCTTCTAATCCTAGAAGGAACAGATAAACTTCGACTCATAGGTTTGCTCTACTACTTGTTGAACTACACACAAAGGCACGGTTTATAACATCGAGTTACCAATGCGTTTTCGTGCAATCAATGCATAACCAACTCATAGGCAACAAATCATATCTCTAGGTTTGAAGACTTATATGATATTACCGTCTCACGATCACTCGAGATAAATTCCATGAAGTGATACAAGTGAGCGTGGGTTGAATCCAATACTCAGAACTTATGAGCACTCATGAGTGTTGTAGCCCCGCTTTGTCTAACATCTTAGAGCTCTACAAGCCAACCCATGACAGTCTTGATTCATATCTACTTCCAACATATGACCGACTGTGGAGAGTTTGAATAATATGATATAAACCATAACATAATTATTCTGGAAGTCAAAACATGCAAAAAGAAATAATAGTAAACGATTGACAAGAGATAGCAACACTTTACTCATAAATAACAGCTTTTATTTATCATCAAATGTCAATTAAATTTTACAAATTTCAAGATTATCTAACTACTAAAACTAATATCATCCTTCAGCCCTATGCTCCGAGCATGCTGGAGATGCTTAGCCCGAGTCAGTCCCTTCGTGAGGGGATCTGCTGGGTTCTCATCCTATGATACCCTTTTGCTACGAGGATTCCTTCTTCTATTCGATGTCTGATGAAGTGATATTTTCTGTCAATGTGTCTGGATCTCCCATGATCTCTTGGTTCCTTGGATAAGGCAACCGCACTATTGCTGTCACAGAAAATCTCCATTGGCTCCTTTATAGCTGGTACAACTCCAAGGTCTCCGATGAAGTTCTTTAGCCATATAGCCTCCTTTGCTGCCTCGCTTGCTGCTATATACTCTGATTCACAAATGGAATCAGCCACTGTCTCCTGCTTGGAACTTTTCCAAAAATTGCCCCTCCGTTTAGAGTAAAGACCCAGCCCGATTGAGATCGGAAATTATCCCTGTCAGTCTGAAAGCTAGCATCACTGTACCCTACAACTCTCAAGTCCTCACTGCCACCCAGGGTAAGGACCCAGTCCTTAGTCCTCCGTAGGTACTTGAGGATATTCTTTACCGCAGTCCAGTATGCCTTGCCAGGGTTCCCCTGATACCTGCTAACCATTCTCAAAGCAAAGGCTACATCAGGTCGAGTACACGTCATAGCATACATGATCGATCCTACAGCTGAAGCATAAGGTATTCGACTCATTTCTGCTATCTCAGCCTCATTACTAGGGCTTTGTGTCTTACTCAATCTGGCGTTACTCTGGATGGGTAACTCCCCTTTCTTGGAGTTATGCATGTTGAACCTTTTCAACACTTTGTCCACATAGGTGCTTTGACTAAGTCCAATTAGTCTTTTACTCTTGTTTCCCAAAATCCTTATCCCTAGGATATAAGCAGCTTCTCCAAGGTCCTTCATAGCGAAACACTTCCCAAGCCAGGACTTTACTTCCTGCAGGGTTGGGATGTCATTTCCTATGAGTAGTATGTCATCCACATACAGTACCAAAAAGCTGACTATACTCCCACTAGCCTTGATATAGACACAAGATTCATCTTCACTCCTTGAAAAGCCAAATTCTTTGACTTTCTCATCAAAGCAAAGATTCCATCTGCGAGGTGCCTGTTTTAATCCATAAATGGATTTCTCGAGCTTACACACTCTACTGGGGTACTCTGTACTGACAAAACCCTCTGGCTGAACCATGTAAACATCTTCAGCCAAGTTTCCATTAAGGAAAGCGGTTTTGACATCCATTTGCCATATTTCATATTCATGAAATGCAGTAATGGCTAACAGAACCCTAATAGACTTAATCTTGGCCACTGGTGAAAAGGTCTCATCATAATCAAGTCTCGGAGTTTGAGAATAACCCTTTGCAACCAGTCGTGCCTTATAAGTGTGTACATTACCATCCATGTCGGTCTTCTTCTTGAAGATCCATTTGCACCCAACTATCTTACGATCAGGTACATTGTCAACCAAGTTCCAAACTTGATTGTCATACATGGACTGTATCTCGGTATCCATAGCCTCTTTCCATTTAGCAGCCTCAGGGCCTGCCATGGCTTCCGTGTAGTTGTTAGGCTCATCCAGATTTACCAGTGTGTTATCACTGATAAGTGTCTCGCCATATGCAGTAATATGAAAACCATAATAATGCCCAGGTGCATTCCTAACTCTGGTGGAACGCCTCAGAGGTATAGATTCTTCAGTCGGCTCAACAGGAGTTTCCTCCTCAGGTTGAGGGCTAGGGTTTGAGGTTCCTTCACCATTTGACTCTTGAATATCCTCAAGGTTAATTTGCCTCCCACTGTCTCCTTGGCTCATGAATTCTCTCTCTCGAAAGAATTCTCTTCTTGCTACAAAGACCACATTATCACTGGGTCTGTAGAAGATGTAACCAAAGGATTTCTATGGTTAGCCGATGAAAATACACCTTTGGCTTCGGGGTTCGAGCTTATCATGAGTCTCGCGTCTCACGAAAGCCTGCAACCCTAAATCTTGATGTGGTCTAGATTGGGAACTTTTCCAGTCCACACCTCGTGAGGTGTTTTGGCAACCTTCTTTGTAGGGACTAGATTAAGGATATGGGCGGTAGTCTCTAAGGCATACCTCCAAAATGAGATTGGTAGCGAAGCTCGACTCATCATGGAACGAACCATGTCCAACAAGGTCCGATTGCGCCTCTCAGCTACACCATTCAACTGTGGTGTCCTAGGAGGTGTCAATTGTGAGACAATCCCACATTCCTTAAGATAGTCAAGGAATTCAGTACTAAGATACTCACCACCACGATCGGATCGAAGCATCTTAATGTTCCTGCCCAACTGATTCTCCACTTCTTGCTTAAACTCTTTGAATTTCTCAAAGGTTTCTGACTTATGCTTGATTAGGTAGCCATATCCATATCTACTAAAATCATCAATAAAAGTCACATAGAACCGATTAGCATCTCTTGTGGCGGTTCTGAAGGGTCCACACACATCCGTGTGTATGAGGTCCAACAAACCTTCACCCCTAGCACAAGTGCCAGTAAAAGGTGACTTTGTCATTTTACCAAGCAAACAAGATTCACAACTATCATCTGACTTTAGGTCAAATGACTCCAAGACTCCATCCTTTTGGAGTTGGCCTATGCGTTTCTTGCTTACATGTCCAAGACGACAATGCCATAAGGATGCTTTATCTAAGCTAGTAGAAGAGTTAATACACAATACATTATTTCCTAGATTATCTACAACATATACAGTTTCATACACGCCATCACAAGGTAATGCTTTAAAATAAAGAACATTATTAAAGAAAGCATCAATACTACCATTATTATTATCAAAATAAAAGGTAAAACCTTGTTTATACACTGCATGAAAGGAAATAACATTTCTTTCCATTTCTGGCGAATAATAACATTTATTCAAATCTAATGTAAACCCATTATTTAGCACTAAGGAATAAACTCCTATCTTGGTGACAGGTGAAGCTTTCCTGTTTCCCATGATCAAGTTTATCTTTCCCTGCTCCACATTATCACTTCTTTTTAGTCCCTGCAAATCACAACATATGTGAATACCACAACCTGTATCAAGGACCCAAGACTTAGAATGAGGTGAGTTATTAGACAATATAGTGTATATACCTGCATGGTTGGGTTTTACTTTCCCATCCTTCAAATCTTGTTGGTACTTTGGCCAGTTTCGCTTCCAGTGCGACTTTTCATGGCAATAGAAGCATTCAGCCTCATTAGGGTTAGCAGAAGGAGTGACAAAACCTTTCTTGGTTTTGCTTGAAGAGGAGCCTTCAAGGGTCTTACCCTTGGTACCCTTAGAAGGGTTCTTTCTCTTCTTCCATTTGCCATGCCCGATTGCCAAGACATTGGCCGCAGTTGGAGTAGGAGTAGGAGTAGTAACAACCGACTTACCCTTTAGACCACTTTCGACGGTCTTCAAGAGTCCTTGAAGTTTGCTGAGGGTGACTTCTTCCTTGTGCATGTGATATGTCATGCGGAATTGATCATAACACGATGACAAGGAGTGCAAAATGATGTCTATTGCTAACTCCTCAGGGAAGTTCACATTCAGCTTCACTAAACGGTCTACATACCTTTGCATTTTCTGCATGTGGCCCGTGATGGGTTCACCATCCTTCATTCGGGTTGTTATCATGGAGGAGATTATTTCATATCGCTCTTGACGAGCACTTTGATGGTAGCGGTCCATCAAGTCCTGGTGCATCTCAAAAGGATAATAGTCCTCATAGGAGTTTTGGAGTTCGGCTGTCATGGTGGCAATCATGATGCATGCCACTTTTGTAGCATCTCTTTCATGTACCTCATATTCAGCAAGCTCTTTAGGAGTAGCAGTTGGCTCGGGTACCTTCAGCTCCTTGTCGAGAACATATTCTTTGTTCTCATACCGAGTGACCATCTTGATGTTTCTGATCCAATCTGTAAAGTTGTACCCATCAAAGATGACTCTCCCACAAAGATTCATGAGAGAGAAGGAGCTAGTAGGGTTTGAGCCAGAAGCATTGTTATTGGAAGACATCTGAAAAGAAGGGGGAATAGATTAGATTAGATATAGAGATAGTTCTTAACAAAACACCCAAATGTAATATTAAGGCTAGGACCCAACACAATATTTTATAACTTAGAAGAGGGATGCCGTAATCTAAGCTATAAGATATTTGAAGGTAGGTGAATGACGATTCACCAATTTCCACCATGAAAAATGAAATATTTAATTAGGTTTTAATTGGTTTAGAAACTCCTAGATTCTTTGAGATTCATTGAACTTTCTTCAATGGCATTTTTCAATCTCGAGTGTGCCCTTCAAGTTTTTGTGACTGGGATGCTGAGGATCACAAAACAAGGTGTGAAGTAACCATGCAAATTACTTGGTACCCTTAATGTATTACCCCTCAATCGATGTGCCTGTTAACCACACATGTTCCATCGATACTATGATAAACATTAAGTCACCCTTTACCTACCTTGTTAAATTCAAGTTAGTATGCCAGTTAACCACACACGCTCCACTAACGACTTAAACAAAGTGTAAAGTGTAATTTCATGGATTAGCACCGTATTCACATTTTCCTAAAATAACTAAGATTGAGAATTCAATAAAGTTTAGTTACTTTACTATTATCATTATACTTTTAATGACAATTTATAAGTCCTTGTCCTACCCGTTCGGCTAACGACCCTCCACCGATCAAGGAAGCCGTGGGTGAGAGTGGACACCCATTAAGTTGCCATTTTATAGGCAACAACCTTATACCCCCCTTATAGACCGGCTTCGTGAATGAGGCGTACTAGCGGTAAGAGGACTTGATCTTATACATATATAAATATTATTAAACTTATAATATTATAAAGAATAAGGGTTGAATTTTAACTTTTAAAATTCTAGGCGTTGGAACTAAAGTTTTTAATATGACTTTACATGTTCCAAAACATGAGGGCAAGTTTTGTAAACTTTCAAAACTTTTCATTTCTCATAACTTATGAGTTAATGGTTATTAAAAATGAAGACTCTTCATTTTTTGTAACCTATGTGTTCTTTTAATGGTTATTTATAAATGTGACTTTTGGTTATCCATAACTTAAGAACTAGTTATGGACTCCATTAAAACAAATAAAGATCAAGAATTAATCTAATCAATTATTAGCACATAATTTCTATTATCTTCTAAACTCATATGTTTATGAATGTTCATATCAAAAATTTCAAGAATCGTAAGTACATATACAAAACTTGAAATTTTGATACGAGGTTTTGAACAAAACTTCGATTTTCAAGTTTTTTTTTTTTTTTTTTTTTTGCATCAAGTATCAAATAAACAAACCTGGCTCTGATACCACTGTTGGGTTTTCAACATTCTAACACTCCTATGGTGTACATGCAACCCTAGAAACCTTGGATCTATGTTTGACTAAGATACATGCAAATAATTATTTTTCCAAGGTTCTTATCCTAACTAGCATGACATGGGGTACTTGAATCAAATAAAACTAGTAGAATTACTTACCTTGTAGTAGTAGTTGATTGCTTGGAGTTTGAGAGCCTAGCACCAATAATGTGGATGCCTCAAATGGAAGTCACAAATCACCACAAACTTGGAAACTTGAGAGAATAGTCACAAACTTCTTGAAATCGGCCCTCTTAGTTTACACACATCAACTAGTGCAATTTGAAGAACCAAAGCCTCCTTTATATAGTGTGGTGGATTAGGGTTACATCCATGTAAACCCTAATACCCATGTCTTTGCAGTAGTGCAAGAACTCACCAAACGAAAGGTGTCAGATTGTAGAGCGAATATGATCATCCTCATTGCCTTAATGTTGCTGATCAGTTTATCCTTCTCGTCTTGAGGGAATTCCTTCACATCGACCATGAGTTGATTCTACTCTTTATGTGTCATTCTAGTTCTATTTGTTCCTGATTGAACAAACGGACCCAAAGTGATAGCTTCCCAGATCAGATATCCATGATCCTCTGAGCCGAGAACATATTCTTCGAAGTGAAGAGCCCAGACTTCATATTCATGAGTATATAGGATCGGAACCCTCATGGTCGACCCAATGCTGTTAGAGATGTTGATCGGATTGTTTTGAGACTCGTCGTGAGACATGATGACTTGATTTTCCTTCCTGTCAAGAATCAGACTTGTAAAAACTAAGTTAGGGTAAAATCGAGATCAAGGAGTAGCGTCAATAAAGAGATGACGGCTCCAACAGATTCGATAATAGCGGAAACCCTAAAAACTTTCTTCAAACAGAAGAGATGCGTATGGATTACATAGCCTCCTGCTCTGATACCAATTGATAAGGCTAAAAACCTTGAGATCGATTAGATTCTTAAACAAACAAATCAAGAACACAAAGCAAATAGAACACCAGATAATCAAAAGAGAGTCTAATGATTAAAAAGCTACGACCTCAGAAGAACTCTATAAAGAATTGCCACTGTAGAGGTGTAGTAGGGTTACAATATATCACACCCCCAAACCAGAACGGCGGAAACGTTCGGGGGCGGATGACTTCTTGGGCAGTATCATAACAATGAATATAATAGTGAAGAAAGCAAAAACAACCATCATCAATATAATTGAAAAAGTTACATCGTAGAATGTGTTTACATGTTTTCGAAAACAATTACATCATGATGACAAAATATGTTTTGAACTTAACGCCTTAGCGTCCCTGTCTTCAAAGCTGAGCATTACCTGCTCACTGAAATCATGAGAATACAAGTAGTTTTGAAAAAGTGTCAACAATTAAGTTGGTGAGTTCATAAGAGTTTTATTTTGAAACGAAACTGTTTCCTTTGTAAAAGCGATAAAGTTGATTCCAGAAAATCCGATATTTTCCTTAAAGAGTGAATTGAAAGTTTCAATGTTATGAAATAGTGCATCCTAGAATTTCCTATAGTTTCCTTCTATAATCTCCAAGTATATATAAGTTATATAAAATTAAAGTTAGATAAACCGTCGAATGTAATGGGTCTGCCCTAGGCCCATAACCAAACAAGGAACAGGAAATAAAGCAGACCCACCAATTCTAAGTCGACTAAATTCTATATAACTCTAGCATATACACTTAGTAATTATGGCTGAAAACTAACAATTCTAGATAGAATGTAGTCTTAAAAACCAAAGACCGAGACTATGCCTATCATACTTCATCAAGTAGTGGTAGTGGACATAAACTATACATATCATAATTCACCAAATAGTGGTAGTGATAGTGAACATGAATTATGCATATTATAGTTTATCGAATAGTGGTAGTGGTAGTGAACATAAACTATACATATCATAATTCACCAAATAGTGGTAGTGATAGTGAACATGAATTATGCATATTATAGTTTATCCAAAAGTGGTGGTGGTAGGGAACATAAACTATACCTATTATAGTTTATCATATTGTTTGTAATGTAATGCAACCTAACTATACCTATTATAGTTAGCGTATTTGTTGGTAGTGTACACTTATTATAGTTTATTGTAATTACTTGTAGTAGTGACAAACCTTGGTATATGATTCATACCTTCAAGATAAGGTAAATAATATGTATTATCATTCACATGTATTCAATTAGTACCATCCTTGTCATGGCTTACCAAATGTTTGTATGTAACGGATGTAAACTTTGTTTAAGACAATTTATTATTTCACCATACTTAATATAGTAAAAACCCATTTGTTTTCTGATGTATGTCTACATACCAAGAAAAATCATCAAAGGTCTAAATCAGAATCCGTAAATTTTGAGAGTTTAGAAAATATGTCTAGTTTGTTCATAAATTTTCTCATTATTTTTAGTGACCTCCAACTTGTCTGAAAAAGTCCATAATCACAGACTGGTCCGGATTTGTTCTTGAAATGATAGACAGTTTTGTAAAAATCACCATAAATTGTGGAAAAATCTTATGGAGATGTGCAAGTAGCCATTTTAAAGGTATCGATCTGAACTATTTGCACCTAGTACTGTTTTGAAAACTAATATGTTTAAGTTGTCCAAAACAGTCCGTGAATGGAGTTAAACTTTCCTGATGAAAGCTGTTGGAAAAGTTTAGTTGTGTTCTTGGTGTTTTAACTTGTATCCCCCCCCCCCCCTTAAAACTTAAGAAAACATGAAAAGATAGGGGTATGAACTCACCTTGTGTGTTCTTAGTGGATGGATGTTGAAGAAAAGAAGTGTTCAACTCAAGAACACTTAGAAGATGCCTTGAAGGTTCTAAGATCTAACACAAATGTGATGGGATTTGTGTAAGTAATCTATGATTTGGGTAGAAGGAAGTGAAATAATCATAAGGAGGATAATATCACCTACCAAAAGTGGAAGAAAACTTGATGATCAGCCCTTGAACCTCGAATTTGAGAGAGAGAGAAGTGAGAGAGAAAGGTGTTTGTTCTTTGGTGGAAAATGAGAGAAATAAGAGAGGAGAGATAATGATTATACCTTTTGTTCAAGTGTATGGCTGGAAGAAAATGATGGGAAGGACGATGGAAGTGACTAGGTATGGTGGAAGGACAAGGGTTGGTCATGGAGTGGGTATGGGGTGGTTGCTTGTGTCATATACTAAGGCAAAGTCAACACTCCACCAATAATATCCCACCCACTCTTCTTGGATAAGGATTATACCCCAAAAAACGTGATTAATTATGAAGTATGGGGTTTTATATGTTAAAATATGATTTTGGGTGAAAATCCCGTGTAAAAATAATTAAAATCGGGCTTAAAACGCAAAACTAGTCGAAAACCGGGTGAAAATGGCGAACCTGCGAGGCTTCTCGCATTGGGGAACCGAAGGTGGCAAGTTTCGGTCCTAAGGAGGTGGGGACCAAAGTGGCTTGTGAAGCTAGGAGCAAAGGCGAAGTGTCAGAAGCGAACCTGGGCGAGGAGCGAAATAGACCGAGAGGAGGTTCGGTCCGAAGGGACCTTCGGGTTCGGTCCTCATGGTTTCTGTTCAGCAGCTTCGGGTTCGGTTCTAAGAGGCTAGTTTCGGTTCTGAGCAGTTCGGTCCCTTAGGTCTCGGTCCTTAGCAGGTTCGGTCCCTATAGGGGACTTCGGTTCTTAAGAGGGTTCGCCCCTTAAGAGAGGGTTTCGGTTCCTTAAGGCTATCTTACCCATTTTTACCCCGTTTTAAGTGGTTTTTGACCCGGTTAAGGGTCGGGATGACCCAAATGATTACGAAAAGTTAAAGGAGCTTTTGAGAGAGATTTGGGAGAGATTTGTAATAGAGAAAGATAGAGTGAAAGAGATTGGGAGAGGCTTCATTTGTGACCTTTTTGAGTGTTTGGCTTTGCAACGCAAGGTCCGTAAACCCCTTTAAGTCATGTTTAAGGATCTTACACACCCCCGATGGGTATGCAATATTGTTTTATCGTTTTGTTAACTCACTTACCCTGATTAGGGTTACAGAAATCTAAAAATACGAATTTTCCAAATGATGATTTCTTATTAAAATAGCGAGTTGTACAGTATTTACATAACGTAAACCCTAGTATACAAGGGCTAATTGAGTTGACCGGTTTGACTTGATGACTTTATTTGCCTTTGACTTGACCGGAATTTGATGATTGTCACATCATCCCCCCGTTAGAAGGAATTTCGTCCCGAAATTTGCATTTTGACAGGGACCTGAAGAGTTTTTGGGGAAAAGATGTGGGTACTCCTCGTAGTACCAGAAATTGATACGGTGAGGTCCAATCCACCCTATGTTAAATGACGACCTTGGAATTTCTTATCGTAACTTGAGCTAAGTCGGCCTGAGAGGAGTGATTGTTTTGGAAAGATAGTGTTTTCTATGTACGCCTTTAGGCTCTCCGATTTATTCTTGTTATTACTACTACGAATGATTTATGTTGTAGTTAGTGAGTACTAGCAGTACGAGTGCTTCAATAATTTATGACGAAATTTATAGTATAAGTCCTACTAGTTCTTTTATAATCGCTTGGTGTACACCGGCCGTATATCATTAAGATTGCAAGGGCAGTCGAATGAGTAACTCCGCCTTAAGCCCACAACCAAACAAGGAACAGGAAGTATGGCGAAATTATACATTCTAAGTCCATAGAATCTTAATGATATATGGCCATAACGTTTACACTAGCCATCATAGATTCACTAGAAAAAACCCTATGTTTTTATATACGTGATAAGACTTATTCAGGTTCGTCGTGTTCGTGAGATTATGGTTGATAAACCCTAAATTGAGCCTAGTTTTAGTAAAATTTAAATCCTACATGTGGTGGTTAGGAGCGCGTACCATTATTCATGGGTGGTTATGGGGAAGTTTCTCCTGCGGTGATCATAAGTACCCTTCCACCGTCACCAACATTCCTTGACCTTGGACAGTCTCTCTTAAATTGTCCCGTTTCACCGCACTCTAACAAGTTGGGCTTGCTCCAACGTCGGGGTCCTGGTTGATGGGTCGTACCGGTGCCTTACAGAAATGGGTAGTGTGTCCCTTCCTGTTGCAATTCATGCAATGCAATTCCCTGCAAGCCCCAATGTGATGGAAGCTACACTTGTTACATTTCGGAAGGGTTCTAGCATATCGATTTATGGTTGTGGGAGTGGCACTAGTTGTGGCAGCATGAACATCGACGATCTACTGCTTATTAGTGGGGTCTTGGGCTGATTGATTCTTCTCGTTGTCCCAAAACTTCCTTTTATTGTTTCCCTTGCCATCTTGCTCAGGGGTGATTTGTTGGATTAGATGTCTAAGCCCATAACTATTATTGGTATGTACTTGACCCGAGAGTAGCATGGTCCATTTGGGTTGCATATCATCTGGACAATTTGTTAGGATGGACTTTTGAGAGAAACTTATTTATGGTTTATTAATATATGATAAGTTATAATATATTAATATGAAATCATATGTTTTAATTAGTATCGATCAAGAATTAATTTGGTATTAATTTAATGATCAAAAGAGACTAATTAAATCTATGGGGACTAATTATGATAATTAGTTATATTTATATGTGTTGGGCTTATGATCCATGTTGGACCAAGTTTTTGTATGGATACATAAGGAATTGGGCCATATGAACCATGGATCATAAAACCCATGGGTATGGATTATGGGTTATACCCATGACCCTTGGAATCCTACATATAAATAGGTTACTCCATAGCCAAAATCACCACTTCTTTTCTTAGAGAAATATGGAGGTCTTTTGGTGCATGGAATTCTCTCTCAGGAGCCACCTTTGTCCTAGGTGTGTTGTGATTCCATTTGAGGCATTTCATACTATTGGTGCTAAGCTCTTAAGGCCAAATACATCAAGACTTCAAGCCACATAAAAGGTATGTTTCCCTAACTAGTATATTATATGGTTTATGTCAAATGCATGCTAGTTATAGGTTTAATGCCTTGGAAACCATTTGCATGTATAATAGAGAAAACATAGATCCAAGGTATTTAGGGTTATATGTGCACCATAGGATGTTTTAGTATACTAAAACCCAACAGTGGTATCAGAGCCATGGGTTGTTTTCTATTATATTTGATGCAAATGTATTTTTTTTTCAAGTTGAAGGAAAAAAAAAGAAAAAAGAACATGAAGTTTGTCAAATTTTATGATAATTACTTGATTTTATGAAAAACTAATTATTTATAAAATTTGAGTCACTTTACTACAAGAGTTGAATTAGGTCAATTTATTAAAAGATAGAATGATATGATTATTTTATTTGTTTTAAAAGTTTGATCTAAATGGTTTTAAGGAGTTACAAATTTTGTCATAAAATTTTGGAACTCAAAAAGTTTTTTTTAAAGTTATGATCTTAAGAGTTTTGAAACTTCCATAAGTTATGGATGTGAAATGTCTCATTTATTAACTCTTTAGGTGATGAATTCCAAGAGTCTTCAAAGGATAATTGTCAAAGTTTCAAGATTTGTATTAGTTTATATGATTATCTAATTTCTTGAAAATTGTTGATGTGGATTACCTTTACTTATGAGTTTAATCTAGATCATAGAAAAATTATTTGATTATTGTGTTAATTGGAATATTTGATCTTAATGGTTTTTATGAACTCCATAACTTGTCCTCAAGTTATGGAAAGTGAAGAGTTTTTCTTTTTAAAGTGTCATTAAGTCTCATAGGTTATGAAAATAGAAGAGTCACTATTTTTAATGTCATCATTAAATGATTTAATGTCTTCCATAACTTGTCCTCAAGTTATGGAACTTGAATTTTTTTTTTCATTAAACCTTAATTAAACTCATAAGTTATGAAAAATCCAAGAGTTTTGAAAGGTTTCAAAACTTGTCCTCAAGTTTTGGAATTTGTAAAGTTACCCCCCATGTATATACTTTAATTCCAAACTAGACCTTAGAATTTTAAAAGTTTAAAATTCAACCCTTATACTATTATTATAATTTTAATTATATAGATATGTATAACATAAAGTCGTCTTACCATTAGTAGGCCTCATTCACGAAGCCGGTCTATAAGGGGGATATAAGGTTACTGCCTATAAAATGGAAGTTTAATGGGTGTCCACTCTCACTCACCGCTTCCTTGACCGGTGGAGGGTCGTTAGCCGAACAGGTAGGACAAGGACTATAATTCTCCCTTCATTATAAGTATAATGATAAATACTAAGTAACTAAACACTTATAAATTCCCAATCTTAGTTACTTAGGAAAATGTGAATAAGGTGCTAATCCATGAAATTACACTTTGCACTTTGTTTAAGCTGTTAGTGGAGCGTGTGTGGTTAACCGGCACACTAACCTGGACTTAACAAGGTAGGCAAAGGGTAACTTAATGTATTATCATAGTATCGTTGGAGCGTGTGTGGTTAACCGGCACATCGATTGAGGGGTAAATATTAAGGGTACCAAGTATATTTTCATGGTTAATTCACACCTTGTTTTGTGATCCTCGGCATCCCAGTCACAAAACCTGAAGGGCACACTCGAGATTGAAACATGCCATTGAAAAGTTCAATGAATCTCAAAAGAATCTAGGAGTTTCAAAACCAATTAAAACCTAATAATACATTTCGTTTATCTTGGTGGAAATTGGTGAATCGTCATTCACCTACCTTCAAATATTTTATAGCTTGGATTACGGCATCCCTCTTCCAAGTTATAAAATAGTTTGTTGGGTCCTAGCCTTAATATATCATATTTGGTGTTATATTAAGGACTTAAATCAACTTTACGTGAATTTCTCCCATTGTTGATGTCTGGTTTAGACAACAATGATCTTCCCAAACCAAGTTTTCCTAATGAATATGACTTCCCGAGTTTGGCTCATGGAAGTCATACTTCTCTTTCTCCGCCTGCTCCAATTATTCTCCCTAACCCACAAGTTCAAGGTCACTCAAGCCCTAATGGCAAGCAAGGTCTATGTGTGATCACATCTTAGAGATGAAGTCACATATTGACAAGCCGGGAGAGTTGGGTGTCAAAGTCTTAAGAAAGTTGGATGTTCAATCACTTTCTAAGTCACATAGTGAGTTCCTTTAGGACTACTATGAAACAGACTATGACATGAACCTTAATGATCATATCTATTTGCTTGGTGCTGCTGAATCAGCAATGATTTGGAACGATAGTAAAGCAAATTTGATTAGAAGATCAACTTCCAAAAAAATTTATGGACAGTGACAATGGTGACACTGGAAATCCAGAAAAAGCATTCTCTTCCCAATGGAAAGGGATTGGCCATAGTCAACCCGGTTGACCAAATGGTAAAGAGAAAGGCTAAGTCTGAGATAGTCCCATTACCAAAGGGTCCATATGTTTATTTTGCCAAAGGAAGGGGTGTTGATTGCAAAGCTGCCAAATTTACCTAAGGATGTTAAAGTCAATAAGTTTGACTCTACATCAGGTAGAGCCCATTATCTAACTCTGTTAAGTTCTATTCTGAGATCCTCATTACATGATGTGACTGGGTCACATGTTGATGTTTTAAGAATCAAAGAATAGAGAGAAATCTTAAAGGAAGTATATGCTGATTCTGATCGCGAAGGTGGATTTCGATCGCATCAGAATTTTGAGCAGTTTCTTAAGAAGTTATGATATATTGCTAAGGAATAGATAACAACAATTTTCCATGTGGATTGTAAGGATAAGTTTTTCCGTAAAGTTTTAAAATAAAATAAAATTGTTTAATTTTATTTATTTGAAGTATCCTTACAATGGCATTTGTGGAAAATTGTTGCTTATATGATTCCACTGACAGCAATATTTGAAAATGGATTTGATTCTTTCATTTGTGGTAGTGTCTAAATTTACCAAATCAGGAAAGTTCCTCATCACCCAAGTTTCAATTGGACCGAAACTTGGAATCATGCAAGTTGCATAGTATGATGAATGAGAACTTTCAAGCATTGGAAATCAAGACTAATTACTTGTTCACATGGATGTGTGAGTCAAGTGAAGGACTAAAGGGATCGAGTACACATTCTTGTGCACTGGTCATGTCCACCACAAAGCTCGTTAAGACTAATTGATTTACTAAAGTTTAGTAAATATGGTTATACTTACAAGTTTAAGTATAATTCTGAAACATTGGAAAAGTCTCAATGTATGGCAGAACGAATGGGAAGAATCAAATTAGGCAGAAAGATAAAAGTTTCTCAAATCTGAAAAGATGGGAGAGTACTTTAGTATCATGTTTGTGATCATCTTAATGATTTAGAAATCTTATCACAATTAGTCCTCTAAAGGTCATCTTAGTGCATTCTTATGACTAAGAATAGGAGTCATGAATTGTTGAAATGGTTAGATCAGGAAGATGAGTCATACTTCGTTCCAAAAAAATTCTTAGAGTCATACTCCAAGATTGTAACTTGAGTGACATATCTTAAAGAAAGGTTAAAAACACTTGTCAAATGTAAGAGTAAAAGTGTCCTACTCTTGTACATTTGAAATTGGTAAGTTGTGATGTTTTGGATAAAAAAAAGACCAACTAAGGCCAATTGTGTGAAGTGTTTGTCTTGATAAAGAATCCGCACTATCTCTTGAATATTTGGCAAGATAGTCTTATATGTCAAGAGGATATTGGGAGTCTTAAAGATCCTAAAAAGAATTTCAAGAACTAATCAAGAATAAAACCTGAGGTTCTTCACTAGCACACGACTTGAGGTTTATAACCTATCGTGTTGACATATTCTGTGCCCATTCCAGTTAAAGTTGGCTTTGCATAGGAGTTCTAAAAGTTCTCAATTGGTTCCATAACAACTTGGAAGCAATGGCAGGCCCTGTACTGCCAGGTGGCAAGAAGTTAAGATTGCATAAGTTCAGTCCATATGAGTTTGGATTTGTCATTATCCTTGTCTTATGACTATGGTTTTGACGATTCACATGGATAAGAACACATACACCATAAAATCTAAGGGTCATAAGGTTTCTCTCCGATTCATGAAAATGATGGTGAGGAAACACTTCCACCAAGTAGATTTGAAGCAGATGGCAAAAGGTCTAAACAATTGAGACTATGATTACGACATCCCTTTTCATAGTTCTGAAATTGTTTAGACACACATGCATGCTATCTAAGGAAAGGTGTATGATTTTGATAAAGTTTTATCAAAGCATCTCGTATCAGAAATCTGAACTTTGGTAAGAAAGTCAATAAAGTATTGATTTCTAGAAGTCCAGCTGATTTTTGAGTACATGTTAAAGCTAGTGGGAGCATAAGTGTTATGCTAATAATCATCATGTTAGGGGGAGCATGATAATTATTGTTAGTGTTGCAAGTTAGCAATGTTAATTATAGAAAACAAAAGTTTCAATTCGTGAGGCTGCAGGGATTGAAAAAGTTGTTTTGCTATAATTAAGGGAGAGGATATACTTCATTTCAGTTCTAAAGGCTTAGATTGAGACCTTAATCATCTTTAGTCAAGAATATATATATGAATTTCATGTTGGATTGGTTCAACTTAAGGAAATTCTATATATTGTGTTCTCAAAATTCGATTATGATTACGGCATCCCTCTTCATAGTCAAATTTTGAAAACATAGCAAATAAAAATATTGTAGCAAAAGACTGGTCTAGAATCATGTCTTTATGTAAGACATCATGAATCATGTACCATTTGATTTGGGTAAAGGATCGATTGCATGTGCTATAATATTTGTCATTTCTAAATTTTTCCAAATGCCCAGAGGCATTAAGAAGGGAAAAGGTCTAGAATTGGATATGACTAAAATGATTAAGCAATTGTCGAGGACAATCTGAGGTTTACCAAAGATTGGTTGCTCAGGGACAGTTGGAAGTATAGTGCTAATTTTGGAAGGACCATATTGACATATTCTGAAAAGAGGCATCTCTTATTTAGAAGTGATAGTCAAAATGAGAATATGGAGTTGTCTCCATAGGTGGAAGTTATCTGTGTAAGATTAGAAAACTTAATGCAAGAAGCATGTCCAAAGCAATGTACTTTGAATATGAGACTTAGTTTCCATGGAGTTGATCTCCATTGGAATACCTTATAATGACTATTGACAAGTCTTTGTGACTTTGTACATATTCATTACAGGAGGGTCAGTGCATATAAGTTTAAAATCTAAACAGATTTCGATAAATGATAGGAATTTGAAATTCTCACATTTTCGATAAGGATTTGGGAGTGTGAAATTAGAATCATTGAAATTATGTTCAATTGGTTTATTTCACAAAGTAAGGATCATAGACAAACATAGAGTGCATACTTGGTGTATGGCAAAGCTATTGTTTAAGAAAAACATAGTGTACATGCTTGGAGCATGGGACAACTAGTATTTTTAATTCAAGTATAAAGTTGATAAAACCGAAACAATGAATAATGAGTAATCAGTATGGTGATAAATAAAAGTGTTTATTTATATTCATAGGGTTTGATACCATATTTGATTAATTTATTCTTGTGTTTCACTTTGCATGTTTTGACTTCCAGTATATCTAAGTCGCTCTTCCTGAATGATTAAGTTATTCAAACCATCCACAGTCGGTCATATGTTGGAAGTAGATATGAATCAAGACTATCATGGGTTGGTTTGTAGAGGTCCAAGTTGGTGGACAAAGTGGTGCTACAACACTCATGAGTGCTCATAAGTTCTGAGTATTGGATTCAACCCGCGCTCATTTGAATCACTTCATGGATTTTATCACGAGTGATCATGAGACGATAAAATCTTATATTCTTCAAACCTAGAGATATGAGTTGTTACTATGAGTTAGTTATACATTGATTGCACGAAAACGCATTTGGTAACTCGATGTTATAAAACGTGCATTTGTGTATGATTCAACAAGTAGTAGAACAAGCCATATGAGTCGAAGTTTATCCATTCCTTTTACCTTCGGGATAAAAGCGATATATGTGGGCCCCTCGATGATTTAGCGATGACACATGTGAGTGCTTGTCCAAGCCAGGACTGATTTGATTTGTTCAATCTGTCATTCATCATAAATCGAAAATCGGGAAACAACAAATGGACAGAGAGAATGATTATAATCCATGTCTCAGTCCATATGATATCTAGAATGGAGTAATATATGATCCCTTATCTAATGGACGCGTCATTGATTTGTTCAGAGTTCGACAGAGGCTTTAAGAGCTACGATTGCTAGTCGGGTTATGAAGCCGTACTTGCAATAATAGTTTTAGACTTATCCAAGTGGGAGACTGTTGGATTAGATGTCTAAGCCCATAACTATTATTGGTATGTACTTGACCCGAGAGTAGCATGGTCCATTTGGGTTGCATATCATCTGGACAATTTGTTAGGATGGACTTTTGAGAGAAGGTTATTTATGGTTTATTAATATATGATAAGTTATAATATATTAATATGAAATCATATGTTTTAATTAGTATCGATCAAGAATTAATTTGGAATTAATTTAATGATCAAAAGAGACTAATTAAATCTATGGGGACTAATTATGATAATTAGTTATATTTATATGTGTTGGGCTTATGATCCATGTTGGACCAAGTTTATGTATGGATACATAAAGAGTTGGGCCACATGAACCATGGATCATAAAACCCATGGGTATGGATTATGGGTTATACCCATGACCCTTGGAATCCTACATATAAATAGGTTACTCCATAGCCAAAATCACCACTTCTTTTCTTAGAGAAATATGGAGGTGTTTTGGTGCATGGAATTCTCTCTCAAGAGCCACCTTTGTCCTAGGTGTGTTGTGATTCCATTTGAGGCATTTCATACTATTGGTGCTAAGCTCTTAAGGCCAAATACATCAAGACTTCAAGCCACATAAAAGGTATGTTTCCCTAACTAGTATATTATATGGTTTATGTCAAATGCATGCTAGTTATAGGTTTAATGCCTTGGAAACCATTTGCATGTATAATAGAGAAAACATAGATCCAAGGTATTTAGGGTTGTATTTGCACCATAGGATGTTGTAGTATACTAAAACCCAACATGATTGTCATAGTGCCATGGCTGCCCCTATGGTCGATGAGTTGTTGTGCCAACTCCTTGGCACTGTCAAAGGTAGTTGGTCTTGAAGCCAACACGCTATCTTGAATTTGGGGAGACAATCCCCAGAGGTATCGTTCCACCTTCTTTTCCTCAGGAGTGACCATCGCGGGACAAAGGAGTGCTAGATCACATAATCGGTCGGTGTAAGTTGGAAGGTCAGAGCCTGTCATCTTGAGATTCCACAGTTCTTGCTCTAGTTTTTGTACTTCGCCCCTTGGGCAGTACTCTTTCAGCATCAGCGTCTTTCAGTCTTCCCAGCTTAACGAGTTAGCCACTGCAAGCGTCAGTGACTTAACGTGGCTTTTCCACCAAGTAAGGGCTCGGCCAGAGAAAATGCAAGCTGCAAATTTGACCTTGCTTGCTTCGGGACATGCACAGACCTCGAAGACTGATTCCGTCTTCTCGAACCATTGCATCAGAGTGATAATGCCCCCGCTTCCATTAAAAGAATCGGGTTTGCTATTGATGAATTCCTTATAAGAAGATTCCCTCGTACGCCCCGTACTGTCCCCATGGTTAGAGTTTGTGGCACCAGATCCAGCACCACCGGTACCATTCGTACCAATTTGCGACATTGCGGCAGCTACGGCTGCGGTTACGGCAGCTTGGAACATTGTGGGATCAAACTGCAGAGGTAGTGGCGGAGGTGGTGGTGGTGCCGCGCTGCTGGAAGGTCTGGACTTTTTCTTTGGCGGCATAGTTCTATCATAAGTTTGTAAAGACGAACAGATGGTCAGTCTCTAATAGTAATGATAAGTCGGATGTTATCGAACTAGACTTTTCTATATTATGTTCCAACTTAAAAGTATCTTGCATGTAATTCATAACAAAGCCCATATGAATGAATTTAGTGGTAGTGACTCAAATGTAACTTGAGATTTGTTTCGTGCCTGATCCCCTCCTAAGATCACTTGGTATATACCAGTCGTGTATAATTAAGGTCCAATAGGTCGTCGAACTTAATGAGTCTGCCCTAGGCCCACAACCAAACAAGGAACATGACCCAAGGCGGACTCACCATTTCTAATTCGATTGTCTCTTAATTACACCTGACCTTGAGGTATACATTAAGAATTCTTGGAGTTACCTTAAGCAAATCGTTTGTAATACCAAGTTATGAAATATTTGCTAAATTCCCAATGAAATAAAATGCATGCTAATTTCATTGATGTAATCTAGTACATAGAGTTTGGGAAAAAATTTTGACCTGATAATAGGTCTACATTTCGTTAATGTAAGGAAAATTTTTGGAAGTGGCACGACCCCTTTGAATAGTGTAATCCCTAAATTTTACGGGTCGAATTTATGTATATGACGGGGTAATGTTCAAGCGCACGCCAGTAGTTTTGAGTCTGTATCGATATGTCAGTAGTGTACACACTACTCGCGGCGGGTGATGTTTCATGGGCCATAGAATGAAGGCATGAAAGTCCATATTGACCTAACCTCTGCCTTGGCTTCTGTCATTTGATGTGCTGCTTTTACCATGCGTTTTCTCCAATGCTGTTTGACGTTCCCGATACTCCCCGATTCTTGGCTCAAGTTGTGGTCACTTCTATCTGTAGGGCTTGATGTGGTTCCTGGCCTGTCATGTCCTCCATCCAGGTGACAAAGGCGAATTGCGGTGATCTTGGTGATAGCACTAACCTTCCTGATTCGGTTGACCGGTGCTCGTGTTTGTATCCTCTGGTAAGCGATGCGGTATACTATGACAAAGAGGGCCTTGTCTACTGATCCTCCTCTATTGAGGTTGTAGAAGTCTCTTTCCATATTGCAGGGAGGGTGTTTGACCTTGTCTCAGACTCCAAGTATTTAAATCTACGGCTCATCGAGGTGTTGGACCATGTAAGTCTCATCGGGATGTAGAGTCTGAAGGGTGTATTGTAGGCATCGGCTCCTCGTCAGAGTCTTCTCTTATTTATCCTTTCCTTTGTTTTCCTTTGGTTTCTCTTCCTCTCGTTCCCCTTCTAATTGTCTCCGGGGTCTTCCTCCATTATTTCTTCAGGATCCTCTTCGGGAGTTTCTTCGTTCTAACCACCATTTTCCTGGTTGGGCGAATAGGGGTCTCCTGGTAGTTGAGCTCCCGTCATGTTGTTCGTGCGAGAATAGGGGTATAATAGATAATTAATAGACGTCTAACCCTATAATTACTTATAGGGGGTGATCCTTATTAGTCACTTCTATAATCACATAGTGCATACCAGTTATACATAATCTGAGATAGAATAGACCTTCGAATAAATGACTCTGCTCTAAGTCCACAACCAAACAAGGAACAGGAAGTAGAGCAATAGTCATAGATTTTGAGTCTATAATATCTTCAATTATATATAACCTTAGCGTATGCACTCAGTCATTACAGACCTACTAATAGGGGTCTTTAGTTTTCACATATGTTGGTTATAGTACCACAAAATACTCCTATAGTATTTTAATGTTTGTCTTAGGTTCTCAATGTTTCTTGGTAAGTTTTTAGACTTGTTGCAACACCACAATCATTCTTGGGCATATGCTAATCACTTCTGAGATAGACATAGTTGATCAGGCTATGTCATTCCCAGACCTGACTATACATCCCCAAGCCTACTTGTGCCATTCAACAATCACCACTTTTGTTCTGTTCTACCATGATACTGACCCTAGTGTGTGTGCATGTATGAATACTTTTAGCAAAGACTTGTTATATAAAAATATAACTCTTGGTCAGAGTGTTTTTGTCCCATTGTATTTATAGTTTGTATATCTTATATGGTTCGATATACTTAGTTCACTATAAACAATGCTCTAATACCAATCTGTCACACCCCAAACCAAAACGGTGGAAACGTTCGGGGGCGGATGACTTCTTGGGCAGTATCATAACAATGAATATAATAGTGAAGAAAGCAAACACAACCATCATCAATACAATTGAAAATTTTACATCGTAGAATGTGTTTACATGTTTTCGAAAACAATGACATCATGATGACAAAATATGTTTTGAACTTAACGCCTTAGCGTCCCTGCCTTCAAAGCTGAGCATTACCTGCTCACTAAAACCCTGAGAATACAAGTAGTTTTGAAAAAGTGTCAACAATTAAGTTGGTGAGTTCATAAGAGTTTTATTTTGAAACGAAATTGTTTTTCTTTGTAAAAGCGATAAAGTTGATTCCAAAAAATCCGATATTTTCCTTAAAGAGTGAATTGAAAGTTTCTATGTTATGAAATAGTGCATCCTAGAATTTCCTATAGTTTCCTTCTATAATCTCCAAGTATATATAAGTTATATAAAATTAAAGTTAGATAAACCGTCGAATGTAATGGGTCTGCCTTAGGCCCACAACCAAACAAGGAACAGGAAATAAAGCGGACCCACCAATTCTAAGTCGATCACGACTAAATTCTATATAACTCTAGCATATACACTTAGTAATTATGGCTGAAAATAACAATTCTAGATAGAATGTAGTCTTAAAAACCAAAGACCGAGACTATGCCTATCATAGTTCATCAAGTAGTGGTAGTGGACATAAACTATACATATCATAATTCACCAAATAGTGGTAGTGATAGTGAACATGAATTATACATATTATAGTTTATCGAATAGTGGTAGTGGTAGTGAACATAAACTATACATATCATAATTCACCAAATAGTGGTAGTGATAGTGAACATGAATTATGCATATTATAGTTTATCCAAAAGTGGTGGTGGTAGGGAACATAAACTATACCTATTATAGTTTATCATATTGTTTGTAATGTAATGCAACCTAACTATACCTATTATAGTTAGCGTATTTGTTGGTAGTGTACACTTATTATAGTTTATTGTAATTACTTGTAGTAGTGGCAAACCTTGGTATATGATTCATACCTTCAAGATAAGGTAAATAATATGTATTATCATTCACATGTATTCAATTAGTACTATCCTTGTCATGACTTACCAAATGTTTGTATGTAACGGATGTAAACTTTGTTTAAGACAATTTATTATTTCACCATACTTAATATAGTAAAAACCCATTTGTTTTCTGATGTATGTCTACATACCAAGACAAAATGACATATAATGTAATAATATATAATCACATCAACACACCTTGCTCAACAAGTTACAAGGTGTGAATGATATTGATGACATTTTTCTAGTGATAACATTTCTATTCCTGTTCTTAGAAAATTTATAGAAAAATCATCAAAGGTCTAAATTAAAATCCGTAAATTCTGAGAGTTTAGAAAATATGTATAGTTTGTTCATAAATTTGCTCATTATTGTTAGTGACCTCCAACTTGTGTGAAAAAGTCCATAATCACAGACTGGTCCGGATTTGTTCTTGAAATGATAGGCAGTTTTGTAAAAATCACCATAAATTGTGAAAAAATCGTATTGAGATGTGCAAGTAGCCATTTTAAAGGTATGGATCTGAAATATTTGCACCTAGTGATGTTTTGAAAACTAAAATGTTTAAGTTGTCTAAAACAGTCCGTGAATGGAGTTAAACTTTCCTGATGAAAGATGTTGGAAACGTTTAGTTGTGTTCTTGGTGTTTTAACTTGTATCCCCCCCTTAAAACTTAAGAAAACATGAAAAGATAGGGGTATGAACTCACCTTGTGTGTTATTAGTGGATGGATGTTGAAGAAAAGAAGTGTTCAACTCAAGAACACTTAGAAGATGCCTTGAAGGTTCGAAGATCTAACACAAATGTGATGGAATTTGTGTAAGTAATCTATGAGTTGGGTAGAAGGAAGTGAAATAATCATAAGGAGGATAATATCACCTACCAAAAGTGGAAGAAAACTTGATGATCAGCCCTTGAAACTCGAATTTGAGAGAGAGGGAAGTAAGAGAGAAAGGTGTTTGTTCTTTGGTGGAAAATGAGAGAAATGAGAGAGGAGAGATAATGATTATACCTTTTGTTCAATTGTATAGCTGGAAGAAAGTGATGGGAAGGACGATGGAAGTGACTAGGTATGGTGGAAGGATAAGGGTTGGTCATGGAGTGGGTATGGGGTGGTTGCTTGTGTCATACACTAAGGCAAAGTCAACACTCCACCAATAATATCCCACCCACTCTTCTTGGATAAGGATTATACCCCAAAAACGTGATTAATTATGAAGTATGGGGTTTTATATGTTAAAATATGATTTTAGGTGAAAATCCCACGTTAAAATAATTGAAATCGGGCTTAAAATGCAAAACTAGTCGAAAACCGGGTGAAAATGGCGAACCTGCGAGGCTTCTCGCATTGTGGAACCGAAGGTGGCAAGTTTCGGTCCTAAGGAGGTGGGGACTGAAGTGGCTTGTGAAGCTAGGAGCGAAGGCGAAGTGTCAGAAGCGAACCTGGGCGAGGAGCGAAATAGACCGAGAGGAGGTTCGGTCCGAAGGGACCTTCGAGTTCGGTCCTCGTGGTTTTGGTTCAGCAGCTTCGGGTTCGGTTCTAAGAGGCTAGTTTCGGTTCTGAGCAGTTCGGTCCCTTAGGTCTCGGTCCTTAGCAGGTTCGGTCCCTATAGGGGACTTTGGTTCTTAAGAGGGTTCGCCCCTTAAGAGAGGGTTTCGGTTCCTTAAGGCTATCTTACCTATTTTTACCCCGTTTTAAGTGGTTTTTGACCCGGTTAAGGGTCGGGATGACCCGAATGATTACGGAAAGTTAAAGGAGCTTTTGAGAGAGATTTGGGAGAGATTTATAATAGAGAGAGATAGAGTGAAAGATATTGGGAGAGGCTTCATTTGTGACCTTTTTGAGTGTTTGGCTTTGCAACGCAAGGTCCGTAAACCCCGTTAAGTCATGTTTAAGGATCTTACACACCCCCGATGGGTATGCAGTATTGTTTTATCGTTTCGTTAACTCACTTACCCCGATTAGGGTTACAGAAATCTAAAAATACGAATTTTCCAAATGATGATTTCTTATTAAAATACGAGTTGTACAGTAATTACATAACGTAAACCCTAGTATACAAGGGCTAATTGAGTTGACGGGTTTGACTTGATGACTTTATTTGCCTTTGACTTAACCGGAATTTGAGGATTGTCACATAATACGATCACTAGAAAGATAAGAATTCACACCGTGCATAAAACGATGCATGCATGCACTGTATAATGTAAGCCTTAATTAATAAATCACGGCTAGACAGGCCCAATACCGTGAATACAATGGACTAAGCTAAAAGCCCAATGACACAATCTTCTTTTATACCCAACAATAATTTTAAATTATAATTGGATTATGACTTCATTGTGGAATGAAGAGAAAGTTTTGTTCGAATGATGTCCAAGAATAACATAGCTACATAATCTACTAAATATGAATAAACTGTTACTTCAAAAGTTGAAATCAAATGTGATAGGATTAACTAGATCATTGAAAGAATATGTTGAGTCCTTTTATTCATGGATAACATAGAAATCTTTTATGACTTATAGAGTGTAGTTAATCAATCTAAGAGACTTTGTGTCACATCAGAACACCAATCATATTCTCCAAGATACTTAACTATACTTAGACTAAATTCAAATATGGAGATGATATTATTCATAAAATTTACACAAATTAAATTTGGTTGGACCCATTATTAAAGTCCTTCTTTTAAGCTAAGTATGAGTCGTTGCATTTCATCTATAACACTTTATTATTCTAGAAATTGCGTTTTATTGTTTTGATATATTTTGATATGATCATCACATAAATACTTTTTTTTCTATATTAACATGTATAATCCATGAATAATCTTATTATTCTAAAAGTTCATAGTTGGTTATAATTCTGGGAGCAAATATGAAGTGAGACTAATATGAATTAGATTGGTTGACTCTCACTAGATGAAAATAAGCAAGTGGTTGTAACCAAGTTTCATATGTACTTGTTAGAGAACTGGTACTGAATGAACCTGCATCATAATCTTCTAATGGATTGATTTCGTGAGTGAAACTTGATTAAAAGGTACTATCTTTGTATCCTTAACAGCTGAGATACGTAGCAAGACTTAAGTACAGAGACTGTTTTTCTTTGATATGGTCAAATGTTTATCTTTAACAAAGAAGCTATAAAATCTATTTTTAGGTATGGTGTGAAATATACAAGAGACTTATGTATTCAAAATGGAATTTGTTCCTCTTATGTTTTGAGAATTAGACATCTACCGCGGTACCCAAAGTTGAACATCAAATGAGATCGATTGAGATCCAAGTCTCATGTTCAACAAGATCTTTATAACAAAGGTTTAACTGATAAACTTGCCTTATAAATCAATTGACGCTTTTAGATTTTAGGAATTGGATGTTAATGAATTTAATTATATTCTATATGTTATTGGGTGCATTTAAATGTTGCGAGACATTCACCATTATCCATATATCAATCTATGATGAGTCTTGGGCAAGTTAGACATTGGAAGATCATGTATGCCTAAGAGTAATTATAGAATGATATTGCTAGATAACATATGATCCTAAATGGTCACACTAACAACAACTTGATGCAAGTCTTTATGCTGATTATCTTCCTTGACTTGATCTCTACTCCTTCCTAGGAAGACATGCGATTTTTGAAAGCATCAACATAATCTTTGTGAGTGCACAGGTTTTTATAGTTTTTAGTATTTAATGCGTTGTATTTTAAGAATCCTATTTCTTTAGGAAAAGACTTTCCTAAAGTATTTTATCAACCCTAGCTTACTATGTTTTAGGATATCTAATGATCCTACCCAAGGTTCTAAATAACGTGAGGCGTGGCTTGGCGGCAAGGTAAAAGTTAATCCATGACAAGCCTTGGCGAGCCATGGCATTTTTCAAGGCGTGACTATTTTATATATATTAAAAGAGATAAATCATATAATTATTGATTTTTATCAAGTATATCAAGTTTTTAGAAGTGTTATATTAGTATTTAATATAAAAGGTTAACAAAAAAAAACTCGCGCCTTGAAAAAAACTCGTGCCATATCGCGATAAGGCGCGCCTTGACACGTTATTTGGGCACCACACTTAACAAACCCGCCTTGGACGTTTTCGTAACGACTACACCATGCCTCGCGCCATGGCACGCCTTGAGGCGCGCCATGGCGCGTTTTTTAGAACCATGATCCTACCGTATTATCTTTTATGATATACTAATTAATCCTAATTTACAATTTTTATAGGATATCTAACGACACTAACTTATTATCTTTTTGGATATACTTATTAATCCTAATTTACTATCTTTGTAGGATATTTAAGGATCATAACGTATTTATCTTTTAGGATATATTTATTAATCCTATTTTAGTATCTTCGTAGGATATCTAAGGATCCTAACATATTTATCTTTTAGGATATACTTATGAATCCTAATTTACTACCTTTGTAGGATATCTAACAATCCCAACATATTTTTATCTATCATTCTAAGGCGTCCTTAATGGCAGGTGAATCTCTATGGTGATCTAATGTATTACCATAAGCCCCCATAATCGACGTTGTTTGACTAATAATTTCAGGTATTCTTCACAACTTCCATGAGTGTCTTGTAAATTTCCAAGTACCAACATACAACTTATCTTATCTCCATCCATCTAAATCTGTATTATTCTCATACTTCACTATTTTGAGCAAAATGTTTGTCAAGTCTGAAGTTGAATACATATCTTTCAAATCAGTGTAAAATAAATGCTTCTTTTGAACACCCTTCGCCTTCTTTCCTTGAAACACAACTCATAATGGTTTTAATGCAATCTGTCCATCATCATACTGCTCAATATCGAAACTATCCAATTTAGCACTTGCATTCTTTCTAGGCTTGTTGTATATGTTTGGTATCTCAAAATCAGTCAATCTTAGATGTGCAAGATAGCAATAAATGAAGTACTTCACATGGGCATGTCCTAAACTGTATGTTCTCTTATGAGTAACTTGCTTATCATAAAGACTATTGATAAGATATGTTAAGGTGATAAGATCATTAAGATTCATCAAAGGGAAGTATGTAATTGTAAACTCACAAACACTATTATAAACTCTGATGACTTTGTGTCGATAACTCTGCAGAAGATTCTCAAACTTCACATCCTTCGATATTGAAGCTTAACAATATTATTTACAGACCAAATTTCTTCCTCCTTCTTTCCAAGAATCTTATGAAACCTTATTTTGGTACTTTTTTAATCTTCTTCATCTTGAAAGTTTTTAAGCAACTTGAATTGTGGAAAGGTGAACATCAAAGGATTAAAAGGACAATTGAGTTCGTGTAATGATGAATTCTCGCTAACAAACTTCTCCTTGGCATTTTATCAAATGCATCAGCTTCTCCAAATGCAATTGATTCTATTGTCTCATAATTCCAAGTTTTTTTTGACATCACCCTTATTGAAACATGGTGGATCATTATCTCTTTGTCTTAAGAAGCTATTCAACTGTTTCAGCTTCTCAATCTCTAACTCTTTCAACCCTTTCTTTTCTTCATTAGTAAATTCTTTTCCTTTGCCTTTGTCTTTGTCCATTACACTTGTTATCTTAACTATCGAGAACTACCTTCATTAATTGTTATCCCCTTCTCCGACTATAACTTTCTCAAATCAACCTCCATGTTTTGAGATACAATTAAACTAGAAGTTAGAGTTGTTGCCATTGTTTGAATTAGCTTTTTTGGAATTGGAATTGAAACTGGATGAGAAAATAATTTTCCAAAAATTTTCCCTTTATCATCTCCTATTTCCATTTTAGACAATACTCCCTTTTCTCCCCCTTGTGACACTTGAGAAGCACATGGATTATTTATAGGAAGCCTCACTACCAAATCCAAAATGGGAGCAAGTTGAATTTTGAAAGTCGCTTCTATCGAATATAAGGCTTTGGAGAGATATTCGTTAGCCATCGAAGATGACAAATTGTTTGCATACGTAGAAAGTTGTTCTTGAAAAGAACTGAGAGAGTTCTCAAATCCTTTGAAAAGTGCATTACCTGAAACATCTTTCTTGGCTAACTTAGCCTTGTATTCGACATTAAAAGCTCGAACATCCTCCACTAAAGTCTTCATAGTTGATATTAGATTATCAATATTCCAAACTTATATGCAACTTAACATAAGAGCAATGATATGCATGAAAATCCTTGGGTACTCAGTATAATCAGCTGCAAGTAATGTCGAAAGATAAATAGAGGGAATCACACAAATATTGACATTTGAGTCCACATTAGATGTGTAATCAGGGATGTCTGGATTCCTAATATCCTCCGTATTAGATTCAATAGTAGAAATCTATGGTGGAGTAACAGTCGTCGAACAGAGGAACCGATGTCAAAGTTGTTTCAAGAGTTGTGATATTTTTGTCCACATTAGACGTGTTTACAGTGATATCTAGTTTATGTATCTCCTCTGCATGAGATTTGACAGTGGGAACCCATTGTAGTGAAACATGAGGAGGATCAATCAGAAAGTACACATTAACTAACTGATCAACATCATCTGCATTTTCCTTTCTAGTATAATATGAAGATTGACCTTGAGTCATATTCTTTGTATTAGTTTCCTCATTCTCAGCGGTAGCAACATTAGTTACATCATCTGGTTTGACAACCATCCTCGTGATTCTTCAACGCAATGGTTTGGTTGCTAACTTTTTACTTGAAAAGGTTTTTAACACTCCAACTGATTTTCTTTCCCTCTGTTTCTTTACCATTTGGTTCTTGAATAACCACTCCCTTCGATCTTGTCTTAGAATTATTTAGAGTAGAAACCTGAGAAACACATACTATCGACTCCCAATAACGAATCAACACCGGGTTCGATACTGGAACCAAACATAACAAAGCTTCAGGAATCCTTCCAATAGAATGAAACTCAGTTGGATTATCAAACATCGTCTTTGGAATTTGAAGTGTAGAATACTCAGAAATTTCGACATATGCTGGAACCAGAATTCTTGCTTGTTGATACGCCTCATTCAAGATTAAACTACAAAGCCTTGCACTCACAATCTCTATCACCTTATTTGAATGATTGAGAAATTAGTAAACTCATTCCATAGAAGCGAAGTATAATCTACCTTGAGATTGTAATATAAACCTAACAAAATAGTATATAACTAAATATTGCATTTATCCAATCCATAATTTCTTCCTGTTAAACACCGTATGATAACCCCCCACAAAAACTCCATGCTGATGGTAATTTCGACTTGAAAAAATCATTGATCAATGTAATTGAAGGAGACTAACTCATTTCATTTAACATGGCTAGTATTTGGTTAGAAGAAGGAACCTCAAACGAAGCAATGACTTCCAATTGGAGAATTGGAGAAAATTGATTTTTCGACATATTCTTCTTCCCTTTGATTCCATCTGAAACATAATCACGTCCATACTCTTTTTGTACACAACCGTTGAGCATGCAAGTGATAACCACTGCATCAAAATACTAAATGATGTAGAAAGAGTTTGATGTAGAACAGACTCATTTAGATATAGAACGATCATTTAAAGACCTTCAGGATAAGCGTTGATATCATGATTAAACTAGACATTAATAGATCGAATCTTCATTTGCAGAATAGAGGATTCTTCATCAGTAGTAGAAAACAAATGCCCATGCGAGATGATTGAAAAATTATCAACATAATTTCACATATGATGAAGGAAATTAGGTTTAGGGTTCTTGAGAGGAATTTTATGGAGTAAATTTAAATTTCAGTTGATAGCCACTAAAAAACTACCAAGTGAAAAGTAATTAACTCAAGAGACATCATCATTATCTGCCACATGTAAAAGCAATGAGTGTTTTCCCTTGAAAGTCGATAAAGCGATAGCAAGTTGACACGATCTATGCAACAGTCACTTCTGTACGTAGCAAACATAACACATCAAACATTTTAACATCGAACATCATTTTGGCTTTTGTCATGAGAATAGGGAAGGTAGGGTCTCATCCACTTACTAGAAAAATTAATGGAATCATAAACTAGACTTTATAGAATCTTTAGCTCAAGTCGGTGTTACTTGAAACCTCGAGGATTCTAGTACTATTGTGTGCCAAAGAAAAATTGAGAGTCAAAATTAATATATATATATATATATATATATATATATATATATATATATATATATATATATATATATATATATATATAATCGTGATAGCAAAAAAAGTTAATATAAAAGGAAAATGATCCCATGCAAATATTGTCTTCCTTCGACATCTAGAGAGATATCGAAGTGCATCTATGGTTTCCTATGAATTACAATCGAATACATATAAAGAAATATTGAAGGTACTATTTCCATAGGTATCTATGGTAGGCTTATTTCCAAACATATATGCAACTTAACATAAGAGCAATGATATCTATGAAAATCCTTGAGTAATCTGTATAATTAACTGCAAGTAAGCATGCATTAGATTTAAGTGACTAAAGGATTGAAAATGTTCACATTGAAATATGATATCATGAAAAAAAATAGATCTTTTGTAAAGAAACGACTTGGAAGAAGTCAATTTCATTAAGATCTCACAAAGAAATGAAGTATGTGATTTTGAACATTGTGCAGAGGCATAGTGAAACATAAAGAGTTTCTTTCGTCAGTTCTCATCCTTCAATCTTTGATGATACTCCCTTTTCTCCCCCTTTGGACACTTGCAAAGCATGTGGATCATTTATAGGAAGCCTCGCTACCAAATCCAAAATGAGAGCAAGTTGAGTTTTGAGAGTCGCTTCTATCAAAGATAAGGATTTTGAGAGATATTGGTCAGACATGGAAGATTACAAATTGTTTTCATACGTAGAAAATTGTTATTGAAAATAATTAAGAGAGTTCTCAAATCCTTTGAAAAGTGCATTATCGGAAACATCCTTCTTGGCTAACTCAGCCTTGTATTCGACATTGAAAGCTCGAACATCCTCCATTAACGTCTTCACAATTGATATTATATTATCAACATTCCAACCATATATGCAACTTAACATAAGAGCAATGATATGTATGAAAATCTTTGAGTGATCAGTATATCTAATGCAAGTAGACATGAGCTAGACTTAAGTAACTAAAGTATTGAAAATGTTTAAATTGAAATCTTATATCATGAAAAAATGGATCTCTTGTAAAGGAACGACTTGTAAGAAGTCTGATTCATTAAGATCTTGCAAAGAAATGAAGTATGAGATTTTAAACATTGTGCAGACGCATAGTGAAATGTAAAGAGTTTCTTCCGTCAATTCCATGGTAAAATCTAGAACAATAAATTTTTCACGGACAATTCATTAATGGTATTGTTTTGGTGGTTTCGCTGAAATCATGGTAACAATGACTTCAAGATCATAAACATAGAGTTTTAGCGAGACCATGATTCTAGTTGGTTTTGACTAGCGATCAAATGGGTTTTGCATCTATGTGTGTGAATTGTGTAAGAAAGTTAGATAAGAAGATGGAAAATGAGTTTCACATAAATCCATTGTGAAACGGATTTGATCATAAAAACAATTTTCAATTAACCATAATTCTAAGTTGGTATGAACGTAGAATGTAAAGGGTTAATTTTTTAAGATATACTCGTCAATTCGTTTGTTTCTGTCTAGAATACTAAGTATTCCTAAAACAAATTACTGAATATATATATATATATATATATATATATATATATATATATATATGTATAAAAATATTAAAATATTTTTTGGAGTTTTTGATTTTTGAAAAAGAAAAAACAAAAATAAAGAACGTACCAATATCGAATAAGAAATATGTTAAAGCCTAAATAGTAAAACTTACTCTTCTGAATGATTCAACATGAATATCAAATTTGAAGAGCATTGAAGTGTGAAACGTGAACAATAACTTCAAAATGATTCAAAGCCAATATCAAACTCACAAAATATTGAAGTATCAACAATGAGCAGTGACTTCGATATCAAAGAACATAAAACCTAGCTTGACGTTGGAAAATAACATGCCTCCATCTTTCCCAAGCCATTTAAAATCCTTATAAAAGACTTTTCACCAAGAGCTTTCATGAAAGTATCTAGTGTTTGATCAGTTGTTTGGATAAAATGTACCTCAATATTACCATATTTGACATGATCTTTGATAAAATGATATCGAAGAGCATCGTGCTTAGTCTTCAAATGTTGAACTAGATTATGACGAATTGGAATTACACTTTATAGTTAACGACCACCCAAATCAGCATCCAAATAAGGTTGAATGAAAAATCCAATCTTTGTAGGATACCAAAGACCAAGTATGGGAGTTTGATAAAGATATCAAAAGATATTTTTCATAGCGTAAGATGTGGTTCCCTTGGATTAGCTTGATACCTAGCACAATTACACACATAACACATGATATCAGGTCTACATTCTATTAAATATAATAAGGAATCAATCATGCTTCGATATGTCTTAATATAAAAAACTAGTTAATCTAACGAAGGAATCAATCTTGTGCCAAAAGCCATTGCGACTTTTCCATCTGAGCTTTGCATCATGCCAAATCTTTCAAGTAAGTTCTTTGTGTAAGATTCCTTATTGATAAAAATTTATTCTTTGTATTGTCAAATATTTAACCCAAGAAGTAGTTAATCTTCCCCATCATGCTCATTTCAAACAGACTGTCCATTAAATCCTCAAATTCCTTTGAGAAAGCAGTGTCAGTGGAACCAAAAATATTTATCAACATAAATTAGAAAAATCATTAAATGATCCCCCACTTTTTTTGAAATAAGGTAGGATCAAATGGTCCTTTTAAAATATAGAGATCTTAAAAAAAATGGTTAAATTTGCATACCATGCCCTTGGTGCTTATTTTAATTCATAAACAGCTTTATCGAGAATATAACAATGATTAGGAAATTTATCCTTTACAAACCCAGGTCGTTGTTCTACGTATACTGTTTCTTCTAGTACACCATTTAGAAAAGCACCTTTCACCTCCATTTGATAAACATCGAAGTTGTTGTGAGCTATATAACCAAAAGAAATTCTAACAACTTCGAGTCTTGCAACATGAACAAAAGTTTCACCATAATCAATACCTTCTTGTTGACTATATACCCTTTTATAACAAGTATTGCTTTATTAAGAACATCATTTCCTTCCTTGTCTACTTTATTTTTGAAAACCCATTTAAGTCCAACAACACAAACATTTTCAGGTGTAGGAAGTAACCTCTAGAATTTGTTTCTGTTGAACTCAACGAGTTCAACTTCCACAACAACAACACAATCAGGGTGTTCTAATGCAACCTTAACAGTCATTGGTTTAATTTTTTAGATGAAAACATGATACATGAAAAATTCTTGATTTATATTAAGAACTTCATTTCTCCCTCTTAACTATGTTCTTATTAAAACACTTGAGTTAGGATTACCAAGAATTTGTTCTTTAGGATGATCTCGAGTCCATTTCTCCATTTGAGGAAATAAAGCATTAAAATCTAGATCTGCATCCTCAAAGATTTCTACAACAGAAAGAGAATCATTAATATCATCATCAAAATTTTCATGGCCGGATGTACCAATGTCTTCTTCAACATGTGTTTGGTATCACTCCCCTTGGATATGTGTATCCGATTCCCCTTTTCCTTAAACATTTGACATAGGTTTCTCCCCCTCAACTTGAGCAGTTTATGTGGGTTGCTCCCCCTTCAATGTGAATTAAAGTTAAACATTGTAACATCACCAAAATACGAGGGTATAATTTTCATTTTTATTATATATATAACATTAATTCATTCTTAATTAAAACATTTAAAAGTATATTATGGTAAAAGAATTATGAAAGTACATTCCCAAAATCACGAATTGTAGAAAACATGGGTGTATGCGTTATGATCAAGTCGAGCTCTTCCTTATGAAAACCAAAGTACCTGAAACATAAACTGAAAACCGTAAGCACAAAGCTTAGTGTGTTCCCCAAAATACCATACAACATACAACCACAGATTATCATGCAATACACATATAGTTTCCATGGGCTCCCCCCATGGTCTTTACATGGAATGCCATAGGATCCCCCCCCCCCTCATGGTCTGATATCCAAATGTCATGGGCTCCTCGTGTGGTCTTTCATGCAAGTATCACAAAGACAACTAGCATTCCACATAACAAGTAATGGGCCAACATTAGTGCCTTCGACTCATGGATATAGTGAGAAGACTCCCCTCACATTGCCAAATCACACAGACGAACCCCGATTGCTAGTTGACAGATACTCGAACTGTCAAACATCAAAACAACACCCAATTAACAATTGGGTGCCAATGCATAACCATAAATCCATACTTGGGGTAAAAAGACAATTTTACCCCTAACCTAGCTTGGTCCAAGACCAAGGCCCAAAATCAAACTCTAGAGGCCCAAAAGCCAAATAATTAACCAAGGTCCAAATATGGCCTAATTTTCCAAATTGGGCCCAGATCTCTTACATGGGCCTTACCCTGAAGCCCATCCAAATATCCTAGTCGGTACACTTGTTCTCAAATGGCACAACAAGAACCCAAACATCTAAGCCCAAAAGAAAGGCCCAACTCGATGCCCAAACATGATTAGGGTTTTCACATAAAATGAGGATTATGGTTAAGTAAATACACTTAACGCATTAAGGAGTTAATCCATTAAGTCCATCACTCTAAAAGGTCAATCATACAACACGGTCAGGCATAATTCATAACTCCAATCCAAGGGTCCAAAACGTGGGTCCCGGCATGTCCCAAACAAAAGTCTCCAAGATTAAGGTTTTCTAAACCTTAATTAGGGTTTTCAACCCAAACACATGACAACTAGGTCAAAGGTTAACTTTTTAGGGTAATTAGAGTTTTAATAGGCCAGGCACGACCCACTGCCAGCTCCGGCGGTGGTGGTCGATGG
This sequence comes from Lactuca virosa, assembly GCF_052849685.1. Lineage (NCBI taxonomy): Eukaryota > Viridiplantae > Streptophyta > Magnoliopsida > Asterales > Asteraceae > Lactuca > Lactuca virosa. Next base: position 214,528,957 of record NC_136426.1, on the reverse strand, counting down.
TGGTTCACGGTGGCAGCCACCACCTCACGGTAGTGGTGGTTTTCGAGTTATAATCTGACCACTACCTTCGAATAGATCAACCAACGTAGAAACATCCATACACATAAAACTTTATGCACACAACCACCTAACACGGTGGTTGATGGCGGCATAAGGCGGCAAGAAGGTGACAGCCACTATGGTTGGCTACCACGGTGGTTCCCCACGATTTCCAGCCAATAGAATACACACACACACCTCCGGCCAGAACAGCAGTACACATACCTACACGAACTCATTTAAACACGCACCCACACAACCACCCTCGTGGCGGCAGGTGGCAGTCGGAGAACAACAATCAAGACGAAATAATTGCATGGCGACGACAGCATAGCGAGACCTAACAATATGAACAAAGAGGGTGAAATGGGGTTGCGTTATCAACGGAGAGGGACATAGCGGCTACAGAACACGTTAGACCGGTCCCCACGACTATAGTGTCGGGATCGAAACTCTCACCTTCATCGGCAATGAGAGCAGCGACGGTGATGCTCAGCAGTCCCTGTGTGACTAGCAGGTGGCGACGACTGGAGTATGGGGGTATAAAAGGTAGAGGCTGGACAAATTTGATTAGGGTTAGGGTTCGGCTCCATGCTCCTTCAAAATGGGAGGGAATGGTTGTGACGGGTTTAAACCCGCCTCCATCACAAACTTCATTTGATTTTTACAATATTGGTCCCTGACTCCACAAACCCTTTTCAATTTAAATCCAAAATTTACCAAACATTCCTTTCCTTATAAATTTCTTTGCAAAACCACCCCAAAAATTAAAATTTAACACCTAATATCCAAAATTATGACATTTAACTCCCCGAAGCCAACACCTTGCCAAATTATTATTGATTGTTAGATACAATAATATAAAATAACAATATAATTTATATCTCGGAGTTTTTAGAGTTTATTATTTATTTAATTTCAAACAGAATGTTATAGTTCTCCCCCACTTAAATTAGATTTCGTCCTCGAAATCATTCCTTACCATTCTTGACACGCCTAACAACTTGAGCAACATGGCCACAACCCCGAGAATACCACCATAATTCCAAGGCAACCGAAACCAACCCTCTTAGGGCTCTCCAACCCGCAGATGAACGATTCCCTTCACCATCCGACGATAATCCCTTGCGAATTAATCACAACTACTCAACCTGAAATCTAAAGTCTCGGTATGGTGTGTCTCCCTGACATATTGCCCATACCGAACCATTGCTGAGTCCATTCCACTTAATTTCTCAACTGACTACTCAACTTTTGATCCTTGAGATTCCCATTAGAAAACAAAATCACAAACCAAACATTGCTGCTGAACACTTATGCTTGGCAGAAGGCTCGGATAATCTTTCAAGTAGGAGACTTATCCATGCAACAGTTAGAATCGGAAGAGAGCTGTACAAAAGAATCAAATCATCTACTCCGAGATTATCCAAATCCAACTGCAAGTGACCTAAAATCTCCTCCAATTTACATGTTACCACACACACACACACACAAGTTCCAAATCTACATTAATGACTTGACTTATCTCGATGCTCTTCACAAATAGAACCATTACAGGACACAATCACTCAAACTTGACCTATCATCAAAACTGAATCCATTTATTGCCCTTGAACCCTTCAATTGATGCCCTCGGCATATAAATACCCCACTCCTTAATCCATCGAAACGAAAATCCTGCATGAAACACTTGCAAGACCCGACTTGAGGTCTTTCCCAAAAACAACCCAATACTCGACTCATAACCCAAGATCCACGAATCTGCACTCGCATTTCACCCAAGACCTTCTGATTCCCGATGACCCCTCACTTGACCGATAGATAATATTCTCAAACCATCTCCAAGAATACCAGTCTCACACATGGCCCAGCCACCAGGTTCCCAAGAGACCAAATAACAAGGCTACCCATCCTATAAACCGTCTACGTCACACACTGACCTCCCTCTTGATCCTGCAACTCAGAATCCAAAACCTGACCCAATGGTCTCTACCACGCCCCACGTGAATTGCAATAATCACACGGGCCTCGCCCACAAGCCCCAACTATCAAGGGGCACTCAGACTCGACTCTGCCTTGGACCCCATTGGTTCTCAACTTAGGACAGAGAATAATTCCCCGACAACCTTGGCCGGAGAGCCTGAGGCACAAACTGATTCCTCTTCATGCTCGTGACCATCCCTAATAATATTCTACCTCAAACTGATGAATGATACGATCGCATAACAGTTTTATTACACTTCCAACCAACCATGGTTACCACCCTTAGCATTACCACACTCAAACCATCATAATACCACACATTCAGAGCCGAATCCTACAACCAATCAAGAGTTCGGGTCTCACATTCGAATCCCACAGCCTACTATGTATCACAATGTAGATGTCAACCTACAGTTGGAATTTTCCTGAACTCCCACCAACACAACCTTAATCTAAACAACCTTTTAATTCTCTCCCCACACTTGGACTTAACGAAGCTCTCTCACCTCTTAATCATTATGGATCTTCGATCCATCTCCCTTAAATAGCATGAACCGCCCATACGATGCACAAAACAGTACTAGTGATCCATTGCTAGCCAAACTCGATGATCACCCAACTCTTGAAATCCTAAGGAATACTCTTGAAATCTTAACCAATCAGGTAATCTAAATCTCTTCCCATGATACCATAACAATTATTTGAGTTCTTATGCCGGAAACTAAAAATCACAACCCTTGCCATGCACCGACGATTATCCACTCCAATTTCCATTCTCAAAGAATTATTGAACTCTAACTGACTACAACGCATGCAGATATAAAACTCACCTGACACTTTCGATGACTAAAAACTGCTCAAGAAACTAACCCACCATCTTCCTGCTACCAATCTGTAACACTCGTGTTTCTAGCCTAGGCATTAATATTAAGGTGATAGTCTAGGTTAACCTTTGTAACTCATTTTGAAGAAATGAAAAAGGAATTATGTGAATTCTATGCGTTTTATGTGTTTTATGCTTAATTACTAGGAGTTAATTAATTAAGAATAAAAATGAGCGTCAAAAATAAATATTAGGTAAAGCCAATATCTATTAAGAAAGTTGTAGTGGTCGTGACAAGGATTACGGATATATAAAGAATGCCGAAATCCGAATTATAACGAAGAAGTTATGACCTGTCGAAGTTTCACGACAAAACCGGCTCGGTGTTGAATGTCGTAAAAAGTGAGTTTTCGATAAACTACTTTTTAACCTTAGTGATCTAAACGAAACTCGTAGTGTTCGTTAAACCGAGAGTAGGTATAAAAAGAACACCCAAATCTGACTTCGTATGAGGAAGTTATGATTTTTCGAAGTTTCAGCTTAGCAGTAGACAGCTAAAAACTCGAATTTTAGATCGAGTGATTTTTAGCTGACACGACCTAAACGAGAGTCGAATGTCTCGTAAATAGTAGCACAACGATAAAAAGTCTGACGAAAGCGGACGTCGGATGAAGAAGTTATGAATTTTTAACGAATTTCCTGTCACGGTCTGTTAAAAATAATAATATAAAAATTAAAGTGTCAGTTTTAGCCCCTAAACTCAGATTTCTTTTATATTAACATCCACCAAAGCCCCGATATCAATTATAACCCCCAGAATACGCCACGAAGTGCCCGAGAAGCCTGGAAAATTTATCTTTTCGGTTTCAAAGCCCGACCTTTGTAGAGCCCGGTTTCTCAATAAAACTCCCGGTTTTATTAGAAACGAACGTTTTAGGAAATGAATTGCTGCCCGATTATCATCAAATCATGTGAGTGTGTAGTTACTTTCACTTTACACATAGATATGAAGTATTTCACTTAAAATACGTGCTATGTGTAAATATGTTAATTGTTTATTTGAGGTGACTGTTGAATAGACGTTTTATACAAGTTTTAAACTGTATATGTATTTTATCTACAAATATGTTGGGTAGAACATGGGTAGACAAAATAGTCGGTGGGTGTTAAAATGATGAGAGGCCTCGACGTCGGTGTTGTTGTTGGCGTAGTCGTTGTAGTCGTCTAGCGGAGTATAGATGACGATCACGAACCTTTCTAGACAGTCCAGTGGTACACTAGCAAGTTTGCAACTTGTAGGTGTTGATAGACTAAATGTTCATTGGTGTACTCCAATCCCCCTCATGGTTGCCTTTAGGACATGTATCGCTGAGGAGTCCCCTCAGCAGTAGTGTCCAACCCGATGATATTCCTTAGGTTAGGTCCCTTGTGAGAGGTGTTTCGGGACGTAAAGTGAGGACAACGGGAATGGGTAATCAGGGTTATTGTTGATTGGTGAACTTAATAAGTTATTATTATTATGGGTTGAAAACCCTATATGCTCACCAGGCTCCCAAGCCTGACCCACTCAGCTTTTTATGATTACAGGTAGTGGACCCCGAGCATAGTCGGAGGACGATGAGAGATTTTTGGATTATAGGCCAGTAGTTGTAAATAACTATTGAAAGGCTTATAATGTCTTGTTTATGCTTTTTGATCTGTATCGGAACATGACATCCCGAGGTTTTGATATATATATGGAAAATATATACCTTCTTAAAGAAGGGTTTTGATAAACTTTATCATGTTTTATTTTGCGGACCTATTCCTCAACATCTTTTGAAAAGATTTTTCTGATTTTATTTTAAAAAGCATAAATTAAATCGGTCTTTTCTAGCCGAGAAATTAGGGGATGTCACACAATCCCTTCCTAGCAACGATAGTGTTTGAACCCTACAACTCTCCCATAGTCAACTGCCGCTCCTACCAGAACAAATGCTCAAATTACTGAATCCTGGCAATACTGGAGAACTAACCCGCTGAATCCTGACCAAAGATCTTCCACACCAAAACCGTTGAACTGATCTTAAACAAACCCAAAATAACAATTAAACACATTGGAACCCGCTACACAAGATAAAACCCCTCAGTGAACCACTAATGATTCATGGAATGCAAAATACACGAAACAATTCCCGAAGAGATAACCCAACGATAACAGAGCAATAACCCAAAGATAACGATTACCCAAATCAATATAAAATTCCAAGCAATAAGAAAACTGATAACAACCAAAGAAAAGCAAAAGACAACATACCCGCAATATCACCTGCTGCAGCACTGGCCTCTCCCGGTCCGACACTGAAATAACTAGCTACTCTTTGCTGGAGTTCTTGCCCACCCTCATGGCTATCAATAATCTGCAAATAGTTGGAGCAGGTGCACTCACTGCTCCTCCTCTCCTCATCGGACATACGACCCTCTTGTGGCCCATTCGGTCATAGAGAAAACATAACGGGCTTGCACCCCGACAACAATCCCTACTGACACGATCGATCCTGCTACACTTGTAACAACCCATACCCCTGGAACAGCAAGCTCCATTGTGCAGTTTCCCACACGTTTCATACTGACCCTGGCCCTGCTGGCCTCCCAATCGTTGATCCGAAGTATTGGTTCTTTTCCTGAGACCCTCCATTTCCTGCACCTGATCTGGACCCCCTCTTCCCCAGGTGCTCGAAATCCATCGCTCGCTTACAGAATGATAGAGTGCGAGCTCCAACGATAGCCATACTCTCAGCATGAATCGCGCCCAATGCCCATCCCAGATTTCCAGAATCCCTTCTTTGACCGAAACACATACCATAAGAGTCTTCTCCAAAACACCGTGGGTGATCTCCGACGAGATGAATTCCCGCATCTACTCGCTCGTCGGCTCAGTACCTGCACCTGAGCCGGAACCAGAACCAGAACCTTCCCCCTAAGCACTCATAGCCAAACTAAAATACCATCATGCAGAAGATCATAACATACTTAAGAATCCTTTTCCTCAAGCTTCTTTGATTCTCCAAGACTCTCTCTGATTCAAGTATGGATCCTGTGCTTTCAGTAGTATGGGCCCAATATTACCTTCCATACCTATCCATACTTTCCTCAAGAATAATCCCGAATCCTCTAAGTTACCTTCTCATACTGATACACTAAAGCTAACTAAACAATGCGAATACAACCACTTCAGCACTCCTTAGGCTCACCTAGGTTCCCAACCTCACTCTGCCATTAGCTGCGGAAGAACTCTTCATAATGCCAGTCTTCCACCTCATGAATACCTTCCTATTCACTTAGTAGCCGACTCCCATCATCCAAGAGTTCCACAAAGCACAAAACAAGCCACATTCGTGCAGTCACTCCAATCCATAGAACTATCATAAAACATTCACCCCACACACCAACGCTTATGCTAGAAATTCCACCCTTACTGGCGGTTGCCTTATGCATGCAAATTATACACATATTAGGATCAAATAGACTATTGAATAACAGACTCTACCCTGAAACCACAACCAGACAAGGAACAGGAAATAAGGCCAAATCAATTCTTCTAGGGCTATCGAATCCTAACCGTATACAATTTTTAAAGCATACATTTAGCAATTAATGATTCCAATAGATATTCCCATCTCAACATAGCATCCAATACCCCCAATGTAACAAGGTATCACATATCAGATCAATTTCCACTAACTAATCAACACTAGCATGCAAGTCTACCAGCTCCTACGATATACATACAAAGGCATCTCTCTAGCATTCTGTCATGCAAAAAGTGAGCAGATCCTTAGTCCTAAATACCATGCAATTCATAGATTCTTAAATCAAGTCATATCAAATAACATGTATGGGTATTTTGGGAAAACTTACTTGAGCTCGGTTGATTGCATGCACCACACCTTTTCTTATCTTAGAAAACTCTTTTCTTAAAATACTTTTCTTTTTGAAAACTATACTAATTCCTCAGTTTGAGTTCAGATACACCCGAGAGCCTGTTTAAATCCCTCAAACCAAGGCTCTAATACCAACTTGTAACATCCCCAAAATACGAGTGAAAAAATTTCATTTCTATTATATACATAACATTCATTCATTCTTAATTAAAATATTTAAAAGTATATAAGGGTAAAACATTTATCAAAGTACATTCCCAAAATCACGAATTGTGGAAAACATGGGTGTATGCGTTGTGATCAAGCCGAGCTCTTCCTTTTGAAAACTGAAGTACCTGAAACATAAACTGAAAACCATAAGCACAAAGCTTAGTGACTTCCCCAAAATACCATACAACATACAACCACAAATTATCATGCAATATATATAAACTTGCCATGGGCTCCCCCCCCCCCCCCCATGGTCTGATATCCAAATGTCACGGGCTCCCCCATGGTCTTCCATGCAAGTATCACAAAGACAACTAGCATTCCACATAACATATAATGGGCCGACATTGGTGCCTTCGACTCATGGATATAGTAAGAAGACTCACCTCACACTGCCGAATCATAAAGACGAACCCCGACTGTTGGTTGACAGATCCCCAAACTGTAAAACATCAAAACAACACCCAATTAACAATTGGGTGCCAATCCATAACCATAAATCCATACTTGGGGTAAAAAGACTATTTTACCCCTAACTTAGCTTGGTCCGAGACCGAGGCCCAAACTCAAACTCTGGAGGCCCAAAAGGCAAATAATCTACCAAGGCCCAAATATGGCCTGATTTTCCAAATTGGGCCCAAACCCCTTAAATGGGTCTTACCCTAAAGCCCATCCAAATATCCTAGTCCATACACTTGTTCTCAAATGGCCCAACAAGAACCCAAAAACCTAGGTGCAAAACAAAGGCCCAACTCGATGCCCAAACATGATTAGCGTTTTCACATAAAATGACGATTAAGGTTAAGTAAAAACACTTAAGCCATTAAGGACTTAATTCATTAAGTCCATCACACTAATAGGTCAATCATACAACACGGTCGGGTATAATTCATAACTCCAATCCAACGGTCCAAAACGTGGGTCCCGACATGTCCCAAACAAAAGTCTCAAAGATTAGGGTTTTCTAAACCCTAATTAGGGTTTCCAACCCAAACACATGACAACTAGGTCAAAGGTTAACATTTTAGCGTAATTAGAGTTTTAATCGGTTGGGCACCACCAACTGCCAACTCGGGCGGTGGTGGTCGACGGTGGTTCACGGTGGTAGCCACCACCTCATGGTGGCAGCCCACACCTCACGGTGGTGGTGGTTTTCGAGTTATAATACAATAACAAGATTACAATACATCAACCAATATAGAAATATCCATACACATAAAACTTAACGCGCATAACCACCGAACATTATGGTTGGTGGCGTCAGAAGGCGAGAACAAGGTGACAACCACCATGGTTAGCTGCCATGGTGGTTCCCCATAATTTCTGGCCAACGGAATACACACACACGCCTCCGGACAGAACATCAATACACATACCTACACGAACCTACTGAAACATGCACCCACACAGCCACCCTCGTGGCGGCAGGCGCGGTCATAGAACAGCAATCAAGATGAAACAGTCGCATGGTAGCGACGACGACGGATAGACCCAACATCAACAGAGAGGGTGAAATGAGGTTGCGTCATCGGTGGAGAGTGACATAGTGGCTACAGAACATGCTCGACCGGTTCCCCACGACCACAGTGTCAGGCTCGAAACTCCCGTCTTCGCCGACAATGAGAGCAACAGCGGTGATGCTCGGCGATCCCTACGTGACTAGGAGGCGGCGGCGACAGAAGTATGGCGGTATAATGGTGGCTGCTGGACAAATGCGATTTGGGTTAGGTTTCGGCTCCATGCTCGTTCAAAATGTGAGGGAAGGGTAGTGACGAGTTTAAACTCACCTCCATCCCAAACTTCATTTCATTTTTACAATATTGGTCCCTGACTCCACAAACCTTTTACATTTTAACTCAAAAATTTACCAAGCATCCTCTGCCTTCTGAATTTCTTTGCAAAACCACCCCAAAAGTTACACTTTAACCCCTAATATCCAAAATTATGATATTTAAGTCCCCGAAGCCATCACCTTGCTAAATTATTATTGATTTTTGTATGTAATAATATAAAATAAAAATATAATTTACATCTCAAGGTTTTTAGAGTTTATTATTTATTTAATTTCAAACGGAATGTTATACACATTCATCATTTATTAAATCTGTGATTGTTGAATCTTTTGTGTGTTTACATACCTCAAAATCTTGATTATCTTCAATATTTACTTGAACATTAATTTCCCTATCAGGAATACCAAACTTTAAATCAAAATCTATATAAAAATGATGAATTTGATCAGAAGCCTCTTGAGAATTAGAAAAGATTAGATTTTGTGGAAAAACAGTCTCGACTCTTTTAACATAATAATCATCGAAGGTCAAATTGAAGCTTTCATCGATCCTCCTTGTCCTTTTGTTCATCACTGTATATGTAATTGAATTTTGGGAATATCCAAGAAATATTCCTTCATCAGCTTTAGCTTGAAATTTTGAAAGATGATCTTTCAAATTTATGATGAAACACCTACAACCAAAAACATGGGAAACAAATTAACATTAGGTTTTTTTTTGTTGATGATTTCATACGGAGTAATATTTAATCTTCTTTGTATAAAAAACGATTTTGAGTGAAACAAGTAGTAGAAATAGCCCCAGTCCAATAATATTGAGGAAGATTTGCATATGCTGTCAATGTTCTCGCTGCCTCACACAAGGATCGATTTCTTCTTTAAACTACTCATTTCTGTTGATGTGTATATGGAGCAGAAAGATTATGAGAAATGCCATGATTTATAAAGAAGGAGTCAAGAAAATGATTCCTAAGTTCTATTCCATTATCACTTTTAATTCTACAAACATTCTTCTTCAAACTCACTTCAATTGTGCTGATAAAAATGATCATTACTTGAGGAGTTTTAGACTTTTGTGTAAGAAAACAAACTCAAGTAAAACGTGAGAAATCATCAATAATTACCATATTGTACTTCTTCACACCAGTTGATTTAATTATCCATGGCCCACATAAATCAATATGTAGAAGTTCTAGAGGTTCAACTATCTTCGAATCGATGACTATTGGATTTCCTTGTCAATGTTACTTTTCTTGTTCACAAGCTGCAGACAATGAATCATTATCAAACTTAAGAATAGTTGAACCAAAAACTAAGTCATTTAAAACAAGCTTATTGAGATTTTTGAAATTCAAGTGTGAAAGCTTTTGATGCCGAAGCCAGCTTAGATATGAGGAACCCTTCGATAGCAAGCAAATCAAAGGTAAACCAACAATAGGCTTCATGTGAAAAGTAAACATGGCCCCTTTCCTTTTTGACTTTAACAACACTTCATTTGAAATTTTGTTGGAGATAACACTTCCTTTTTCATCACACAACATTTGATTTCTAGTTCCTACTACCATTTGAGAAACACTGCTGAGATTGTGTTTCAAGCCATCGACATAGGCAGCTCTCTTAATTGTAAAATTCCCATTTGTGATTTTTCCATATCCCTTGATCTTACATTTATTATTATTCCCAAACTTCACTACTCCAATATTGGTAAGTTTTCTGAAATCTCTTAATCACTCCTTCCACCCAGTCATGTGACATGAGCAACCACTATAAATATACCAATTTTCATCGTATTGCTCATCACATAGCACTTGCAATCAATTAGAAAGATTTAGGTACCAAATGCTTTTTGGGTCCATGAACATTAATGAGAAATGTGGAATTAGAAATCCAATTATGAAGTTTGAATTTAATCCCCTCAATCAAATCAACTGCATTACTTTAAGATGAAGAAACATATTCATTCAACATCGAAGCATTAATAACAATTTTCTCTTTCTCAACATCGCACTTTGTAAACTCATTTTATTTTTGATTTTTCTTGACACCATTTTAGTGGTTTCGATAATGTTTCTTGTGATGAAGTACTTCCATTTTAAGATTCACACAAATATTTTTTATAAGCATCCTTTATTTTTTTCTTGTGAATATGACCTTGACTGGTATGTTTTTCCTTTGTTTTCCAACCAATGATTGAAATTATTGACATCAGTTTTACATTTAGAAAAAGAAACTCTCGACTTCTGCATTGAAATAAGATTTGGAAAATAAGGATCTTTTGGTGTAAAATTCACATTTTTTCTTGATGACATTTGTTATGGGTCTTTCTAGATTTGTTTGTTGAAAAGATTTTTGGGATATTTTTTGAAAACGATTCTGATAATTTTGACGAAAACGATTTTGAAAACCTTGATGAAAATGATTTTCAGAATTTTGTTGAAAATGATTTTGGGCACTATGTTTAAAATGGTTTTGTGAACTTATTGAAAACGATTTTGTTTCTGAAGTTTACGACTATTCTATCTGTTGGATTGGGTGTCTAAGCCCATAACTATAATTGGTATGTACTTGACCCGACACAAGCATGGTCCATTTGGGTTGTAACGCTCTGGAACAATTTAATAGGATGGATATTTGAGAAAGAGGTTAATGTGCTTTATTAATATAATATAAGTATAATATATTAATTGAGAAATCATATTATTTAATTAGTATTGATCAAGAATTAATTTGGATTTAATTTAGTGATCAAAAGAGATTAATTAAATTAAGGGGGACTGCTTGTGTAAATCAGTGATATATATAGTTTGGGCTAATGTTCCATATTGATTAGTAATGGACTAAGTTCATGTAAGACTCGATAAAGAGTTAGTCCAAAGGACTTATCATATGGATTATTGGATTAAGGCCCAAGGAAGTGGATTATGGTTTAACTCTTGGATTCTACACTATATAAATGTAACCCCTAAGCCAAAAATCGTGCACTAGTGATTCTAAGAAGCCTTGCACGACTTTTGTGTCTCAAAACCTCTCTCTCAAGTTCCTCCTCTTGTTCTTGGTTTGTTATAATACATTTGAGGCATCACACTTGAGGTGCTAGGCTCTTGAAAGACCAATTCCTACAAGCTACAACAAAGAGGTCATCTTCTAACGTTGAAAAAAAAAGTGAAAAACTGCTGTCTGGACAATGGACTCGACGAGTCCCTACATGAACTCGACGAGTTCATGAAGAACATCAGACAACTTGACGAGTCCATTATCAGACTCAACGAGTTGGATCATATGTTGACAGTTTTTCAAGTTTGTTTGGCCAGAATTAGATTTGGATCATTACCTTAAACTGTTTTGTATCATAAAATCTGTTTTTCTAATGTGATAATGATTATCCTCATCCAATTAAAGGTTAAATTGTCAAATTATAAAATAATTACTATATTATATGATAAACTAATTATTAGTGTAATTTGATTTGAAATTATCTTACTCCAAAAGTTGTATTATGATCAAATTGGTAAAAGATAAAATGGTTATTTTATAAGTTTAAAAATTTGATCTAAATGTTTTTTTTTTGGAGAGTTACAAAACTTGGTTTAAGTTTTGGAATTCTAAAAGTTTTTTAAGGAGTAACAAAGTTTGTCATCAAATTTTTGAACATGAAAAGTCTCATTCATAAAAAACATTAACTCCATAAGTTATGGAATACAAAAGTTTTCAAGAGTTACAAAACTTGCCCTCAAGTTTTGGAATTTGAAAAGTTTTTTTTTACGAAACATTGAATTATATAACTCTTGGGTTCATAACTTAAAAATTAATTAAATGGTTTTAATTTTCAATTTTATATTTAGAACCTTGATGTTGTTGAATAGTTCAATTACACTCTTATGTACTTTATTAATAGTTAATTAAATGTTTAATTAAAAGAGTATTATTAAATCCATAATCATATGGTTTAAGTTTAATTAAATTAAGAGTATAATTTATTAATAAATTAAACCACCAACTATTTTAAATGTTTAAAATACACCCTTATACTATATAAAATTAAAAGTCTAATATATTATATATGTATAAGTTAAAAAAGTCAGTCTTACCGTTAGTAGGCCTCATTCACGAAGCTGGTCTATAAGGGGTGTTTAAGGAAGCGGCCTATAATATGACCGCCATTGGGTATCCACTCTTACCCACCGCACCCTTGACCAGTGCAGGGTCGTTAGCCGAACGGGTTTGATAGGACATTTACATGCTCATTAAAAGTATAATGAAAATACTAAGTAACTAAATACTTGTAAATTCTCAATCTTAGTTACTTAGGAAAAATGTGAATTTTATGCTAACCCATTAAATTTCACTTTGCACCTTGTTAAGTCGTTAGTGGAGCGTGTGTGGTTAACCGACACACTAATTTGGGGATAATAAGGGTGGAAAAGGGTAGCATGTCACAACCCCAAATCGGAATGACAGAAACGTTCGGGGGGTGGAGGACGTCATGTATAGTATCACAACAATGCACAATAGTAAAACAAGTAACAACATCCATTGCATTAATAGTATATTGTTTATATTGTATCAGAATCACAAATGATTGACTCCAAAAGTAAATACAAAACAAGAGTCGAAGCTACCAAGCTCCGTCTTCTAGAATCTCGTGCGTGTACCTATCTACTAGTGTCTTGAGAATACTAGTGGTTTTGAAAGTGTCAACATTAAAGTTGGTGAGTTCATAAACATTTGTATTTAGAAA